>NC_091284.1:131798208-132539473 GCF_032444005.1 Ranitomeya imitator
ATTGCTGGACACACTGGGGGTAATACGCTGGACACACTGGGGGTAATACGCTGGACACACTGGGGGCAATGCTGGACACACTGGGGCAGATTGCTGGACACACTGGGGCAGATTGCTGGACACACTGAGGCAGATTGCTGGACACACTGTGGGTAATATGCTGGACACAGGGGTAATATGCTGGACACTGGGGTAATATGCTGGACATACTGGGGCAGATTGCTGGACACACTGGGGGTAATATGCTGGACACACTGGGGCAATGCTGGACACACCGGGGCTGATTGCTGGACACACTGTCTGGGGGCAATGCTGGACACACTGGGGCAGATTGCTGGACACATTGGGGGCAATGCTGGACACACTGGGGCAGATTGCTGGACACACTGGGGCAATGCTGGACACACTGGGGCAGATTGCTGGACACACTGGGGCAATGCTGGACACAACGGGGCTGATTGCTGGATACACTGGGGGCAATGCTGGACACACTGGGGCAGATTGCTGGACACATTGGGGGCAATGCTGGACACACTGGGGCAGATTGCTGGACACACTGGGGCAATGCTGGACACACTGGGGCAGATTGCTGGACACACTGGGGCAATGCTGGACACAACGGGGCTGATTGCTGGATACACTGGGGGCAATGCTGGACACACTGGGGCAGATTGCTGGACACATTGGGGGCAATGCTGGACACACTGTCTGGCGGCAATGCTGGACATACTGGGGCAGATTGTTGAACACACTGGGGGTAAAATGCTGGACACACTGGGGTAATATGCTGGACACACTGGGGGCAATGCTGGACGACACACTGGGGCAGATTGCAGGACAAACTGGGGGCAATATGCTGGAGTCAGACACTGGGGCAGATTGCTGGACACACTGTCTGGGGGCAATTCTGGACACACTGGGGGCAGATTGCTGGACACACTGGGGGCAATGCTGGACACACTGGGGCAGATTGCTGAACACACTGGGGGCAATATGCTGGAGTCAGACACTGGGGCAGATTGCTGGACACACTGCCTGGGGTAGATTGCTGGACACACTGCCTGGGGTCACATACATTGCATACATACATGTGTTACCCTCGCTCTGCGCCCTTGACTACAGATATGTACCTCACCAATAATGTACTATTAGCCACGCACCAATCAGAAAAGAAAATGATAAGCAACACTGTGTCCCCCATTAACTATAATCTCTCACTCCCAATAATATAAACTATTCAGTATCTTACTCTCCCCAATTACCTGTAAGGCTATGTGCACACGGACTATATGCAAGGTTTTACAGCACAAGTAAAGTGAATGAGATCCCCGAAGTCTCCTGCACACGTTGCATATTTTTTCGTTGCAGATTTGCATAGTGCAAATGGCAATTCCTGCAGCGTATTTCACCCATACTAATGAGTGGAGGAAAATACGTAACAAAAGCGTGGCAAAAATGTTGACAAAATAAATGTATTTTATGCAACTTTCTTCCTGCAGACACATTAGGATATGCAGCAGAATTTTCTCCTGCAAAGCTTGAAGGTATGCACATAGCCTTAGTCCCTGCCCTGTGTCCCCTCATCTTTCATTATAAGTCCTTGATAGCATCATAATAAATTTGAGGGTGGAAGAAGACACTAACAGGTACTGAATGCCTCCTCCGCAACCTCCCAATTCATTACATAGTGTCCTGTGCACCTTTCTACCTCCTCTCCCCCATCCTCATCACTGTTCTCCCCAGTGTATTGGTTAAAAAACAAACACAACAACACCACTCACCTCTTCTAGTGTTCCCCTGCAGCATAGTCGTCGCTGGCAACTTTCTCTCTGACAGAGGCACACGCTGCTGCTTGCTGAAGTCATCAAGCCATGCGTGCCTGTGTCAGCGAGAAAGCACCAGGCAGGAAGCAGAGGATGAATCCCTGCAGCTCCGCTCCCATTTTATCATGTAGGCAGCGGAACAGCAGGGATCGCTCCATGCCTGCTGTGTTTGATAAGGGCAATCTGGCCATTGGCCCCCCAGAGCCTCGGGCTCCATGAAACAGGCCAGACTGCCCACAGTATTAGCCGCCCTGCAAGGGCCACCCTCCACCTCCGGGCCCTGGTGCAGCTGTATTGGCGGTATGTCAGCCCCTGTATTGTGGTCTCAATGCTGAGCTGTAAGCAAGTATCCTAAAAGACGAGTTACTTTGTATACTCGAGTACTACGGGTATGAAAAGGAAGACGTACTGTTCCAACAGGACAACAACATGAAGCATACGTTCAGATTGGCAAATAAATGGTTCAATGATAATAAAGTTGAGGTGCTGGATTGGCCCCCACAGTCTCTAGACCTCAGTCGAATCGAACACTTGTGGGTAAAGTTGAAGAAAAAGCTGTGTACATACCCAAGTTAGTCAACCAGTATGCACCAACTTTGAGATCGTGTAGAAGAGAACTGGGATCAGATTTCAGTCAAAACATGCTTGAATCTGATCGAGAGCATGCCCATAAACATTCAGGCAGTGTTGAAAACCCAAAGGTGGATTTACAAAATACTCACAAAATAATAAATTAAAATTTACAAGTGCAAAACAGTAACATGACAAGAATCTGCATAACTAATCGTATGCTAAATACAGTCAAATGTCAAATTTGAGTATGAGATAGCCCAGATGATGGTCTATAAAATGATGGTAGTCTCCGATTCGAAGCAGTAGTGGATGGTGAGATATGGAGCCTGAAAGTCAAAAGTTCAAAACATCGCTACCCTTTTGCTCGTCAGTGTAAGTATGTCTTATTGTACAGAAGTTGACAACACAGCCAAGACAACTCAATTAAAAAGCTGGCTTATGCGTGATACAGTTGGGTTTTATGCAGCATGTAGGAAAGTGACTGATGAAGTTGTGAGGAGCAGTGGGATGGATTTTTCAGAAAAAAAGCATTCTAATCACAGCAGGGTCTATTGACGTAAGTCACAGCTTATCTACAGCAATGAAGGTAAAATTCCACAACTATGTTCCTTTATATGGTTGTTAGTACTTACTGATTACAATATGTGTTACAGCTTGAGACTGGCAAAAATTGTGGAAAGATCATCAGACTTTGTATATATGGCAGCACCGACCGATCTTTATAACCTCATATAAAGGCCCTATGGCTCTACATGGCCTCAAAGCATAACTATACAGGCATAAGCCCTCGGAGATCTGAGAAGAGAGATCACATATGTTGCCAAATGAAGTTTGACCAAGTCTGATGTTACAGTACGTCTAGTTATAACCAAACACTGTTTATTTTAATGATTAATCTTTACAACTGTACAATAACCTCAAAGATTCCTCCTTTTCACATAATAAAAAATGTATACAACTACAAATAATTATCAAGGAAGGGTCATAGAGCACGGGAGGGTTTCCTCCTGGCAAATTCTAGGCCCACAATTGGAGCAGCCCATCTTTAGACTTGGGTATAGTATAATAAATAATTTCCACTCCCATGATTATAATCTTACTAGATTGTGGCCCGATTCTAACGCATCGGGTATTCTAGAATATGCATGTCCCCGTAATATATGGACAATGATGATTCCAGAATTTGCGGCAGACTGTGCCCGTCGCTGATTGGTCGAGGCAACCTTTATGACATCATCGTCGCAATGGCAACCATTATGACATGTACGTTGATACTGTGCCCGTCGCTGATTGGTCGAGGCGAATTCGCGGCAGACTGTGCCTGTCGCTGATTGGTCGAGGCAACCTTTATGACATCATCGTCGCCATGCTGTGCCTGTCGCTGATTGGTCGAGGCCTGGTGGCCTCGACCAATCAGAGACGTGGGATTTCCAGGACAGACAGACAGAAAAACCCTTAGACAATTATATATATAGATGTGTGTGTGTGTGTGTGTGTATATATATGTGTGTGTGTATCACATCGGGTATTCTAGAATATGCATGTCCCCGTAGTATATGGACAATGATGATTCTAGAATTCGCGGCAGACTGTGCCCGTCGCTGATTGGTCGAGGCAACCTTTATGACATCATTGTCGCCATGGCAACCATTATGACATCTACGTCGATACTGTGCCCGTCGCTGATTGGTCGAGGCGAATTTGCGGCAGACTGTGCCCGTCGCTGATTGGTCGAGGCAACCTGGCGGCCTCGACCAATCAGAGACGCGGGCTTTCCAGGACAGACAGACAGACAGACGGAAAAACCCTTAGGCAATTATATATATAGATACCCCCTTGTAGTGATCACACCCCATAGAAGAATAATTAGCCCCACCCAGATTATAATATTGCCCTGCAGGAATCAGCCATTCCACCCCCCTTGGATTATAATGAGCTGCCCCCTGTAGCATAATAATCGCCTCCTGTGATTGGGACATGTGAATCTGCAGCAATCATTTTACCCTCCCCCAGAATTATAATTACACACCTCAGTAGTATATTAATCGCTCCACAACCCAGATTATAACTACATCTATCAAAAAGTCCAACTCTGCGCTACTTTCCCACAAAGAATACATAGCAAGATGAGCGCGGTCACTAGTGCAGCACTACCAGATGCACACAAATTACAGATTGTGATGTGGCCATAGATGATTTATAAGTACACGGTACAGATCTGCTCAGGCGGGCCTCTGCTTAGTCCTATGTGGAGAACAGGAGAGATGATTAGTCCGGGGGAAAGGCAGCAGTACAGGGGCGGCCAAGATGCAGAACCTGAAATACTTATATAATATTATATTGGTAAATGCAAAATCATGTCCCCAACACAAAAATTAAAATCAACAGTAAAGAAAAGTCCAAAACTTCTCTGTAATAATCACCCATCTGAGATGAGCACAGGACCTTGGAGGTTTCCATTCATTTTCATGCAGTGATTGACTACAGTACAATCACTACAGTGAGATACGGACGAGTCTCGCAGGTTAAAACCAAGCTCTGGCACCGGCACTCCGGAGCCGAGCGTGCGGCCGCATAGCAATACATGGAGCCCAACTGTAGATCCAGCACAGCTGATCCTGGGTGCTGTCTTCACTTGGACCTGCTATATCATGGTACCTGCCTGTTTACTCATCTCTAGTTCTTCAAGGTGCTGTCACACTCAACTCAGTAACTCCAATGGGTTTGTCCACATATCCTTCCCCATTGATCCTCAGGCCATCCAGCATTTCCAGCTCCGCTTATCCAGGTGTCGCTCTGCATATCCAGCTTTACTGGTCTTCTCTACACCACTTGGCGTCCAGCTTGTCTAGCTCTGCTACATCATGACTTCAGTCCGTGCTGCTCACCCATAACTACGGCTTAGCGAAATATGTCATCCTATCCCTATTACACTGCTGATCACACTAAACATCTCTAAGCATAGGTATTAACCCTTTCCCGACCTTTGACGCACCGTATGCGTCATGAAAACCTGTGCCATTCCGACCTGTGACGCAGCATATGCGTCATGGCCGGATTGGGCTCCTGCAGGCCGGGTGAAAGGGTTAACTGTAATTTCACCCGGCCTGCAGGGACAGGAGGAGTTGTACTTTAGCCCAGGGAGGGGTGGCTTCACCCCCCCGTGGCTACGATCGCTCTGATTGGCTGTTGAAAGTGATGTTTCACTTTCACTTTCAATCAGAGCGATAGTAATATTTCACCAATGAAAATTGGTGAAATATTACAATCCAGCCATGGCTGATGCTGCAATAGCATCAGCCATGGCTGGAGATCACGATCTGCCCCCCCACCGCCACCGATCACCTCCCCTCTGGTCCCCCGTCCGGTCAAATAGTGTCCCCCGCTCCCCTCTGGTCTCCTGTCCGCTCCCCCCACTGTCCGATCAGACCCCCTACTCATACTTACCGATCTGGGTCCCTCCCGGTGTCCGTCCGTGTGTTTGATGGGCGCCGCCATCTTCCAAAATGGCCGGCAGATTCGTTACTGGTACATTTTGATCGCTGAGATAGAACCTATCACAGCGATCAAAATAAAAAAAACAATAAATAAACCCCCTACCCATTATCACCCCCATGGATAGGGACAATAATAAAATAAAGAAATTTTTTTATTTTTTTTATTTGCCCCACTAGGGTTAGGGTTAGTTCACACTGCGTCTAAGCAGTCCGTTAGACGGACTACGTTACACCGCGGCATAAACGAGGTGTAACGTAGTCCGTTACGGCCGCCATTGACAGCAATGTCGGACGCATCACTAGCGCACGCCCACAATGGGCGTGCGCTAGGGATGTGCCGTCATTGAGTGACGGACCCGGAGACGCGGGCTGCAACGTTTCCGGGTCCGTCACTGCTAGCGCAGATAGAGCTAGCAGATGCTCTATCTGCACTAGCGCGATGCAAACGTCGGCACTTGCGCTAGCAGCAGCCCGTTAGCGTATGTGCTGAACGGGCTGCTGCTAGCGCAGTGTGAACCTGGCCTTAGGGTTAGGGTTACGGCTAGAATTAGGGTTAGAACTAGGGTTAGGGTTAGAATTAGGCTATGTGCACACGGTGCGGATTTGGCTGCGGATCTACAGCGGATTTGGCTGCGGATCCGCAGCGGATTGGCTGCTGCGGATTCGTAGCAGTTTTCCATCAGGTTTACAGTACCTATGGAAAACCAAATCCGCTGTGCCCATGGTGCGGAAAATACAGCGCGGAAACGCTGCGTTGTATTTTCCGCAGCATGTCAATTCTTTGTGTGGATTCCGCAGCGTTTTACACCTGTTCCTCAATAGGAATCCGCAGGTGAAATCCGCACAAAAAACACTGGAAATCCGCGGTAAATCCACAGGTAAAATGCAGTGCCTTTTACCTGCGGATTTTTCAAAAATGGTGCGGAAAAATCTCACACGAATCCGCAACGTGGGCACATAGCCTTAGGGTTAGGGTTGGAATTAGGGCTAGGGTTGGAAATAGGGTTAAGATTAGGCTGTGGTTCGGGTTATGGTTAGGGGTGTGTTGTGGTTAGGGTTGGGATTAGGATTAGTGTTGGGATTAGGGTTAGGGGTGTGTTCGGGTTAGGGTTGTGGTTAGGGGTGTGTTGGGGTTAGGGTTGTGATTAGGGTTATGGCTAGAGTTGGGATTAGGGTTAGGGGTGTGGGGGGGTTAGTGTTGGAGGTAGAATTGAGGGGTTTCCACTGTTACGGCACATCAGGGATCTCCACACGCAACATGGCGCCACCATTGATTCCAGTCAATCTTGCATTCAAAAAGTCAAATGGTGCTCCCTCCCTTCTGAGCCCCGACGTGCGCCCAAACAGTGGTTTACACCCACATATGGGGTATCAGTGTACTCAGGACAAACTCGGCAACAACTGTTGGGGTCCAATTTCTCCTGTTACCCTTGTGAAAATAAAAAATTGCTTGCTAAAACATCATTTTTGAGGAAAGAAACATGATTTTTTATTTTCACGGCTCTGCGTTGTAAACTTCTGTGAGGCACTTGGGGGTTCAAAGTGCTCACCACCTATCTAGATAAGTTCCTTGGGGGGTCTAGCTTCCAAAGTGGGGTCACTTGTGGGGGGTTTCTACTGTTTAGGCACATCAGGGGCTCTGCAAACGCAACGTGACGCCCGCAGACCATTCCATCAAAGTCTGCATTTCAAAAGTCACTACTTCCCTTCTGAGCCCCGACGTGTGCCCAAACAATGGTTCCCCCCACATATGGGGTATCACCGTACTCAGGACAACAACTTTTCGGGTCCAATTTCTCCTGTTACTCTTGTGAAAATAAATTGTGGGCTACAAAATAATTTTTGAGGAAAGAAACATGATTTTTTATTTTCACGGCTCTGCGTTATAAACTTCTGTGAAGCACTTGAGGGTTTAAAGTGGTCACCGCACATCTAGATTAGTTCCTTAGGAGGTCTAGTTTCCAAAATGGGGTCACATGTGGGGAAGCTCCAATGTTTAGGCACACAGGGGCTCTCCAATCGCGACATGGTGTCAGCTAACGATTGGAGCAAATTTTTCATTCAAAAAGTCAAAAGGCGCTCCTTCCATTCCGAGCCCTGCCGTGTGCCCAAACAGTGGTTTACCCCCACATGTGAGGTATCAGTGTACTCAGGAGAAATTGCCCAATAATTTTAGGATCCATTTTATCCTGTTGCCCATGTGGAAATGAACAAATTGAAGCTAAAAGAAATTTTTTGTGAAAAAAAAAGTACTTTTTCATTTTTACGGATCAATTTGCGAAGCACCTGGGGTTTCAAAGTGCTCACTATGCATCTAGATAAGTTCCTTGGGGGGGTCTAGTTTCTAAAATGGGGTCACGTGGGGGAGCTCCAATGTTTAGGCACACAGGGGCTCTCCAAACGCGACATGGTGTACGCTAACGATTGGAGCTAATTTTTCATTCAAAAGTCAAATGGCGCTTCTTCGCTTCCGAGCCTTGCCGTGTGCACAAACAGTGGTTTGTGACCATATATGAGGTATCGGTGTACTCAGGAGAAATTGCCCAACACATTTTAGGATCCATTTTATCCTGTTACCCATGTGAAAATGAAAAAATTGAGGCTAAAAGAATTTTTTTGTGAAAAAAAAAGTACTTTTTCATTTTTACGGATCAATTTGTGAAGCACCTGGGGGTTTAACGTGCTCACTATGCATCTAGATAAGCTCCTTGAGGGGTCTAGTTTCCAAAATGGGCTCACTTGTGGGGGAGCTCCAATGTTTAGGCACACAGGGGCTCTCCAAACGCGACATGGTGTCCGCTAAAGATTGGAGACAATTTTTCATTGAAAAAGTCAAATGGCGCTCCTTTCCTTCCGAGCCCTATTGTGCTCTCAAACAGTGGTTCCCCCCCACATATGGGGTATCGGTGTACTCAAGACAAATTGTACAATAACTTTTGGTGTCCAGTTTCTCTTTTTACCCTTGGGAAAATAAAAAAAATTGTTGCTAAAACATCATTTTTTAGGACTAAAAAGTTAAATGTTCATTTTTTCCTTCCATGTTGCTTCTGCTGCTGTGAAGCACCTGAAGGGTTAACAAACTTCTTGAATGTGGTTTTTAGCACCTTGAGGGGTGCAGTTTTTAGAATGGTGTCAATTTTGGGTATTTTCAGCCATATAGACCCCTCAAACTGACTTCAAATGTGAGGTGGTCCCTAAAAAAATGGTTTTGTAAATTTTGCTGTAAAAATGAGAAATCGCTGGTCAAATTTTAACCCTTATAACTTCCTAGCAAAAAAAAAAAATTTAATTCCAAAATTGTGCTGATGTAAAGTAGACATGTGGGTAATGTTATTTATTAACTATTTTATGTCACATAACTCTCTTGTTTAACAGAATAAAAATTTGAAAATTGCAAAATTGTCAAAATTTTAGCCAAAATTTCCTTTTTTTTCACAAATAAACGCAAAAATTATCAACCTAAATTTACCACTAACATGAAGCTTAATATGTCACGAAAAAACAGTCTCAGAACCGCTAAGATTCGTTGAAGCGTTCCTGAGTTATTACCTCATAAAGGGACACTGGTCAGAATTACAAAAAACGGCAAGGTCTTTAAGGTCAAAATAGGCTGGGTCATGAAGGGGTTAAACACTGTTACAAAGGGCTAGGGAAAGATATTAAAATATATAATGTTATCATTATGACTAAAGTACAATTTCCTCAACTAATCTTTGCCTGTCCTCTCTACTTTTTACAAGACTATTTACCAGTTCACCCGATGTGATCAAATGTATCCTTATACACTACGTAATAAAAAAAAACATGCTGATTCTAATAAATAATTAACTCTTTAAAAAAAATATATTTTCAAATCAAGCATGTTTATTAGCTGGTGTACATATGGTACATAAATAACAGATTTTGCCTTTGGACAGCAATTGCTTCATGTTGACGGCTGCCTCGCTTTACATACTGTAGATCCTCGGATGCCTCAGTGCAATGGTGGATTTCCTGAGCTGCACTAGAAGCTGTTCCACAAAAAAAGTGCAAATCATTTGGGAAATCTGTAAGAGAAGCAACAGGAGAACAAATTATATGGAAAATAAAATAGGCAAACACTTTTTGTACATTTCTCTTTTTAGTGCCAAATGATTTTTAAACTCAATGTTCTTTGCAGATAAGGGTTAAAATATATCTTTTACTGGTCTAATACAGGACTCATAATCCTATGCAAAGTCACAAAGTTCAACTATATACCCGTAATTATGGATGCCTGCAGCAGCCACTAGAGATCACTAGATCAGAGGTCCCCAACCGCCGGTCCGCGGATCAGGACCGGGCCGTTGAGGTTTTTCAGCCGGTCCGCGGCGCCGCTGACTGCTAGCTTCGCGGCCCTGCGCCTGGTCAGAGCACGCTCTGTGACAGCTCGCAGCTCCCAGCAGAGAACATTATGCAGGACGGGGCGGGGCGTCAGGCGGGTCTTAGTGACGCAGCCCTCCTGCGCAGTATGGTGTGTTCCTGATGGGGTGGGGCGGCAGGCTCTCCTCACTGACACGCCCAGTGGCGAATCTAGGGGGGGGGGGGGGCAGCCGGGGCATTTGCCCCGGGCGCAGCCGGCAGGGAGGGGCGCAGTCGGGCCGCCTCATTCGGCGGTCCGCAGTGTCTCCCCCGGCGGCTGCATTCTGCCGCCCCCGGTCAGGGAGTCAGCTGTTCTCTGTGCCGACTGTCAAGCTGACAGCCGGCACCGAGAAGCTGCAGAGCGCCGGCTCCCAATGTGTGCAGAGGTGGAGGGGAGCCCCTGCAGGGTGGCTGCGACGGGCAGGGAGAAATCCCCGCAGCTCCGCTGCCCAGCGATCTGTCTTCCTGCTTCCTCTCACACAGACGCGCCGCTGGATGACGTCATCATTCAGCGGCCGGCTGTGTCAGAGGAAGGCAATGAGATGCTGTGGTAGAGTGCGAGGAGAGGTGAGAGGGGTGTGTGAATGTGTGTGTGTGAGAATGTGTGTGCGAGAATGTGTGTGTGTGAGAATGTGTGTGTGTGAATGTGTGTGTGAATGTGTGTGTGTGTGAATGTGTGTGTGTGTGTGTGAGAATGTGAATGTGTGTGTGTGAGAGTGTGTGTGTGAATGTGTGTGTGAGAATGTGTGTGTGTGTGTGTGTGTGAGAGAGAATGTGTGTGTGTGAGAGAATGTGTGTGTGTGTGAGAATGTGTGTGTGAATGTGTGTGTGTGTGAATGTGTGTGTGTGTGAATGTGTGTGTGTGAATGTGTGTGTGAGAATGTGTGTGTGAGAATGTGTGTGTGTGAATGTGTGAATCACATTCTCATTATAAATGTCATAATTACATGATAAGTATGCACTAAGCTCCACCCCTCCATAACCCCACCCCCATATGACCAGAGCACCACCCCTGCCCCACCCCCACCGGGCCATGGAAAACTGGTCTTGCTTAAAGCCGGTCCCTGGTGCAAAAAAGGTTGGGGACCTCTGCACTAGATCACTAAATGGAGCTCAATCTATAACAGAATACAATAACCGCCTTAGCTCCCTCTAGTGGTGGCTTCAGGTAACCTGAAATTAATAATCTCAACATTTTGAATCTTCTTAGATGGTTTTTCAATGTACAAGAGGTAGATATGCACTGGTAATCCATATGTGTATCTGAACTCTCAAAATCAACACTATGGAAAAACGTAAATATGATATTCATTTATCAGATTAGTCATAAAACCAGGTGTTCACATAATATAGGCCTTGAAGGCAGGACAAATAATGATGCATGGTTCCCAATGAACCTAAAGAGACAATAATAAGTAAATAAATCAATAAATAAATATCTATAATCACCCCAATAAAGGTCAGAGCCGTGAGAAAATAAGAATGGGTAGGTACAAATGTATATAGTCGCTCTATAGTCGTTCACATCTGGCAACTGTCAATTTGCCTCCAACACTTTTCCTTTCACTTTTTCCCCATTATTTGGTTGGGGCAAAATTATTTTGTGAATTGGAAAGCGCAGGGTTATAATTTCGCCTCACAACACAGCCTATGACGCTCTCGGGGTCCAGACGTGTGACTGTGCAAAATTTTGTGGCTGTAGCTGCGATGGTGCAGTTGCCAATCCCGGACATACACACATACATACATACACACATACACACACACACACACACACACACATACATTCAGCTTCATACATTAGATTACTTTTGCAGCTAATATTTCAGGAACTACTATTGAAGGGCACAAGAAGGAGGGTCTATAAACGGTGTAGGGGTTTCACACTCTCATTTAGGCATTAGGCTTTATGTAGCGTTCAAACAGGCAATGCAGTGTTGGTCCAAACAAGTGCAGTGTTTATTGCTTTTCACCAGTTGCACAGCACTAAAATAAACTCAAACATAAATCCCTCAGCCTTGTCCAGGCACTAACGAAACAGAACAGACCCTGGCTACTCACATGCGGCTAAGCTAGCCCCAGCTCGGTCAAACAAAACAGCTACTGTCCACAGCAACCACTGTTAGTAGTTGTTGTTCTCTGCACACGGCCTATGCCGCCTATTCTAAGAGGGATTCTGACCTCCGCTACATCCAGCAGACAGACTGACTCCTCAGTCACTTCATTCAAAGAGAGACCCTTCTTCACTCTCTCATCTTGGCTTTTCACTCACACTGCCTGTGCATTCAACTCTTCTTCATACAGCTGACTGACACTCCGTCAGGAGGCTGCCACTCCAGGAATCTACTTCCTGCTTCTTAGAGGCACACTGCAGGTGCTTCTAATCAAACACTGCAGAGCTGTCCTTCCTAGCTGTGCTACAACGGATAGAACCTCAGTACAACTGTATGTTTATACTGGTCACAAGAATAGACTGACCCATTTCTTGCTCTAATCAACATTTAATTTTGTTTGGCAATACATGGGTGCTCCAGAGTCTAGACAATCTTTGTCTAGACTCTGGAGCACCCATGTATTGCCAAACAAAAGTAAATGTTGATTAAATCTTGAAAAGAGGTAATCCTCATTTTATATTTTAATTTATAAAGAAAATTGGAAACCTTAAACTATCCCTGCAAAGTAAATTATAACAATTATTATTATTTAAGACCGCAGAATGAAAGGAATTCTAACCTAAATGCTGAATGAGGCAAACAACGTGACAAAAGCACATATTATAAAGGTGCACATGACAAGCTGACTTTGCCTTGGACTGCTACAACACTGGTGGCACAGGCAGCAGGAAACATTTCAGTTTTCCAGCTTTTTGCCTAGTGCACTGTCTAGAGCAGAGGTCCCCAACTCCAGTCCTCAAGGCCCACCAACAGGTCAGGTTTTCAGGATTTCCTTAGTCTTGCCCAGGTAATAATTGCATCACCTGTGCAATGCAAAGGAAATCCTGAAAACATGACCTGTTGGTGGGCCTTGAGGACTGGAGTTGGGGACCTCTGGTCTAGAGGACCTGTTTATACTCCTAAGAGGAAAATAGGTCACAATCTTTTCTGGCTGCAACACTTCCAACAACACAAAAGAGGCCAAATCAATAAGTGCTTAATTAAAAGGACTTATATGATCTGACAGAATGAGGAATGTGTAACAATGAAAAGGATCACTACAGCCCATAAATAATAGCAGTATGGGTATTCTGGTATAAGTATATGTCAGGGTAAATAAGTTACGTTTTGCGCCTCTGAGCAATAAATCACCAACAGGAGAGACAATGTATTATAGTCACAAACATACAGTATCAACATGTGACAGGGGTGCAACTGCAAAGGGTTAATCTATCTCCATTCACTCAGTCTTGCCCTCACCTTCCACTCAAACTACAAATTGAGCATAAATTGTACTCTGATGCGGTCACATTGACCAGAGACACAATATGCTGCCAACCAAGGGGTGACGAGTCCCCAAAATGCACAATGCTGACAGTCAAAATGACAAACGCTCTCAGAAAGGCTATAGATTGGTTAGAGAAAGCATGTAAGGTCCAAACTTACCGTATTAAAGTTTTAAACTTTCATATAAAATGTACAGCGATTAAAAAATAAATAAAAAAGGTACAAAATACAGTGACATACAAATATGCAAAATAGTTATAAAATAAAAGGGATAAAACAGACAATACAGACAATCTTTAGATGCTCTTCTGTTTCCTTGAGAGTAGGAGAATGTTGGCACACAAACAGATTTGGCTGATCCTCACAATGTGGCAGACCCCCACCCCATCACTTGTTAAAATTAACAAATTTAGTAAACATGAAATACTCTTTGCTTGCCCTTCATGCAGTTTACTAGTGATCTGTCATTTATGTGATTCTGTAATATTCCCCTAATGGCCACTTCATTACATCTCTCGCTAAGCAACAGTGATGTTTCTTGCCAAGCGGGAAGAAAAGTCCACAGAGGCAGGGAGGATGGCTACGACAGAAATGTTCATCCGGAGATACAGAGAAAAATTTTCAAACCAGCAATTGTTGATGGTTTTAAAACAAAATAATTTCTAGTAAAGAGGTCCTAAGAAAATGATAAAAAATACTACCCAAAAGGAAAACCAAAGTATCTTGTGCCCCATGCTTGATTGTCTTTCTAAGAAATTCCTCTTAACGTGTGT
The DNA here is from genome assembly GCF_032444005.1 of Ranitomeya imitator. NCBI lineage: Eukaryota > Metazoa > Chordata > Amphibia > Anura > Dendrobatidae > Ranitomeya > Ranitomeya imitator. The sequence goes on from NC_091284.1 coordinate 131,812,695, forward strand.
ACACGGGGAATACATAGTGTATGTAAAAACTCACCTTTTACTTGATGCTTTGAGCGGTAGTCTGTGGCTGGGTCATGCCAGCTGATGATGGATCATTGCCGTCTGCTTGGACCGGACTCACGGGCTAGAACGGAAAGAAATATTATTTGCACATTGTAATTACTAAAGAACATTGAGAGTCTTATACATGTGTTTATATATATATATATATATATATACAGTGGGGCAAAAAAGTATTTAGTCAGTCAGCAATAGTGCAAGTTCCACCACTTAAAAAGATGAGAGGCGTCTGTAATTTACATCATAGGTAGACCTCAACTATGGGAGACAAACTGAGAAAAAGAAATCCAGAAAATCACATTGTCTGTTTTTTTATCATTTTATTTGCATATTATGGTGGAAAATAAGTATTTGGTCAGAAACAAACAATCAAGATTTCTGGCTCTCACAGACCTGTAACTTCTTCTTTAAGAGTCTCCTCTTTCCTCCACTCATTACCTGTAGTAATGGCACCTGTTTAAACTTGTTATCAGTATAAAAAGACACCTGTGCACACCCTCAAACAGTCTGACTCCAAACTCCACTATGGTGAAGACCAAAGAGCTGTCAAAGGACACCAGAAACAAAATTATAGCCCTGCACCAGGCTGGGAAGACTGAATCTGCAATAGCCAACCAGCTTGGAGTGAAGAAATCAACAGTGGGAGCAATAATTAGAAAATTGAAGACATACAAGATCACTCATAATCTCCCTCGATCTGGGGCTCCACGCAAAATCCCACCCCGTGGGGTCAGAATGATCACAAGAACGGTGAGCAAAAATCCCAGAACCACGCGGGGGGACCTAGTGAATGAACTGCAGAGAGCTGGGACCAATGTAACAAGGCCTACCATAAGTAACACACTACGCCACCATGGACACAGATCCTGCAGTGCCAGACGTTTCCCACTGCTTAAGCCAGTACATGTCCGGGCCCGTCTGAAGTTTGCTAGAGAGCATTTGGATGATCCAGAGGAGTTTTGGGAGAATGTCCTATGGTCTGATGAAACCAAACTGGAACTGTTTGGTAGAAACACAACTTGTCGTGTTTGGAGGAAAAAGAATACTGAGTTGCATCCATCAAACACCATACCTACTGTAAAGCATGGTGGTGGAAACATCATGCTTTGGGGCTGTTTCTCTGCAAAGGGGCCAGGACGACTGATCCGGGTACATGAAAGAATGAATGGGGCAATGTATCGTGAGATTTTGAGTGCAAACCTCCTTCCATCAGCAAGGGCATTGAAGATGAAACGTGGCTGGGTCTTTCAACATGACAATGATCCAAAGCACACCGCCAGGGCAACGAAGGAGTGGCTTCGTAAGAAGCATTTTAAGGTCCTGGAGTGGCCTAGCCAGTCTCCAGATCTCAACCCTATAGAAAACCTTTGGAGGGAGTTGAAAGTCCGTGTTGCCAAGCGAAAAGCCAAAAACATCACTGCTCTAGAGGAGATCTGCATGGAGGAATGGGCCAACATACCAACAACAGTGTGTGGCAACCTTGTGAAGACTTACAGAAAACGTTTGACCTCTGTCATTGCCAACAAAGGATATATTACAAAGTATTGAGATGAAATTTTGTTTCTGACCAAATACTTATTTTCCACCATAATATGCAAATAAAATGATAAAAAAACAGACAACGTGATTTTCTGGATTTTTTTTTCTCAGTTTGTCTCCCATAGTTGAGGTCTACCTATGATGTAAATTACAGACGCCTCTCATCTTTTTAAGTGGTGGAACTTGCACTATTGCTGACTGACTAAATACTTTTTTGCCCCACTGTATATATATATATATATATATATATATATATATATATATATATATATATATATATATATATATATATATATATATATATATATATATATATATATATATATATATATATATATATATATATATATATATACACACACAGTGCCTTGCAAGAGTATTCGGCCCCCTGGAACATTTCAACCTTTTCCCACATATAATGCTTCAAACATAAAGATACCAAATGTAAATTTTTGGTGAAGAATCAACAACAAGCAGAATAAAATTGTGAAGTTGAACGAAATTTATTGGTTATTTTAAATTTTTGTGGAAATTCGAAAACTGAAAGTGGGGCGTGAAATATTATTCGGCCCCTTTACTTTCAGTGGAGCAAACTCACTCCTGAAGTTCATTGTGGATCTATGAATGATCCAATGTTGTCCTAAATGCCTAATGATGATAAATATAATCCACCTGTGTGTAATCAAGTCTCCGTATAAATGCACCTGCTCTGTGATAGTCTCAGGGTTCTGTTTGAAGCACAGAGAGCATTATGAAGACCAAGGAACACAACAGGCAGGTCCATGATACTGTTGTGGAGAAGTTTAAAGCCGGATTTTGGATACAAAATGATTTCCAAAACTTTAAACATCCCAAGGAGCACTGTGCAAGCGATCATATTGAAATGGAAGCAGTATCATACCACTGCAAATCTACCAAGACCCGGCCGTCCCTCTAAACTTTCATCTCAAACAAGGAGAAGACTGATCAGAGATGCAGCCAAGAAACCCATGATCACTCTGGATGAACTGTAGAGATCTACAGCTGAGGTGGGACAGTCTGCCCACAGGACAACAATCAGTCGTACACTGCACAAATCTGGCCTTTATGGAAGAGTGGCAAGAAGAAAGCCATAAAAAGTGTGGTTTAAAGTTTGCAACAAGCCACCTGGGAGACACACCAAACATGTGGAAGAAGGTGCTCTGGTCAGATGAAACCAAAATTGAACTTTTTGGCAACAATGCCAAATGATATGTTTGGCGTAAAGGGAACACAGCTCATCACCCCGAACACACCATCCCCACTGTCAAACATCGTGGCAGCATCATGGTTTGGGCCTGCTTTTCTTCAGCAAGGACAGGGAAGATGGTTAAAATTGATGGGAAGATGGATGGAGCCAAATACAGGGCCATTCTTGAAGAAAACCTGCTGGAGTCTGCAAAAGACCTGAAACAGGGACGGAGATTTGTCTTCCAACAAGACAATGATCCCAAACATAAAGCAAAATCTACAATGGAATGGTTCACAAATAAATGTATCCAGGTGTTAGAATGGCCAAGTCAAAGTCCAGACCTCAATCCCATCGAGAGTCTGTGGAAAGAGCTGAAAACTGCTGTTCACAAACGATCTCCATCAAATTACTGAGCTCGAGCTGTTTGCCAAGGAAAAATGGGCAAGAATTTCAGTCTCTCGATGTACAAAACTGATAGAGACATACCCCAAGTGACTTGCAGCTGTAATCGCAGCAAAAGGTAGCGCAACAAAGTATTAAGTTAAAGGGATCGAATAATATTGCACACACCACTTTTCAGTTTTTGAATTACCACAAAAATTTTAAATAACCAATAAATTTCATTCAACTTCACAATTGTGTTCCACTTGTTGTTGATTCTTCACAAAAAATTTACATTTGGCAACTTTTTGATTGAGGCAGGATATGTGGGAAAAGGTTGAAAAGTTCCAGGGAGCTGAATACTTTCGCAAGGCACTGTGTATATATGTATATATATGTATATACAGTGGGGCAAAAAAGTATTTAGTCAGTCAGCAATAGTGCAAGTTCCACCACTTAAAAAGATGAGAGGCGTCTGTAATTTACATCATAGGTAGACCTCAACTATGGGAGACAAACTGAGAAAAAAAAATCCAGAAAATCACATTGTCTGTTTTTTTAACATTTTATTTGCATATTATGGTGGAAAATAAGTATTTGGTCAGAAACAAAAATTCATCTCAATACTTTGTAATATATCCTTTGTTGGCAATGACAGAGGTCAAACGTTTTCTGTAAGTCTTCACAAGGTTGCCACACACTGTTGTTGGTATGTTGGTCCATTCCTCCATGCAGATATCCTTTAGAGCAGTGATGTTTTTGGCTTTTCGCTTGGCAACACAGACTTCCAACTCCCTCCAAAGGTTTTCTATAGGGTTGAGATCTGGAGACTGGCTAGGCCACTCCAGGATTTTGAAATGCTTCTTACGAAGCCACTCCTTCGTTGCCCTGGCGGTATGCTTTGGATCATTGTCATGTTGAAAGACCTGCCACGTTTCATCTTCAATGCCCTTGCTGATGGAAGGAGGTTTGCACTCAAAATCTCACGATACATGGCCCCATTCATTCTTTCATGTACCCGGATCAGTCGTCCTGGCCCCTTTGCAGAGAAACAGCCCCAAAGCATGATGTTTCCACCACCATGCTTTACAGTAGGTATGGTGTTTGATGGATGCAACTCAGTATTCTTTTTCCTCCAAACACGACAAGTTGTGTTTCTACCAAAAAGTTCCAGTTTGGTTTCATCAGACCATAGGACATTCTCCCAAAACTCCCCTGGATCATCCAAATGCTCTCCAGCAAACTTCAGACGGGCCCGGACATGTACTGGCTTAAGCAGTGGGACACGTCTGGCACTGCAGGATCTGAGTCCATGGTGGCGTAGTGTGTTACTTATGGTAGGCCTTGTTACATTGGTCACAGCTCTCTGCAGTTCATTCACTAGGTCCCCCCGCGTGGTTCTGGGATTTTTGCTCACCGTTCTTGTGATCATTCTGACCCCACGGGGTGGGATTTTGCGTGGAGCCCCAGATCGAGGGAGATTATCAGTGGTCTTGTATGTCTTCCATTTTCTAATTATTGCTCCCACTGTTGATTTCTTCACTCCAAGCTGGTTGGCTATTGCAGGTTCAGTCTTCCCAGCCTGGTGCAGGGCTACAATTTTGTTTCTGGTGTCCCTTGACAGCTCTTTGGTCTTCACCATAGTGGAGTTTGGAGTCAGACTGTTTGAGGGTGTGCACAGGTGTCTTTTTATACTGATAACAAGTTTAAACAGGTGCCATTACTACAGGTAATGAGTGGAGGAGAGAGGAGACTCTTAAAGAAGAAGTTACAGGTCTGTGAGAGCCAGAAATCTTGATTGTTTGTTTCTGACCAAATACTTATTTTCCACCATAATATGCAAAAAAAATGATAAAAAAACAGACAATGTGATTTTCTGGATTTTTTTTTCTCAGTTAGTCTCCCATAGTTGAGGTCTACCTATGATGTAAATTACAGACGCCTCTCATCTTTTTAAGTGGTGGAACTTGCACTATTGCTGACTGACTAAATACTTTTTTGCCCCACTGTATATGTATGTATATATATGTATATATATGTATATATATGTATATATATATATACATATATACATATATATACACACACGCAGTACAGACCGAAAGTTTGAACACACCTTCTCATTTGAAGCTTTTTCTGTATTTTCATGACTATGAAAATTGTACATTCACATTGAAGGCATCAAAATTATGAATTAACACATGTGGAATTATATACTTAACAAAAAAGTGTGAAACAACTTAAATTATGTCTTATATTCTAGGTTCTTCAAAGTAGCCACCTTTTGCTTTGATGACTGCTTTGCACACTCTTGGCATCACGTTAGATGTGCACTGCGAAGAGTCAGTGCACCGGGGACAGGAGCAGAGGCAGGGCACCGAGGAGCAGGAGAGAGGTGAGTATTTGGGGTTTGTATTTTTCATGTGTATGGGATGTTTGTATGTACATAGTAGGCTACGTGGGGCTCATGCTGTATATAGGGAGGCTATGTGGGGCTTATGCTGCATATAGGGAGGTTATGTGGGGCTCATGCTGTATATAGGGAGGCTATGTGGGGCTCATGCTGTATATAGGGAGGCTACGTGGGGCTCATGCTGTATATAGGGAGGCTACGTGGGGCTCATGCTGTATATAAGGAGGCCACGTGGGGCTCATGCTGTATATAAGGAGGCTACGTGGGGCTCATGCTGTGTATAGGGAGGCTATGTGGGGCTCATGCTGTATATAGGGAGGCTACGTGGGGCTCATGCTGTATATAGGGAGGCTACGTGGGGCTCATGCTGTATATAAGGAGGCCACGTGGGGCTCATGCTGTATATAGGGAGGCTAGGTGGGGCTCATGCTGTATATAGGGAGGCATTCACCGCACACTCTTGTTTGTCAATTTGCAGATGTGCTGTACACACTTTATTCCAAAAAAGATTGTTTCAAACAGATAAACAGACCACAAGCAGTGTAGAGATAAAACTTGTCATAACAACCCAACGTTTCGACCCTCCCGGGTCTTAGTCATGGGGTTACTTGGTTGTAGGTGTCAGAACGGAAGGTGAAGAATGTGGTAGGGACCCTTATACTTAGAGTACCAGAAACTGCTTTTTGTGTGGTATCCCGGATGGTGGAGCGGCGCATCCGCGTCCTGCTCAGTGTGCAGCCATTTGGCAAAGCTTACTGCGACCGTATGAACCCATAAGAACATCACTTTGGCTACCGAGCAGTCACTACACTGTAGAGCCACAGAGTGGCTATGAGGAGAAAAAAACAACGGGGAATACACTGTGTGCAGAATTATTAGGCACTGTGCAGAATTTTAATGTTGATGCTGTGATTTCCGACAATTACAAGGCAGCCACTCAGTGGTCACATCACACACTCGTTTCCCCTTCCTAAACATCACATTCATTGTGTGCAGATTTATTAGTGAGTATTTTGACCATATCATACTTTTTATGCAGATTTTCCAACTTCAAACTGTAGAAACTTACATGCTTATTAGATGAAGCAGATTAGGTGATGCATACTTAGTCCACACCCTCCTTCAAGTACACAACACCCTTTATCAATGTGTGCAGGATTATTAGGAAGCTTGTGTTCCTCATGCAAAATGGGCCAAAGATAAAAGATATTAAACCGACTCTGAAAAGTAAAGTATTCTTACCGAGAGATGCAGCATTCTTGAAATTCCTCAGATATTGGGGCAAGATCGCGGAACCATAAAAAAACAGTCAACAGAGTCGCAAACATGGGTTTCGAAAAAAAGAAGCACATTATATGCAAGAGATTTGAGTAGAATCAAACATGAAGTGACCAGGAGTCCATGATCCTCCATTGCTGTCATATTCCAGAACTGCAACCTCGCTGGAGGCCCAGAAGAACAAGGTGTTCAGTGATCAGAGACACGGCCAAGGTAAGGAAGGCTGAAACACAACCACCACACAAAAAGACACAGAAGTGAAAACGTCAAGACTGGGCCAAGAAATATCTGAAGACAGATTTTTCAAAGGTTTTAATGAACTGATGAGATAACTGTGACTCTTGATGGACCAGATATTGGCACTGACCTTCATTTTTGACTCAAATACCGGTAAGATGAGTGGGTACTGCCAAAGGTTAGTACTAGTTGGACCTTTTAAGGTTGAAAATGTACTCAAAATCAACTCCCAAACCTAATGCCAGTTTTTAGAAGACACTTTCATCAAGCAATGTTTTAATAAAACATCTGCATGTTTCAAGAAAACCATGATTTTTATGCAGGATAATGCTCCATCGCATGGATTGAAGTCTCCACTGCTTGGTTGGCCATTTATTGGCCCAGTCTTGACGTTTCCACTTCTCTTTCTTATTCAGTGGTGGTCGGATTTCAGGCTTCCTTACCTCGGCCATGTCTCTGAGTACTGAGCACCTCGTAGTTCTGGCCAGGGATGGTGTAGAGTTCTGAAATAAGACAGCACAGGGGCAGACTGGACTTCTGGTCGCTTCTCGTTTGGTTTCCCTCAAATCTTTGGTAGTCAATGTGTGTCTTTTTTTTCTTAACACATTTTTTTACTACCCTGTCAGAGTTGCCAACTTGATGTTTTATTTTTTTTCTAGACAGGGTAAGAAAAAAAATTAGAGACAGACAATATTTCTTGCGGACACATTGGATAACCGTGATAAATTATTATTATAAGTGATACAGATCTAGAGCCCATAAGACATCAGCTGCATCCACTGTAAGATGATGATAATTACAGTGAAAATTTGTATCATTTTTTCCAGCCTCCCAAAAAATCACGGACAGCTCAATTTTTATAGAAAGGACAAAATAGTGCCATATTTTTATGGACTGCCCTGGAATTTCTGGATGGTTGGCAACCCAGGACCCTGTTGACCATTTGCAAGAAAACTTTTGATTGTTCTCTGATCACACCCAATATCGTAGCAGTTTCAAGAGATCTGCAACCCTCTGTAAGACTTGTAATCATTTTTGGCTTTTCAGAGTCAGTTAACCCCTTAGTGACAGAGCCAATTTGGTACTTAATGACCGAGCCAATTTTTACAATTCTGACCACTGTCACTTTATGAGGTTATAACTCTGGAACGCTTCAACGGATCCCGCTGATTCTGAGACTGTTTTTTCGTGACATATTGTACTTCATGTTAGTGGTAATATTTCTTCTATATTACTTGCGATTATTTATGAAAAAAACGGAAATATGGCGAAAATTTTCAAAATTTTGCAATTTTCAAAATTTTTATTTTTATGCCCTTAAATCAGAGAGATATGTCACGAAAAATAGTTAATAAATAACATTTCCCACATGTCTACTTTACATCAGCACAATTTTGGAAACAAAATTTTTTTTTGTTAGGGAGTTATAAGGGTTAAAAGTTGACCAGCAATTTCTCATTTTTACAACACCATTTTTTTTTAGGGACCACATCACATTTGAAGTCATTTTGAGGGGTCTATATGATAGAAAATATCGAAGTGTGACACCATTCTAAAAACTACACCCCTCAAGGTTCTCAAAACCACATTCAAGAAGTTTATTAACCCTTTACATGCTTCACAGGAACTGAAACAATGTGGAAGGAAAAAATGAACATTTAACTTTTTTTTGCAAACATTTTAATTCAGAACCATTTTTTTTATTTTCACAAGTGTAAAAACAGAAATGTAACCATAAATTTTCTTATGCAATTTCTCCTGAATACGCCAATACCCCATATGTGGGGGTAAACCACTTTTTGGGCGCACCGCAGAACTTGGAAGTGAAGGAGCGCCGTTTGACTTTTTCAATGCAGAATTGGCTGGAATTGAGATCGGACGCCATGTCACGTTTAGAGAGCCCCTGATGTGCCTAAACAGTAGAAACCCCCCACAAGTGACACCATTTTGGAAACTAGACCCCTTAAGGAACTTATTTAGATGTGTGGTGAGCACTTTAAACCCCCAGGTGCTTCACAGAAGTTTATAACGTAGAGCCGTGAAAATAAAAAAAAAATGCATTTTTTCTACAACAATGATCTTTTTGCCCCCCAATTTTTATTTTCACAAGGGTAACAGGAAAAATTAGACCACAACAGTTGTTGTGCAATTTCTCCTGAGTACGTCAATACCCCATATGTGGGGGTAAACCACTGTTTGGGCGCACCGCAGAGCTTGGAAGAGAAGGAGTGCCGTTTTACTTTTTCAATGTAGAATTGGCTGGAATTGAGATCGGACGCCAAGTCGCGTTTGGAGAGCCCCTGATGTGCCTAAACAGTAGAAACCCCCCACAAGTGACCCCATTTTGGAAACTAGACCCCCCATGGAACTTATCTAGATGTGTGGTGAGAACTTTGAATGCCCAAGTGCTTCACAGAAGTTTAGAATGCAGAGTCGTGAAAATAAAAAATATTTTTTTTCCCACAAAAAAGATTTTTTAGCCCCCAAGATTTTATTTTCACAAGGGTAACAAGAGAAATCGGACACCAAAAGTTGTTATCCAATTTGTCCTGAGTATGCTGGTACCCCATATGTGGGGGTAAACCACTGTTTGGGCGCATGGCAGAGCTCGGAAGGGAGGGAGCACCATTTGACTTTTTGAGCGCAAAATTGGCTGTCGTGTTTGGAGACCCTCTGATGTACCTAAACAGTGGAAACCCCCCAATTCTAGCTCCAACCCTAACCCCAACACACCCCTAACCCTAATCCCAACCCATAATCCTAATCACTAAGCCTAACGATAATCACAACCCTTACCCCAAAACAACCCTAATGTCAACCCTAACCATAACCCTTATCAAAACCCTAAATCCAACACACCCCTAATCCTAATCTCAACCTTAACCTCAAACCTAACCCTAATCCCAATACACCCCTAATCCCAACCCTAACCTTAACCCTAATCCCAAACCTAACGCCAACCCTAACCCTAATACCAACCCTAATCCAAACCCTAACCCTCATCCCAACTCTAACCCTAACTTTAGCCCCAACCCTAGCCCTAACTTTAGCCCCTACCCTAACCCTAAGGCTACTTTCACACTCGCGTCGTTTGGCATCCGTCGCAATCCGTCATTTTGGACAAAAAACGGATCCTGCAAATGTGCCCGCAGGATGCGTTTTTTCCCCATAGACTTGTATTGCCGACGGATCGTGACGGATGGCCACATGTCGCGTCCGTCGTGCACTGGATCAGTTGTGTTTTGGCGGACCGTCGGCACAAAAAAAGTTCAATGTAACATTTTTTTGTACGTCGCGTCCGCCATTTCTGACCGCGCATGCATGGCCGTAACTCCGCCCCTCCTCCCCAGGACATAGATTGGGCAGCGGATGCGTTGAAAAACTACATCCGCTGCCTACGTTGTGCACAATTTTCACAACGTGCGTCGGTATGTCGGGCCGACGCATTGCGACGGCCCCGTACCGACGTAAGTGTGAAAGAAGCCTAACCCTAAATTTAGCCCCAACCCTAACCCTAAATTTAGCCCCAACCCTAAATTTAGCCCCAACCCTAACCCTAAATTTAGCCCCAACCCGAACCCTAAATTTAGCCCCAACCCGAACCCTAACTGTAGCCTTAACCCTAGCCCCAACCCTAATCCTAGCCCTAACCCTAATTTTAGCCCCAACTGCTCTTCTCCTGCCAGCCAGCAGATGGCGACAGATGGTAGGCGCACTGCGCAAGCGCCCGCCATTTTATTTTGCCATGAAGACGCCGGAGGCCAGGAGGAGCAGCAGGAGGACCCAGGGACACCGGTAAGTATGGCAGGGTCCCCGAATCCCCCTATTTCTCTGTCCTCTGATGTGCGATCACATCAGAGGACAGAGAATTACACATTACTTTTTTTTTTTTGCGGTCGCCGGTAAACAGTTAATTACCGGCGATCGCAAAACAGGGGTTGGTAAAACCGACCCCGATCATGTTCTTTGGGGTCTCGGCTACCCCCGGCAGCCGAGACCCCAAAGATTCTACCGGTGCCGGAAAAAGATGGCGGCGCCCATCGGGAGCCACGAGGAGCACCGGGGGAGACAGGCAAGTATTGGGGGGCTACCTGGGACCCCATTTCTCTGTCCTCTGATGTGCGATCACATCGGAGGATAGAGAAATTAAAAAGAATTCGCGTTTTTTTTTTTTTTTGCGATCGCCGGTAAACGGTTAATTACCGGTGATCGCAAAAGCCGGGTCGGTAAAATCCGACCCGAATCATGTTCTCTGGGGTCTCGGCTACCCCCGGCAGCCGAGACCCCGGAGAAAATCGTACTCTGGGGGGCGCTATTTACTTTTTCCACAATGCCGTTAATTAACGGCGCTGTGGTTTAAGTACCCTTAGCGGCCGCCATTAAAAGGCGTATCGGCGGTCGTTAAGGGGTTAAATCATTTTTGGCCCATTTTACTTTAGGAAAACAAGCTGCTTAATAATTCTGCACATCTTGATAAAGGGTATTTATATTCTTAGGCCGCACCTTCCTCGTTACACACATACACATCTGATCTGTTCTTCCAAAAAAAGACTCAAGTTTATACAACTCAGAGTTGGTAAATCTGCATAAAAATGATGATATGGTCAAAATACTCACTTGCCAAATAATGGTGCACACAATGAATGTGCTGTTTGGGAAGGGGAAAATGAGCATATAATGTGACCACTGATTGACTGCCTTGTGATTGTCGGAAATTACAGCCCCGACGTTACAGGAGCGGCGTCTGACAAGGGGGATAATTATGTTATTTTACTGCACATGGAACACACTAGTTGTGAATAATGTGGTGTATAGTAATTTACAGCCCCATAATGCAATCTTACCGTTTCATGTTTTTTTGACGATTTCTTTTTCCCTCCATCTTTCCACAATGACTCTAAAGTAACAAGTCCTTGAAGACTCCAGTCATATAAGACTGTACCGGTATCCTTGAAAAGAAACAGTGTGATTATTAATAAAACATTATGGAGTGTGCATTTTACTAGGAAATTTTTCTTCATTAATCTTCGACTAATATATTAGGAAATTGCCCTTATTCTTCAAAAAGCAAAGATACAATTAAGTAATACAGGAGGGGGGTAAAAGGGGAATCCAATGCACAAATTTATAGGAATACATCTGCCATTAATCACAGCCCTGACGGTGCACCAGGACATAGCGTCCATATCTTATACAAATGTTATACATATGATTTACATATCATCTTCAAACTGCTTAGTCACATGAGGCCTAATTTACTAAGACGTGAACAGCTTTTGTTTGCAAAAATATAAAGTAGGATGAAAATAAAACGTATGGCTATATGACTAGGCCTCATTTAGGTAACTGCTGTCTTTTTTTTACTGTAGAGGCTACTTGAACTACAATGAAGGGTCTACCAATTGGGCATGTATATGGGTGTCGGGAGAATGTAGGACAACCGCTAATGGAGGAGTATAGGAACATAAAGGCTTTGTTTTCACGATGAGTATTTGATGTTGCAGATTTTATGTACATTAGGTAAATTCGATTAACTTTTGAGTGCAATTTTCTTACAATAATTTTTATTGCATTTTTTTCACTGGCAGTTTTATTCTCAGTTTGATATGTCATGTTTTAAATTATGAAAAAAATGCAAGAGCGCAATAGGGTCGTATCCACATAAATAAATGATAAAGAATTAATAGAATTGCTCACCTAATAGGGTTGTGTGAGACAACACCTAAAAAGCTTGGAATCCAGATGCTGCAGATTCCTGGGTATATAATAGGTGGCGGGAATGGAAGTTGTTCTGCGCTCTTTGGAGTCACGACAAACCAATAATAGGGATAAAAATGCAAGTTTAATGTCTACGAGTTTCAAGGTCCACCGACTCCTTCTTCAGGACAACAATACATTCATGGTTATGCACGGTTATGTACGGTTGTCCTGAGGAAGGAGCCTGTGGACTCTGAAACGCATAGACATTAAACTTGCAATTTCATCCCTAGTATTGGTTTGTTGTGACTCCATAGAGCGCAGAACAACTTCCATTCCCGGCACCTATTTATGTTTTACATTAGGCTGCTTTGTTTTTGATACTTTGGAAAAACTGTATTGATACATGCATGGATTCAAATGCGTTTAGCGTGTTTCTGCAGTGGAAACCCACTAAAATAAATATTTGTTTCTTATGTCACAATAGGTACTGCAACCCAATGGGTGGTCAGTCAGCGGACGGCACAACACACTCACACAACAGGATGGTATTGGGTAGAGGAAGGCCCTACAGATAGGGAAATGGTCACCACCTGAGCCTGTCCCTGCACTCCCCTAACGCCCTAAGCGGGTCTCCCCCCCCCTGCCGCCGTCACAAACCTAAGTCCCTCATTGTCACCTAATACTGCCCTGGCCAGTGCACTGGCCGGCAAGGGGCACTAGCCTCACCACTGCAGATAATACCATACAGGGGACAGTGACAAACACCAAAGGGACAAAGTGAAAATACAGCACTTATCTTCCAGACACCGCTGCCAAGCTCCACACTGCAGATAGCACAGCAACAGGACTCCAAACACCTGAAGTTGATGACACCAGAGAGCTGCTCCTGCAAGGCTGGTCTCCAAAGATAAACTCTATCACCAACAGTCAGCTGATGCATCAGGTGACCATTTAAAGGATGGTGGCAGTGGTCACCACCACATCAGCTGCCCAGCAATACTGCAGTTACACCAGATTGCCAGCGCGGGGCAAAAATGGACAGTAACCCCCGATGAACTATAAGGAAGAAAGCTACATTTAAACAAAGTGGATCCAGAGCTGCCACAAATCCAAAAATGGATCGTGACATTTTACCTATAGAATTGCCGCATCTAATGCAATTCCATGAGAAAAATTCACATAGAAAACTCAGAAAGTTACTTGCTGTGAATTTCATCCTCCTCTATTACTAAGCAATGACTAGGGTGAAATATGCAATGAAAATCCACGCAAGAATAATCACGCTGCAAATTTGAGATCCCCACTAAGTTTTTATTTTTGTGCAGATTTTTTTTTTGTTTTACACGTGATTGGATTTTGAAAAACCCATTTACTTGCATTGTACTGTAACTTTTGTGGCTTTGCTGTGCGGAATCTGCACCTCAAATCTGCTGTGTGTGAACTTGGCTTTATGCCTCATGCACATGGGCGTATTGTGGCTACATAGAACATCGGAGTTATACCGAACTATGGTACGACATCTAGGTTGCTCTACAATACTTATGTATGCATCTGATTTCATAAAGATGCAAGAGTATGTTCTCATTTAAATGGGAAAACTAATATAACCTTCTCCATTGAATGATGTAATACTGAGCTATTCTGCCATGGAAGGAGGAGAGAATAAACCTGTAATATCATGCTGTTCAGATGTACCATATGTGGCACATGAAGAGCCCATGTTTATGAAGTACACTTTGTGACAATGAATAACCTCTGTATAACTTAAAGGGATGATCCGGGACTTCAGTTATGCTTTCTTATAAGAACTGACAGGCAGGTACTCGCTAATCACATCCCTGTTCTGCCCAGCCATGATTTCTGCTGGCTCAGATGGTTACTCTCCTGCTTCATTTCACCATTGGACAACAGAGCAGCGTCTTCTTTTCTAGTCTTTTCTGTCAACGGGGAGTTACTGCCGATGTCATGCTGATTGACAGCCAGCTCCTTGCAGTTGGGCAGCGGGAACATGGCTGTCAATCAGCATGACGTTGGCACAGAAACACCGTAAACAGAGCAGAATGGAGAGGAAGAGAAGATGCTGCTCTGTCGACATGTCATCACTGGAAGCGGGAGAATCACAGTCAGGAGCGGTCTGTGACCACTCTAAGTAGATGGAGATCATCGCTGTGTAGAACAGGCGGGTATATAGTAACTACCTGTCTGTAAGTCTAACAGGCAAAAATAACTAAAATCCCAGATAACCCCTTTAATTCTACTTAGGTCATACAATGTGACACAGATCAACAAATACTGCATGCGTGGCCAGATGATTTCTGGTAAATGCATACATATGCCGGAAAAAGAACTTCCCTTTTTCAGTAATGCAATTCAGTTTCTGTTTGTATTTTATGTCACACAGACAGACATGATGGTGAAAAGTCTGTGAGGACAGCCCATGTATGATCACTGCTATTCATCTTTGTCTTTTGCACCACAATCTTCTACGATATATTAGATTACTATATAGTTAAATCACACAACACAATATAGAGGTTTGCAAACCAGTAATTTAGTTTACTGGGCTTGGATTTCCTTATATTTCAAGAAATCTAAACATTCTGCGCCGTAAGAAATTAAATGCCCGATTAGGTTCTGACAAATGATTTAAGTAATATTAAATTGACTGTCAATTAAGCAGGGCATGAACAAAATGCCACTGAACAAACAGCGCTTTCTTCCAGCGGATGAGACAATTAGTATTTTGTCTGTTGGCACAAAGTTCTCTTCATTCTGTATGAATGGGCTGTAGGAAAACCCACTTGGAGCTGGAAAAAGCAAAGCAATAATCAGCCCAAGTCTCCATATCTAACTAAGTCATATGGGAAGCTTCACTCATTCATACTGTGTCTACATGAAAATCTAGAAATAAAAACTTAAGAGTAAATTTACCACATGGAGCACAAAGCTAAAATTTTATTAAAGTGTGAGACCCTTCTTCAGTCTCTGACCAATCAGGTTGGGGCAAGTATCCAAAAACAAACATCTGTGCAAGCAACACATTTACATGCAATTAATTCTGGGCACAGCTCAATACTCCCTGACTGCTCATCACTATGAATGTGCTGGAAATTGCTCAATAGTGCAGTCACCCAGCACAGCCATTGGGTGAACATCAGACCTGGCCATGATTACATCTGGTAAAACCATGAATCCTATATTATGTTTGCAGCTTACCTTAAAGGGGTTGTCTCATGTTCTTTAACAGGTAAAACTGCAAAGTACTAGTAGAAACAATCAACTTTGCATTTTGCTTGTTATTAAAAATTCTCTCCATTCTCAAAAAAAAAAAGAGGGACTTTTAATTGTACGGTTTACTGTTCATGGCCAAGGTTATCAGTTACCGTTGATAGACATACCATCATCAGTGGAGGCCTCACATGCACACTGCTTACAGCACTTTTCAATAGAGCTTGTAAGCGCTGCTCTGAAGCTGGCCTGATTACCGGACCGCACTGTTCGCTCCAGATCAAGTCAATTTCAGTGCACCCTGTTGTGAATTCTGCTTTTGGGTTCCCTACAGTGGTTGTAGGTGGGAATGAAGTTGTCCCTGAGTCACAGTCCTGGCCAGGTGTATCTGCTGATTGCAGTTCTGACTGGGATATTTAGGTGTGCAGGATTCATTAGTCCTTGCCAGTTGTCCATGGTTCTGGGAGGTTTTGGATCTTTGTCTGGTTCCTCCAGCCTTGCTGCCATTTCAGCAAAGGTAAGTGTCTGGTTTTTGTTTCTGTGGCACACATGCTGTGTGCTTAATAATTCTGTGCTATTCATTTGTTTTCTCTTGTCCAGCTTAGATTGAGTCAGTGTTTTTCACTGTCTTGCTGGATTCTCTGGAGTTGCAGATATACGCTCCACATCTTTAGTTAGATGGTGGAGTTTTTTGTATTTTCTGCTGTGGATATTTTTGGAAGGGTTTTAACCCCTTCCCGACCTTTGACGCATACGCTGCGTCATGAAAGTCGGTGCCATTCCGACCCATGACGCAGCATATGCGTCATGGAAAGATCGCGTCCCTGCAGGCCGGGTGAAAGGGTTAACTCCCATTTCACCCGATCTGCAGGGACAGGGGGAGTGGTAGTTTAGCCCAGGGGGGGTGGCTTCACCCCCTCGTGGCTACGATCGCTCTGATTGGCTGTTGAAAGTGAAACTGCCAATCAGAGCGATTTGTAATATTTCACCTAAAAAAACTGGTGAAATATTACAATCCAGCCATGGCCGATGCTGCAATATCATCGGCCATGGCTGGAAACACTTATGTGCACCCACCCCACCCCTCCGATCGCCCCCCCAGCCCCCCGATCTGTGGTCCGCTCCCCTCCGTCCTGTGCTCCGCTCCCCCGTCCTCCTGTCCGCTTCCCCCGTGCACCAATCACACCCCCCGCGCTTCAATCAAACCCCCCCGCACTCCGATCCCCCCCCGCACACAGCGACCCCCCCCCGTGCTCCGATCCACCCCCCCCGCACAGCGATCCCTCACCCCGTGCTCCAATCCTCCCCCGTGCTCCAATCCACCCCCCCCCATGCTCCGATCCACCCCCCCGTGCTCCGACGCCCCCCCGTGCCCTGATCTCCCCCCCCTTATACTTACCTAGCCGCCCGAGGTCCGTCCGTCTTCTTTCCTGGGCGCCGCCATCTTCCAAAATGGCGGGCGCATTTGCAGTGCGCCCGCCGAATCTGCCGGCCGGCAGATTCGTTCCAGAGTGAATTTTGATCACTGAGATATAACCTATCTCAGTGATCAAAATAAAAAAAATAGTAAATGACCCCCCCCTTTGTCACCCCCATAGATAGGGACAATAAAAAAAATAAAGAATTTTTTTTTTTTTCACTAAGGTTGGGGTAAGAACTAGGGTTAGGGTTAGGGGTAGGGTTAGGGGTAGGGCTAGGGTTAGGGCTAGGGTTTCGGTATGTGCACACGTATTCTGGTCCTATGTGGATTTTTCCGCAGCGGATTTGAAAAATCCACAGTGCTAAACCGCTGCCGATTTATCGTGGATTTACCGCGGTTTTTCTGCGCATTTCACTGCGGTTTTACAACTGCGATTTTCTATTGGAGCAGTTGTGAAACCGCTGCGGAATCCGCAGAAAGAAGTGACATGCTGCGGAACGTAAACCGCTGCGTTTCCGTGCAGTTTTTCCGCAGCATGTGTACAGCGATTTTTGGTTCCCATAGGTTCACATTGAACTGTAAACTCATGGGAAACTGCTGCGGATCCGCAGCATTTTCTGCAGCGTGTGCACATACGTTTAGAATTAGGCTATGTGCACACGGTGCGGATTTGGCTGAGGATCCGCAGCAGTGTTCCATCAGGTTTACAGTACCATGTAAACATATGGAAAACCAAATCCGCTGTGCCCATGGTGCAGAAAATACTGCGCGGGAACGCTGCGTTGTATTTTCCGCAGCATGCCAATTCTTTGTGCGGATTCCGCAGCGTTTTACACCTGTTCCTCAATAGGAATCCACAGGTGAAATCCGCACAAAAAACACTGGAAATCCGCGGAAAATCCGCAGGTAAAACATAGTGCCTTTTACCCGCGGATTTTTCAAAAATGGTGCTGAAAAATCTCATACGAATCCGCAACGTTGGCACATAGCCTTAGGGTTGGGTTGGAATTAGGGTTGTGGTTAGGGGTGTGTTGGGGTTAGGGTTGTGATTAGGGTTACGGCTACAGTTGGAATAAGGGTTAGGGGTGTGTTGGGGTTAGTGTTGGAGGTAGAATTGAGGGGTTTCCACTGTTTAGGCACTTCAGGGGGTCTCCAAACGCAACATGGCGCCACCATTGATTCCAGCCAATCTTGTATTCAAAAATTCAAATGGTGCTCCCTCACTTCCGAACCCCGACGTGTGCCCAAACAGTGGTTTACCCCCACATATGGGGTACCAGCATACTCAGGACAAACTGCGCAACAATTACTGGGGTCCAATTTCTCCTGTTACCCTTGAGAAAATAAAAAATTGCTTGCTAAAACATCATTTTTGAGGAAAGAAAAATGATTTTTTATTTTCACGGCTCTGCGTTGTAAACGTCTGTGAAGCACTTGGGGGTTCAAAGTGCTCACCACATATCTAGATAAGTTCCTTGGGGGGGTCTAGTTTCCAAAATGGGGTCACTTGTGGGGGGTTTCTACTGTTTAGGCACACCAGGGGCTCTGCAAACGCAATGTGACGCCCGCAGACCATTCCATCAAAGTCTGCATTTCAAAAGTCACTACTTCCCTTCTGAGCCCCCACGTGTGCCCAAACAGTGGTTTACCCCCACACATGGGGTATCAGCGTACTCAGGAGAAACTGGACAACAACTTTTGTGGTCCAATTTCTCCTGTAACCCTTGGGAAAATAAAAAATTCTGGGCTAAAAAATTATTTTTGAGGAAAGAAAACGTATTTATTATTTTCACTGCTCTGTGTTATGAACTTCTGTGAAGCACTTGGGGGTTCAAAGTGCTCACCTCACATCTAGATAAGTTCCTTTCGGGGTCTAGTTTCCAAAATGGGGACACTTGTGGGGGGTTTCTACTGTTTAGCCACATCAGGGGCTCTGCAAACGCAACGTGACGCCCACAGAGCATTCCATCAAAGTCTGCATTTCAAAACGTCACTACTTCACTTCCGAGCCCCAGCATGTGCCTAAACAGTGGTTTACCCCCACATATGGGGTATCAGCGTACTCAGGAGAAACTGGACAACAACTTTTGGGGTCAAATTTCTCCTGTTACCCTTGGGAAAATAAAAAATTGCGGGCTAAAATTCATTTTTGAGAAAATAATTTTTTTTTTTATTTTCATGGCTCTGCGTTATAAACTTCTGTGAAGCACTTGAGGGTTCAAAGTGCTCACTACACATCTAGATTAGTTCCTTTGGGGGTCTAGTTTCCAAAATGGGGTAATTTGTGGGGGATCTCCAATGTTTAGGCACACAGGGGCTCTCCAAACGCGACAAGGTGTCCGCTAATGATTGGAGATAATTTTCCATTTAAAAAGCCAAATGGCGTGCCTTCCCTTCTGAGCCCTGCCGTGCGCCCAAACAGTGGTTTACCCCCACATATGGGGTATCTGCATACTCAGGACAAACTGGACAACAACATTTGTGGTCCAATTTCTCCTATTACCATTGGCAAAATAGGAAATTCCAGGCTAAAAAATCATTTTTGAGAAAAGAAAAATTATTTTTTATTTTCATGGCTCTGCATTATAAACTTCTGTGAAGCACCTGGGGGTTTAAAGTGCTCAGTATGCATCTAGATAAGTTCCTTGGGGGGTCTAGTTTCCAAAATGGGGTCACTTGTGGGGGAGCTCCATTGCATAGGCACACAGGGGCTCTCCAAATGCGACATGGTGTCCGCTAACAATTGGAGCTAACTTTCCATTCAAAAAGTTAAAAGGCGCGCCTTCCCTTCCGAGCCCTGCCGTGTGCCCAAACAGTGGTTTACCCCCACATATGAGGTATCGGCGTACTCGGGAGAAATTGCTCAACAAATTTTAGGATCCATTTTATCCTATTGCCCATGTGAAAATGAAAAAATTGAGGCGAAAATAAATTTTTTGTGAAAAAAAAAGTACTTTTTCATTTTTACGGATCAATTTGTGAAGCACCTGAGGGTTTAAAGTGCTCACTAGGCATCTAGATAAGTTCCTTGGGGGGTCCAGTTTCCAAAATGGGGTCACTTGTGGGGGAGCTCCAATGTTTAAGCACACAGGGTCTCTCCAAACGCGACATGGTGTCCGCTAACGATGGAGATAATTTTTCATTCAAAAAGTCAAATGGCGCTCCTTCCCTTCCGAGCCTTACCATGTGCCCAAACAGTGGTTTACCCCCACATGTGAAGTATCGGTGTACTCAGGAGAAATTGCCAAACAAATTTTAGGATCCATTTTATCCTGTTGTCCATGTGAAAATGAAAAAATTGAGGTTAAAAGAATTTTTTTGTGAAAAAAAAGTACTTTTTCATTTTTACGGATCAATTTGTGAAGCACCTGGGGGTTTAAAGGGCTCACTATGCATCTAGATAAGTTCCTTGGGGCGTCTAGTTTCCAAAATGGGGTCACTTGTGGGGGAGCTCCAATTTTTAGGCACACGGGGGCTCTCCAAATGTGACATGGTGTCCGCTAAAGAGTGCAGCCAATTTTTCATTCAAAAAGTCAAATGGCGCTCCTTCCCTTCCAAGCCCTGCCGTGCGCCCAAACAGTGGTTTACCCCCACATATGAGGTATCAGCGTACTCAGGACAAATTGGACAACAACTTACGTGGTTCAGTTTCTCCTTTTACCATTGGGAAAATAAAAAAATTGTTGCTGAAAAATCATTTTTGCGACTAAAAAGTTAAATGTTCATTTTTTCCTTCCATGTTGCTTCTGCTGCTGTGAAGCACCTGAAGGGTTAATAAACTTCTTGAATGTGGTTTTGTGCACCTTGAGGGGTGCAGTTTTTAGAATGGTGTCACTTTTGGGTATTTTCAGCCATATAGACCCCTCAAACTGACTTCAAATGTGAGGTGGTCCCTAAAAAAAATGGTTTTGTAAATTTCGTTGTAAAAATGAGAAATCGCTGGTCAAATTTTAACCCTTATAACTTCCTAGCAAAAAAAAATTTTGTTTCCAAAATTGTGCTGATGTAAAGTAGACGTGTGGGAAATGTTATTTATTAACTATTTTGTGTCACATAACTCTCTGGTTTAACAGAATAAAAATTCAAAAAGTGAAAATTGCGAAATTTTCAAAATTTTTGCCAAATTTCTGTTTTTATCACAAATAAACACAGAATTTATTGACCTAAATTTACCACTAACATGAAGCCCAATATGTCACGAAAAAACAATCTCAGAACCGCTAGGATCCATTGAAGCGTTCCTGAGTTATTACCTCATGAAGGGACACTGGTCAGAATTGCAAAAAACGGCAAGGTCTTTAAGGTCAAAATAGGCTGGGTCATGAAGGGGTTAATACTGACCGCTTAGTATTCTATCCTATCCTTTCCTATTTTAGCTAGAGTGGCCTCTTTTGCTAAATCCTGTTTCCTGCCTGCGTGTGTCTTTCCTCTACTACTCACAGTCAATTTTTGTGGGGGGCTGCCTATCCTTTGGGGTTCTGCTCTGAGGCAAGGTAGTATTCCTATTTTCATCTATAGGGGTATTTAGTCCTCCGGCTGTGTCGAGGTGTCTAGGATTTGTTAGGCACACCCCACGGCTACTTCTAGTTGCGGTGATTAGTTCAGGATTTGCGGTCAGTATAGTTTCCACCAACTCCAGAGAAAGTTCCATGCGGCTCCAAGGTCACCGGATCATAACAGCACCCATACTCCTCTGATGCTGCAAAGGCAAAGCTTCCGCTACTAGGAGCATCAGAGAGCCCACATTTGCTGCCGGCAGTTTGATGATGCCGCTGGCCCGAACTGTTAATCAAGAAGGAGCACAACGCCCAATGTTGGGGTGCGGTGCACTCCGGCAGAAAAAGTTGAGAAAGATCCTTTAATCTCAAGTGTTTAGCAGAAATCAATATAAATTTATTTTTGATGTCATCTCACACCACAATGCTGGACAAGACTATGTTGGAACCCATCTAAAAGTCTTCCATGTTTGAACGTGGCCTAAGAGTTGTCAGAAGTTCCCCCATTGAAGCTACAGAGTTATGCAGCAATGACAAATGAAAAATGACAAACGTGCAAAACTAAAGTGTGAACGAGACTGAAAACAACTGAATGTCTTATTAGACGTTACATTGTGATCGAGGAATGTCTGTCACTTAGCAATTGCATTTTGCCAAGGGTTAGTTCCACAACTGTATTGTATGTAGAAACTATTTAGGTCTTAGTGTGACATGCTGCCATGGTGCTTTAATATATTGTAATGAACAAAAGGCCGATAAAGTTGCATCTATGAAGGTCATAATACAAGCAAAATGACTAATATACCATTCCTGCCCCCTATCATAACTCAATACAGACATAGCGCTCAGGGATAAGAAGTTACCAATAAAGCATGTCAGCCTTACCTTGGCAACTGTAGCTGCTTGCTGAGGATAATATAGGGAGGCACCAATTCCCATAAACCCAAGTGGATAGATTACTTTTTTTATCCTTGAACCTGTTGGAAAAAGAAACTATATTTCAGATATCCAGTTCCTAGTGGTTGGTGCCATTTGTATAACAGTAGAAATTATCGTTGACATGATATAAATTATAGGGCTGGAGGGAAAAGGTAGTTTCAAATTAATCCCGTAAGATCTGGCCTATTTTAGAACTGAAAGAATGACATCAATGACCGCACAGGAGGCCGATTCCACACCCCAAGACCAGTTCCAGATGTCTACATCTACAGTGCTTGGGTCAGAATACCCGGCCAGATAGTTCAGGTCAGGAGACTTGCCTAACTGCCATATAGGCATATCAGCCTGGCATTCCTATCTGAGCATGGTCCGTACTTCACGGTCGTGTGAAACCAGCCTGATAGGGAGAAAAAAAAATCAAGAGGTAGAAATCCCCTACTCACCCTCCTTGGCCAGTTTGTTCAAAATAACCATTCACACACATATATAGTGCTAAATTGTCATTTGTTACTCTACAGGAATGTATTTGCCAATATTGTCGAAACGTCAGGGAGCTCCCAGCAAAAGGGGAGACCTCTTGCACATGTAAGAGTTGATAAATATATGGGGAAACGTAAAAGCATCCCAAAAATCAATGATAAGATTTTATGTCTTCATGCTGAGCCCCATCCAGGTAGACATTTAGGGAAAGGGAAACTGTAAAAAGAAAGACATGACTATGCAAACATGGCTTGTCAATGCAAGTCCCATTTGCAGCTCTTCAGAATCTCCTACATTATCTTTTCCAAAAGTTGCCTAGCATAAGTAAAAGAAAGGGCAGTAAGTAAGGAAGCCATCATTGAGTATTCCTACCAAATTACCTGTAGGAACTAATTTTACTTTCTTAAATCAACCTCTATGACAGCCCTTCAATACAATGCTGCAATAACAAATAACATGCTAGAGAGTAACCATTGTTTGGAGCGCCTTCCTTCCAAAGGCAAATTATTTTACTGACAACAGATCTTGTGTCTTGAGAAGGTATGAAGCCCACAAACCTGTAAAACTTCATGAGGAAAGTGTTAGCCTTCTCAGCCCAGTAGACAGAAACATCCCTAGTTCAAGAGGTTTTATGGGGAACATGTCACAAGTTTCAAGATGCATGGAACACAGGCAGAAGGAAATAGGAACCAGCTCTCTGTTTGCAAACATTTTTTTGTAAATTTATTATTTTGAATGACAATTTGGCATTTACTTACACGCAGCAGACAAAAATAGTCTTCTTATCCTTGTTGCAAAGGGTGGACTGAAGTAATAACTTGCATCTGGAAGAGTTTTTGCAGACCATTTTCTATAGCTTCCAGAAGTACAGGAGAAGGCAAAATTGTTTTTTTCAGAAGGAATTTTTATTTCTATTGCCCTCTTGGATAGGGTGTACAATCCATTAATTGGATGTCATCTTTTGACATTCTCTGTGAAGTTATTGGGTTCTCCCACTTGGTAACACAACTTTGCATTGCTTTCACCATCTTAGAAGTGCTATTAAGGCAAGATATTCCTTTCCTTGTCCCTTTGGAATAGCTCAATCTTCCCAATTTACTTTTCACTCTGGATTCTTGAGGTTGTAAAAGGAGATTGAACGAGCTTTTCTTCTTAGTATGTTAGGTTCAAGAACAGCTTTCTTTTGGATAGCAAGCTTATCAAGTAACTTGTCTAGAGCCAGTTCTTCACCTTCAAACTGTGTAGTGCAAAGTTTTAACCTTGAAGTTGCGTCCCCCAACCTCATCTTTACCAATAAAGCTTAGCTGTATTTGATGGAACCTTAACAGATACAGATTCCATTCAACCACTGGCTAAAAAACCTAAAGCCTGATAAATAAAGAACTTAATACACATTAGCCTAATATTGGCTGAACCTGCCAATGTTGATGTACTCAACTGACAACCTGATGTGTATGACGGCACCGGCCATTTCATAGTAAGTAAAGATGTCAATTGGGCATGTCCAATTTCGTCTGGCTGCTTTCTCATCGAGTGCACAGTTGTGCTCAACTGAACGAGAGCTCCTGTGTATGGGAGAGTTGGCTGAGATGACTATTATCTGACAGCCATCTAATGTGTATGGGGCCTTAGGAGATGACATTGTTTCTCTTTAAGGCTTTTCAAGCTATTTCAATATATAGGTGCTTCTCACAAAATTAGAATATCATCAAAAAGTTAATTTATTTCAGTTCTT
The DNA here is from genome assembly GCF_032444005.1 of Ranitomeya imitator. Taxonomy (NCBI): domain Eukaryota; kingdom Metazoa; phylum Chordata; class Amphibia; order Anura; family Dendrobatidae; genus Ranitomeya; species Ranitomeya imitator. Next base: position 131,837,811 of record NC_091284.1, read on the forward strand.
CAATACAAAAAAGTGAAACTCATATATTATATAAAGTCATTACAAACAGAGTGATCTATTTCAGTTAATGTTGATGATTATGGCTTACAGCCAATGACAACCCAAAAGTCATTATCTCAGTAAATTAGATTAACAAAAAACACCTGCAAAGGCTTCCTAAAGGTACCTTCACACATAACGATATCGCTAACGATATCGTTGCTTTTTGTGACGTAGCAACGATATCGTTAAGGAAATCGTTATGTGTGACAGCGACCAACGATCAGGCCCCTGCTGGGAGATCGTTGGTCGCTGAACAAAGTCCAGAACTTTATTTCGTCGCTGGATCTCCCGTGGACATCGCTGGATCGGCGTGTGTGACACCGATCCAGCGATGTCTTCACTGGTAACCAGGGTAAACATCGGGTAACTAAGCGCAGGGCCGCGCTTAGTAACCCGATGTTTACCCTGGTTACCAGCGTAAAAGTAAAAAAAAAACAAACACTACATACTTACCTACCGCTGTCTGTCCTCGGCGCTGTGCTCTGCACTCCTCCTGTACTGGCTGTGAGCGTCGGTCAGCCGGAAAGCAGAGCGGTGACGTCACCGCTTTGCTTTCCGGCCGCTGTGCTCACAGCCAGTGCAGGAGGAGTGCAGAGAAGCAGAGCGCCGGGGACAGACAGCGGTAGGTAAGTATGTAGTGTTTGTTTTTTTTTACTTTTACGCTGGTAACCAGGGTAAACATCGGGTTACTAAGCGCGGCCCTGCGCTTAGTAACCCGATGTTTACCCTGGTTACCCGGGGACTTCGGGATCGTTGGTCGCTGGAGAGCTGTCTGTGTGACAGCTCTCCAGCGACCAAACAGCGACGCTGCAGCGATCCGGATCGTTGTCGGTATCGCTGCAGCGTCGCTTAATGTGAAGGGGCCTTTAGCATTTAAAAAGGTCCCTTCAGTAGGCTTCACAATCATGGGGAAGACTGCTGACGTGACAGATGTCCATAAGGCAGTCACTGACTCACTCCACAAGGAGGGTAAGCCACAAAAGGTCATTGCTAAAGAAGCTGGCTGTTCATAGAGTGCTGTATCCAAGCATATTAATGGAAAGTCGAGTGGAAGGAAAAAGTGTGGTAGAGAAAGGTGCACAAGCAATGGGGATAACCGCAGTCTTGAAAGGATTGTTAAGAAAAGGCCATTCAAAAATTTGGGGGAGTTTCACAAGGAGTGGACTGCTGCGGGAGTCATTGCTCCAAGAGCCACCACATACAGACGTATCCAGGACATGGGCTACAAGTTTCACATTCCTTGTGTCAAGTCACTCATGACCAATAGACAATGCCAGAAGTGTCTTACCTGGGCCAACGAGAAAAAGAACTGGACTGCTGCTCAGTGGTCCAAGGTGCTGTTTTCAGTTGAAAGTAAATTTTGCATTTCATTTGGAAATCAAGATACCAGAGTCTGGAGGAAGAGTGGAGAGGCTACAATCCAAGCTGTTTGGGGTCTAGTGTGAAGTTTCCACAATCCGTGATGGTTTGAGGAGCCATGTCATCTGCTGGTGTAGATCCACTGTGTTTTATCAAGACCAAAAAAATCAGAGCAGCCATCTACCAGGAAATTTAAGAGCACTTCATGCTTCCCTCTGCCGACCAGCTTTTTGGAGATGGATATTTCATTCTCCAGCAGGACTTGGCACCTGTCCACACTGCTAAAAGTACCAATACCTGGTTTAAAAACAACAGTATCACTGTGCTTGATTGGCCAGCAAACTCGCCTGACCTTAACCCCATAGAGAATCTATGGGGTATTGTTAAGAGGAAGATGAGAGACACCAGACCCAACCATGCAGACGAGCTGAACGCTGCTATCAATGCAACCTGGGCTTCCATAACACCTCAGCAGTGCCACAGGCTGATCGCCTCCATGCAACGCAGCATTGATGCAGTAATTGATGCAAAAGGAGCCCCGACCAAGTATTGAGTGCATTTACTGAACATACATTTCAGTAGGCCAACATTTCAGATTTTAAAATCATTTTTCAAGCTGGTGTTATGAAGTATTCTAATTTACTGAGATAACGACTTTGGGTTTTCATTGGCTCTAATCAATAATCATCAAAATTAACAGAAATAAACACATGAAATAGCTCACTCTGTGTGTAATGACTCTATATAATATATTATTATTTTTTATTGTTATTATTATTATTGCGCCATTTATTCCATGGTGCTTTACATGTGAGGAGGGGTATACATAATAAAAACAGGTACAATAATCTTGAACAATACAAGTCACAACTGGTACAGGAGGAGAGAGGACCCTGCCCGCGAGGGCTCACAATCTACAAGGGATGGGTGAGAATACAGTAGGTGAGGATAGAGCTGGTCATGCAGCGGTTTGGTCAAATATGAGTTTCACTTTTTGTATTGAAGAACTGAAATAAATTAACTTTTTGATGATATTCTAATTTTGTGAGAAGCACCTGTAGATCTCATGACAAGTAAAGGTCATAATTGACTTTAGTAAGGGTGCTGAAGCCACTGAGGATTTCTTGAGCAAATTCTCTGTTTTCAGAGAGTTTACGTATAATTGATTAGTTTTATCACGTGTCTGTCCTCAGTTGATTATGAGAGTTTGGCAACACAATGGAGTAAAAATATTAGAAAAGTAGGACATGTAAATGGACATACTATCAAAGTGAGATCTAGAAACTAAATGGACCCTTTAATCTTGAATCCACAAACCTCTTGCAAGGAATAATCCAACAATACCAGCAAACCCAATCAAGCCAAGCCTGGGGTAGAATCCTGGCGGTGCATCTCTTAGCATTTCATATGTCCCTAGAATCAAGGGGAGCAAGTTAATAGCGGGGTAATTAGTAAATCTTTTTACAGAAGAAACATAACAAAGAAATATGTGACATGAAAATGGTAGGAAAAGGGACTAAGGCTACGGTCACACTAGCAGTATTTGGTCAGTATTTCACATCAGTATTTGTTAGCCAAAACCAGGAGTGAGTCAAAAATACCGACTTCGTGACGTGTTTCTATTATAGCTTTCCCCTCTGTTTGTTCCACTCCTGGTTTTGGCTTACAAATACTGATGGAAAATACTGACCACATACTGATAGTGTGACCGTAGCCTAAGGGTGAGAAGAACTGTAAAATATGTATATAACATTTGTATGCCTATATATGTTATGAGATTATTTAGGAACAGCAATCCTTGTAACACAAATCTAATCACAAGCTCCACATTCAGAAATTTGTTGAAATGCGCTCAATTTTTGCTGCATTCAATGCATGCATTGTACATTACTGATAAATCTCTCCAGTACAGTTTTTCACCGAGTTTCGTACCTTTTGAGTGCTCTATAGCGGTCTCCACTTTAGGTTTGGCCTTCACATACACATCCTGCACAAAATAACGGGAAAAAAGTTATTATTAAAGTATGCGAATACAAATCATTTGGTGCAAAATTATTATTATTGGAAATATAAAGTAATAATAAAAAATGTGCAGAACAAAAAAAAAATCAGTGATATGCATTAGTCAGGATTAGGTTACATGTTCCTCAACTACTGCAACACCAACGTGAATGAAACAAACAAAATAATTCATATACATTTACGGTAGTTTTATTTTTAATGGTTTCTTTTACATTTCTTCATAATTTACATATTGTCTGCCCCAAATTATAAATGAGGCAGTAAGAAAAACACCAGTCTACGTAAAGGAGGTCATGGGAATGATTTGTGACAAAGGCATCATATAAAATTTGGAGCTGCCTTGCAATCACATCAATGCCTGGTAACAGGAAAAGTACATTTTCACAGAAAAAAAAATTGCACAAAACGTAAAGCATGGCGAGGATATTCAAATCTGCAGCACGCGAAATCTAGTGTGGATTATAATTTCAGTGGCATTAAATTCACAGCCAAATCTGCAAATGACACGTGCAGATTTTCTTGTGAACTTGAGGCAGATCTGTGACTAAACCCAAAGTGGAAATGTACTGCAATGTGTGAGCATAGCAGTGCTTACAAGCTAAATAGAAGAGATTGTAAGCACTGCACATGTCCGCCAACTGCTGCTGTCTAGGCGGGTCCCCTGGACAACAAGTAGTAAAACAATAAAAGAAAAAAAAGGATTGCTTTGACCCATCTTAGAAGTTTAGCATACATACCACTAAATTGAATCTGTCCACTGATTCATGCTGCCCAAACTACAGGCAGCATGAATAAGAGTCTAGCTCAAGGGTGAGGAATCTTCTTTCTGCCAAGGGCCATTTGAACATATAAGCGATTCCTCAGGGGCAGTACAAATTGTGAGCAAACTTAACCCACAAAGTAAATCTTGAAATAATCATTCATTGCACACGCCTCAGCATTCAATGCTACATATGTGTGCTCACAGAGCAAGGAGAAATTAAAAGACTGGTGGGCATCAGAACACAGTTGCCGACCCAACCACTCTGGTCCCCAGGAATCTGCACGGGGACAAAGAAAATGTCATCTTGGGCAGTAAATGGCCCTCAGGCCTGAGGTTCCCCACCCATTGTCTAGCTGCATGATTTCTAAAAAGCCTTCATTCCTCTGAAATGCTCCAGTGTTTCAGAGAAAACATAGTTGGAAGTTCCGGCCTGGAACTTTAGGGAGAGATGAGACGAGTCTGGCACCACCACTGGATGGATTCTTCCCACTCTGCTCCAGTTAATTGACAGGCTTCTCCCATGTCAAGTCTGTCAGTCTTTCGAGCAGAGCTGGGAGAAGCCAGTCGGGGGCGGCACTTGGATTAGTCTCTTCTCTGCCTATGGTCCCTGACTGGTTCTTCAAACTCTCTTTTCTCTGAAACACTGTAGCGTTTCAGAGAAAAACGTACCCGACTACAATGGTGCAGACAAGTTCTGATTCCAGATGCCTGTGGTTTGGGCAGCATGAACTGTCTGACAAAGTGATAGGCTCCCTTTAATGTGGGATAAACATAACTGTGTACCATAGAATTGCATTGTTAGCCCAGATTCTTGCAGTAAAAGTTTCTTATGGGATACGTGGACCACATTTCCATACCATAGACCTAAGTCTGAGAAATAGGAGCCTGTGACAATGTTCCATGTCTATAAAGCCCCAAAAAAGTGAACATTGCCTAAATGTTCTACCTTCTTCTGCAGCACCCATGCTAACAAGTTTCCTCCATTATTCTAAAAATAGTTATAACTGTTCCATGAATGGGTGACCTTGATAACTATTCATTTAATGCCATTTACCCATGATCTTGGGGGACAAACTGGATAAGTATGTGGGAACAATCTAGTAGAACAGACTTGTATTGAGAAATGCTTCCACCACCACCAATACTAATTTCTGTCATGCCATTTCATATGACCTAAGTGAATTGCTGCCTTATTGTAAGGGTTGTACATAAATAGAGTATCAGCCATATTGCAGCAAATTATATTACATATTGTGCAATGAACTGCAAAGACTAAACAGGGGTTTTTGGAAATTATGGTATTTTTCTTTGGTCTGGGAAGTACCGTATACATTTTTTTTTAAAGTTATGCAGCATCCTAAGGTCCTTGATAAGGGGGTGTCGAGTAGTGGACAACACCATTAACTACTTAAAAAAAGAAAAATATAATTTTTGTATTTTGCTTTCAAGTTTTCTCTCTGGATTATGAAGGGAGTCTATATTTTCTCTTTAGCATGCTTTTAAACATTTGCAATAAAAAAAGAATACATGATACTCCTGAGAAATTGAAGCTGAAAGAAAGCATGTTTTCCACATATTCATTTGCCATGATTTGCCTCTTTTGAGATTTAACAAGGATCACGACCACGCTCAGAAGCACACTGAGAAAAGAAAATCCTTCCTAAACTTGTGAGTGCAAATAATATGATCATTCCTGTGTCTTTAAATCACTTCAAAAACACAAATGTTCTTGTTTTGTGGAAGTTGTTCATTAAACCCTGGAAATATTCAGAGCAGGACGTGCAAATATTAGTTTAGGCAAATGGTATGCCTTAGAGAACTCATCTGAAAGGAGTGTGACGACTTTGTAACCATGGTGGGAGAAGCTTACCACCTACAGGAATTAAGTAGTTCTAAATTACAAGTAGCCAGGCCGGGGTCCCTCATAACATGCTGTCCCCTACCTAGGAAAGCACTGCTGCCTTAGAAGGAAAACATGACATAAGTGATTGGCTTGTTGAAAAATAACGAAAAACTATCCTGTATACTTATGTATAAATCGACCCGAGTATAAGCCAAGGCACCCAATTTTGCCTCGAAAAACTGGGAAAACTTATTGACTCGAGTATAAGCTGGGTATGCTTGGTTGCTTATCCTCATCCTTATATGCATGGCTCCTTATCCCCATCCTTGTCTGCATGGCTCCTTATCCCCATCCTTGTATGCATGGCTCCTTATTCCCATCCTTGTCTGCATGGCTCCTTATCCCCATCCTTGTATGCATGGCTCCTTATCCCCATCCTTGTATGCATGGCTCCTTATTCCCATCCTTGTATGGATAGGCTCCTTATTACCATTCTTGTATGCATGGCTCCTTATCCCCGTCCTTGTCTGCATGGCTCCTTATTCCCATCCTTGTATGCATGGCTCCTTATTCCCATCCTTGTCTGCATGGCTCCTTATTCCCATCCTTGTCTGCATGGCTCCTTATTCCCATCCTTGTCTGCATGGCTCCTTATTCCCATCCTTGTATGCATGGCTCCTTATTCCCATCCTTGTATGGATAGGCTCCTTATTACCATTCTTGTATGCATGGCTCCTTATCCCCGTCCTTGTCTGCATGGCTCCTTATTCCCATCCTTGTATGCATGGCTCCTTATTCCCATCCTTGTATGGATAGGCTCCTTATTACCATTCTTGTATGCATGGCTCCTTATCCCCGTCCTTGTCTGCATGGCTCCTTATTCCCATCCTTGTATGCATGGCTCCTTATCCTCATCCTTGTATGCATGGCTCCTTATCCCCATCCTTGTATGCATGGCTCCTTATTCCCATCCTTGTCTGCATGGTTCCTTATTCCCATCCTTGTCTGCATGGTTCCTTATTCCCATCCTTGTCTGCATGGCTCCTTATTCCCATCCTTGTATGCATGGCTCCTTATCCCCATCCTTGTATGGATAGCCTCCTTATTACCATTCTTGTATGCATGGCTCCTTATCCCCATCCTTGTATGGATAGCCTCCTTATTACCATTCTTGTATGCATGGCTCCTTATCCCCATCCTTGTATGGATAGCCTCCTTATTACCATTCTTGTATGCATGGCTCCTTATCCCCATCCTTGCCTGCATGGCTCCTTATCCCCATCCTTGTATGCATCTCTCCTTATTCCCATCCTTGCCTGCATGGCTCCTTATTCCCATCCTTGTCTGCATGGCTCCTTATCCCCATCCTTGTCTGCATGGCTCCTTATCTCCATCCTTGTATGCATGGCTCCTGATCTCCATCCTTGTATGCATGGCTCCTTATCCCTATCCTTGTATGCATGGCTCCTTATCCCCATCCTTGTATGCATGGCTCCTTATCCCTATCCTTGTATGTATGGGTTTCTTATTCCCACCATTGTCTGCATGGCTACTTATTCCCATCCTTGTCTGCATGGCTCCTTATTCCCATCCTTGTCTGCATGGCTCCTTATTCCCATCCTTGTCTGCATGGCTCCTTATTCTCATCCTTGTATGCATAACCCCCCATGAGAAAAGCATTAACAAAAACAAAAAAATATCCTACTTACCTTCCCTGCGCATCCTCACAGACCCTCGTTCCAGCGCCAGCAGCTCTTGCTGCTGGGCGATCACATGTCCCCGCTCATTAAGGTAAGGAATATTCACTGCTCTCCAGCCTATGGGAGTGGAGAGAGGTGAATATTCACTACATTAATGAGCGGGCACCCATGAGAGCCCGGCAGCTGCTGGAAGCCGGCGGCTGAAACTGTGCGTATGCTATAAGAGAAAATAATATTCATTGCCAGTGCAGTGAATATTCATTTCTCTTTAGCAGCGGGCACAGGCTTTAGCCGCAGCCTCCTGTGACCCGCTACTCTGCCTCCCCCGCCATAAACTGGGACAATGACTCTTGTATAAGCCGAGGGGTGCATTTTCATCACAAAAAAATGTGCTGAAAAACTTGGCGCATACATGAGTATATACAGTAATCAATGTCGAAAGTTCCATTTTGGGGGAAGGAAGTTGCATAAATTCATGGCCAAAAGTGTTTTGTTCTAGAAAATGAAGTACTTCTCACAGAAAATTATTGCAATTACACATGTTTGGTTATACACATGTTTATTTCCTTTGAGTGCATTGGAACAACATTAAAAAAAAAAACAGAGAAAAATAAAAAAGGCAAATTGGACACTGTTTCAAACAATACCCCAACCCAAAAATAAGCCGGAAAAAAAATTGTTGTCACCCTCAACTTAAAAACTGCAATCAATCACTTCCTATAACCATCAACAAGTTTCTTACACCTCTAAACACCTCAGCAGAAGGGTAAGACTCTAATTTTGCACCATCTTGGGTATTTTGCAGGGACTGTTCTATGTGTTACTGTCTGTCTTGTCTCTTCAGAGAGGAAGAGAACTAGAACTCTAGTGCCACCTATTGGAAGGTAGCAATCCTACAAGCCAATGTCGACCCTTTAACGAGCCTTGTCACATGACTTAGGATAATAGCCAAACCAGAATCTCAATTTGCAGACACTGTGTTTCGGGGTACTGCCCCTCATCAGTGCAAAGTGGAGATCTGGTTTGGCTGTGTGAGAGGCGTCCGACCGATATCCAAGAAGTATCGTTTCTCCTTGCGGAGATTGATATGCTAAGCATGCAGAGATGAGGAGACAAAGCTGCAATGCTCCTCTGGGAAATATTCTAATTATGCAAATTGTCTCTTCATAGAGGAAGAGAACTAGAACTCTATAATTAGCATATTTCCCAGAGGAGTATTGCGGCTTGTCTCCTCATCTCGGCATGCCAATCTCCGCAAGGAGAAACGACACTTCTTGGATGTCTGTCTTGTGGTTCAGTAAAGTATTGCCACACTGTTTTATCCTCACCCTGTGTTGCCCGAGTAGTATTATGTCCACGGTAAAAGGAGAGGGATGAGCCCTCATCCATGTGGTCTCGAGCCAGTGGACTAGAGCATCCACCAATCCTCGGGTCTCCACAAGTATTAATGCGCATTTGTTTAGAAAAGTTGTTTTATGTTGTGCAATGATACGGTAATCTTTGAAAAATCTATTTTTTCCTGCAGTCACACATAGGCTAATGAGACAGGACTAGTTCCATGAGGTGCTTCCTTTCTGGGAAATACAGATATAGACATTTTTAGGGACAGATAGGGACTTGACAGATTCCCTTTAAAGATTACATTGTAATCCTATGTAGAAAGAAATGCAATATGTCAGCCACTGGGGCCGATGGGACAGTACCTGACACCACTTAGTATATGGTGAGGTAGATGATCTCAGCCATGAAATTCCCTCCTCCAACTCCGTTTTCTCGTCTGCAACATATCGTGTTTCTGGAACAGGACTGGAATACAGAGAAAGCTGCAAACATTAAAGAGTAAAATAAGATTAAAAAAACTAAAATGTTATACATAAAACACAAACATCTGAAAAATGTCAGCTCCTCAGGAGAGCCCATGGCATAGCGTAACCATAGCACTCGGAGGGGCCTGAAAGGTCTCAGGACTCATTTGGTTCTGAACTGGTCTACATTTGACTTGAAAAATGAGCTTAGTTTTAGGCCCGAGGAAGACTGACCCATATCAATCATCCATCATAATAAATAAACTGGAAAGGTGACAACACATGTGATATCCTATGTGTTATTTGTTCAGAAAATTGTGGTTATATACAGTTGTGCTCAAAAGTTTACATGCTTTCTTAGCCCTTTTTTCTGAGAATATGAATGATAACACCAAAACTTTTTCTCCACTCATGGTTAGTGGTTGGGTGAAGCCATTTATTGTCAAATGACTGTGGTTTCTCTTTTTTTCTTCTTTTGAAATATTGCAAAAGCCACAGACAAGAAAAAAAAGAAAAAAAAAGTAACCGCGCAACCGCACCGTCAATGTTATCTACAAGTGATCTTGCCACGTGACAAAATTATATATATATATATATATATATATATATATATATAATGGTGGCCCGATTCTAACGCATCGGGTATTCTAGAATATGCATGTCCACGTAGCATATTGCCCAGCCACGTAGTATATTGCCCAGTCACGTAGTATATTGCCCAGTCACGTAGTATATTGCACAGCCACGTAGTATATTGCCCAGTCACGTAGTATATTGGGCAGTCACGTAGTATATTGCACAGCCACGTAGTATATTTCCCAGTCACGTAGTATATTGCCCAGTCACGTAGTATATTGCCCAGTCACGTAGTATATTGCCCAGTCACGTAGTATATTGCCCAGCCACGTAGTATATTGCCCAGCCACATAGTATATTGCCCAGCCACATAGTATATTGCCCAGCCACATAGTATATTGCCCAGCCACATAGTATACTGCCCAGCCACATAGTATATTGCCCAGCCACATAGTATATTGCCCAGCCACATAGTATATTGCCCAGCCACATAGTATATTGCCCAGCCACATAGTATATTGCCCAGCCACATAGTATATTGCCCAGCCACATAGTATATTGCCCAGCCACATAGTATATTGCCCAGCCACATAGTATATTGCCCAGCCACATAGTATATTGCCCAGCCACATAGTATATTGCCCAGCCACATAGTATATTGCACAGCGACGGAGTATACAGCACAGAGCCACGTAGTATAGAGACTTAGAAAAAATAAATAAACATATACTCCCCTTCCGAAGGCCCGTTGAAGTCCTCCTATACTTACCATCTGCCGCCTTTCCCGCTCCTTGCCACGCTCCCGGGACCGCTCCATTGCAAGCGGCATCTTCCGGGCCCAGGGCTGGTGTGAGCAGGACCTATGATGACGTCGCGGTCACATGACCGTGACGTCACGGCAGGTCCTTGTCGCACACTAGCCCTGGGACCGGAAGATGCCAAAGATGCAAACTTGGCTTTGGGAAAATAGCCGCCGCAATCTCCATCTGCGCACGCGTGGCATCCCGCGGCCATTTTCCTGAAGCCCCGTGCAGCAGAGCACTCCATCTGCGCACACGCGGCCTCAGGAAGATGGCCGCCCCCACAGATGACAAGGGTAATAGCGCAGATCGCACGCTTTTTCTTCACCTGCGCGCAGTGGATTAGGCACTTGGACATGCGCACACCACTACGCCACCAACGGAAAGCTGGGGAAGAAACAGCGATGTCACCACGCCCACATGACCTGACCAGCCTGATTGACAGGCGAAAACGGCGACTTTGGTAATGTATTTTGCAGCATAGGTGGGGACTCAGGGTACACTACATACACTATTGTAACGCACAGCGCAGGCCCTATTTAACAGTATTTTTATCTCAATCTGAAAAAACGGGGTGACAGGTTCCCTTTAATGCAGCACGTTATCAGCAAATACTGGAGGCAAATTTAGACATTCCAACATGACACCGATTCAAAACACAAGGCCAAGTCAACCTGCCATTGGATACAGCAGAGCAAACTGAAGTTTCTGGAGTGGCCATCTCAGGCACCCGACCACAATATCATTGATCCACTCTGGGGAGATCTCAAGCACGCAGTTCATGCTAGACAGCCCAGGAATTTACAGGAACTGAAAGCTTTTTCTAAGAAGAGTGGGGAGCTTTACCATCTGAGAAAATAAAGAACATCATCCAGAACTACCACAAAAGACTTCAAGCTGTCACTGATGTTAGAGGGGGCAATACACGGTATTAAGAAATGGGGTATGTAAACTTTTGATCAGGGCCATTTGGATGTTTTGGGTTGTCATTATGATTTAAAAAGAGAAAATACAGTAGTTTGACAATAAATGGCTTCACTCAACCACTAACCATGAGTGAAAAAAGTTTTGATGTGGTCATTCATATTCTCTGAAAAAAAGGCCAAGAAAGCAAAAATTCTGCAGGGTTACGTAAACTTTTGAGCACAACTGTAAAGGGTAAATTACAATTGAAAAAAAGATTTTAAAACATATCCTCTTTAATACAAGCTGTGCTGATTATCCATCAATTGCATAGTAACATAGTAACATAGTTAGTAAGGCCGAAAAAAGACATTTGTCCATCCAGTTCAGCCTATATTGCCATGAATCAGACTCCTATAATTCCTTGCGATCAGCTGTCATTGATCGGGAAATTTTGTCCTATCACATATTCAAAGTACCACTTCAGTGTTGTTTTTCATTTCAGAGCTGAACTGAAGTAGTGCCAATAAAGTTCCCTGCCCCTACCCTTAGGCTGGGTTCATACTGCGTTTTAGGCGTCCGTTAGGCGGAATACGTTACACCGCGGCATAACGCGGTGTAACGCAGTCTGTTAACGCCACCATTGAGTCCACTGTCGGACGCATTGCTAGCGCATGCCACAATGGGCGTGCGCTAGCGATGTGCAGTCATTGAGTGACGGACCCTGGGACGCGGGCTGCAGCATTTCCGGGTCCGTCACTGCTAGCGCAGATAGAGCTAGCAGATGCTCTATCTGCTCTAGCGCGATGTCATGTCGGCACTTGCGTTAACAGCAGCCCGTTAACGCATGTGTTGAACGGGCTGCTGTTAAAGCAATGTGAACCCAGCCTTACCAGTCGCCATCTTCTGCTCTTCCAGGTACTGCCCCGGGAAGTCTACTGGCTCTCAGACTTACATTGAGCATTGACCTTTTGCTCACCCAGCAAACACTGGAGCGATCCGGCAGGTCACAACCTGCAGAAGAGCAGAGCGGCGCCGATAACAAAAGAAGGGAAGTATAATGCTAGGGGCAAAGAACTTACATTAGTGACACCACTCCAACAGTAAAAAAAAACAAACACTGAAGTGATGCTTTGAAGTATTCCAATGATTTGTTTTCTTCTTCATTTTTTAGCCCATTTGCAATTGTTACTGTGTACACAGTGCATGTGTTAGATAGGTGTCCTGCAGGGTTCAGTCCTTGGGCCCCTGCTCGTCTCCATTCACACCTTCGGCCTGTGACCGCTCATAGAGTCTCATGGCTTTCAGTACCACCTCTATGCTGATGACACACAGATCTACCTCTCTGTACCCGATATCACCTCACTACTAACCAGACTCCCACAATGTCTGTCCACTATTTCATCCTTCTTCTCTGCTAAATTTCTGAAACTTAATATGGACAAAACAGAATTCATCATCTTTCCCCATCTCACCCGACCCCCTCAATGGAATGGACATATCCATTAAAGTAAATGGCTGCTCACTCTCCCCAGTCCCACAAGCTCGCTGCCTCGGGGTAATCCTTGACACTGATCTCTCCTTCAGACCACATATCCAACCATTTCCACTTCAGCTCAAAAATATTTCCCAGATCTGTACATTCCTTAACAAAGAATCTGCAAAAACCCTAATCCATGCCCTCATCTCCCGCCTTGACTACTGCACCTGTATTGTGGCCGCCCTTCTAACACTCTTGCACCCCTCCAATCTATTCTAAACGCTATTCCCCGGCCTCTCCCATCTGTCAATCCCTTCACTGGTTCCCCATTGCCCAGAAACTCAATTTCAAAACCCTAACCATGGCATAGAAAGTCATCAATAACCTGTCTCTTTCATACATCTGTGACCTCGTCTTCTCTTCCCACAATCGCATACAGGATTTCTCCAGTGTATCCCCCCTAAGATGGAACGCTCTACCTCAACATATCAGACTCTCGCCTACCATGGAAACCTGAACACCTACCTCTTCTGACAAGCCTACAACCTGCAGTAACCACCAAACCGCTAGACGACCAGCTCTGCCCTCACCTACTGTATCCTCACCCATCCCTTGTAGATTGTGAGCCCTCGTGGGCAGGGTCCTCTCTCCTCCTGTACCAGTTGGGACTTGAATTGTTTAAGATTATTGTACTTGCTTTTTATTACGTATACCCCTTTTCACATTTAAAGCTCCCTTGCATAAATGGCGCTACAATAATTAATAATAATAGTAATAGTTACAGATCACAGTCTTCTCTCGTGGTAACCTGGGTTCCAGCTCTCTTCCGCCCAACTTGACCTGATCACAACAGCCTGCCCTGGGTGGACCAGAAGCCACTTTCTCAAATGTAAGTCAAAGTGAATCACTTGGAGAATAACACCCTCATAGCTTAACATTGAAAGAAGGTCGCGGTGTGATCCAACTAGTTACATTGCTGGTCAAGTGATGCAGAAGCGTATTGGAATGATTCTGATAATGGGAATAGGTGGATATTGGTAGGTATCCTGCACATGCACTTGTACACTGTAACAATTGCAAAGGGGCTAGAAGATAATTTCATTGGAAAGCTACTGTAATGTTCCATTCACACTGTATTCGGCGTACATCAGTGGTAGGCATTGGAAGAATTTTGTTTACCTTTAATATAAGCCACTGTATAGGCATAAAGTAGAATATGACATCCACAAGTTCCCAAGGTTAATAAAACAAAATGTATTGGCTGACTATTCCATTCCGTACAGCACAAATAAGAGGCAAATGACGAAAGTGCCCTAACAGAGGCCCACATGGCACACTTTTGGCCTCATTTGGACGAATGGGAGCCTATACATACACTTGGTATACACTCCAGGATCTCTCATGTCACAAATGCACATTGTAAACGCACCCAGAAGGCCACGTACAGACATCGATCGGTTTTCTCATATGTAAAAACATGGACTGTTGTTCATCAGTGATTCCATCTGAGTTTCATCAGTGCCAGTTTTTACCATTTTCACTGATAAAATAAATAAATAAATAAAGCACAGCTCTTCTATCCATTAAATGTTATTCACGGGCAGCACACTGATGCCATCCATGTGCTATGTCGGTGATTTAGATGGACACAGACTGCACGGGTAATTTTGATCTGTGGCTTTGATCAAAACCAGACATATCTACGTACGTTTTTGCAAACCACTCAGCCCACAGACTATAATCTGTACATTTTCTATCCGTGAAAAGTAATGCTTCCTATAGAGCAGGGGTGGGAAACCTTAGGCCCGTTGGCCATTTGCGATGTTCTTTTCTACGGCCCTAGAGCAGATTCCCAACGCAGTTCTCGGGATGGCCATTTAATTGCTCCTGAGACTGCAATTACGTGCAAGCAGCATTCACTACTGAATGCTCCAAGACATGCCATGAAGGATTAGGTCCTGAACCTAGCCACGGCCAGCGTCAGGGCGTACTATGTCCCAATGACATCTAGTCCCAACGACGAGAGCGGTGGCAGTCCAAGCCCCTCCTGTCATGAATGTGCCCCCAGCCCCTCCTGTCATGTACAGTGGGGAAAATAAATATTGGATACACTGTCGATTTTGAAAGTCTTCCCACCTACAAAGAATGGAGAGGTCGGCAATTTTTATCGTAAGGATACTTCAACTGTGAGAGAAAGAATATAAAAATAAAAACCAGAAAATCACATTGTATGATTTTTAAATAATTCAATAGCATTTTATTGCATGAATTAATTATTTGATCACCTACCAACCAGCAAGAATTCTGGCTCTCACAGACCTGTTCGTTTTTCCTTAAGAAGCACTGCTACTCTGCACTCATTACCTGTACTAATTGCACCTGTTTGAACTCGTTACCTGCATAAAAGACAGTTGTCCACACACTCCAACCTCTTCACCATGGCCAAAACCAAAAAGTTGTCTAAGGACACTAGGGTCAAATTTGTAGACCTGCACAAGGCTGGGATGTGCTACAGGACAAATAGGCAAGCAGTTTGATGAGAGAGCAACAAATATAAGCGCAAT
Organism: Ranitomeya imitator; assembly: GCF_032444005.1. NCBI lineage: Eukaryota > Metazoa > Chordata > Amphibia > Anura > Dendrobatidae > Ranitomeya > Ranitomeya imitator. The sequence continues at coordinate 131,853,668 of NC_091284.1, forward strand.
TATTAGAAAATAGAAGAAAAGAAACATGACAGTCAATCTTCCAACGTTCTGGGGGGTCCATGCAAGGTCAGCAATCGGCCCAGAACTACAAGGGAGGACCTGGTCAATGATTTCAAGAGAGATGGGACAAATGTCTCAAACACTACTGTTAGTAACATACTACACCGTCATGGATTAAAATCCTGCAGGATATGCAAGGTCCCCCCCTGCTTATGCTAGCACATGTCCTGGTCCGTTTGAAGTTCGCCAATGACAATTTGGATGATCCAAATGGGAGGTCATGTGGTCAGATGATACCAAAATAGAACTTTTTGGTACCAACTCCACTCGCCGTGTTTGGAGGAAGAAAAAGAATGAGTACCATCCCAACCGTGAAGCATGGTGGGGGAAACATCATACTTTGGGGGTGCTTTTCTGCAAAGGGGACAGGACAACTCCAGTGTATTGAAGGGATAATGGATGGGGACATTTATCGCATGATTTTGGACAACAACCTCCTTCCGTCAGTGAGAGCATTGAAGATGGGTTGTGGATGTTTGACCAAATATAGCACAATAAGCTTCAAGTTTGTATCGCCCCTAATGAGGTTATAAATATAGAACAGGACCCTAGCAAAAAAAAAAGGTTCCCACCTTTGCATTTAGTTTTAGTTACGTCTCTATTAGAATATCACCAGATTGTGAAGTTTGCTAAGCTGCCATGTGCTGCTTACTTCACTCTCCATGGCACATGCATGTTCAAAATAAACAGCTCTTTCACACTTCAGTTATTTGGCATCAGTCTAAAACCGCCATTTTCCTCAAATAACGGATCCGTCATTTTTTTTGACGGATCCGTTATTTTCCCATAGACTTGCATTAGTGACGGATTGTGACGGATGGTCGTCCGTTCCATCCGCCATGCGACGGATCCGTCGAAATTTGGCGGACGTTTTCTGAAAATAGACGGACATTGGAACGTTTTTTGTCACCGCCGAAATGGCGGATCGCGACGGATCCGTCGCGTCCGCCATTCCATAGAATGGCCGCCTATGGGCGACGGATCCGCCGCAACAGTTTTTTCGGCGGATCCGTCGCCCCAATCCGTTTTTTCAATTGCGCATGCTCCAAAAAGTAGATACTTCTCCCAGACAACCCCCAAGTAACGGATCCGTCAAAAAAACGGATCCGTTAGAACCGTTTTCGCAACAATTGTGACGGATCCGTCAATCCGTCACTATGTCGGTAGTGACTGACGCCAAAATACTGAAGTGTGAAAGAGGCCTAAAGGCATAACATGACTTCCTTCTGTAAATGTCATGCAGACCCTGTATAAGGTTCAATAAATAGGTACCTGTTGGTTATTTTCACAACTTTCACATATTTCTCCGTATAATTATAATTATGAGCTTGTTGTTGACAGCTTCCAGCGTTTAGGTTTTGCAGCCATAAAAAAAATCTCCCCACCGTGCAAATCCTTTATGTGTCAATTTACCTCTTCCACTTTTAGGAGTGTCTTCGGAGGGGTCTTTGTTTCACTGGCTCCATGCACGTGAAGAGTGGCGAAACTCAGGCTAGCAGGAACAGCCGCAAACTTCACTGCCTGTTAAAAAAAATATCTAAAATCAGTAAATGTAAAACCAGGACGATCTCCGCACCCTGAACATAAAATACAAAGCACACCACAATGTAAAAAGTTTATCATCAAAAGGCTACAAATCATAACACCCAGGCCCTGTTTTATGTAATAGTTTCCTTTAGAAAACTGTTGCAAAACTTTTTTTTTTTCACAACACATCGTTGGGCAAAACGTTTCCAAATGATGGTGCTTCTATGCTAGCTTAGTATATTTTTCAAAAGTGGGAGACTCTTAGCGGGAGGGACATGACCTGACAAGTTCATCATATCCTGCATCACAAAAGTGGAGCAATTTATAGCAGGTCTTATTCAGGTGGAACAAGGATCTCTCCAGTCTCGAAGTAGAACTACAAAAAGACACCAAGCAGTAACTATGTTTTTATTTTTAATGATCAAATGTATTTATCATTTGTCCTTTTGTATTTCTACTTAGAACACATTTCTATCTCTGGTACGGCAGCTGAAATATGCATCAAACTCAAACAGGTGCCGTCCTCTTATTCTGTTGATGGATTTGGTGCTTCTTACTCCATTGGACTGGAATACAAAACGCCAATTTTAATGAGCTGGCCCCTTAGTATATAGATCATCGCTTCAGAAATACAAATATAGAAGAGAATTAAGGAAACTGTTGCAAATTTTCTCCCAAAACATTCTGTTCAGGGACACTATTGCAACCTACCTCTCTCCATGGATACTGCAATGTGTCAAGTTGTGCTACAATGCCATCCAGATGGTCTATGTTAAGATGTCCTCAAATGTAAATGTATATGGCATAACAATTTATAGCCAGAAAAGTGTTTTTTTTTTTGTTTTGTTTTTTATAGGAACCATAGAAGATGTGGACTTATTGACGTCAACTATTTAGGCCCGTAATATCTAAAAATATATACAATACTTGCACCTCTTCTCTTTTGAAGAAGTGCCAAAGAAGATTAAACATGGGAAATCATAAGCTGCCAGAAAATGTTAAAAATGGCAATCCCAGACTAAACAGGAAAGTATGAAACCGACAGATATTGTGCCTAACTCTACTGTAAAACCTGACTGTTTACACCTACGAAATATGTAACTAGGAGCAAACCCGTCTTTAGATCACATAAATAGGGAGTAATATCAAATCCACCCGCCATACAGATAACTGTAGCTGCCACAATTACAGATTCAATGGAAGTACAGTTTCTCGTTCTTTGTGTAAATGGTGGATTTTAATTGCAGCCATTACTCCTTCTGATGCAGGAAGTTAAAGAGAATTTGTCAGCAGGTTTTTACTATGTAATCTGAAGACAGCATGAGGTAGGGGTTATAACCGAGATTTCAGAAATTCCTCTCTTATCAAGCCATGTGGTTTGGTTTGCTTGCAACGATTGTTTTAGCACCAGGAGATTTTTATTGCTGGGACACTGCAGGTCCTGTATGCTAGTCCGACACGCCCCCTCCTGTGATAGGCAGCTCCTGAGGCACCTGAGGAGGTGGCGATGGCGAACTCAGTCGAGGGGTTCAAGAGAGGCCTGGATGTCTTCCTGGAGCAGAACAATATTGTATCATACAATTATTAGGTTCTGTAGAAGGACGTAGATCTGGGGATTTATTATGATGGAATATAGGCTGAACTGGATGGACAAATGTCTTTTTTCGGCCTTACTAACTATGTTACTATGTTATGTTATGGACACTGTACATTGAGAGCGTGGTGTGGGCGTGGTCAGCTTCCTCAGCTCAGCTGTATTACTAACTCTAAAAACTCTGATTGTGTCAGAACGGCTGCACCCAGTAAGCTAAGTGATACATCATTAAATTCAGCTTCTCTTTGCCGATATCAGGCTGTTCTCAGATGAGGTAGCAAAAACCTGCTAACAGAATCCATTTAAGGGGTCTAATTCACACAAAAATTGCACCCGGGGAACAGGGAAAATCTACTTTTTTTTTTTATTTATTTTTTTTTAAAACATCATTTTTATTGATTTTTTTGAACATAACAATGGATAAGATGACATAGGATAGGATAGAACATCAGTAATGACACTGTAAATGACCAAACGTACATATACAGTATATACAGTATACATATACAGTACATATACAGTGGATGATTTCACAAACTCCCCTCTCCCGCTCTCTGACCACAACCTTCTTTCATTCTCTATCAAGAACTGCCATCCCGCTCAGGTCACCCCCACTTTCCACACTTATAGAAACATACAGGCCATTAACACCCAGAAACTTATGAAGAACTTGCAGTCCTCATTGGCCCCAATCTTCTCCATCTGATGTCCTGATTCTGCTCTGAAGCATTACAATGAAACCCTGCAAAGTGCTCTGGATGAAGCTGCTCCTCCTATACATAAAACAACTCGGCACAGACGGCAACAACCGTGGCACACGCTGCAAACACGTTTCCTGCAGCGGTGCTCCAGGTGCGCAGAACGTCTGTGGAGAAAATCTAATCTACCCGAAGATTTCATCCATTATAAGTTCATGCTAAAGACATACAATTCTGCCCTTCACCTCTCCAAACAAACCTACTTCAACACCCTCATCACCTCCCTGTCCAATAACCCTAAACATCTCTTTGACACGTTCCAGTCCCTACTCAACCCAAGAGAGCAGGCCCCAACCACGGATCTCCGTGCTGACTATCTGGCCAATTACTTCAAAGAAAAAATTGACCACATTCGACAGGAAATCATCTCCCAATCTCTTCACACCATGCACTGTCCTCCCTCCCCCACTGCATCTAGATCACTCTCTGACTTTGAAGCAGTTACAGAAGAAGAAGTAAGCAGGCTCCTTGCATCTTCTCGCCCGACCACTTGCACCAGTGACCCCATTCCGTCACATCTCCTCCAGTCCCTTTCCCCGGCTGTCACCTCTCTCCTAACAAAAATATTCAACCTTTCCCTCACTTCCGGTATTTTTCCCTCCTCATTTAAGCATGCCATCATACATCCATTACTTAAAAAAACATCCCTCGATCAAAACTGTGCCGCTAATTATAGACCTGTCTCTAATCTTCCCTTCATCTCTAAACTCCTCGAACGCCTGGTCCACTCCCGTCTTACCCGCGATCTCTCAGATAACTCTCTTCTCGACCCTCTTCAATCTGGCTTCCGCTCTTTACACTCTACTGAAACTGCCCTCACTAAAGTCTCTAATGACCTACTAACAGCTAAAGCTAATGGTCACTACTCCATGCTAATTCTCTTGGATCTCTCTGCAGCATTCGATACTGTGGATCACCAGCTCCTCCTCACTATGCTCCGCTCCATCGGCCTCAAGGACACCGTTCTCTCCTGGTTCTCCTCCTATCTCTCTGACCGATCCTTCACTGTATGTTTTGCTGGTTCCTCCTCCTCTCACCTTCCCCTTACTGTTGGGGTTCCTCAAGGATCAGTCCTAGGCCCCCTCCTCTTCTCGTTGTATACTGCCCCTATTGGACAAACAATCAGTAGATTTGGTTTCCAGTACCATCTCTATGCTGACGACACCCAATTATACACTTCTTCTCCTGATATCACGCCTGCCTTATTAGAAAACACCAGTGATTGTCTTACCGCTGTCTCTAACATCATGTCCTCCATCTATCTGAAACTAAACCTGTCAAAAACTGAACTCCTCGTGTTCTCTCCCTCTACTAACCTACCTTTGCCTGACATTGCCATCTCCGTGTGCGGTTCCACCATTACTCCAAAGCAACATGCCCGCTGCCTTGGGGTCATCCTTGATTCTGACCTTTCATTCACCCCCCACATTCGATCACTGGCTCGCTCTTCTTACCTGCATCTCAAAAACATTTCTAGAATTCACCCTTTTCTTACTTTCGACTCTGCAAAAACTCTTACTGTTTCACTTATTCATTCTCGTCTGGACTATTGTAACTCTCTACTAATCGGCCTCCCTCTTACCAAACTTTCCCCGCTCCAATCTGTCCTGAATGCTGCTGGCAGGATCATATTCCTCACCAACCGTTACACCGATGCCTCTACCTTGTGCCAGTCATTACACTGGCTACCCATCCACTCCAGAATCCAGTACAAAACTACTACCCTCAGCCACAAAGCACTGCATGGCTCTGCACCACCCTACATCTCCTCTCTGGTCTCAGTCTACCACCCTACCCGTGCCCTCCGCTCCGCTAATGACCTCAGGTTAGCATCCTCAATAATCAGAACCTCCCACTCCCGTCTCCAAGACTTTACACGTGCTGCGCCGATTCTTTGGAATGCACTACCTAGGTTAATACGATTAATCCCCACAGTTTTAAGTGTACCCTAAAAACTCACTTGTTCAGACTGGCCTACCGCCTCAATGCATTAACCTAACGATCCCTGTGTGGCCTATTTATATAAAAAAAAAAAAAAAAAAACAGGTTCCTTGCATCATGTTCTCATACACTTTATGCAGTTAATAGCCCTCTGTGTCTGTACTGCTACATACTTAGGCAGCTAACTGGTTCATGCAGCTTTACATGAACACCTGAGCCTTACACTATGGCCGGTCCGAATAACTAAAGCAATTGTTATCATCCACCTCTCGTGTCTCCCCTTTTCCTCATAGTTTGTAAGCTTGCGAGCAGGGCCCTCATTCCTCCTGGTATCTGTTTTGAACTGTATTTCTGTTATGCTGTAATGTCTATTGTCTGTACAAGTCCCCTCTATAATTTGTAAAGTGCTGCGGAATATGTTGGCGCTATATAAATAAAAATTATTATTATTATTATTATTATATATTATTATTTACTTGTCTGACAACAGGTCCGCATAACTTACAAATACGTAATACATACAAATACATAAATAGATCTCTGTCAGTACCTTGTAACACAAATTGTGGGAAAATCGTAAGAGAAAGAAAAGACAGTTGCATACATAGAAGGGTAATAGGGGAAGGAAGAGGATCTCTTTTTCTGTAGTTTGCATAGCCAAGAGTGTCGTTTTATGGTAATATATGTTGTATCTTTAACCCCTTCATGACCATGGGATTTTTCATTTTTCCGTGTTCGTTTTTCACTCCCCTCCTTCCCAGAGCCATAACTTTTTTATTTTTCCGTCAATTTGGCCATGTGAGGGCTTATTTTTTCCGGGACGAGTTGTACTTTTGAACGACATCATTGGTTTTAGCATGTCGTGTACTAGAAAACGGGAAAAAATTTCCAAGTGCGGTGAAATTGCAAAAAAAGTGCAGTCCCACACTTGTTTTTTGTTTGGCTTTTTTGCTAGGTTCACTAAATGCTAAAACTGACTTGACATTATGATTCTCCAGATCAGTACGAGTTCATAGACACCAAACATGACTAGGTTATCTAAGTGGTGAAAAAAAATTCCAAACTTTGCTAAAAAAAAAAAAAAAAAAAATTGCGCCATTTTCCGATACTCGTAGCATCTCCATTTTTCGTGATCTGGGGTCGGTTGAGGACTTATTTTTTGCGTGCCGAGATGACGTTTTTAATGATAGCATTTTGGTGCAGATACGTTCTTTTGATCGCCCGTTATTGCATTTTAATGCAATGTCGCGGCGACCAAAAAAACGTAATTCTGGTGTTTCAAATTTTTTTCCCGCTACGCTGTTTAGCGATCAGGTTAATGCTTTTTTTTAATTGATAGATCGGGCGATTCTGAGTGCGGCGATACCAAATATGTGTAGATTTGATATTTTTTTTATTGATTTATTTTGATTGGGGCGAAAGGGGGGTGGTTTAAACTTTTATATTTTTTTTATTTTTTAAACATTTTTTTCAACTTTTTTTTTTTACTTTTGCCATGCTTCAATATCCTCCATGGGAGGCTAGAAGCAGGCATAGCACGATCGGCTCTGCTACATAGCAGCGATCTGCTGATCGCTGCTATGTAGCAGAAATGGAGGTGTGCTGTGAGTACCGACCACAGGGTGGCGCTCACAGCCACTGGCGATCAGTAACCATAGAGGTCTCAAGGACCTCTATGGTTACAATGGAGACGCATCGCCGACCCCCGATCATGTGACGGGGGTCGGCGATGACGTCATTTCAGGCCGCCTGGCCGGAAGCGGTAGTTAAATGCCGCTGTCTGCGTTTGACAGCGGCATTTAACTAGTTAATAGGTGCGGGCAGATCGCGATTCTGCCCGCGCCTATTACGGGCACATGCCAGCTGTTCAAAACAGCTGACATGTCCCGGCTTTGGTGCGGGCTCACCGCGGAGCCCTGCATCAAAGCAGGGGATCTGACCTCGGACGTACTATCCCGTCCAAGGTCAGATAGGGGTTAATAGACATTATACATCTGGAATAGTTCCCAAGACCCCTAACATCCACTTTAAGACTGGGACTCCCCAATTACACCTGGTGACTCATGACTTAAGTAAAATTATGGAATATATTCGAGAAATCAACAGGAAAGTTTACAAGAAGGAATTCCAGGCTTCGGATTTAAAATCCACACAATGTGAGTTTTCATGGAGCTTTTCCCCCAGTGTATATAGAAACTCCTGCACCAGCTGTTCTCATGCTGTGAGGGGCAGGAAGAGGCTGCGGTTTATGCTCCCGAATAGCCTGGACTCAATAATGATGCGTCCAATGTATTTTTAATCACTCTTATTAGTCAAACAGAAGTGCCAAAATAGAGGAAACAACAAATACCTCAGTGCGGCACGAAATGAATCCACAGCAGTGCCAAATATAACAATGCAGTACAAATTGTGTCCACAGCAGTGTCGAACAAAAACTAATGTACGGCACAACATGCTTCCATAATAAGACCAAACAAATTCCACAAGACGACATAAAATAGCCACTGTATAAAATATACTCCCCAAGTGGCACCAAATACCATGCTACACCTTAAAACATCCAATATCAGTGCCAAGGAACGACCAGCAGCCACCGGATTTCCTCATGCCCAAGATTTCTTAAAGGGGTTTTCGATTCCTATCTGCTTGCTCAAGTAAAAGCCAGTTCATGAAAACAGGAAAAAATGAGCAAGCTTAACTATCTGAGCAACTCATGGCCAACCTGCAAAGGCCAGAAGACCCAATCAATAATCAGAAAATGACAAGCCTTGCAGAGTGCTTCTGGTATACATTGGCTAGCCCCTCCAAAAAGTGGTCTGAGGAAGGGCAACTAGAAAGCTAGCAATAGGGGCCTGGCGCCCAAGGTACACTCATTCCTTTGTTCCCTTACCCATGAAAGACAGAGTTTTAGTACAAATCGCTTGAGAATTCTGTCCACTTTGGCCTAATAAATCTCCCAGATCTGCTCTGAAAGTCATTTGTTTTCCTTTAGGGCTTGTGCACACGTTGCAGATTTGGAAGCAAAACCTGACGCATTCCTGATGCCAGCAAACTAAATGGGAAACCTGAAGTGTCATGGACACATTGAGTATTTTGACTTGCAGATTTGGTGCAGAAAATAATCTGCAGCACGTCAATTCTCTGTGCATTTTTGCAGCTGCATTTTTCCTGCCAAGAGATGCAGAAATGGTGCAGAAATGTCTGCATCCATTACTCAATAAATGGCCTTAACCTTAGTGTCTTACGTTAGCTGTTGTTGACATGGCCTTTTTAACCACTGAGTACACGTGTGTGACAAACCCTGTCAATCACGCGATATTCAGTAAAGGGGTTGTCCATTTAAAAAAATACAAACAAAAAGACACATTTTCATATACTGTACTCTGTTACATCTCATTCACACGTCCGTGAAACAAATGCTACCCATGTCATCACTGCTTTGCATTAGTGTAGGACCCCCGTGTCTGTTTTTACCATCAGTGTGTCATCTGTATTTTTTACGGATGGATAAAGAAATAAATCAATTACAAAGCTTCTCCTATACTTTACAATGTTAAATACAACCCGCACACGGACTGTACACTGCTGCCATCCATGTGCTGTGCGTGATTTTCACAGACCCATAGACTTGTATTGGGAACTTGTCATCCGTGCTGCCGGACGGACATGTGAAAAACACGGGTATGTGCTATATCAGTGAAAAAAACGGATACAACACGTAATGCTACACGGATGTGTGAATGAGGCTTTAGGAAAATAAAGATCCTGATTTAAAAACTCAAAGCATCTTTTGCACCGGAGGGCCTGGATTGTTCTCATCCAATTGATTTTAATGGGCACAGTGTGATACTAAATATTCCTTTAGGTGGCGCTGCACTTAAACTGAGCACTGGCTGCCAGGTTTCCCTATAGTTAGCAGCTAATTTCTGGGGGTCGCAGCATGGAGAAAATTCGGAGCTGGCTTTGTAAAGGGACCTTTCTAACAACTATTGCCCAAAGTGGAGAACCCTTTTGATAACGAGAAGATTAACCCCTTCACCTACCAAGCCTGTTTTCACCTTCATGACCAGGCCAACTTTTACAATTCTGACCACTGTCACTTTATGAGATAATCACTCTGGAACGCTTCAACGGATCGCACCGATTTAGAGAATGTTTTTCCATGACGTGTCGTACTGATGATAGTGATAACATGTCTTCGAAATGACTTGCTTTATTTGTGAAAAAAAATGGAAATTTGGCAGAAAATGTTGAAAGTTTTGCAATTTTCAAACTTTTAATTTTTGTGTCCTTAAATCAGAGTCATATCACACAAAATAGTTTACAAATAACATTTCTCAAATGTCTACTTTACATCAGAACAATTAAACTTTTTTTGTTTTGTTAGGACGTTATAAGGGTTAAATCTCACCAGCAATTTCTCATCTTTCCAACAGAATTTACAAAACCGTTTTATTTTTAGTGACCACCTCACATTTGAAGTGATTTTGAGGGGTCTATATGTCAGAAAATACCCAAAAGTGACACCATTCTAAAAACTGCACCCCTCAAGGTGCTCAAAATCACATTCAATAAGTTGATTAACCCTTCAGGTATTTCACTGGAATTTTTAGAATGTGGAAAAAAATTAACATTTAATTTTTTTTTTTTAAATTTGACTTTAGACTGAAATATTTTTTTTTTAATTTTCACAAGGGTAACAGGAAAATTGTATTGTGCAATTTGTTGTGCAATTTCTCCTGAGTACGCAGATACCCCATATGTGGGGGAATAGTACTTTTGAGGCATAGTGCAAAACACATAAGGGAAGAGGCGCCACCGGGCGCTGGAGTATCTGCGGCGGCAGGAGGGAGACGGAAGTTGGCAGGACACAAATAGAGGAGTGCTACGGCAGTGTATCTTGATTTTTCTTCCTAGTTGTTATTCCAGGTCATCTTATTTTCATTTTAGGGTCTTACACACTCTCGTTTTCATTTATGCTTTCCTCCCTTTTTCTCGGCACCCACATAGTAACATAGTTACATAGTAACATAGTTAGTAAGGCCGAAAAAAGACATTTGTCCATCCAGTTCAGCCTATATTCCATCATAATAAATTCCCAGATCTACGTCCTTCTACAGAACCTAATTGCATGATACAATATTGTTCTGCTCCAGGAAGACATCCAGGCCTCTCTTGAACCCCTCGACTGAGTTCGCCATCACCACCTCCTCAGGCAAGCAATTCCAGATTCTCACTGCCCTAACAGTAAAGAATCCTCTTCTATGTTGGTGGAAAAACCTTCTCTCCTCCTCGCAAAGAATGCCCCCTTGTGCCCGTCACCTTCCTTGGTATAAACAGATCCTCAGCGAGATATTTGTATTGTCCCCTTATATACTTATACATGGTTATTAGATCGCCCCTCAGTCGTCTTTTTTCTAGACTAAATAATCCTAATTTCGCTAATCTATCTGGGTATTGTAGTTCTCCCATCCCCTTTATTAATTTTGTTGCCCTCCTTTGTACTCTCTCTAGTTCCATTATATCCTTCCTGAGCACCGGTGCCCAAAACTGGACACAGTACTCCATGTGCGGTCTAACTAGGGATTTGTACAGAGGCAGTATAATGCTCTCATCATGTGTATCCAGACCTCTTTTAATGCACCCCATGATCCTGTTTGCCTTGGCAGCTGCTGCCTGGCACTGGCTGCTCCAGGTAAGTTTATCATTAACTAGGATCCCCAAGTCCTTCTCCCTGTCAGATTTACCCAGTGGTTTCCCATTCAGTGTGTAATGGTGACATTGATTCCTTCTTCCCATGTGTATAACCTTACATTTATCATTGTTAAACCTCATCTGCCACCTTTCAGCCCAAGTTTCCAACTTATCCAGATCCATCTGTAGCAGAATACTATCTTCTCTTGTATTAACTGCTTTACATAGTTTTGTATCATCTGCAAATATCGATATTTTACTGTGTAAACCTTCTACCAGATCATTAATGAATATGTTGAAGAGAAGAAGGTCCCAATACTGACCCCTGCAGTACCCCACTGGTCACAGCGACCCAGTTAGAGACTATACCATTTATAACCACCCTCTGCTTTCTATCACTAAGCCAGTTACTAACCCATTTACACACAATTTCCCCCAGACCAAGCATTCTCATTTTGTGTACCAACCTCTTGTGCGGCACGGTATCAAACGCTTTGGAAAAATCGAGATATACCACGTCCAATGACTCACCGTGGTCCAGTCTATAGCTTACCTCTTCATAAAAACTGATTACCGTATATACTCGAGTATAAGCCGAGATTTTCAGCCCAAATTTTTGGGCTGAAAGTGCCCCCCTCGGCTTATACTCGAGTCACGGTAGCGGTGGGGTCGGCAGGTGAGGGGGTGAGGGCGCTGGGGTATACTTACCTAGTCCCAGCGATCCTCGCGCTGTCCCTGCCGTCCCACGGGCTTCGGCGCTGCAGTTTCTTCCTCTCTTCAGCGGTCACGTGGGACCGCTCATTACAGAAATGAATAAGCGGCTCCACCTCCCATAGGGGCGGAGCCGCTTATTCATTTCTCTAATCAGCGGTGCCGGTGACCGCTGATAGAGAAAGAAGCTGCGGCACCGAAGACAGGAGGGGACAGCGCGAGGATCGCTGGGACTAGGTGAGTATAGCATATTCACCTGTCCTCGTTCCAGCCGCCGGGCGCCGATCCATCTTCCCGGCCGGCGCCTCCATCTTCCCGGCGTCTCTGCTCTCTGACTGTTCAGGCAGAGGGCGCGATGACGCATACAGTGTGCGCGGCGCCCTCTGCCTGATCAGTCAGAGCAGAGACGCCGGGAAGATGGAGGCGCCGGAACGAGACGCCGGGAGCTGCAATCAAGGGAGGTGAGTATGTGTTTTTTTTTCTTTATTGCGGCAGCGGCGGCACAAATTTATGTGGAACATCTATGGGGCACAGTGAACGGTGCAGAGCACCGTATATGGCACAGCACAGCTATGGGGCACAGTGAACGGTGCAGAGCACCGTATATGGCACAGCACAGCTATGGGGCACAGTGAACGGTGCAGAGCACCGTATATGGCACAGCACAGCTATGGGGCACAGTGAACGGTGCAGATCACCGTATATGACACAGCACAGCTATGGGGCACAGTGAACGGTGCAGAGCACCGTATATGGCACAGCACAGCTATGGGGCACAGTGAACGGTGCAGAGCACCGTATATGGCACAGCACAGCTATGTATGGGGCACAGTGAACGGTGCAGAGCACCGTATATGGCACAGCTATGGGGCACAGTGAACGGTGCAGAGCACTATATGGTTCACACCTATGGGGAAATATGAACGGTGCAGAGCACTATATGGCACAGCTATGGGGAAATAATGATCTATTTTTATTTTTGAAATTCACCGGTAAATGCTGCATTTCTACCCTAGGCTTATACTCGAGTCAATAAGTTTTCCCAGTTTTTTGTGGCAAAATTAGGGGGGTCGGCTTATACTCGGGTCGGCTTATACTCGAGTATATACGGTAGATTGGTTTGACAGGAGCGATTTCTCATAAACCCATGCTGATATGGAGTTAAACAGTTATTCTCATTGAGATAATCCAGAATAACATCCCTCAGAAACCCTTCAAATATTTTACCAACAATAGAGGTTAGACTTACTGGCCTATAATTTCCAGGTTCACTTTTAGAGCCCTTTTTGAATATTGGCACCACATTTGCTATGCGCCAATCCTGCGGAACAGACCCTGTCGCTATAGAGTCCCTAAAAATAAGAAATAATGGTTTATCTATTACATTACTTAGTTCTCTTAGTACTCGTGGGTGTATGCCATCCGGACCCGGAGATTTATCTATTTTAATCTTATTTAGCCGGTTTCGCACCTCTTCTTGGGTTAGATTGGTGACCCTTAATATAGGGTTTTCATTGTTTCTTGGGATTTCACCTAGCATTTCATTTTCCACCGTGAATACCGTGGAGAAGAAGGTGTTTAATATGTTAGCTTTTTCCTCGTCATCTACAACCATTCTTTCCTCACTATTTTTTAAGGGGCCTACATTTTCAGTTTTTATTCTTTTACTATTGATATAGTTGAAGAACAGTTTGGGATTAGTTTTACTCTCCTTAGCAATGTGCTTCTCTGTTTCCTTTTTGACAGCTTTAATTAGTTTTTTAGATAAAGTATTTTTCTCCCTATAGTTTTTTAGAGCTTCAATGGTGCCATCCTGCTTTAGTAGTGCAAATGCTTTCTTTTTACTGTTAATTGCCTGTCTTACTTCTTTGTTTAGCCACATTGGGTTTTTCCTATTTCTAGTCCTTTTATTATTATTATTATTATTTATTATTATAGCGCCATTTATTCCATGGCGCTTTACATGTGAGGAGGGGTATGCATAATAAAACAAGTACAATAATCTTTAACAATACAAGTCACAACTGGTACAGGAGGAGAGAGGACCCTGCCCGCGAGGGCTCACAATCTACAAGGGATGGGTGAGGATACAGTAGGTGAGGGTAGAGCTGGCTGTGCAGCGGTTTGGTCAATCGGTGGTTACTGCAGGTTGTAGGCTTGTCGGAAGAGGTGGGTCTTCAGGTTCTTTTTGAAGGTTTCGATGGAAGGCGAGAGTCTGATATGTTGTGGTAGAGCATTCCAGAGTAGGGGGGATGCACGAGAGAAATCTTGTATGCGATTGTGGGAAGAGGAGATAATAGGGGAGTAGAGAAGGAGATCTTGTGAGGATCGGAGGTTGCGTGCAGGAAAGTACCGGGAGACGAGGTCGCAGATGTATGGAGGAGACAGGTTGTGGATGGCTTTGTATGTCATGGTTAGGTTTTTGTACTGGAGTCTATGGGTGATGGGGAGCCAGTGCAGGGATTGACAGAGGGGAGAGGCCGGGGAATAGCGGGGGGACAGGTGGATTAGTCGGGCAGCAGAGTTTAGAATAGATTGGAGGGGTGCAAGAGTGTTAGAGGGGAGGCCACAGAGCAGGAGGTTACAGTAGTCAAGGCGGGAGATGATGAGGGCATGGACTAGGGTCTTTGCAGATTCTTGGTTTAGGAATGTGCGGATCCGTGAAATATTTTTGAGTTGGAGGCGGCAGGAAGTGGAAAGGGTTTGGATATGTGGTTTAAAGGAGAGATCAGTGTCAAGGATTACCCCAAGACAGCGGGCTTGTGGGACTGGGGAGAGTGGGCAGCCGTTTACTGTAATGGATAGGTTCGTTGGGGAGGTCGCGTGAGATGGGGGAAAGATGATGAATTCTGTTTTGTCCATGTTAAGTTTTAGAAATCTAGTGGAGAAGAAGGATGAAATAGCAGACAGACATTGAGGGATTCTGGTTAGTAGGGAGGTGATATCTGGTCCAGAGATGTAGATCTGTGTGTCGTCAGCATAGAGATGATACTGAAAGCCGTGAGATTCTATGAGCTGTCCCAGGCCAAAGGTGTAGATGGAGAAGAGCAGGGGTCCTAGAACTGAACCTTGCGGACTCCGACAGATAGGGGGCGAGGTGAGGAGGTGGTGTGTGAGTGGGAGACGCTGAATGTACGGTCAGTTAGGTATTTTATTCCCACAAGGTATAAACCGCTTACACTGCCTATTTAGGATGTTCTTAAATATTTCCCATTTATTATCTGTATTCTTATTTCTGAGGATATTGTCCCAGTCTACCAGATTAAGGGCATCTCTAAGCTGGTCAAACTTTGCCTTCCTAAAGTTCAGTGTTTTTGTGACTCCCTGACAAGTCCCCCTAGTGAAAGACAGGTGAAACTGTACAATATTGTGGTCGCTATTTCCTAGATACCCGACCACCTGCAGATTTGTTATTCTGTCAGGTCTATTAGATAGTATTAGGTCTAAAAGTGCTGCTCCTCTGGTTGGATTCTGCACCAATTGTGAAAGATAATTTTTCTTGGTTATTAGCAGAAACCTGTTGCCTTTATGGGTTTCACAGGTTTCTGTTTCCCAGTTAATATCCGGGTAGTTAAAGTCCCCCATAACCAGGACCTCATTATGGGTTGCAGCTTCATCTATCTGCTTTAGAAGTAGACTTTCCATGCTTTCTGTTATATTTGGGGGTTTGTAACAGACCCCAATGAGAATTTTGTTACCATTTTTCCCTCCATGAATTTCGACCCATATGGACTCGACATCCTCATTTCCTTCGCTAATATCCTCCCTTAAAGTGGACTTTAGACAAGATTTTACATAGAGACAAACCCCTCCTCCTCTCCGATTTTTACGATCCTTTCTAAACAGACTGTAACCCTGTAAGTTAACTGCCCAGTCATAGCTTTCATCTAACCATGTCTCGGTTATTCCCACTATGTCAAAGTTACCTGTAGATATTTCTGCTTCTAGTTCTTCCATCTTGTTTGTCAGGCTTCTGGCGTTTGCAAGCATGCAGTTTAGAGGATTTTGTTTTGTTCCAATCTCCTCGCTGTGGATTGTTTTAGAAATGTTCTTACCGCCCTTCTGAGTATGTTTTCCTGGATCTTCTTTGTTCAAGTCTAATGTTTTTCTTCCCGTCCCCTCTTCTTCTAGTTTAACGCCCTCCTGATGAGTGTAGCGAGTCTTCTGGCGAATGTGTGTTTCCCAGGTTTGTTGAGGTGTAGTCCGTCTCTGGCGAGGAGTCCATCGTACAAGTAATTCACACCGTGGTCCAGGAATCCGAATCCTTGTTGTCTGCACCATCGTCTTAGCCAGTTGTTTGCATCAAGGATCCTGTTCCATCTCCTGGTGCCATGCCTGTCTACTGGAAGGATAGAAGAAAAAACTACCTGTGCATCCAGTTCCTTTACTTTCTTCCCCAACTCTTCAAAGTCTTTGCAGATTGTCGGTAGGTCCTTCCTTGCCGTGTCATTGGTGCCAACATGTATCAGAAGAAATGGGTGGACGTCCTTGGAGTTGAAGAGCTTTGGTATCCTATCGGTCACATCCTTGATCATCGCACCTGGAAGGCAGCATACTTCTCTTGCAGTTATGTCCGGTCTGCAGATGGCTGCTTCTGTGCCTCTCAGTAGTGAGTCTCCCACCACCACCACTCTTCGTTGCTTCTTGGCTGTACTTTTTGCTGTCACTTGTTGCTGTGTGCCCTTTTCTTTTTTGCTTGCTGGTATTGCTTCATCCTTAGGTGTGCCATCTTCATCCTCTACAAAGATTTGATATCAGTTCTTCAGTTGTGTGGTTGGTGATTTCTCCATGGTCTTCTTGCTTCTTTTGGTCACATGCTTCCACTCATCTGCTTTTGGAGGTTCTCTGACACTTTTTTCACCTTCTGTGACCAGTAGAGATGCTTCTGTTCTGTCTAGAAAGTCTTCATTCTCTTTGATGAGTTTCAAAGTTGCTATTCTTTCTTCCAGACCCCGCACCTTTTCTTCTAAAAGGGCCACTAGTCTACACTTCTGACAGGTGAAATTTAATTCTTCTTCTGGTCGATCTGTGAACATGTAGCACATGCTGCAGCTCACCATGTAGGTTGTCACATCTGCCATGTTGCTCCTAGATCCTGCTGACTTGCTGTGTGTTTTCCTTCTTGTGTAATCTACTCAGCCAAGCTCTCTTGCAATAATGTCCTACAGGCAAAAACTTGGTTTGGTGATTCTTTTAGCTTAGGGAGACTTCGCTTTCCCAGAATGCACCTGGAATATGCAAATTAGCCTCCTCAAGCTTGAATCCCTGGTTTGGTGATTCTTTCCAAGCAGCTGGTCCCGGCTGTACCCAACGATCTTCTAGCTTAGGGAGACTCTTCGCTTTCCCAGAATGCACCTGGAATATGCAAATTAGCCTCCTCAAGCTTGAATCCCTGGTTTGGTGATTCTTTCCAAGCAGCTGGTCCCGGCTGTACCCAACGATCTTCTAGCTTAGGGAGACTCTTCGCTTTCCCAGAATGCACCTGGAATATGCAAATTAGCCTCCTCAAGCTTGAATCCCTGGTTTGGTGATTCTTTCCAAGCAGCTGGTCCCGGCTGTACCCAACGATCTTCTAGCTTAGGGAGACTCTTCGCTTTCCCAGAATGCACCTGGAATATGCAAATTAGCCTCCTCAAGCTTGAATCCCTGGTTTGGTGATTCTTTCCAAGCAGCTGGTCCCGGCTGTACCCAACGATCTTCTAGCTTAGGGAGACTCTTCGCTTTCCCAGAATGCACCTGGAATATGCAAATTAGCCTCCTCAAGCTTGAATCCCTGGTTTGGTGATTCTTTCCAAGCAGCTGGTCCCAGCTGTACCCAACGATCTTCTAGCTTAGGGAGACTCTTCGCTTTCCCAGAATGCACCTGGAATATGCAAATTAGCCTCCTCATAGCCTCCTCATAACTGCTCATTCTCAGCAGGTTACTTTCCATACCCATACTCATACCACTGGATGGATGGGCGGGCTTTTTTGACTGACAGGGCTCTGGCTTTATTAGCAGGGAGCAACAGGGACCGGCAACCCTGATGAAGAAGGACGTTGCTCCTTTGAAACGCGTCGGTACGCCTTTTTGGCCCCAGCATTGCTCCGTAGTTTCGGCTGTGACGTCACACGCCAGTTAGTCCTGTCGGCCATTTTTGTTTCCCCGCCTTCTCCTGCACGCATCCAGAGATGCCGCCGGCCGGGGTTTTCTCTGGCTCTGCGTAGCACTCCTCTATTTGTGTCCTGCCGACTTCCGTCTCCCTCCTGCCGCCGCAGATACTCCAGCTCCCGGTGTCCAGTACCCTGGCTCTTTGGTGAGTCTTATGTTCATGGACACCAGTTTTATGTATATTTTTGAGGATTATTATTAGCGGTATATTTTAGCGGCTTGCGGGGGCCAAGTTCACAGTGTGTGCAGTCACGGTGGAACTTTCAGAGTTCTTAGTGTGTATACCTATGGTGGATCTTTCAGAGGCACATCACCCGTCCTTAGGTACGTGTATCGCACTCACCGACACATACTTGGTTAGTGCGTACTGTGCATTACTGTCTGTATTTTATTTCATATCTACTTCCATTATTCCTATATATCACATGGTTTTGTTATAGTCCTTCATATCACCCCACATGTGGATCCCCTAGTGATTTTGACGTGCCTCTCTACCATTTCGGATCACTTTGTCCAGGTATAGTGTCACATAGTTTTATCGGATTACGTATAGGTTCTTTTATTTTCCCTCAAGCGCGGTTTCGATTATTTTTCAGTTTGCATTGTTTACACGACAGTGTTTTTGCACCTACCTGTCCTGAGCTGCTGAGGGTCTCTCTTTTTCCTTTTTCAGGTTAGCGCTAGTGTGTTTTTTGTATTCTTTTGTATTTTTTTAAAAGATTATTTTTATGAAAAAAAAATGGCGTGGGCTCCCGCGTAATTTTTGTAACCAGCCGAGGGAAAACCTAAAGGCTAGGGGCAGAGGTTTATAGCCTGGGAAAGGGGTAATACCCATGGAGCTTTCCAGGCTATTAATATCAGCTGTATTACTGAACCCTATCTCTGAGGTTATTGAGACAATAAAATTAATTCCTGAAACAGTCAAGGGATCTTAGGGGTGATGTTTCTCCTTGTAGAGTGTGACAAATCAGAGTGAAGGGCTTATAAGCCGTGCAAGCTCCTCTCTGGGAAATTAAATATGCAAATTGTCCAGGGCCTCTCACCTTCCCAAATCAGATCTCATACTTTACACTGATGAGAGGCAACACCCCGAAACACAGTCTGCAAATTGAGATTCTGGTTTGGCTTTTATCCCAAGTCATATTGTAAGGCTCATTAAAGAGTCGATAATGACTATTAGGGTTGCTGCTTCCAAGAGGTGGTGCTAGAGGTCTAGTCCTCTTCCTCTCTGAACAGACTATTTGCATATAAAAAACAGTCAAGGAAACACAACATCATACGATAGACACCATGTTTGGCCTTTGTCAAATGCACAAGACATGACAGACCACACAACGAGGTTCACAAGGAACTAAATCCTGCTTTGTGTTCAGATGTTGTCACATATCATCCTGTCTCACTGTACAGTTACTGTAGAGAAGTCAGTAAATAGATGGAAGATTAATAACATATTCTACCTTCTCAATATGACTAAAGGACTCCTCCACTTTGGACTATCCCTAGCTGTTAGAAAGGTCCCTTTACCAAAAGCAGACCCAAACAACAAAGATCTGCTGCGATCCCCAGAAATTAGCTGCTATTTGTAGTGAAACCTGACAGTAAGTGTTCAATGTAACACTTCTCATGTGCAGCGCCACCACAGGGAATACTTAGAATCACGCTGTACCATTAAAATCAATGGGATGAGTGCAGGACACTACAGGTCCTCCAGTGCGAGACACGCTCTGTGTTCAGATCCACCCCATCCAGAAGAATTTTTCATTTGTATGGTCATCTCTATGACATCCGTTTTGATACATCAATAGCAAATAAAACATTTCTTCAGCCTTTTTCAGCTTGTTTTTTTGGTGCAGACATTTTTGGTTTGTATTATGCCAGGATCACACTGGCGTATGTTCTCTCATGTGAGAGAATCGGGCCGATTTTGCTAATGACACTCTGCTCAAACTTTGTTAGAGTTTGAGCCGAGTGTCATCTTACTGCGATCCGATTCTCTTGTGTGTGAGAATCGTATCCCAACTGTGGAGAAGATGGAGAGCTTAATTTCTGAATCTTCTCCATTGTCTGTGTCTTAAGATGTCATCCGACTGCAGTCTGATATTTCTTACAAGTACCAAGATACCCCATATGTGATCGAAAGCTACTTTTGAGGCACAGTGCAATACTCAGAAGGGAAGAGGCGCCACATTGGAGTTCAGATGTTGCTGGAATGGTTTCAGGGTGCCATGTCACATTGGCAAAGCCGCTGAAGTGCTAGAACAACAGAAACTCCCCATATGTGACCTAAGTTTATAGACTACACTCCACAGTGAATTCATCTAGGAGTGTGATGGGGCATTGATCCAGGAAAGTTGTCTGATTGCTGAGTCGGGAAGGATTTTTATCCCCTATTACGGAGCTATTAATGTCTAAACCATGTTTTCTTTTCCTTCCTCTGAATCAACATGTTAAGCTACATGTTAAAGTCGATGGAGTTAGGTCTTCTTTCAACCTTAACCCCTTAGTGACACAGCAAATTAGGTACTCAATGACCAAGCCACAATTCTGACCACTGTCACTTTATGAGGTAATAGCTCTGGAAAGTTTCAACGGATCCCACTGATTCTGAGAATGTTTTATTGTGACATATTGTACGTCATGTTAGTGGTAAAATTTCTTCGACATGACATGTGTTTATTTATGAAAAAAATGGAAATTTGGCAAAAAATTTAGAAAATGTAGCAATTTTCAAATTTTTTATTTTTCTGCCCTTAAATCAGAGAGTGGTATCGGGCAAAATAGTTAATAAATAACATTTCCCATATGTCTACTTTACATCAGCACAATTTTGGAAACAATTGTTTTTTTTCGTTAGGACGTTATAAGGGTTAAAAGAAGTTGACCAGCCATTTCTCATTTTTCAAACAAAATTTACAAAACCATTATGTTTTTCAGGGACCACCTCACATTTGAAGTGAGTTTGGGGGTCAATATGACAGAAAATCTCCAAAAGTGACACCATTCTAAAAACTGCACCCCTCAAGGTGCGCAAAACCACATTCAAGAAGTTTATTAACCCTTCAGGTGCTTCACGAGAACTAAAGCAATGTGGAAGGAAAAAATTTTTACATTTTACTTTTTTCACAGAAAAATTTACTTTGGAACTAAACTTTTTATTTTAACCCCTTAAGCCCCGAGGGTGGTTTGCACGTTAATGACCGGGCCAATATTTACAATTCTGACCACTGTCCCTTTATGAGGTTATAACTCTGGAACGCTTCAACGGATCTTTGCGATTCTGACATTGTTTTCTCATGACATATTGTACTTCATTTTAGTGGTAACATTTATTCGATATAACTTGCGTTTATTTGTGAAAAAAACGGAAATTTGGCGAAAATTTAGAAAATTTCGCAATTTTCCAACTTTAAATTTTTATGCCCTTAAATCACAGAGATATGTCACGCAAAATACTTAATAAGTAACCTTTCCCACATGTCTACTTTACATCAGCACAATTTTGGAACCAAAATTTTTTTTTGTTAGGGAGTTATAAGGGTTAAAAGTTGACCAGCAATTTCTCATTTTTACAACACCATTTTTTTTTTTAGGGACCACATCTCATTTGATGTCATTTTGAGGGGTCTATATGATAGAAAATACCCAAGTGTGACACCATTCTAAAAACTACACCCCTCAAGGTGCTCAAAACCACATTCAAGAAGTTTATTAACCCTTCAGGGGTTTCACAGGAATTTTTGGAATGTTTAAATAAAAATGAATATTTAACTTTTTTTCACACAAAATATATTTCAGCTCCAATTTGTTTTATTTTACCAAGGGTAACACTATAAAATGGATGCCAAACATTGTTGTATAATCTGTACTGAGTACGCTGATACCCCATATGTGGGGGTAAACCACTGTTTGGGCGCATGGCAGAGCTCGGAAGGAAAGGAGCGCCATTTGACTTTTCAATGCAAAATTGACAGGAATTGAGATGGGACGCCATGTTGCGTTTGGAGAGCCCCTCATGTGCCTAAACATTGAAACCCCCCACAAGTGACACCATTTTGGAAAGTAGACACCCTAAGGAACTTATCTAGATGTGTGGTGACCACTTTGGCCCACCAATTGCTTCACAGAAGTTTATAATGCAGAGCCGTAAAAATAAAAAATCATATTTTTTCACAAAAATGATCTTTTCGCTCCCAATTTTTTATTTTCCCAAGAGTAAGAGAAGAAATTGGACCTCAAAAATTGTTGGCCAATTTGTCCTGAGTACGCTGATACCCCATATATGGGTGTAAACCATTGTTTGGGCGTATGGCAGAGCTCGGAAGGGAAGGAGCGCCATTTTACTTTTCAATGCAAAATTGACTGGAATTGAGATATGATGCCATGTTGCGTTTGGAGAGCCCCTGATGTGCCTAAACATTGAAATCCCCACAAGTGACACCATTTTGGAAAGTAGACCCCTTAAGGAACTTATCTAGAGGTGTGGTGAGCACTTTGACCCAACAAGTGCTTCACAGAAGTTTATAATGCAGAGCCGTAAAAATAAAAAATCTTATTTTTTCACAAAAATGATCTTTTCGCCCCCAATTTTTTATTTTCCCAAGGGTAAGAGAAGAAATTAGACCACAAAAGTTGTTGTGCAATTTGTCCTGATTGCGACGATACCCCATATGTGGGGGTAAACCACTTTTTGGGTGCATAGCAGAGCTCGGAAGGGAAGGAGCGCCATTTGACTTTTCAATGCAAAATTGACTGGAATTAAGATGGGACGCCATGTTGGTTTGGAGAGCCCCTGATGTGCCTAAACATTAAAAACCCCCACAAGTGACACCATTTTGGAAACTAGACCCCCTAAGGAACTTATCTAGATGTGTTTTGAGAGCTTTGAACCCCCAAGTGTTTAAC
The DNA here is from genome assembly GCF_032444005.1 of Ranitomeya imitator. Lineage (NCBI taxonomy): Eukaryota > Metazoa > Chordata > Amphibia > Anura > Dendrobatidae > Ranitomeya > Ranitomeya imitator. The sequence goes on from NC_091284.1 coordinate 131,877,006, forward strand.
TACAGTTTATAACGCAGAGCCGTTAAAATAATTTTTTTTTTTTTTCGCAAAAATTATTTTTTAGCCCCCAGTTTTGTATTTTCACAAGGGTAACAGAATAAATTGGACCCCAAAAGTTGTTGTCCAATTTGTCCTGAGTATGCTGATACCCCATATGTGGGGGGGAACCACTGTTTGGGCGCATGGCAGAGCTCGGAAGGGAAGGAGCGCCATTTGGAATGCAGACTTAGATGGATTGGTCTGAGGGTCACGTTGCATTTGCAGAGCCCCTGATGTACCCAAACAGTACAAACCCCCCACAAGTGACCCCATATTAGAAACTAGACCTCCCAAGGAACTTATCTAGATGTGTTGTGAGAACTTTGAACCCCTAAGTGTTTCACTACAGTTTACAACGCAGAGCCGTGAAAATAAAAAATCCTTTTTTTTCCCACAAAAATGATTTTTAGCCCCCCAAATTTTTATTTTCCCAAGGATAACAAGAGAACTTGGACCCAAAAAGTTGTTGTCCAATTTGTCTCGAGTACGATGATACCCCATATGTTGGGGTAAACCCATGTTTGGGCGCACGGGAGAGCTCGGAAGTGAAGGAGCACTGTTTTACTTTTTCAATGCAGAATTGGCTGGAATTGAGATCGGACGCCATGTCGCGTTTGGAGAGCCCCTGATGTGTCTATACAGTGGAAACCCCCCAATTATAACTGAAACCCTAATCCAAACGCACCCCTAACCCTAATCTCAACTGTAACCCTAACCACACACCTAACCCTGACACACCTCTAATTCTAATCCCAACCGTAAATGTAATCCAAACCCTAACCCTAACCTTAATGGGAAAATGGAAATAAATACATTTTTTTAAATTTTATTATTTTTCCCTAAGGCTAGGTTCACATTGCGTTAGGGAAATCCGTTTAGCGCTAGCGGATTGCGCTAACGCAATGTCTTTTTAGGTGTCGTGTTTAGTGGTCGCGTTAACGTCCCCGCTCTGGAAGATCGGGGATCGGACCTCGGGCGCGCCGCGGACGCTGCAAGCAGCGTCTGAGGCGCGCCACAAAAGAATGGCACCTTGCTAGCGCGAGCCGAAAATGGCACGCTCTAGCGATGCGCTACACCCGAAAATCACATTGCTGTCAATGGTTGTGCTAACGGACCCGTTGCACGGCGTTAATTGTGACATTTTCGCCGTGCAACGCTGTCCGTTAGCGTTAACCCATTAACGCAATGTGAACCTAGCCTAACTAAGGGGGTGATGAAGGGGGGTTTGATTTACTTTTATAGAGTTTTTTATATCGGATTTTTATGATTGGCAGCCGTCACACACTAAAAGATGCTTTTTATAGCAAAAAAGTTTTTGCGTCTCCACATTTTGAGACCTATAATTTTTCCATATTTTGGTCCACAGAGTCATGTGAGGTCTTGTTTTTTGCGGGACGAGTTGACGTTTTTATCGGTTACATTTTCGGAAACGTGACAATTTTTGATCGCTTTTTATTCCGATTTTTTGTGAGGCAGAATGACCAAAAACCAGCTATTCATGAATTTCTTTTGGGGGAGGCGTTTATACCGTTCCGCGTTTGGTAAAATTGATGAAGCAGTTTTATTCTTCGGGTCAGTACGATTACAGCGATACCTCATTTATATCATTTTTTTTATGTTTTAGCGCTTTTATACGATAAAAGCTATTTTATAGAAAAAATAATTATTTTGGCATCGCTTTATTCTGAGGACTATAACTTTTTTATTTTTTTGGTTATGATGCTATATGGCGGCTCGTTTTTTGCGGGACAAGATGACGCTTTCAGAGGTACCATGGTTATTTATATCCGTCTTTTTGATCGCGTGTTATTCCACTTTTTGTTCAGCGTTATGATAATAAAGCGTTGTTTTTTGGCTCTTTTTTTTTTTTTTTTCTTACGGTGTTCACTGAAGGGGTTAACTAGTGGGCCAGTTTTATAGGTCGGGTCGTTACGGACGCGGCGATACTAAATATGTGTACTTTTATTGTTTTTTTTTTTTAGGTAAAGAAATGTATTTATGGGAATAATATTTTTTTTTTTCTGCTTTATTTAGGATTTTTTTTTTTTTTTTTTTTACAAGTGTGGAAATTTTTTTTTTTACTTTTTCACTTTGTCCCAGGGGGGGGACATCACAGATCACCAATCTGACAGTTTGCACAGCACTCTGTTAGATCGGTGATCTGACATACAGCCGGGCAGGATTAGAGCTGCAGCTGCAGCTGCAGCCTGATCCTGACCCGGAAGTGCTCCCTGCAGGACCCGGATGCAGCCCGGCGGCCATTTTGGATCCGGGGACTGCAGGGAGAAGACGCTCGGTACACGGTGAGTACATCACTGTGTACCGATCGTCTCAGGGAAGCCCGCAGGGTGTGCCGGGGGTTAATGTGCCGGGAGCGGTCCGTGACCGCTCCTGGCACATAGTGCCGGATGTCAGTTGCGATAGGCAGCTGACACCCGGCCGCGATCGGCCACGCTCCCCCCGTGAGCGCGGCCTATCGCATATGACGTACTATCCCGTCACTGGGAATTAAGTCCCAGGTCACCTGGACGGGATAGTACGTCATATGGGATTAAGGGATTAACAAGGGTATCAGGAGGAAATAGACCACAAAATTTGTTTTGCAATTTCTCCTGAGTACACCGATACCCCGTATGTGGGGGAAAGCCACTGTTTGGATGCCTCTGGCAGGGCTCAGATTGGAAGGAGCACCGTTTGACTTTTTGAATGCAAAATTGACTGGAATCAATGGCAGGCACCATGTTGCATTTGGAGACTCCATGATATACCTAAACAATGGAAACCCCCCAATTCTAACTCCAACCGTAACCCCAATACACCCATAACCCTAATCCCAGCCCTAACCATAACCCTAACCACAGCTCTAACCCCAACACCACAACCCTAACCCTAACTATAAACCCAACCCTAACAGAAAAAAATACATTTTTTCATTTTATAATTTTTACCTAACTAAAGGGGTGGTAAAGGGCTTTTCTTTACTATTTTTTTTTTATTTTGATCACTATGAGGGTCTATCACGGTGATCAAAATGACCCAATAGGAGAAATCTCCTTTTGCTTTCGGGTGCCAGCCGGTAGATCTGTTGGCGCACTGTGGCCGCCCTTTTCTTCCTGGAAGAAGACGCCGACGGCCATGGGACAGGACCGAGGGATGCAGGAGGGACCAGGGACACTGTAGGTGCCAGGGGGGGGGGGGGGTGGGGGGGTGCGCTCAAGGGACACCATTTCACTCTCCTCCGATGTTCTAGATCACATCAGAGGAGAGAAAAATTAAATGGGAAATTAATTTTTTAATTCAAAATTTAACGGGAAACTTTTTTTTTTTTTGCGGTCGCCATTATCCTGTGAATAACAGTGATCACAACACTGGGGTCGGTAAAATCCAAAACGATTCATGTTCTCGCGGGTGTCAGCTACCCTTGGTAGCCGAGACCCCGGAGAAATTCCGATGCTAGGGGGCGCTATACACCTATTTTTCAGCGCCGTTAAAAAGCGGCAGTGAGGAACATGTACCTTTAACTGCCACCGTTAAAAGGCGTATCAGCGGTGGTTAAGGGGTTAAAAACTATGAAACTATAAATCTATTTACTGACTTCTCTACAGTTAAGGTAAATTCACACTGGGCGTTTTTGCTGCGTTTTGTTCTGCAGCAAAATCTCATTTCATGGTAGGAAAGAAGCTGCGGCAAAAAAGCATTTTTTGGTGCATTTTTGTTTGCATTTTTTCATGCTTTTGTGGGGCTAACTTGTGTCTCTTTGCGCATTCTAATAAATTGGAGTGCCTCCAGAGAAAAAAAAACTACTTCCTGTAGGACCGTACCTCTAAATCCTTTCAAAAGCTGGCAATTCATATGCCGCATACAGTAAAATCACAGTGACAGGTTAGAATAGATATATACACATAGAATACATAGATGTATAGATGTCAGTTACAAATGCAATTAGTACAGGGTGTGTACAGCTTACTGTACATTAATTTATTAAAAGATTATTTTTCTGAAAAAAAATGATGTGGGTTCTCACATAATTTTCTTAACCAGCAGAGGGAAAGCTGATGGCTGGGGCAGATGTTTATAGCCTGGGAAGGGAGGTAACACCCATGGAGCTTCCCAGGCTATTAATATCAGCTCACAGCTGTATACTTAGCCTTTACTGGCTATTAAAATGGGGACCCCCCCCAAAAAATGACATAGGGTCCCCCTATAATAACTAGAAAAGGCTATGCAGATAGCTTCGGGCTGATATTAATAGCCTAGGAAGGAGCCATGGATACTGGCCCCCTCCCAGGCTAAAAACCATCAGCTCTCAGCTACCCCAGAAAAGGTGCATCTATAAAATGTGCCAATTCTGGCACTTAGCCTCGCTCTTCCCATTTGCTCTATAGCGGTGGCAAGTGGGGTGATAGTAGGGGGGTTCATGTCACCTTTGTATTGTCAGGTGACATCAAGCCCCGAGTATCACGATCCATTTTTGGATTCTTGGCAGCTCTGGTTCCACTATAATTTAAATGAAGCTTTTTTTCCTTTCAGTCCAGCAGGGGTTAATGTCAGTTTCCCTTGTTGGCATCCTGCTGTAGTTGCTGAGTTTCTAGGTCAGCTGATGTGGGTAGTGACCACTCCCACCATCCTCTAAATAGTCACCTGATGCATCAGCTGACTGTACAGGCTGAGAACCACTGGTGAATGAGCTGCTGCGAGCGCAGCCTCAGTTACTAGCGGTGATGTCACTGAGGCTATGTGCACACGTTCAGGATTTTTTGCGCTTTATGTTTTTTCGGCCTTTTTCCACGGAAAAAAACGCTTAAAAAAATGCACACATAAGCATCCCATCATTATTAATGCATTCTGCAATTTTTGTGCACATGATGCGTTTTTTTTCCACGAAAAAACGCATCGTGGTAAAAAACGCATGTTCATTAATATTGCGGATTTTTCGCGTTTTTTCCGCTATTTAATGCATTGGGAGGCTCTGGAAAAAAAGCACAAAAAACGCGCAAAAAACACAAATAAATCGCGAAAAAAACGCATGCGGATTTCTTGCAGAAAATGTCCGGTTTTGCTCAGGAAATTTCTGCAAGAAATCCTGACGTGTGCACATAGCCTTAGGCTGCGTTCCCAGCCAGGCTGAGCGGCGGTGACCTCGGTATGATCCCCGTTAACACCGTGAGCTTACCATATAACTATAGGAGTAGTAATGGATGGGTGTCTTATAGACACATCTCCATTACTAAGCCGTGGGCTTGATGTCACCTGACAATGCAAAGGTGACATCCTCCCCACAAATATGAACCCAACTTGCCACCGCTACAGGGCAAGTGGGAAGAGTCGGGCAAAGTGCCATGATTGGTGCATCTAATAGATGTGCCTTTTCTGGGCGGCTGCGGGCTGCTATTTTTAGGCTGGGGGGGGGCAATATTCATGGCCACTTACCAGCCTGAGAATACCAGCCCCCAGCTGTCAGCTTTAGCAAGACTGGTTGTCAAAGTTGGGGGGACCCCACACCGTTTTTTTAAAATTATTTATTTAAATAGTTCAAAAAAAGCATGGGGACTCCTCTATTCTTGATAACCAACCTTGCTAGCGCTAACAGATCCTGCTCTCACTGTTATTAGCGGCAGCAGGCATTGGATGATGGGAGCGGCAGTCCCATCAGCTGACATCAGTGACTGGATGTAAACATTATACTGTACCTCCGATCATAGCTGAGCACTCATGCTGTCTTTTGACAGCGTGGGAACTGCGGCTCTATCACCAGCGGGGATGGTTTCAACGCCATTCAGAAGCGTTTTTGCCACGCTATCATGTATATGATAGCGTGTCAAACACTGTATTGTCGGGCCCCCCATTCAAGTGAACAGGGATTTGGGTCCGCTCTGCTGGATGACAGGCTGTATGAACTCATCATGCAACCATGTAGTCTGCCATCTAGATGTAGCGCAGCTGACTGAGATCACATCCTGCTGCAAAAAGTCAACCTGCGTATTTGCAGCGTTTCTTCACCATACATTCAAGCCAATGGGTGAAAAACGCTGCAAAAACGCTGAAAGAAGCGACAAGCTCTATGTCAAAAAAACGCTGCAAAGCACAAAATCCTGATGCCAAAAAAACTAATGTGTGTGTATGAGATTTCTGAAATCTCATAGGCTTTGCTGGTACTGTAAAAAGCAGCTAAAAATTAGCATAAAAAAAACACAAAACAAACGTCCAGTGTGAACAAACCCTAACTATACAATGAGACAGGATGATATGTGGCTGTGGTTATGGTGCTTCAAGAGTTCTGACACTACAACTCCCAACAGGCTGAGAATTGTTCATTAGGGGGCCCAGTTTGCAGACCCCTGTTATGGGGATGTACCCCCGTGAGCCCACATTGTGAGCTGCACACAGAGCATATGCTGAACTGAAAATGTCTGTGTGCTGTGTCCACATTACAGCCACCCAGACGCCAGACCTGTGCTGTGTACGCAGCGCTCACTGTCTGCTAGCTACGTCTGAACACAAAGAAAAACCGTTTAATTCCTGGTGAAGCTCCCTGCTCCTTTGACATGTCCTGTGCACTTGCTGCTCCTTAGACCCCATGTTTGGCCTTAAGCCCCCGTCACACACAGCGAGATCGCTAGCGAGATCGCTGAGTTTTGTGACGCAACAGCGATCTCAGTAGCGATCTCGCTATGTGTGACACGTACCAGCGATCAGGCCCCTGCTGTGAGATCGCTGGTCGTGTCGGAATGGCCTGGGCCATTTTTTGATCGTTGAGGTCCCGCTGACATTGCTGAATCGGCGTGTGTGACGCCGATTCAGCGATGTCTTCGCTGGTAACCAGGGTAAACATCGGGTAACTAAGCGCAGGGCCGCGCTTAGTAACCCGATGTTTACCCTGGTTACCATCCTAAAAGTAAAAAAAAACAAACGCTACATACTTACCTATCGCTGTCTGTCCTCGGCGCTCAGCTTCTCTGGTCTGGCTGTGAGCGCCGGTCAGCCGGAAAGCAGAGCGGTGACGTCACCGCTCTGCTTTCTGGCCACTGTGCTCACAGCCAGACCAGAGAAGCAGAGCGCCGAGGACAGACAGCGATAGGTAAGTATGTAGCGGTTGTTTTTTTTTTACTTTAACGATGGTAACCAGGGTAAACATCGGGTTACTAAGCGCGGCCCTGCGCTTAGTTACCCGATGTTTACCCTGGTTACCGGGGACCTCGGGATCGTTGGTCGCTGGAGAGCTGTCTGTGTGACAGCTCTCCAGCGACCAAACAGCGACGCTGCAGCGATCCGGATCGTTGTCGGTATCGCTGCAGCGTCGCTATGTGTGACGGGGCCTTTAGGCAAACTCTATCACACATATTTTCTTGACCTTTCCAGGAATTTATTTTTTTGTATCAATGACTGTCTACAACTGAGATAGGCTTGGCTGATGCACATCAGAGAAGGATCCCCATTAACCCTTTAGGTAGGTATCTGGCCCCTTCTTTCTCTGGAAGCATTAGGGTATATTCACAAGCACCAGACACAACCCATGATCCGGGCTGGTCATGTTTCTGAAAGAAAGCTGCCAAGATTTTTCATTCCTGGACAACCCCTTCCTAGGAACTGATGAAGATATAGAGCCACTTGCCAATTTAACACCTTAGTGACCACCAATACATCTTTTTCCTGATTTGAGATCTAAGAGAATAGCATCCCCCGACAGGTGACAAACCAGCAGCCGTCGGTGGTACACTACAGCTGACACCCTGCTGCAAAAGCCATGAACATTGTTGGTGCTGACATGGCCCGTTAACCCCTTAGATGAAGCTGTCATTAGTGACTATGGCATCTAGATGGTTACGGTGTGGGGTCTTCCTCTTTAACCCCATCAGCACGGAGATTATCATTGTGTGGTCCTGATGATTGCCATGGCAAATTTATGGCCAAATAATTACAGAAATATCTGACTAAACACTGAAGAAACAAACCTTGTGAAAACCCAAACTAGTGTCTAGCCAGGACTGTACATTATTTCACATTCTGCTAATGATACAGGCTACAATTGTTTCTGCTTTCTTTCGGGCTTTTTATTGACACAAGGATTACATTCATGCTTTTATTTCCAGCAATGGACCATGTCTGTTTCTACCCTGTGAAAGGATGCAGAAAGGTCAGATTTCACCCATTACACCACATCAAATAAAATATTCAAGGACTTGGCTGCAACTGGAATGAATTCAGCAAGTACAGGTCCTTCTCAAAAAATTAGCATATAGTGTTAAATTTCATTATTTACCATAATGTAATGATTACAATTAAACTTTCATATATTATAGATTCATTATCACCAACTGAAATTTGTCAGGTCTTTTATTGTTTTAATACTGATGATTTTGGCATACAACTCCTGATAACCCAAAAAACCTGTCTCAATAAATTAGCATATTTCACCCATCCAATCAAATAAAAGTGTTTTTTAATAACAAACAAAAAAAACCAACAAATAATAATGTTCAGTTATGCACTCAATACTTGGTCGGGAATCCTTTGGCAGAAATGACTGCTTCAATGCGGCGTGGCATGGAGGCAATCAGCCTGTGACACTGCTGAGATGTTATGGAGGCCCAGGATGCTTCAATAGCGGCCTTAAGCTCATCCAGAGTGTTGGGTCTTGCGTCTCTCAACTTTCTCTTCACAATATCCCACAGATTCTCTATGGGGTTCAGGTCAGGAGAGTTGGCAGGCCAATTGAGCACAGTAATACCATGGTCAGTAAACCATTTACCAGTGGTTTTGGCACTGTGAGCAGGTGCCAGGTCGTGCTGAAAAATGAAATCTTCATCTCCATAAAGCATTTCAGCCGATGGAAGCATGAAGTGCTCCAAAATCTCCTGATAGCTAGCTGCATTGACCCTGCCCTTGATGAAACACAGTGGACCAACACCAGCAGCTGACATGGCACCCCACACCATCACTGACTGTGGGTACTTGACACTGGACTTCAGGCATTTTGGCATTTCCTTCTCCCCAGTCTTCCTCCAGACTCTGGCACCTTGATTTCCGAATGACATGCAAAATTTGCTTTCATCAGAAAAAAGTACTTGGGACCACTTAGCAACAGTCCAGTGCTGCTTCTCTGTAGCTCAAAAGTGGCTTTACCTGGGGAATGCGGCACCTGTAGCCCATTTCCTGCACACGCCTGTGCACGGTGGCTCTGGATGTTTCCACACCAGACTCAGTCCACTGCTTCCTCAGGTTCCCCAAGGTCTGGAATCGGTCCTTCTCCACAATCTTCCTCAGGGTCCGGTCTCCTCTTCTCGTTGTACAGCGTTTTCTGCCACATTGTTTCCTTCCAACAGACTTACCATTGAGGTGCCTTGATACAGCACTCTGGGAACAGCCTATTTGTTGAGAAATTTCTTTCTGGGTCTTACCCTCTTGCTTGAGGGTGTCAATGATGGCCTTCTTGACATCTCTCAGGTCGCTAGTCTTACCCATGATGGGGGTTTTGAGTAATGAACCAGGCAGGGAGTTTATAAAAGCCTCAGGTATCTTTTGCATGTGTTTAGAGTTAATTAGTTGATTCAGAAGATTAGGGTAATAGGTCGTTTAGAGAACCTTTTCTTGATATGCTAATTTATTGAGACAGGTTTTTTGGGTTATCAAGAGTTGTATGCCAAAATCATCAGTATTAAAACAATAAAAGACCTGACAAATTTCAGTTGGTGGATAATGAATCTATAATATATGAAAGTTTAATTGTAATCATTACATTATGGTAAATAATGAAATTTAACACTATATGCTAATTTTTTGAGAAGGACCTGTATGTCTGCGGCTCGGTCCTGCGTGTGGGTGTTCTTGGCAACCAGGGAAAAAGACAGCTGTGAATGAAACAAGTTTTTCTTTATGCACGGTTTGTGGCACAACAGAAAAGATGGCAAGTGGCCAACAAGAATGGCTTTTATTTCCAGAACAAATGTGCATCTAAACTACGAAATTGGGACAAATCTGCTGATTGTGGCAAAATGATTATTTATGATGCAATGTCTTAGTGTATTATGTTCTGCTTGATGACACAAAGCAACAGATCAATGGATAGAGATCCAAAATGTACAGATGTGTCCCCCGGCCACGAGATGAATTATGGAGTGTGCCGAGCACGTTGTACCAGACTTCTGATGGTCCTTGTGCCATTCTATGGACCGTTGTTTGTTCCTACGCCCTCTCCAGGCCTCCAAAGTGCTGATCAGGGGGCTGGAACCATGCATGCGCCACCATTTATGAGGCCACAGAGCGGTCATCTGATGGACTAATAAAATGAAACTCACAAGCCCTATTTTTGAAGGTTGTAGAAGAACTGAATGCTTGGTCTGGCACTCTAAAATCTAAACTGAGGCTTCCTCAGAGAGGAAGAGGAACAGAACTCCACCACCTGTTGAAAGCAGTGAGGCAACTTGCAAATTTAATTTTCCAGAGGAGCATTGCACGGTAACTAAGCCTTCTTACGTTGGCATCACAGGTCCGGTATATCACTCTCCACAAGGAGAAACGTTCCTTTAGTCCGTAATGTCAGGTTATATTTCACCACTGCGACACTGGGCATGACTTTGAGGAGATGTGAGGGATTGAAGAACATAAAGGCAACGGTCAGACATCCATCGAGTGTCGCATAGACAACCTTTCAGTTAAGGTACAGTCACACTTAGCGACGCTGCAGCGATACCGACAACGATCCGGATCGCTGCAGCGTCGCTGTTTGGTCGCTGGAGAGCTGTCACACAGACAGCTCTCCAGCGACCAACGATCCCGAGGTCCCCGGTAACCAGGGTAAACATCGGGTAACTAAGCGCAGGGCCGCGCTTAGTAACCCGCTGTTTACCCTGGTTACCAGCGTAAAAAAACAAACAGTACATACTTACATTCAGCTGTCTGTCCCTTGCCGTCTGGTTCCTGCACTGACTGCTGGCCGTAAAGTGAAAGTGAAAGCACAGCACAGCGGTGAGTCACACAGCCCCACCGTAAAAGACGTACACTGCGTGTATACATTTTTTTTCAGGTGGCCCTCTGTACAATGAAGGGAAGATGCTGTGGTTTCCTATACAGTTGATATATTAGTACAGTGCCGGATGTTATTTTGGCCCCAGATCAATGCTATGTAATGTGCATATGTTAAACATAGAGAACTAATTCACACTACACTTACTTTATGGCATGGACCCCCAGAAATTAGCTGCTATTTGTAGTGAAACCTGACAGTAAGAGTTCAATGTAACGCTTCTCATGTGCAGCGCCACCACAGGGAATACTTAGAATCACGCTGTACCATTAAAATCAATGGGATGAGTGCAGGACACTACAGGTCCTCCAGTGCGAGACACGCTCTGGGCTTAGATCCACCCCATTTAGAGGAATTTTTCATTTGTATGGTCACCTCTATGACATCTGTTTTTATACATCAATAGCGCATAAAACATTTCTTCAGCCTTTTTCAGCTTGTTTTCTTTTTTTTTTTTGGTGCAGACATTTATGGTTTGTCTTATGCTGGGGCCACACTGGCGTATGTTCTCTCATGTGAGAGAATCAGGCAGATTATGCTAATGACACTCTGCTCAAAGTTTGCTAGAGTTTGTGACAAGTGTCATTTTACTGCGCTCCGATTCTCTTACGTGCGAGAATCGTATCCCAACTGTGGAGAAGATGGAGAGCTTAATTTCTCCATCTTCTCCATTGTCTGTGTACGCAAATGTCATCGGAGTGCAGTCCGACATTTTACACATACTCAAAGACTTAGGAGCGTGATCCGAATCCTTGAGCCACTCGCAGCATGCTGTGATTTTGAATCAACATGAGAAATAAATAACAGATCCGCACTGCTCCATAGTATAACATTGGTCCGAGAACTATCTGATAGAACGTTGGATAGCAGAGGGCCGTGATGCATGCTCACGTGAGCCTTAACAGTGCATGGTTAACAAGCTAGCTTTATTCACCAAAAATGCAGTACAATCTGTTGAATCTTCTCATTACTTTCTATGGGTGAAAAAACGTTGCCTGCAAAAACGCTGGAAGGATTGAAATGCTGCGGATTTAAGAAATGGTGCAGTTCTCAGATTTAGTTAGGGAAAAAAACAAGCGTGTGAATTAGAATTCTGAAAGCTCTTTGCTTTTGCTAGTACTCCTGACCCGACTGTCACAGCCTCATAGAAATATATGAAGCTGTTATGATCTGGGCCGTGATCTGACCGAGATCCATGGACGTCTGCATGGGCCCTTAAGCAAATACACGTACTGAAACTGAATAAACAGAAAATTGGGGGAGATTTTGCTAAACGTGCAGGAATTGACCATTTATAATTTTGACAATTTGTACTGCGTTTCCTTTTCGGGTAGGTGCACCCGAGTAGTCGCAACTGTCCTATGATGCTGCAGTCTGTCCCAATTTCATGCGCAATCTCTTACTCATGCAGGGAAATATCTGGCACCTGAAAAGCCGTGTGGCCATTATGATCGATCCTGCAAGAGCAATGATTGTGGAGGGAACAGTAAGAAGCTGGGGCCTGACCAGAGTGTGAACACGACCTTAGACACTTTCTGCACCTAGCCCGACAAGGGAGTGTGGCCTTACCAAAAATGGGATGTGGTCTAGTAATAGGGGGCATGATCTAGAAGTGTTAAAAATTATGTCAACATTTTGGCACACATTTCTAAGGCTATGTGCTTTTCCGCAGCTGCGGGTCCGCAGCGGTTTCCCATGTGTTTACAGGACAATCTAAACCTATGGGAAACGCAATTCGCAGTGCACATGCTGCAGAAAAAAAACGCGCGGAAACGCAGCGGTTTACATTCCGCAGCATGTCAATTCTTTGTGCGGAATCCGCAGCGGTTTTACACCTGCTCCATAATAGAAAACCGCAGGTGTAAAACCGCAGTGGAAACTGCACAAAATCTGCAGTAAATCCACGATAAATCCGCTGTAAAAAAGCAGTGTTTTAGCACTGCAGATTTATCAAATCCACTGCGGAAAAATCCGCAGTGGACCACTTCTACATGTGCACATACCCTTAAGCTATTTAATTGTTACATTTAGGCTAATCAAATGTATTATCCAGTATGAGCCACTGGGCTAAACGTGCCTCATTTTAAGACTGTTTAGCAATGCTCATGAATATACCCCATTATGTCCATTAGGCTTTTTGACAGGTCCTAATACTGAACTCTTGAGAAAAGGTTTTCTGTCCTTAAAGAGGTTGACAACTATTCGACCACACATTTAACCAACTCCAGCCTGTATTATTTAGCCACCCAGGACCAGCTCCAGCCCTTCTTATTTTGTCAAATAGCCTGTGATGGATGCCATAGAGTGGCATCGATTAGTCATTAGGCCCCACCGTAAAAGACGTACACTGCGTGTATACATTTTTTTTCAGGTGGCCCTCTGTACAATGAAGGGAAGATGCTGTGGTTTCCTATACAGTTGATATATTAGTACAGTGCCGGATGTTATTTTGGCCCCAGATCAATGCTATGTAATGTGCATATGTGAAACATAGAGAACTAATTCACACTACACTTACTTTATGGCATGGACTTGTAGGAGGTAGTAATTTGCAGCCCCAAGATTTTGTGTATGCTGGTCATTGCACTTCAGGTGAAGTCAAAGAAGCGACATCATTGCGGTACAACTTTCTAATTGTCATTTAAATCATTTGCTAATTGATAGGGCACAGTGTAGGGGTGGTAGCACCATCGGAGCTAAACCCAAGTGCGACAGGCCACTGGCAGCGGGCAAAGCTTCATCACATGTAGTTGGCTGCACCGTCTGGCCCTACTCATAAGGCAATGTGCCCATGATCCAGAACTAACAGTGCTTTGGATGCAGTGTATGTTTGCTGCATCCAAATCGTTACCTTCTATTGAACGCAGTTAAATTTGCATGTGCTCACTGCATTCAACTGATGCAATTTCTGTTGCAGAGACCAGCAAAGGAAATTGACATGGTGCGGTTCTGAAAGACGCACCACATGTCAGTCTCCACGGGTGATCCGCAGATGCACATGAACGCATAGTGGGCAGAGGATTTCTAGAATTCCCATCCACTATCCTACATAAGTAAGCAGCGTTAAACCCGCAGAAGTTCCTGATCATGAGCATGCAGCCTTATGGTCACATTATTTATTGCTAAGGCCCTGATCTGCAAAACAATCAATTAACAACTGAGTATTAAAAATCTATTTGAAAACAGCAGCCACTAGCACATCAGCATGTTTTGGATGGGCTGTGTATATGTAACCTAAGGCTACACGGTCACTTATTAGAGCTAAACTGCATTGTGTTTTCCACAATTGCTGTAAGGCCGGTGTCACACTTAGCGTAGTGAAATACGGTCCGTTTTTTACAGGCGTAATACGCAGAAATGATCCCAAAACAATGATCCGTAGGTCATCCGTAGGCAGGGTGTGGCTGCGTATTTTGCGCATGTAACCTTCCATATGGCATCCGTACGGCGAGATTTTCTCACCGGCTTGCAAAATGGACATAGAATGGATCCATGGGCTCAAATATTTGTGAAAACATATTGTGTGTGTGTGTGTGTGTGTGTGTGTGTGTGTGTGTGTGTGTGTGTGTGTGTGTATACTGTACTACTATATAATTGTCTAAGGGTCACTTCCGTCTGTCTGTCACAGATATTCATTGGTCGCGGCCTCTGTCTGTCATGGAAATCCAAGTCGCTGATTGGTCGTGGCAAAACGCCCATGACCATTGCCACGACCAATCAGCGAGGGACACAGTCCGGCGGCAAAATGGCCGCACCTTCCTCCCCGCAGTCAGTGCCCGCTCCATACTCCCCTCCAGTCAGCCCTCAAACAGGGTTAATGGCAGCTTTAACGGACTACGTTATGCCGCGGTGTAACGCACTCTGTTAACGCAGCTATTAACCCTGTGTGACCAACTTTTTACTATTGATGCTGCGTATGCAGCATCAATAGTAAAAAGATCTAATGTTACAAGTAATAATAAAAATAAAAAAGGTTATTCTCACCTTCCAACGTGGCGCGCTGTCCTCAGCAATGCAAGCGGCAGGTTCCGGTGCCAAGGATGCTATGCGAGAAGGACCTGCCATGATGTCACGGTCATGTGACCGCAACGTCATCACAGGTCCTGCGCTCATCCAACCCTGGGACCGGAAGCTGTCGCGTGCACCGCACACAGGCACCAGGACTTCAAAGGGCCTTCGGAAGGTGAGTATATGTTTATTTTTTTATTTTAAGTCTTTTTAACCACGCATATAGTGCCCACATTGCTATATACTACGTGGGCTGTGTTACATACTGCGTGGGCTGTTATATACTACATCTCTGTGCTATATACTAACGTGGCTATGTTATATACTACGTGGCTCTGCTATATACTACGTCGCTGACCAATACATTACGTAGCTGTGCAATACACTACGTGACTGTGTTATATACTACGTGGCTGTGCAATATACCGTACTATGTGGCTCTACAATATACTACGTGGCTCACCAATATACTATATACCTGTGCAATACACTATGTTATATACTACGTGGCGGTTACATACTACGTAGCTCTGTTATATACTGCGTCGGTTGTGTTATATACTACATCACTGTGCAATATAGTACGTAGCCTGTAGGGTTGAGCGAAACGGGTCGTTCATTTTCAAAAGTCGCCGACTTTTGGCAAAGTCGGGTTTCATGAAACCCGATCCGACCCCTGTGCGGGGTCGGCCATGCGGTACGCGACTTTCGCGCCAAAGTCGCGTTTCAATGACACGAAAAGCGCCATTTCTCAGCCAATGAAGGTAAACGCAGAGTGTGGGCAGCGTGATGACATAGGTCCTGGTCCCCACCATCTTAGAGAAGGGCATTGCAGTGATTGGCTTGCTGTCTGCGGCGTCACAGGGGCTATAAAGGGGAGTTCCCGCCGACCGCCATGTTACTGCTGCTGATCTGAGCTTAGGGAGAGGTTGCTGCCGCTTCGTCAGAAGCAGGGATAGCGTTAGGCAGGGTCCATTAACCACCAAACCGCTTGTGCTGTAGCGATTTCCACTGCCCAACACCACCTTCGGTGTGCAGGGACAGTGGAAGCTACATTTTTTTTTTTTTTCCCCCCTCAGCGCTGTAGCTCATTGGGCTGCCCTAGAAGGCTCCCTGATAGCTGCATTGCTGTGTGTACGCCGCTGTGCAAACCAACTGCTTTTTTCAAAGCACAAATCCTCTTGTTCCTTCCTTTCTGCACAGCTATCTTTTTGGTTTGTACACACTTTTTATTTAATTTGTGCATCAGGCCACTCCTTATTGCTGCCTGCCATACCTGGCTGAGATTACTGCAGGGAGATAGTAATTGAAGGACACTCCCTGTTTTTTTTTTTTTTTTGTGGGAGATTAAGATTGACATTTCTGCTAGAGTGCCATCCCTGTCTGTGTCATCTCTCACTCAGTGGGCCATAGAAAGCCTATTTATTTTTTTGCTTGATTTTGGTTCTAAAATCTACCTGAAAAAATCACTACATCAATCAGTGGGAGAAAAATATTGGCCTCAGGGCTTGTGTGCCACTCTTGACTCCTGTGTGCATCATCACTCACTCAGTGGGCCATAGAAAGCCCATTTTTTTTTTTTTTTTTGCTTTTTTTTGTGTTCTAAATTCTACCTGAAAAAATCAATAAATCAAATCAGTGGGAGATTAATATTGGCCTTTGGGCTTGTGTGCCAGTCCTAAGCGTGCCATCTCTCTCTCTCAGATAGTGGGCCATAGAAAGCCTATTTATTTATTTTTTTTTTTATTGGGTTTATAAATTTTCCCTGGAAAAAAAAAAAAAAAAGTGGGAGATTAATATTGGCCTCTGGGCTTGTGTGCCAGTCCTGAGCGTGCCATCTCTCTCACAAATAGTGGGCCATAGAAAGCCTATTATTTTTTTAGCTTGATTTGGGTTCCAAAATCTACCTGAAAAAATCACTACATCAATCAGTGGGAGATAAATATTGGCCTCTGGGCTTGTGTGCCACTCCTGACTCCTGTGTGCGTCATCTCTCACTCAGTGGGCCATAGAAAGCCTTTTTTTGTTTTATTTGTTTTCTAAATTCTCCCTGAAAAAATCATTTTATTTTATTTGGTTTCTAAATTCTTCCTGAAAAAATCATTTTATTCTATTTTTTTTTTTCCTAAAGTCTCCCTGAAAAAAAAAAAAAAATCAAATCAGTGGGAGATTAATATTTACATTTGTGCTTCAGTGACAGTCCTGCGTGTGTGGCATCTCTCTCATTTGTTGCCACCAACAACAGAGTGTGTAACATTGTGCCTGATTTTCGTTGTGGTCTCACTCACCTGTAAAGGGGTAGCTAAATCATACTGAAGTTATAGCTCACCGTGTAATTTGTGTGACAGCAACAAATACCGTTAGTTTGTTTACGTTTTTAAAACAATGAGGAAGTATGGTGGAAGAGGTCGTGGCCGGGGGCGTTCATTGTCAGCTGGTAATGAGGGTAGTGGTAGTGGTGGAGCATCAGCTGGTCGTGGGAAAAAAAATATTGCACCTAAGTCTGGAGCTGTGGAGCCAGGTTCGTCGTCTGGCTACACAAGGCCTCGAACGCTCCCTTTTCTGGGAGTAGGAAAACCGCTTTTAAAGCCGGAGCAGCAAGAGCAGGTTTTGGCTTATCTTGCTGACTCAGCCTCTAGCTCTTTTGCCTCCTCTCGTGAAACTGGTAAATGTCAAAGCAGCGCGTCGTTAGTGGATGTTCACGGTCAGGGACAAGTCGCTTCCTTGTCCTCTTCAGCAAAAACAACAACAGAGAAGAATGCAGCAGGCGACACAACGGGTTACTCCATGGAGCTCTTTACACATACCGTCCCTGGCTTAGAAAGTGAAGCAGTTAACAGTCCATGCCCATTACAAGTTGAATCTGACATGGAGTGCACTGATGCACAGCCACAGCCAGACTACTATGCTGGTCCTTTGACTCAGACCACAACATTGCCCTCGCAGGGTGCTGATCAAGAATCAGACCCTGATGAGACTATGTTGCCCCATCACGAACGCTATACCACCGACCGACACGGTGACACAGACGAAGTTGCACACGAGCTACAAGAAGAGGTAATAGATGACCCAGTTCTTGACCCCGATTGGCAGCCATTGGGGGAACAGGGTGCAGGCGGCAGCAGTTCTGAAGCGGAGGAGGAGGGGCCGCAGCAGGCATCAACATCGCAACAGGTTCCATCTGCCGGGCCCGTATCTTGCCCAAAACGCGTGGCAAAGCCAAAACCTGTTGGAGGACAGCGTGGCCATCCGGTTAAAGCTCAGTCTGCAATGCCTGAAAAGGTATCCGATGCTAGAAAGAGTGCAGTCTGGCATTTTTTTAAACAACATCCAATTGATCAGCGCAAAGTCATCTGTCAAAAATGTTCAACTACCTTAAGCAGAGGACAGAATCTGAAAAGTCTCAATACAAGTTGCATGCATAGACATTTAACCACCATGCATTTGCAAGATTGGACTAACTACCAAACGTCCCTTAAGGTTGTAGCACCCTCGGCCAATGAAGCTAGTCAGCAACGCAACATCCCTTCCGGCAGTGTAGGGCCACCATTTTCCGCACCACATGCAGTATCTGTGCAGGTTTCTTTGCCAGGCCAAAGCAGTCAGGGTCAGGGAATCACCAGTTTCGTAGTAGGAAACACTGCATCTAGGGCACCGGTGGCAACAATACCATCTCCCACCGTCTCTCAGTCTGCCATGTCCACCGGCACCCCCGCTAGTTCCACGATCTCCAGCTCTCCAGTCCAGCTCACCCTACATGAGACTATGGTTAGAAAAAGGAAGTACTTAGCCTCGCATCCGCGTACACAGGGTTTGAACGCACACATAGCTAGACTAATCTCGTTAGAGATGATGCCCTACCGGTTAGTTGAAAGCGAAGCTTTCAAAGCCCTGATGGACTACGCTGTACCACGCTACGAGCTACCCAGTCGACACTTTTTTTCCAGAAAAGCCATCCCAGCCCTCCACCAGCATGTTAAAGAGCGCATCGTCCATGCACTCAGGCAATCTGTGAGCACAAAGGTGCACCTGACAACAGATGCATGGACCAGTAGGCATGGCC
The DNA here is from genome assembly GCF_032444005.1 of Ranitomeya imitator. Taxonomy (NCBI): domain Eukaryota; kingdom Metazoa; phylum Chordata; class Amphibia; order Anura; family Dendrobatidae; genus Ranitomeya; species Ranitomeya imitator. Next base: position 131,896,139 of record NC_091284.1, read on the forward strand.
AGGGACGTTACGTGTCCATCACGGCACACTGGGTAAATGTGGTGGATGCAGGGTCCACAGGGGACAGCAAGTTTGGGACAGTTCTGCCTAGCCCACGGTCTAGGAAACAATTGGCTGTAGCTGTTCGCACCCCCTCCTCCTCCTCTTCGTCCTCCTGCAGAAGCGAGAGCTCGTCCACAGACCGCAGTCGCACAACCACTCCATCCGCAGCTGCCACTGTTGCACACCAGGTCTCCCATTATGGGGCAGCTACTGGCAAACGTCAGCAGGCTGTATTGGCTATGAAGTGTTTGGGCGACAACAGACACACCGCGGAAGTTCTGTCCGAGTTCTTGCAGAAAGAAACGCAGTCGTGGCTGGGCACTGTAGATCTTGAGGCAGGCAAGGTAGTGAGTGATAACGGAAGGAATTTCATGGCTGCCATCTCCCTTTCTCAACTGAAACACATTCCTTGCCTGGTTCACACCTTAAACCTGGTGGTGCAGTGCTTCCTGAAAAGTTATCCGGGGTTATCCGACCTGCTCCTCAAAGTGCGTGGACTTTGCTCACATATCCGCCGTTCGCCCGTACACTCCAGCCGTATGCAGACCTATCAGCGTTCTTTGAACCTTCCCCAGCATCGCCTAATCATAGACGTTGCAACAAGGTGGAACTCAACACTGCACATGCTTCAGAGACTGTGTGAACAGAGGCGGGCTGTTATGTTTTTGTGGGAGGATACACATACACGGGCAGGCAGTAGGATGGCAGACATGGAGTTGTCAGGTGTGCAGTGGTCGAAGATTCAAGACATGTGTCAAGTCCTTCAGTGTTTTGAGGAATGCACACGGCTGGTGAGTGCAGACAACGCCATAATAAGCATGAGCATCCCCCTAATGCGTCTGCTGATGCAAAGTTTGACGCACATAAAGGATCAGGCGTCTGCAGCTGAGGAAGAGGAAAGCCTTGATGACAGTCAGCCATTGTCTGGCCAGGGCAGTGTACAGGACGAGGTAGCGGGCGAAGAGGAGGAGGAGGACGAGGAGGATGATGGGGATGATTATATTTTTAATGAGGAAGCTTTTCCGGGGCCACTGGAAATTGGTGGCGCGGCAAGGCCGGGTTCTGGTTTTTTGAGGGACACAAGTGACGTGGATTTGCCTGAAACTGCCCCTCAACCAAGCACAACCACAGATTTGAGAACTGGAACTTTGGCCCACATGGCGGATTATGCCTTACGTATCCTCAAAAGGGACACACGCATAACTAAAATGATGAATGATGACGATTACTGGTTGGCCTGCCTCCTTGATCCTCGCTATAAAGGCAAATTGCAAAATATAATGCCACATGAGAACTTGGAACTAATATTAGCAACCAAACAATCAACTCTTGTTGACCGTTTGCTTCTGGCATTCCCTGCACACAGCGCCCGTGATCGTTCTCACACGAGCTGCAGGGGCCAGCAGACCAGAGGAGTTAGAGGGGCAGAAATCAGAAGTGGCGTTGGCCAGAGGGGTTTTCTGACCAGGTTGTGGAGTGATTTTGCTATGACCGCCGACAGGACAGGTACTGCAGCATCAATTCAAAGTGACAGGAGACAACATTTGTCCAGTATGGTTACAAACTATTTTTCATCCCTTATCGATGTTCTCCCTCAACAGTCATTCCCATTTGATTACTGGGCATCAAAATTAGACACCTGGCCAGAATTGGCAGAATATGCATTGCAGGTGCTTGCTTGCCCGGCAGCTAGTGTCCTATCAGAAAGAGTATTCAGTGCTGCAGGTTCAATACTAACAGAAAAAAGGACTCGTCTGGCTACCCAAAATGTAGATGATCTAACCTTCATTAAAATGAACCACAACTGGATTTCGAAATCTTTTGCCCCACCTTGCCCGGCTGACACCTAGCTTTCCTATGAAAAGGTCTTGCCTGTGGACTATTCTGAATGCCTTTTCCAATCTCGTAATTTTCTGCACCTGATTGTCCAGCATACGACATGTTTACACCTCACTAAATGGCCAAACTCCCCACACGGGGCCGTGGTATCGACACTTGGTGACAGCACCCGTGAGAGTGCAGTTTGTCTGAAGAGGTGGGTGAGCCCGCTTTTGGTCGACGGCACTGCCACTGGGTCCCTCCTAGTACAATAAAGTGTCTCTGGCGGTGGTGGTGCGCACCCAACGTCAGACACACCGTTGTAATATGAGGGGCCCTGGGCCTGTACCGCCGGCCACAAGACAGTTTCCCCCCACCCCAGCTCAAACAGTGCTCTACCACTTGCAAAATTATCTCACAGCTCCACCAATGTTTAGTCTATGCGCTGACATCCTTCAATGCCTGCCACTGACAATACCATTGTATTGACATTTTTGTTATGTTAGGCCTTCGATGCCTGTCTGTGGTCACTCCTTCCACTAGGCCTCCACTGACCACACCACTGCTGCCCGTGTACCCCTGTAACCAATTTAAAATTGCCTACAGCCATGTGTTATTATTTTAGGCCTTCGATGCCTGTCTGCGGTCACTCCTTCCACTAGGCCTCCACTGACCACACCACTGCTGCCCGTGTACCCCTGTAACCAATTTAAAATTGCCTACAGCCATGTGTTATTATTTTAGGCCTTCGATGCCTGTCTGCGGTCACTCCTTCCACTAGGCCTCCACTGACCACACCACTGCTGCCCGTGTACCCCTGGAACCAATTTAAAATTGCCTACAGCCATGTGTTATTATTTTAGGCCTTCGATGCCTGTCTGCGGTCACTCCTTCCACTAGGCCTCCACTGACCACACCACTGCTGCCCGTGTACCCCTGGAACCAATTTAAAATTGCCTACAGCCATGTGTTATTATTTTAGGCCTTCGATGCCTGTCTGCGGTCACTCCTTCCACTAGGCCTCCACTGACCACACCACTGCTGCCCGTGTAACCCTGGAACCAACATCAGAAAATATAAAAATAAGTATTTTGCTTATAAAAAAGAAAATACTGGAGAGATATCAAATGCAGACATTTTAACATTAAAAACAAACACATACAACAAAAATCTGGTACAGTACTAAAAATGGCCACCAGCTACAATAACTTTCTCCTGCAAGTAGTTAACTGAAAGGTTTTTTCAATTTTAAACACAGATATGGCATCCACCGAGTGTTGTCCTGTCGCGTCTTCTTTATATTATTGCCAAGAAGATGCAAAACAATGAAAATAATAAAATCATTATTTACCAAAAAAATAGAGTAAGTCAAAACCACATTGCAAATAAACATTCATTACAAATAAAGAAGCAGGGCGCGTCCGAGGGTGAGTATATACCTAATAAGAATATAATCACCCTCGGACGCGCCCTGCTTCTTTCCGACAGCCTTCCTTCCTAAGAATCAGCCCTTCCGTGGTGTAGAGAGAGGGTTTGTTACACTCCAAGGTGTTCCCCAGGTTGCCTTTCCTGAGCTTCGATCTTCCGGCTCTCGTTTAGTAGTTGTTGGAAACTACGCTGCATTGGGCCTACAAATTGGGTATGGGGTGTAGAGAGATGGTGTGTTACACTCCAAGGTGTTCCCCAGGTTTCCTCTCCATTGCTTCGATCTTCCGGCTCTCGTTTAGTAGTTGTTGGAAACTACGCTGCATTGGGCCTACAAATTGGGTATGGGGTGTAGAGAGATGGTGTGTTCCACTCCAAGGTGTTCCCCAGGTTTCCTCTCCATTGCTTCAATCTTCCGGCTCTCGTTTAGTAGTTGTTGGAAACTACGCTGCATTAGGCCTACAAATTGGGTATGGGGTGTAGAGAGATGGTGTGTTCCACTGTAGAGAGATGGTGTGTTCCACTCCAAGGTGTTCCCCAGGTTTCCTCGCCAATGCTTCGATCATCATGCTCTCGTTTAGTAGTTGTTGGAAACTACGCTGCATTGGGCCTACAAATTGGGTATGGGGTGTAGAGAGATGGTGTGTTCCACTCCAAGGTGTTCTCCAGGTTGCCTTTCCTGAACTTCTATCTTCAGGCTCTCATTAAATTGTGGTTAAACGGAACAACTGCATTTGGCGTACTAGTTGGTTTGGGGCCTACTATCGGTGTCTGCCGCTCCTTGCTGTTCTCCTGGTTTCCTGTCCTGAAATTCCGTTTTCAGGCGCTCGTTAAGTAGTTGTTAATGTTAGACTGCATTTGGCCTACTAGTTGGGTTGGGGCCTACTATCGGTGTCTGCCACTCCTTGCTGTTCTCCTCCACTGAACAAAGCTGTGCCGCCTGTTTACTACGGTTGCCAATTTTGAACTGCATTTCGACTACTTACTGATTTGGGCCTACTCTCTGTGTCAGCCTCTCATTCCAGTTGTCCTCCACTGCAATGCCCCCTGGTTAGTCCTGTGTTACCAATTTTGAACTGCATTTAGCCAACTTTATTCTTTGGGCCTATATCTGTGTTTCCTCCTCATCCTGCCCATTGCCCAGCCAGTGATAGATGAGTCTGCTGGTACACTGACCCATAACGCAACATTTCCCGTGCACGCTACACTGCAAGATTGTGACCCTGCTGAAAGTCAGGTCCCCCTTCCCGCATACCATACCACCTTACACGGGGACAAACAGGAAGGTGCAGATGAAAGTGCAGGTTCCTTCATCAGGTGGGGGGAGGAATACTAGTTGGTGACGTCACTGGCACAGGGCCTCTCATGGTACGCAAAAGTGTTGCTGCCGGTGGGAGGCGCCCCCGCCGTGCAAACACACCGCTGTACTTTGAGGGGCCCTGTGCCAGTGCCAATGCCAACGAGTGGGCCCCCCCTGCTTGCTCAGGTTCACAGCACTTGCAAAGTTGAAATACTTACCTCTCCCTGCTCCACTGCCGTGACGTGGTCCAGATTTCCTGGGCCCACTAATTACTTGAACCAGCCCTACCCACCACAACTTTAGCCAAATGACCGCCAATTTCAAATGCCTTCCAATTATTATAAGGTAAATTACGCTTGACAAGCTTCATTAAGAAGAATGGATGGTTTTGACATTAAAATGGGCACTCTAGGTGTTTTCCTGGCCCCCACCCACTGCCGACTATGCTGCCCCATTGACTTGCATTGGGTTTCGTGTTTCGGGCGATCCCGACTTTACGTCATAATCGGCCGATTTCACTCGACCCGACTTTTGAGATAGTCGGGTTTCGCGAAACCCGGCTCGACTCTAAAAAGGTCAAGGTCGCTCAACTCTAGTAGCCTGTGCTATATACTACCTACATATTCTAGAATACCCGATACGTTAGAAACGGGCCACCATCTAGTATATATATTTATTTCATACAGCGCTAGATAGCAAAAGCCGGCAAATGAATTACCAGCTTTTAAGCTATCTCCTTATCAAACCCGACAGGATATGACACATGGTTTACATACAGTAAGCCATTTCATATCCCTTATTTTTTGTACATATTCCTCACTAATAATGTTAGTAGAGTGTGTGTGCAAAATTTGGGGGCTCTAGCTGTTAAAATAAAGGGTTAAATGACGGAAAAAACTGGCGTGGGCTCCTGCGCAATTTTCTCCACCAGAGTGGGAAAGCCAGTGACTGAGGGCAGATACTAATAGCCTAGAGAGGGACCATGGTTATTGGCCCCCCTGGCTAAAAACCATCTGCCCCCAGTCCCCCCAGAAAAGGCATACTATGTGTAGACATTTATTTGATCTATCCTATTCTAACCTGTCAGTGCGATTTTACTGTACACCGCACTGAATTGCCGGCTTTTCTACAGAACACCGCTGCGTATTTCTCACAAGTCACAGTGATGGTCCATGGGTAATCCGTATTTTTCTCGTCCCCATAGACTTTCATTGTCGGATTTTTTGCGCAATACTCTGACAAACGCAGCATGCTGCGATTTTCTACACCGGTAAAATACGGCTGAGAAATATACGGCAGATAGGAGCTGCCCCATGGAGAATCATTGATCCGTGTGCAATGCGTAGTTTTTGCGCCTCTCATACGTCCGTAAAACTCTAGTGTGACGCTGGCCTAAAACTAACATTTTTCTGTTATATTTGAAATTGCAGCATTTTTTTTTTGGAGTGCAATCTTGGCAAAAAAAAACCCCACACCGCAAAGTATGTGAGCATTTAAAGTTCCTGGATATGTTAGATCTCAATACGCAGTTAATGTCTAGTGTGTATGGTGCGCGGCTGTGGTGACACAATGTATGAATTAGGCGGTCTTCTGCTATACGCTGGCCAACCGCTCTGGTTTCTTTCTATACAGACTTCTTTACACCAGATGGCTTCTAGGAGATCGGCCCTGTGGCATGTTTGCCTGAGACAAGGATATGAGATCATGAGCCGCACAAGGAAGGAGCAACGTCAGTAAAGGCCCTCTGCAGCTCTGCTGGGTATTTTGGTTCTTTATAAATAACAGATATGACGGACACTCTCGAATCCTGGACATGTCGCCTTGTCTCACCAGCTAATGTTTATATAGTGATAGCAGCTCACACACAACACAAGCTCCATTCACATGCCCTACGTTACCAGAAGCATCACAAGGCAGGAAATCCACATAAAGAAGGATTTTCATTTACTAGCTTCCTGGAAGAGATCTAATCAGCCTTACGATTAGGAGGATTTCCTATGTGCATCCTGCTACAATTCAAAGGCTGCCGTCAGTTTACGTAACAAGAAAACCAATGCAAAATAAGTGATGTCCAGCGAGTCAGACTCTGCCCCGAATGGAGACAATGTTGGCTTTAAAGCTAAGGCCACATTCACATGTTCAGTATTTGGTCAGTATTTTACCTCAGTATTTGTAGGCCAAAACCAGGAGTGGGTGATAAATACAGAAGTGGTGCATATGTTTCTATTATACTTTTCCTCTTTGTTCCACTCCTGGTTTTGGCTTACAAATACTGATGTAAAATACTGACCAAATACTGATAGTGTGAACATGGTGTTAGGATTAGACACGAGTGAATATGTTCGACTCCCTCGTTATTCGGCATGCTATAGCACTTACCGAATAAGCTGCAGAGCGAACCCGGATACCTGGAGCGCTCCCGATAATCAGCTGTTCAGCGCCGCCACTGTATGTGTCCCGGCTGTGTGACAGGTACAACACGTATATGGAGAGCCTGTTTGTTGGGTTATCCATGAATGTGTTGTATCGGGAGCGCTCCAGGTATCCGGGTTCCCTCATAGCTGTCCGAATAAGGAGGAAGCCGAACATATTCACTCATCTCTAGATAGGATTAGTCATCTATATCAGGAGCCGACACCAGATACCCGTTACCTGCTCCCCTATGTAAATATAGCGCATGAAGTGGAACAGGAGAGCAGACTGTCAGTTATTACATGTCTCACACTGGTAATACCACCTTTCATTTATAATAATCGCTGGAGGCAGATCCTTATACAGATCTTATCAGCTCATTTACATATAAGAAAAATGCGGGTTTATCTGGAATAAGACATCAGATGGCAGATCTCAAGGTATCATTTTATGCAGCTTCCTATGACCTACACCATGTACCAAATTATGAAAATGACATTTTTCTCAGATTTTCCTAAATGGTCGGTGCAAATGACAGTCTAGTAAAAGTCATCACCCCTTAGAGTATACATCGAATTTTATTGAAGAAACCTCCCATTGATAACAGTATAATCTCCAAAATGAATAAAAACTCAACATGCACTGTTCCAAATTATTAGGCACAGTAGAATTTCTATACATTTGATATGTTTTAAAGAACTGAAAATGCTCATTTGTGGAATTTGCAGCATTAGGAGGTCACATTCACTGAACAAAAAAAGCTATTTAAAGGGACTCTGTCACCTGAATTTGGAGGGAACAATTTTCAGCCACAGGGGAGGAGTTTTCGGGTGTTTGATTCACCCTTTCCTTACCCGCTGGCTGCATGCTGGCTGCAATATTGGATTGAAGTTCATTCTCTGTCCTTTGTAGTACACGCCTGCGAAAGGCAAGATTGCATCTTGCAATCATTTACAGATGTAAATCATTCAGCTGCGGCAAGAAAAACTAAATCTCCGAGAACTAAAAAATACTCGGAGGACCCCAGAGTGTGCTCGGGAAATCTCGTGTAATGAGTATATTCGCTCATCACTACTCATGAACCATGTGCTCCAGTTTGAATAATTTGGCGCAAAAAAAAAAGTCAACAAAATGCCTGAAGACCAAAAAAGAAAAGTAATATAAAAAAAATGCAAATGATGAATCTGATTCTTTGTGTGCGATTCCTGTTGGGCCGGGTTCAGACTAGTGTTCTTCAGTCTTTGTATGGACCATGGTGACAGGACTGACTGGGGGTCTCCTGACCCTAACTAAGTCTCACACATGCCTGTAAGGACATTATCTCAGTAAGGAGACCCGCAGTCGGTCTGGGCATTATGGTCCGTCAACATACTGTGAAATACCCCCTTCTGTACTAGGCTTTAGAGCAGAAATGGGCAAGATGCGGCCCGCCTGATGATTTTAAGCAGCCCGCCAGCTAGCTGTCACTTCTGACAGCCGCCCCCGGCACCGCTCGGCCAGCCGCCCCCAGCACCGCTCGGCCAGCCGCCAGCCGCTTCTGAGGAGGACCGCTGGCGGCTGGAGTGAAGGCCAGGTTGATTACCTGTTTATCGGTGGCCGCGGCCATCTTCCCTAGGCCGCGCGTGCGCAGATGGAGTGCTCTGCTTCAGGAAAATAGCCGCGGGAGGCCGCGCGTGCGCAGATGGAGATCGCGGCGGCCATTTTCCTGAAGCCAAGTTTGCTGATTTACATCTCGGCTTCAGGAAAATGGCCACCGTAATCTCCATCTGCGCACGCGCGGCCTCCCGCGGCCATTTTCCTGAAGCCCCGTGAAGCAGAGCACTCCATCTGCGCACGCGCGGCCTCGGGAAGATGGACGCCACCACCGATATTCAACCCGGCTCTGCTGCTTACATTGCATTCCAAGCCGCTGCGTCACCTCACCGGTGGAAGGGACCCTGCGCACGCCATGCCGCACCCCCACTGCTGCAACCCCCCCATGGACACCAGGCCGTGGCGTCGCCCGCCTAAGCAGGAAGGGACCCTGCTCAGGTGCACGCCACACCGCTTTACCCCACCTCTGCCCACACCATGCCTCTTGTGACCCTGCTCTGCCACCGCCAGCCCTCAGGTAAGAATCTTACTGTAAGATACTGTAAATTCGGACAATAAGACGGACCCCCGTCTTATAAAAAAAATCTTTTTTTCTGCAATTTTCACCCCAAATTTGGGGTGCGTCTTATAGTCTGAAAAAATACGGTAATTATATTAGTTCGGCCCTCTAAAACCATCCCACTTTCTCATGCGGCCCCATGGCAAAATTAATTGCCCACCCCTGCTTTAGAGTATTAGGCTAAGTGCACACGGTGTGGATTGGCCGCTGCCGATTCGCAGCAGTTTCCCATCCGGTGTACAGTACCATGTAAACCTATGGAAAACAAAATCCGCAGTGCACATGCTGCGGAAAAGCTGCGGTTTATTTTCCGCAGGATGTCAATTCTTTGTGCGGATTCCGCAGCGTTTTACACCTGCTCTTCAATAGGAATCCGCAGGTGTTAAAACGCAGGTGAAATCGACACAAAAAATGCTGTAAATCCGCGGGCAATCCGCAGGTAAAACGCAGTGCGTTTTACTTGCGGATTTTTCAAAAACTGAGCGGAAAAAAGCACAGAAAACCGCAAAGTGGGCACATAGCCTTAGATGTGGATTTTGCTGCATGCTTATATTGCCCTGCAGATTTTTTTCCCCATCCTGATGTACTGTACAGCACATTCTAAGAATTGAAAAATTAGAAAAAAAAAAACAGCAAAAACTACACATAACTATCTACAAAGAACAAGAACCTCCCATTGCTTGGTGCAAATGTTCCTAAGTGTTCCCCCTACAGTATAGCATAGCACCACGGTGTACGATGGATTCAGAACAGTCAACATAACAAAAGACGTCTCCATGTAGAACATTCCATAATAAAAATATTATGCTACAGTAAAAACACAGGTGAATAAACAACATACAGCTCTTACATAGGGGTATACTGCCCCCTGGTGGCTACCGGTAACCATCAGCCACTGAACCTTACAATTACATGTGATGAGCTATGTCCACAGCAAGTCCCACATTACAAGACATGTATTTAAGAGATGGGAAAAAACACTGTGCCTTATGAAACGTGGTGGGAGAGGGGCGTAAAAGGTTCATTGCTGTATCCCCTTCGTCATCAGAATGAATGGCGGTCCCAAAGATTGTGGCTCAGAGCTGCGGCCCCCCAGGTCCTGCACGGTCTCTATAGGCTTTAGCTAGATTGCACATTTGTGCCATTCAGGTGTGAGCACACGCTGCTTATTTATTCCTAGCAGATATTCAGCAAATTCAAAGCTGCCATATGCCAATACTTTTAGCACTTTTGTAACAGATTTCACCCTTACTAATGAATGGGGAAAATACAGCACAAAAACGAAACAAAAATAGGGAGTATTTTACGCAGCGTTTATCGTGCAAACATATGGATTTCCCACACTCAAAGGTTATATTTCTGCCTTAGTTTCATGTAACTATTCTGATTAAAATTTTGGAGCTGATTTACTACGTGTAAAGATTCTGCTGTACAGGCCATATCAAGGGCTATAGACACATCGAAGCACCACTCCAGGGTTTTATTTCAGCGCTGGAGTGGTGCACTAATCCAAGTTCCCTCTCCCTAGCGCTACGCTCACCAGCCACTGTCGCCATCTGTTCTCCGCACCGCTCTGATCCTCTTCTGCAGGCTGCGACCTGTCGGATCGCGCCAGAAGTCCAAACTCAATGGAAGTCCATGAGAGCCAGAACAAGGCTGTCATAGTTACATTGGAAGTGTGCGCCATCACCTCGGACTGCCGGTCAGTCAGAAGTTACGGTCACTAGCGCAGGACCGAAGATGGCGGCTGGCAAGTATCAGGCTAGGGCAGGGACACTGTGCTGAAATAGAAAACCCTGCTGAAGTGGTGCTTTACGGCCATGTTCTCACAATGCAATAGCACATTTTTGCGGCAATTTTGTGTTTGACTTTTTTATGGTATAATTGCAGAGTTACCAAAATTTTGGAAAATACCAGATTAAAAAAGTAGCGCGACTGCTTCGTGTGTCTAGGTAAGGCTACAGCTATGGGCATTTGAAAAAGATGCCAAAAAGTTTTGTTTTTTGCCTAAAAGTTGGTCTGAAAGTAAACCAGCTAATAGATGGGGCAAACCAAGACCCCAACGCATCAAGATTTGCTCAGCAGCACTGAATGAAGGGTGTGCAGGGGAAAAACGTGCCAAATTCATGAGGTCTTTGCCTGATGATGTAGTGAGCGGTAATGTGACCACCCATAGGCGAGTATACATTTCATTTTTTACATTAATAAATGGGTAAAAGAGGGATATTGTTGGGGAGAGACTTTTTCTGTGTCTTTCTCACTTTTTTTTATGGGATTAGTAATGGGGGTGTCTTATATAAGCCTCTCCATTACTAACCTTCACATGTTGTCAAGAATAGGGGAGCCCCATTTTTTTTTTTAACATGGTGAGCCGGCCAATCAGAGACATGCCAATATTTGACATAGCGGTTTAATGTTAGGCACTAGTGATGCATAGCTCCCAACCGTCCCTCGTTCTGCGGGACTGTCCCGATTTTCAGGCTTTGCCCCGCAGTCCCGCACGGGACTCTGCTTCTCCCGCAGACAGCAGGAGAAGCAGCCGACACGCCCCCTTACATGAGGCCACGCCCCTTCCCAGGCAGTCTGTTTTTCTTCCAGTGTGCGCGGTACAGCTCAGAGGGAGAGGGGACATTTTTGAGGTACGTTGTTATGACCTGGTGGTTAAGAGGCCACACTGATATGACCTGGTGGCTAAAACGCAACATGGAGCGAGCTCTGTGAAGGTGGTATCTCTACTTACCGCAGTCTCTAATCCTAACAACAACACTAGAAATAGCCGTGGGATGTTCCTGACTCTCCCTAGACACCTCTTCACAGCCTAAGAAATAACTACCCCTAAAGAAGGAAATAGAAAGCTATCTTGCCTCAGAGAAAACCCCCAAAAGGAAAGATAGCCCCCCCCCCCAAATATTGACTGTGAATGGAGAGGGAAATGACGTACATAGAAATGAAATCAGAATTCAGCAAAGGAGGCCAATACTAAACTAGATAGACAGAGAGAAAAGGATACTGTGCGGTCAGTATAAAAACTACAAAATCCACGCAGAGATTACAAAAATGAACTCCACACCGACTCACGGTGTGGAGGGGCAAATCTGCTTTCCCAGAGCTTCCAGCTAGCCTGAATAAGACATAGTGACAAGCTGGACAAAAAGAGACATATTAGCAAAGCAATAGAGTCCAAACAAATGGACAAACAAAAACAAGCAAAAACTTATCTTTTGCAGACAAGGACTGGCCATATGAAAATTCCAAGGAGAGAACAAATCCAACCAAGAACATTGACAGCAGGCATGGACTAAAGCACAGAGCAGGTTTAAATAACAAACCCAGGCAAAACGATTAGTGAAGGCAGCTGCTACAGCTACCTAAAGGAGCAGCAGTTCCACTCGAAACCACCAGAGGGAGCCCAAGGGCAGAACTCACAAAAATACCATTAGCAACCACAGGAGGGAGCTCCAGAACGGAATTCACAACAGTACGTGTCACGGAGGGGGTGTGTGCTACACATTGATGTATCAGCTGGTCATCCCTGCACCCGCAGAGACTTACACCCCATATTGGCTGCTCTGTGCGCACAGGACCTGTGATGAGGTCACAGGAGGGGCAGAGCAGAGGTCACATGATCAGGACCTCCATTTTGGGGCCATTATACAGTACTAGATGGTGGCCCGATTCTAACGCATCGGGTATTCTAGAATATGCATGTCCACGTAGTATATCGCCCAGCCACATAGTATATTGCCCAGCCACATAGTATATCGCCCAGCCACATAGTATATCGCCCAACCACATAGTATATCGCCCAGCCACATAGTATATTGCCCAGACCCACATAGTATATTGCCCAGACCCACGTAGTATACTGCCCAGTCATGTAGTATATTGGCCAGGCACGTAGTATATTGGCCAGTCACGTAGTATGTACCATATCCCTGTTAAAAAAAAGAATTAAAATAAAAAATAGTTACATACTCACCTTCCGGAGCGGATCGAAGCGGCCGGTTACCGATGCTCCTCGCGCGCTCCGGTCTGAAGAGTGCATTGCGGTTTCGCGAGACCGCACGTCATCATATCGCGAGACCGCAATGCATGGAGCGGTCACTGGGGGCTCCGGAAGGTGAGTATGTAACTATTTTTTATTTTTTTAATTATTTTTAACATTAGATCTTTTTACTATTCATGCTGCATAGGCAGCATGAATAGTAAAAAGTTGGTCACACAGGGTTAATAGCAGCGTTAATGGAGTGCGTTACACCGCGGTCAACGCTGCCATTAACCCTGTGTGAGCGTTGACTGGAGGGGAGTACGGAGCGGGCACTGACTGTGGGAAGGAAGGAGCGGCCATTTTTCAACCGGACTGTGGCCGCCGCTGATTGGTTGCGGCAGCCATGACAGGCAGCTGGCGAGACCAATCAGCGACTTGGATTCCATGACAGAGGCCGCGACCAATGAATATCTGTGACAGGCAGAAAGACAGACAGACGGACGTGACCCTTAGACAATTATATAGTAGATGGAGCATTGTGTGGCCATATTTTTTTGTTTATAATTATTCTTTATGAAACAGTGTGATCAGTAGTGCTAAATGGGTGTGGTTGGGACGTGGAGGTCAGAGGCAGGGCCTAAAATTTGCAGCGGCGCGCGTTGCATGTCGCAAACTTTGTCCCTCTTTCCCATCTTCAAAAGTTGGGAGGTATGGTGATGAGCAAATATACTCGTTACTCAAGATTTCTTGAGCACACTCGGGGGTCCTCAGAGTATTTGTTAGTGCTCAGAGATTTAGTTTTCCTCATCTCAGCTGAATGATTTACATCTGTTAGCCAGCTTGATTACATGTGGGGATTCCCTTGCAACCAGGCAACCCCCGCATCTACTTATCATTCAGCTGTGGTGATGAAAACTAAATCTCCGAGCAATAAATTATACTCGGAGGACCCCCGAGCAACGAGTATACTCGCTCATCACTAGAACGCTAGGTTCACATTGTGTTAGGGCAGTCTGTTTAGTGCATAGCGCTACGGACTGCGCTAACGCAATGTCCCAAAAGGGATTGCATTTGGCGATCCCACTAGCGCAGACACCCGATCTGCGCTAGCGAGGAATGGACCTCGGACGCTGCAAGCAGCGTCCGCGGTCCGTCCGAAACTAACGGGACATCGCTAGCGCGTGCCGAAAAAGGCATGCGCTACCGATCCGTTAGCACATTTCCGTCAATGGGTGCACTAGCGGATCCATTGCATGGCGCTAACTGCGACAATTTCACCATGTAACGGAGTCTGCTAGCGTTAACCCATTAACGCAATGTGAACCTAGCCTTAGGCGCACACACACACACAGATGCCAGCCATAGACTTCTATGGGCCCTTCTCATCAGTGACAGACTACAATGGGGCACTTGTGATATCCCAGAAAAACATGGCTAGAACACGTATGTGGATCGCGGACTAATTCTTGTGTGGACCCCCTAACAGTAGTGACAGGAGAAGGGCATGCTGACACTTGTGGTTACACAGGAGGCCGCCGCCATGCTGACTGCACACAGACCCCCGGTAATCGCAGTGTAATGAGCCCGGCGCCTCTCTTCAGTTCTCACCTTGAGCATGACAGCGGCGGGGAGGTCAGGCTGCAGGAGGAAACCAGGCCGCGACACCTTAGCAACCGCTAGACCCCTAGCAACGCTTCTAAGCGCAGCGACGGCGTCCCGGATAGGACATTTTCACATTACACGATGCTGAGGCGTCGGTAGGAAACCGTGTCACACAGCCGTGCAATGAGTTATTGCACTAGGCTTTTCTGATGTGAGGACTTGCTATAAATGACTTGGCCGGGAATAGGCGCTGTCTGTGCGCCTTGTGACTGTATGTGAGACAGGAAGTGACGTCCCTCCCGGGGTTGTCATGGTGACGGTAAACGCCGTGATTCTGGTGTAATGTGCAGGGTGAGCGCCGCCATGTCCAGCACGTCGGTCACTATCAGCCTTCCCACCAGCGGCTCCGGGGAATCGCTGCCGCCGAGGAAAGGTCCGATAAGCGCCCAGCAGGCGGCAATCCCGGAGTAAGTGTTCCTGCAGGTCACTGCTGCTCCCATGACAAACATTCCTGGCATATTGGTTACAGACTGGTTTTCTGGGGCTGCTCCATCATTTTGACTAAGTTCACACAGGGCGTTATTGCTGTGTTTTAATTTTCAGCTGCGTTTAACGGTACCAAAACCTGATTGTATGGAACACGATCTTTTTTCAACACTAAACTTTATCAGTTTGCACAAGAGACAAATCTAGCATTCAAAACTGCATAAAAAACGCAGCAAGGAAAGCCAAGGAAACCTGCTTCTGTCCTGCCAAGAGATCAGGATTTGCTGCAGAAAGATGAAAAACGCCCAGTGTAAACTCAGAGCCTCTGACTGTCCTCTACCTCTCCACTGTACGGCATTCAGCTGCCTGCTCTCTACCTGTCTCCACGTGTAGTGTGGGGTCTGTCACTCTCTACCTGTCCTCCACGTGTAGTGTGGGGTCTGTCACTCTCTACCTGTCCTCCATGTGTAGTGCGGGGTCTGTCACTCTCTACCTGTCTCCACGTGTAGTGTGGGGTCTGTCACTCTCTACCTGTCCTCCACGTGTAGTGCGGGGTCTGTCACTCTCTACCTGTCTCCACGTGTAGTGTGGGGTCTGTCACTCTCTACCTGTCCTCCACGTGTAGTGTGGGGTCTGTCACTCTCTACCTGTCTCCACGTGTAGTGTGGGGTCTGTCACTCTCTACCTGTCTCCACGTGTAGTGCGGGGTCTGTCACTCTCTACCTGTCCTCCACGTGTAGTGTGGGGTCTGTCACTCTCTACCTGTCTCCACGTGTAGTGTGGGGTCTGTCACTCTCTACCTGTCCTCCATGTGTAGTGCGGGGTCTGTCACTCTCTACCTGTCTCCACGTGTAGTGTGGGGTCTGTCACTCTCTACCTGTCCTCCACGTGTAGTGCGGGGTCTGTCACTCTCTACCTGTCTCCACGTGTAGTGTGGGGTCTGTCACTCTCTACCTGTCCTCCACGTGTAGTGTGGGGTCTGTCACTCTCTACCTGTCTCCACGTGTAGTGTGGGGTCTGTCACTCTCTACCTGTCTCCACGTGTAGTGTGGGGTCTGTCACTCTCTACCTGTCCTCCACGTGTAGTGCGGGGTCTGTCACTCTCTACCTGTCTCCACGTGTAGTGCGGGGTCTGTCACTCTCTACCTGTCCTCCACGTGTAGTGCGGGGTCTGTCACTCTCTACCTGTCCTCCACGTGTAGTGCGGGGTCTGTCACTCTCTACCTGTCTCCACGTGTAGTGTGGGGTCTGTCACTCTCTACCTGTCCTCCACGTGTAGTGCGGGGTCTGTCACTCTCTACCTGTCTCCACGTGTAGTGTGGGGTCTGTCACTCTCTACCTGTCTCCACGTGTAGTGCTGGGGTCTGTCACTCTCTACCTGTCCTCCACGTGTAGTGCGGGGTCTGTCACTCTCTACCTGTCCTCCACGTGTAGTGCGGGGTCTGTCACTCTCTACCTGTCTCCACGTGTAGTGTGGGGTCTGTCACTCTCTACCTGTCCTCCACGTGTAGTGTGGGGTCTGTCACTCTCTACCTGTCCTCCACGTGTAGTGCGGGGTCTGTCACTCTCTACCTGTCCTCCACGTGTAGTGCGGGGTCTGTCACTCTCTACCTGTCCTCCACGTGTAGTGCGGGGTCTGTCACTCTCTACCTGTCTCCACGTGTAGTGCTGGGGTCTGTCACTCTCTACCTGTCTCCACGTGTAGTGCGGGGTCTGTCACTCTCTACCTGTCTCCACGTGTAGTGCGGGGTCTGTCACTCTCTACCTGTCTCCACGTGTAGTGTGGGGTCTGTCACTCTCTACCTGTCCTCCACGTGTAGTGCGGGGTCTGTCACTCTCTACCTGTCCTCCACGTGTAGTGCGGGGTCTGTCACTCTCTACCTGTCCTCCACGTGTAGTGCGGGGTCTGTCACTCTCTACCTGTCCTCCACGTGTAGTGTGGGGTCTGTCACTCTCTACCTGTCCTCCACGTGTAGTGCGGGGTCTGTCACTCTCTACCTGTCCTCCACGTGTAGTGCGGGGTCTGTCACTCTCTACCTGTCCTCCACGTGTAGTGCGGGGTCTGTCACTCTCTACCTGTCTCCACGTGTAGTGCTGGGGTCTGTCACTCTCTACCTGTCTCCACGTGTAGTGCGGGGTCTGTCACTCTCTACCTGTCTCCACGTGTAGTGCGGGGTCTGTCACTCTCTACCTGTCTCCACGTGTAGTGTGGGGTCTGTCACTCTCTACCTGTCCTCCACGTGTAGTGCGGGGTCTGTCACTCTCTACCTGTCCTCCACGTGTAGTGTGGGGTCTGTCACTCTCTACCTGTCCTCCACGTGTAGTGCTGGGGTCTGTCACTCTCTACCTCTCCACTGTACGGCATTCAGCTGCCTGCTCTCTACCTGTCTCCACATGTAGTGCTGGGGTCTGTCACTCTCTACCTGTCCTCCACGTGTAGTGCTGGGGTCTGTCACTCTCTACCTGTCTCCACGTGTAGTGCTGGGGTCTGTCACTCTCTACCTGTCCTCCACGTGTAGTGCTGGGGTCTGTCACTCTCTACCTGTCCTCCACGTGTAGTGTGGGGTCTGTCACTCTCTACCTGTCTCCACGTGTAGTGCGGGGTCTGTCACTCTCTACCTGTCCTCCACGTGTAGTGCTGGGGTCTGTCACTCTCTACCTGTCCTCCACGTGTAGTGCGGGGTCTGTCACTCTCTACCTGTCCTCCACGTGTAGTGCTGGGGTCTGTCACTCTCTACCTGTCCTCCACGTGTAGTGTGGGGTCTGTCACTCTCTACCTGTCCTCCACGTGTAGTGCGGGGTCTGTCACTCTCTACCTGTCCTCCACGTGTAGTGCGGGGTCTGTCACTCTCTACCTGACCTCCACGTGTAGTGCTGGGGTCTGTCACTCTCTACCTGTCCTCCACGTGTAGTGCGGGGTCTGTCACTCTCTACCTGTCCTCCACGTGTAGTGCGGGGTCTGTCACTCTCTACATGTCCTCCACGTGTAGTGCGGGGTCTGTCACTCTCTACCTGTCCTCCACGTGTAGTGCGGGGTCTGTCACTCTCTACCTGTCCTCCACGTGTAGTGCTGGGGTCTGTCACTCTCTACCTGTCCTCCACGTGTAGTGTGGGGTCTGTCACGCTCTACCTGCCTCCACGTGTAGTGCTGGGGTCTGTCACTCTCTACCTGTCCTCCACGTGTAGTGTGGGGTCTGTCACTCTCTACCTGTCCTCCACGTCTAGTGCGGGGTCTGTCACTCTCTACCTGTCCTCCACGTGTAGTGCGGGGTCTGTCACTCTCTACCTGTCCTCCACGTGTAGTGCTGGGGTCTGTCACTCTCTACCTGTCCTCCACGTGTAGTGCGGGGTCTGTCACTCTCTACCTGTCCTCCACGTGTAGTGTGGGGTCTGTCACTCTCTACCTGTCCTCCATGTGTAGTGTGGGGTCTGTCACTCTCTACCTGTCTCCACGTCTAGTGCGGGGTCTGTCACTCTCTACCTGTCCTCCACGCGTAGTGCTGGGGTCTGTCACTCTCTACCTGTCCTCCACGTGTAGTGTGGGGTCTGTCACTCTCTACCTGCCTCCATGTGTAGTGCTGGGGTCTGTCACTCTCTACCTGTCCTCCACGTGTAGTGCGGGGTCTGTCACTCTCTACCTGTCCTCCACGTGTAGTGTGGGGTCTGTCACTCTCTACCTGCCTCCATGTGTAGTGCTGGAATCTGTCACTCTCTACTTGTCCTCCACGTGTAGTGTGGGGTCTGTCACTCTCTACCTGCCTCCATGTGTAGTGCTGGGGTCTGTCACTCTCTACTTGTCCTCCACGTGTAGTGTGGGGTCTGTCACTCTCTACCTGCCTCCATGTGTAGTGCTGGGATCTGTCACTCTCTACCTGTCCTCCACGTGTAGTGCTGGGATCTGTCACTCTCTACCTGTCCTCCACGTCTAGTGCGGGGTCTGTCACTCTCTACCTGTCCTCCACGTGTAGTGCTGGGGTCTGTCACTCTCTACCTGTCCTCCACGTGTAGTGCTGGGGTCTGTCACTCTCTACCTGTCCTCCACGTGTAGTGTGGGGTCTGTCACTCTCTACCTGTCCTCCACGGCTAGTGCGGGGTCTGTCACTCTCTACCTGTCCTCCACGTGTAGTGCTGGGGTCTGTCACTCTCTACCTGTCCTCCACGTGTAGTGTGGGGTCTGTCACTCTCTACCTGCCTCCATGTGTAGTGCTGGGATCTGTCACTCTCTACTTGTCCTCCACGTGTAGTGTGGGGTCTGTCACTCTCTACCTGTCCTCCACGTGTAGTGCTGGGATCTGTCACTCTCTACCTGTCCTCCACGTGTAGTGTGGGGTCTGTCACTCTCTACTTGTCCTCCACGTGTAGTGTGGGGTCTGTCACTCTCTACCTGTCCTCCACGTGTAGTGCTGGGATCTGTCACTCTCTACTTGTCCTCCACGTGTAGTGTGGGGTCTGTCACTCTCTACCTGTCTTCCTGGACAACAAGCTGCCATCAAAGTTCTGCGACTAGGAAGGTTCCTCCCTGTTCTGTGCAACGGACCTTTAGGGTATGTGCACACGTTGCGGATTTTGCTGCGGATCCGCCGCTGCGTATTCGCAGCAGTTTTCCCTGAGTTGTACAGTACCATGTAAACCTATGGAAAACCAAATCCGCTGTGCCCATGCTGCGGAAAAAACGCGCGGAAGCGCAGCGTTGTTTTTTCCGCAGCCCGCAGGATGTCAATTCTTTGTGAGGATTCCGCAGCGGTTTACATTTGCTCCTCAATAGGAATCCGCAGGTGTAAAACCGCAGGGGAAATCCGCACAAAAAACAGCGGTAAATCTGCAGGAAATCTGCAGTGCAGTTTACCTGCGGATTTTGCAAAAACAGTGCGGAAGAATACGCACACCAATTCGCAACGTGGGCACATAGCCTTATGGATGACTCAGTATAAGGGTACAGGAAAGAAATATATCTTGGTACCGTGTTAGCCAGTAGATAGACAAATATTTAGAATTGAGAGTCCTCAGTGGTTGATACCTTTTAATGGCTAACTGAAAAGATGGTAACAAAGTGCAAGCTTTCGAGACTACACAGGTCTCTTCATCAGGCAAAGACTAAAACAAATTCTGAAGAATCACATTAGTCTTTGCCTGATGAAGAGACCTGTGTAGTTTCGAAAGCTTGAACTTTGTTACCATCTTTTCAGTTAGCCATTAAAAGGTATCAACCACTGAGGACTCTCAATTCTAAATATTTGTCAGTATACGGGCTCATTCAGACTTCCGATTTTTGGCGTAGGCGTGCTAGTCATGATTTTCATGGGTAACACTCGTACCTGTGATAGTATACGGGGCCATTCACATGTGCTCAGAAAATTGTGGAGACATGTCCAACTTTGACGCGAGCATTGGCTCAAAATGGCCAGTGAAAGTCTGACTGTATTTGCGTGTCATCTGAGTGCGGTGTGATTTTCACTGACTGTCAGAATGGAGAAGGTGGAAACTTTTTATTTTTTATTTTTAACTTTTATTTTTCCACTCTCGAGGAAAATCGTATGGCTCACGTACCAATCTCTGATCAGAATGATCAGTGCTTTTTTTTCTCATACGTGGAAAATTGGACATCTGAATGGGCCCTAAAACTGCCTGAGTTGACCTTATTACTGCATAGACCTTCTTGATACTATATCCTGTGTGTGACCTTGCACATGGTTTGTAGTTGGCCTCAGAAGCATTTGCTATCAAACTCCCTCCTAATGCTCTATGTGCATTGACATTTTCCTTTATTTGCTTTTTGCAGGATTGATATTGGTGTTGCTGTGATCCAAATTCAAAGAGCATGGAGGTGTCACCGCAACAAGCAGATCTTTACACTCCTCAGACACGCTGCTCAGGCTGCTGTATGTATCAATACATTTTTCTTTTTTCTTTATACTTTTCTCTTTCTTACTTTATAATAATAATAATAATAATTTTATTTATATAGCGCCAACATATTCCGCAGCGCTTTACAAATTATAGAGGGGACTTGTACAGACAATAAACATTACAGCATAACAGAAATACAGTTCAAAACAGATACCAGGAGGAGTGAGGGCCCTGCTCGCAAGCTTACAAACTATGGGGAAAAGGGGAGACACGAGAGGTGGATGGTAACAATTGCTTTAGTTATTCGGACCAGCTATAGTGTAAGGCTCAGGTGTTCATGTAAAGCTGCATGAACCAGTTACCTGCCTAAGTATGTAGCAGTACAGACACAGAGGGCTAATACTGCATAAAGTGTATGAGAACATGATGCGAGGAACCTTTTTTTTTTTTTTTATTATAAATAGGCCACACAGGGATCGTTAGGTTAATGCATTGAGGCGGTAGGCCAGTCTGAACAAATGAGTTTTTAGGGCACGCTTAAAACTGTGGGGATTGGGGATTAATCGTATTAACCTAGGTAGTGCATTCCACAGAATCGGCGCAGCACGTGTAAAGTCTTGGAGACGGGAGTGGGAGGTTCTGATTATTGAGGATGCTAACCTGAGGTCATTAGCGGAGCGGAGGGCACGGGTAGGGTGGTAGACTGATACCAGGGAGGAGATGTAGGGTGGTGCTGAGCCATGGAGTGCTTTGTGGATGAGGGTAGTAGTTTTGTACTGGATTCTGGAGTGGATGGGTAGCCAGTGTAATGACTGGCACAAGGTAGAGGCATCGGTGTAACGGTTGGTGAGGAATATGATCCTGGCTGCAGCATTCAGGACAGATTGGAGCGGTGAGAGTTTTGCAAGAGGGAGACCGATTAGTAGAGAGTTACAATAGTCCAGACGAGAATGAATAAGTGAAACAGAGTTTTTGCAGAGTCGAAATTAAGAAAAGGGCGAATTCTAGAAATGTTTTTGAGATGCAGGTAAGAAGAGCGAGCCAGTGATCGGATGTAGGGGGTGAATGAAAGGTCAGAATCAAGGATGATCCCAAGGCAGCGGGCATGTTGCTTTGGAGTAATGGTGGAACCGCACACGGAGATGGCAATGTCAGGCAAAGGTAGGTTAGTAGAGGGAGAGAACACGAGGAGTTCAGTTTTTGACAGGTTTAGTTTCAGATAGAGGGAGGACATGATGTTAGAGACAGCGGTAAGACAATCACTGGTGTTTTCTAAAAAGGTCGGTGTGATATCGGGAGCAGAAGTGTATAATTGGGTGTCGTCAGCATAGAGATGGTACTGGAAACCAAATCTACTGATTGTTTGTCCAATAGGGGCAGTATACAACGAGAAGAGTAGGGGGCCTAGGACTGATCCTTGAGGAACCCCAACAGTAAGGGGAAGGTGAGAGGAGGAGGAACCAGCAAAACATACAGTGAAGGATCGGTCAGAGAGATAGGAGGAGAACCAGGAGAGAACGGTGTCCTTGAGGCCGATGGAGCGGAGCATAGTGAGGAGGAGCTGATGATCCACAGTGTCAAATGCTGCAGAGAGATCCAAGAGAATTAGCATTGAGTAGTGACCATTAGATTTAGCTGTTAGTAGGTCATTAGAGACTTTAATGAGGGCAGTTTCAGTAGAGTGTAAAGAGCGGAAGCCAGATTGAAGAGGGTCGAGAAGAGAGTTATCTGAGAGATAGCGGGTAAGACGGGAGTGGACCAGGCGTTCGAGGAGTTTAGAGATGAAGGGAAGATTAGAGACAGGTCTATAATTAGCGGCACAGTTTTGATCGAGGGATGGTTTTTTAAGTAATGGATGTATGATGGCATGCTTAAATGAGGAGGGAAAAATACCGGAAGTGAGGGAAAGGTTGAATATTTTTGTTAGGTGAGAGGTGATAGCCGGGGAAAGGGACTGGAGGAGATGTGACGGAATGGGGTCACTGGTGCAAGTGGTCGGGCGCGAAGATGCAAGGAGCCTGCTTACTTCTTCTTCTGTAACTGCTTCAAAGTCAGAGAGTGAACTAGATGCAGTGGGGGAGGGAGGACAGTGCATGGTATGAAGAGATTGGGAGATGATTTCCTGTCGAATGTGGTCAATTTTTTCTTTGAAGTAATTGGCCAGATCGTCAGCACGGAGATCCGTGGTTGGGGCCTGCTCTCTTGGGGTGAGTAGGGACTGGAACGTGTCAAAGAGACGTTTAGGGTTATTGGACAGGGAGGTGATGAGGGTGTTGAAGTAGGTTTGTTTGGAGAGGTGAAGGGCAGAATTGTATGTCTTTAGCATGAACTTATAATGGATGAAATCTTCGGGTAGATTAGATTTTCTCCACAGACGTTCTGCGCACCTGGAGCACCGCTGCAGGAAACGTGTTTGCAGCGTGTGCCACGGTTGTTGCCGTCTGTGCCGAGTTGTTTTATGTATAGGAGGAGCAGCTTCATCCAGAGCACTTTGCAGGGTTTCATTGTAATGCTTCAATGCAGAATCAGGACATGAGATGGAGGAAATAGGGGCCAATGAGGACTGCAAGTTCGTCATAAGTTTCTGGGTGTTAATGGCCTGTATGTTTCTATAGGTGTGGAAAGTGGGGGTGACCTGAGCGGGATGGCAGTACTTGATAGAGAATGAAAGAAGGTTGTGGTCAGAGAGCGGGAGAGGGGAGTTTGTGAAGTCATCCACTGAGCAAAGTCGGGAGAAGACCAAGTCAAGGGAGTTTCCATCTTCATGTGTTGGAGAGTTAGTATGCTGCGAGAGGCCAAAAGAGGAGGATAGAGATAAAAGGTGAGAAGCAGATGGGGAGAGGGGAGAGGCAATGGGGATGTTGAAATCACCCATGATAAGGGTGGGGGTGTCACAGGAGAGAAAGTGTGGAAGCCAGGTGGCAAAGTGATCCAGGAACTGATGAGAGGGGCCGGGAGGACGATACACCACCGCCACTCGCATGGAGAAGGGGACGTAGAGTCTGACCACATGGACCTCAAAGGAAGGGAAGACAAGTGAGGGTACTTGGGGGATAACTTGGAAAGTACATTTGGGTGAAAGGAGCAGACCAACGCCTCCACCTGCTCTGTTGTCTGATCTTGGGGTATGAGAAAAGTGTAGTCCACCATATGAAAGAGCAGCAGCAGCGGTGGTATCTGACTGCTGGATCCAGGTTTCAGTAAGAGCCAGGAGATTAAGAGAATTAGAAAGGAAGAAGTCATGAATGAAGGAGAGTTTATTACACACAGAGCGAGAATTCCAAAGGGCACAATTGAAAGAGACAGCAGGCATGCAGGGAATATTAATAAGGTTAGAGGGGTTTCTGGGTGTAGCAATTGGGAGGTTTGACTGGCTATAACATGGGGGGCCGGGGTTTGGAGATATGTCTCCAGCGACTAGGAGAAGGAGGATCGAAAGAGTGAGCAGATGGTTAAGTGATTTGTGAGAGCGTCTCTTGTGTTGGATGTTGGGACTGAATGGATCTGTGCTGTTAAGCAATGTGAATAGAGCATGAGTGCTATACATAGGAGAGGCAAGGACAGAGGGGCCGATATGGATGGAGTGTAGAGAATTAATGCGAGGGCGGTGAATGTGAGTGAATGCAGCAGCCAGGATATAAATTATACAAATAAATATGGTGAGTATTTGTGCTGTTTCAAGTGAATATGGATTAGATTTAGATTGTCTTACCTGTCTCCTGCCCTGTCTAACTGCCATGTTATAACTGCCGAGTACTTAGAAAAAAAAGTACTTTGAATAAAAAATACACGAATAACAGTGCACGAATGCACCCCTGCACCCACTTTAATAATAAATTAACAATAACCATATAATAAATTCATTACAAGTCCTAAAACACATTGCAATCCTGTTA
The DNA here is from genome assembly GCF_032444005.1 of Ranitomeya imitator. Lineage (NCBI taxonomy): Eukaryota > Metazoa > Chordata > Amphibia > Anura > Dendrobatidae > Ranitomeya > Ranitomeya imitator. Next base: position 131,921,107 of record NC_091284.1, read on the forward strand.
TCTTCCACAATATGTAATATAACTTCCCTTAGGCCAGTCTCACACGTCCAGATAATTCCGGTACCGGAATTATCCGTGTCCGTGTGCTCACGTTGCACATCAGTGTGGCACACGTGCGGCAGCCGTGTGCCAACTGGGTACCACACGGACCGTGCAGGAGACAGCGCTACAAGTAAGCGCTGTCCCCTGCTTTGGGTGCTGAAGCTCCATTCATTTCTTCTCTCCAGCAGCATCGCTGGAAAGAAGATATGAAAAATCATTTTTTTTTTTTTGGTGTTTAAAATAAAGATCCCTGTCCTCAACCCCCTCCCACCCCCTGTGCGCCCGCCCGCTGTTAATAAAATACTCACCTAGCTCCCTCGCTGCTTCCTCTCCGCGCCGCAGCTTCTCCTGTATGAGTGGTCACGTGGTACCGCCCATTACAGTGATGAATATGCGTCTCCACCTCCCATAGGGCGGCACCACGTGACCGCTCATACAAGAGAAGCTGCGGTGCAGAGAGGAAGCAGCGAGGGAGCTAGGTGAGTATTTTATTAACAGCGGGCGGGCGCACAGGGGGTGGGAGGGGGTTGGAGACAGGGATCTTTATTTTAAACACCAAAAACAAAACAAAAAAAAAAATATTTTTCATATCTTCTCTCCAGCGACGCTGCTGGAGAGAAGAAATGAATGGAGCTTCAGCACCACGCTGAGGGGGACAGCGCTTACTGTAGCACTGTCTCCTGCACGGCACACGGACAACATCCGTGTGCGGTACGTGTTTTACACGGACCCATTGACTTTAATGGGTCCGTGTGATCCGTGCGCTCCCACGAACACTGACATGTCTCCGTGTTTTGCACACGGTCCGTGAAAACACGCTGACATGTGCAGAGACACATTGAATTTAATGTGTCTACGTGAGTCAGTGTCTCCGGTACGTGAGGAAACTGTCACCTCACGTACCGGAGCCACTGACGTGTGAAACCGGCCTTAGGAGGTTTATGGTACTTTGACGTTACTTGTCTGGAAGAATGCACATGTACCACAATAATAATCTTTATTTCTATGGCTCCAACATATTCTATATGGAACATGTACAAGTTAAATCAGAAATTACAAATTAAGTCTGGTAACAGCGCTGTAGGCATAGGCGAATATATGGAAACTGTGCGATTCATCAGAGTTTTTGCTAGAAAACTGGTGTAAAACACTTTGAAAAGTTGCACACTTTTTGCACAGTTTTGCTAAATACGTGCAACTTTGGGCATTTTTTGACACCAGTTTGAAGCAGCTTCATGAAGATTGGCGAAGCTGGGGAGGAACCGGGATGGGACAGGGCATGGGTACACCCTCCTGTTAACTTAGTTATACAATTATAAGAAAAAGTTTGGGCACCCCTATTAATCTTAAGCTTAATGTTTTATAAAAATTTTTTTTTTTTTTTTGGCAACAGCTATTTCAGTTTCATATATCTAATAACTGTTGGACACAGTAATGTTTCTGCCTTGAATTGAGGTTTATTGTACTAACAGAAAATGTGCAATCTGCTTTCAAACAAAATTTGACAGGTGCATAAGTATGGGCACCCTTATCATTTTCTTGTTTTAAATACTCCTACCTACTTTTTACTGACTTACTAAAGCACTTTTTTGGTTTTCTAACCTCATTGAGCTTTGAACTTCATAGCCAGGTGTATGCAATCATGAGAAAAGCTACTTAAAGTGGCCACTTGCAAGTTGTTCTCCTGTTTGAATCTCCTCTGAAGAGTGGCATCATGGGCTCCTCAAAACAACTGTCTAGTGATCTGAAAACAAAGATTATTCAACATAGTTGTTCAGGGGAAGGATACAAAAAGCTGTCTCAGAGATTTAACCTGTCCATTTCCACTGTGAGGAACATAGTAAGGAAATGGAAGAACACAGGTACAGTTCTTGTTAAGGCCAGAAGTGGCAGGCCAAGAAAAACATCAGAAAGGCAGAGAAGAAGAATGGTGAGATCAGTCAAGGACAATCCTCAGACCACCTCCAGAGAGCTGCAGCATCAACTTGCTGCAGATGGTGTCACTGTGCATCAGTCAACTATACAACGCACTTTGCACAAGGAGAAGCTGTATGGGAGAGTGATGCGAAAGAAGCCGTTTCTGCAAGCACGCCACAAGCAGAGTCGGCTGAGGTATGCAAAAGCACATTTGGAGAACTCAATTTCTTTTTGGAAGAAGGTCCTGTGGACTGATGAAACCAAGATTGAGTTGTTTGGTCATACAAAAAGGTGTTATGCATGGTGGCCAAAAAACACAGCATTCCAAGAAAAACACTTGCTACCCACAGTAAAATTTGGTGGAGGTTCCATCATACTTTGGGGCTGTGTGGCCAATGCCGGCACCGGGAATCTTGTTAAAGTTGAGGGACGCATGGATTCCTCTCAGTATCATCAGATTCTTGACAATAGTGTTCATGAATCAGTGACAAAGTTGAAGTTACGCAGGGGATGGATCTTTCAGCAAGACAATGATCCAAAACACCGCTCCAAATCTACTCAGGCATTCATGCAGAGGAACAATTACACTGTTCTGGAATGGCCATCCCAGTCCCCAGACCTGAATATCATTGAACAACTGTGGGATCATTTGAAGAGGGCTGTCCATGCTCGGCGACCATCAAACGTAACTGAACTGGAATTGTTTTGTAAAGAGGAATTGTCAAAAATACCTTCATCCAGGATCCAGGAACTCATTAAAAGCTACAGGAAGCCCAAACTTTTTCATATAACTGTATGTCCTGAATGTTGATGTTTTATATGTCAGAAATGTGACTCCAGTCCCTTATTAGAGTAAAACTTCTGAGGCATATGCTACAGATGTGTCGAATTCATAAAGTGGTGTGCTTATTTTAATAACTTTGGCGCATCACACTCCATTAAGTCCTTCATTGTGACTGGTGTGTGTAATGCCAGTCTTAATGAATGGAATCCATCAATAAAGGGCTAGAAGGAAATAAAAAGCTCAATAGGGTCTTATCTTGGTATAAGGAGATAAATTCTATTCAAATTTACTCACCAGATTGACACAGGCTCATAAAGACGTAAGGTGCTGCAGTTACAGCGGTCTCCTCATGACCAACCTAAGATAAAAAAATGGGATATAGTGGTAGATTCTTCTCTGCGCCGCTTATAAAATTAGAAGTCCAATTAAGTAATCCAATGAAAAAGTGGCTTTATTCAACGCGTTTCGGAGCACCACAGCTCCTTCATCAGGATACCACATAGAATGTACCGTAACAGTGGTATCCTGATGTGTAATCCTGATGAAGGAGCCGTGGTGCTCCGAAACGCGTTGAATAAAGCCACTTTTTCATTGGATTACTTAATTGGACTTCTAATTTTATAATTCTGCATCACTCATTGGCGTTCAGGTTGTGCGCGCTGGCTCTGCTCTCTCCGGCCGCAGACTCGGAAATTTTCGGTCTTCTTAGTCAGCTGATGTACACGTGGGCAGCTGACGCTGCTACGTGTGTCATCGGCGACCTGACTGAGGATGATGAGTCACTTAGCAGCGGCGGGGGAACGAGTCGGCGCGCCGGGTCACCATGACGTCCATGAGGCGCAGCAATTTCTTAGACGCCACTTTGATTGGATGCAGGGCAGTATAAGAGACCGGACTTCCCTCTACCCCGACACGCCCCCTGAAGAAGTGTGGACGAAATGCGCGTCGGGGTTAGAGGGACCAGAACTCTTCACTTAACTATGTAAGTTTAGCGCTGTTTTATTGGCATTACCGATGTTTTGGCTCTACCAGGATGTGGACATGCAGCAAGCCCTTATATGTGTCCTTTTTTCGACACATTAGTTGGTGATATTTAAGCTGCAAATAGTCTGGATCCTGTCATTAATTGGGTATTAGATTTTCTACACCTCCCAGGCTGATTGGCAGCCTGCATAGAAAAGTTTGACATGTGGTATTTATATAGCCTATTTTGAAAATATATTTATAACGCTTGGATCATATGCTATATGTGAATGGTTACCCTATGGTCCCTCATTATCTGAGATAGTTTTGTTTTTTTTGTATTATTTTTTTGTTTAAAATTTTAATATATTTGGAATTAATAAAATAAGTATTTTTATATATGATGAGTACGCTGTGCTTTTTCGGTCTCATTGCAATTTATTGCTGTTGATGACACTGATCGATTCTAATTTTATAAGCGGCGCAGAGAAGAATCTACCTCTATATCCCATTTTTTTTTTTTTTTTTTTTCTTATGAATGGAATCCATAGTACACAAAGTAGCCCACAACGTCGCATGTGAAGGGGCTGTAGAAGTTTGTCCAAGTGACGGGCTTGATGTCGAGTTGACTTTTCACATTTGATAAATATCAACAACTTTTTGCATGAACTGTTTTGTAGGAAACCTGCGCAACATATGAAATTCTCAAGAAAGTCAGTCCCCTGGAAGCTGAATTACTCAAAGATCCTGGGATGCAGTGTATAGTAAGATTCAGGTAGTACCCAAAAATTGTTATAGCAAATGGTAGCACAGAACACTAACCCTATAAACAATGTATTGTCTTGTGCTAGTAAATGTGCAATGTCAGAAATAGTAGTGATCCTCAAGTCTGCCCTTTTTTATTTTTTTTATTTTGTGGCCACGTAATTTCCTTGATATCATCCGGGACCCCACGTTTCAGTGGATCACTTTGTATAAGGGTATGTGCACACGTCCGGATTTTTTCCTGACAAAATCCTGAGAATTCTGCCAGAAATCCGCGTTTTTTTTTTTTTTGCGCGGAATTTGCGCGTTTTTTGCGCGGATCTTTTGCGGAATTTTTGCGGATTTTTTTTTTTTCCGGAATGTTCTTTTTGATGGGAAATCCGCAAAAAGATAGAGCATGTCCAGATTTTTTGCGGTATGCGTTTTTTTTGCGTAAAAAAACGCTTACATCTGCACAAAAAATGCGGAATGCATTCTAAATGATAGGATGCATAATTTTAGCGTTTTTTATGCGGATTTATAACGTTTTTATAGTGAAATTCCGCAAAAAAACCGCTAAAAATCCGGACGTGTGCACATACCCTTAGGCCTTGCTCCCACTTGCATATAAATTCGCCGAGTGTAATGTGAGAAAAATTTGCATTGCACTGATATTATTCATTGAGTCAGTGCTCATCTGCAAGTTTTTGTTCAGCTGTAATTGGGCGCTGGAAAAAAAAAAAAAGCATGCCGAGTATGGCTGAGTATATCATATTAGACTCGCCAATGCAAGTCAGTGAGTGCAATAAAAAAAAAAAAAATAGATGGCACACTGACCATGTGTATGCCGTGTTTTTTTTTTTTTCTCACACACATCTCAAAGGAACCAGGAAATTTAATCAGCCAAGTACAGTAAATTCACAGCCAGAACCCTTAGATTAGATAAATATCTAGAACAGATATCTTGTAGATATATAATTTCATAAGCCCCCTACATATAATAAACTTGCACCCTTTATTGCCTTTCATGTGACATTAAAGGGTGTTTAGCTTCGTTTAACCTAATGAAAAATAAAACGACTTGGGGTTTCTCCCATTTCTGATAACCAGCAAAGGTAAAGCTGACAGCTGCAGGCTGGTATGGTCAGGCTGCCAGGTGGCCATGGTTATTGGGCCCTTCCCAGCCTAAGGGTATGTGCACACATTGCAGATTTGACTACGGAGTTTTCTGTGCAGATTCCTCCTCTCTTGGCAGAAAACACAGGTGTGGATTTGATGTGTTTTTCATGTTTTTTTTTTTTTTTTTCATGCAGATTTGTATGCGTTTTTGAAAGCTAAATAAAGATCTATTATTGAACAAAAAAGAATTGTGATGTAATTTCTAGTCCAACCTCTTCAATTACATACTCCACTGAAGAATAATGTTTACACACACAGATAGATCTATAGATGGATAATACCAAGCCCGATGTTTAGTAATATACATAATGGTACATAAAGAGTTAAATAAAGACACACACACACACAAATACAGTGGGGCAAAAAAGTATTTAGTCAGTCAGCAATAGTGCAAGTTCCACCACTTAAAAAGATGAGAGGCGTCTGTAATTTACATCATAGGTAGACCTCAACTATGGGAGACAAACTGAGAAAAAAAAATCCAGAAAATCACATTGTCTGTTTTTTTAACATTTTATTTGCATATTATGGTGGAAAACAAGTATTTGGTCAGAAACAAACAATCAAGATTTCTGGCTCTCACAGACCTGTAACTTCTTCTTTAAGAGTCTCCTCTTTCCTCCACTCATTACCTGTAGTAATGGCACCTGTTTAAACTTGTTATCAGTATAAAAAGACACCTGTGCACACCCTCAAACAGTCTGACTCCAAACTCCACTATGGTGAAGACCAAAGAGCTGTCAAAGGACACCAGAAACAAAATTGTAGCCCTGCACCAGGCTGGGAAGACTGAATCTGCAATAGCCAACCAGCTTGGAGTGAAGAAATCAACAGTGGGAGCAATAATTAGAAAATGGAAGACATACAAGACCACTGATAATCTCCCTCGATCTGGGGCTCCACGCAAAATCCCACCCCGTGGGGTCAGAATGATCACAAGAACGGTGAGCAAAAATCCCAGAACCACGCGGGGGGACCTAGTGAATGAACTGCAGAGAGTTGGGACCAATGTAACAAGGCCTACCATAAGTAACACACTACGCCACCATGAACTCAGATCCTGCAGTGCCAGACGTGTCCCACTGCTTAAGCCAGTACATGTCCGGGCCCGTCTGAAGTTTGCTAGAGAGCATTTGGATAATCCAGAGGAGTTTTGGGAGAATGTCCTATGGTCTGATGAAACCAAACTGGAACTGTTTGGTAGAAACACAATTTGTCGTGTTTGGAGGAAAAAGAATACTGAGTTGCATCCATCAAACACCATACCTACTGTAAAGCATGGTGGTGGAAACATCATGCTTTGGGGCTGTTTCTCTGCAAAGGGGCCAGGACGACTGATCCGGGTACATGAAAGAATGAATGGGGCCATGTATCGTGAGATTTTGAGTGCAAACCTCCTTCCATCAGCAAGGGCATTGAAGAGGAAACGTGGCTGGGTCTTTCAACATGACAATGATCCAAAGCACACCGCCAGGGCAACGAAGGAGTGGCTTCGTAAGAAGCATTTCAAGGTCCTGGAGTGGCCTAGCCAGTCTCCAGATCTCAACCCTATAGAAAACCTTTGGAGGGAGTTGAAAGTCCGTGTTGCCAAGCAAAAAGCCAAAAACATCACTGCTCTAGAGGAGATCTGCATGGAGGAATGGGCCAACATACCAACAACAGTGTGTGGCAACCTTGTGAAGACTTACAGAAAACGTTTGACCTCTGTCATTGCCAACAAAGGATATATTACAAAGTATTGAGATGAAATTTTGTTTCTAACCAAATACTTATTTTCCACCATAATATGCAAATAAAATGTTAAAAAAACAGACAATGTGATTTTCTGGATTTTTTTTTCTCAGTTTGTCTCCCATAGTTGAGGTCTACCTATGATGTAAATTACAGACGCCTCTCATCTTTTTAAGTGGTGGAACTTGCACTATTGCTGACTGACTAAATACTTTTTTGCCCCACTGTACATACACACACACACACACACTCTGCATTATTAACCCCTTAGTGACCGAGCCAAATTTTTGAAATCTGACCAGTGTCACTTTATGTGGTAATAACTCTGCAACGCTTCAACAAATCCCAGTGATTTTGAGATTGTTTTTTCGTGACACATTATACTTTATGATAATGGTAAATTTAGTTCAACATTTTTTGTGTTTATTTATAAAAAATATAAAAAATTTGAGAAAAATGTTAAAAAATTAGCAATTTTCTAAATTTGAATGATTATCCCTTTAATCCAGATAGTCATACAACAGCAAACCATTAATAAATAACATTTCCCACATGTCTGCTTTACATCAGCACCATTTGTAAAATGTTATTTTATTTTGTTAGCATTTTAGGAGGTTTAAAAATGTAGCAGCAATTTTTCATTTTTTCAAAGAAATTTACCACATTTATTTTTTTAGGGACTTATCCATGTTTAAAGTGACTTTAGGGGTCCCATATATTGGGAAACCCCCAAACGTGATACCATTTTAAAAACAGCACCCCTAAACATATTGAAAACTGCTGTCAGGTAGTTTATTAACCCTTCAGGTGCTTTACAGGAATTAATGCAAAATGGCATGACAGAAATGAAAATGTGTATTTTTACCACCTAAATGTCGCTAACTTCTAAACAGATTACTGCAGCCGTCAGACTCTAAGGCCGCTATTTGGTCATGAATTGCCATCGCAAACATCAGGACAACAAAATCATGATCTGAGGGCACCAATTGGGATAAAGAAGAAGCCCCCACACTCTGTTAACCATTTATAATGATGTAGTCACTATTGACAGCAGCATCTAAGGGGTTAAACAGATTTAGAAGGCGCAAATACTGATCGTGGCTGATACAGCAAGTTGTCAGCTATAGTGTACAACCAACAGATGCTGGATTGTCACCTGTATGGGGATACTATTCTCTTATATCTAAGGTCAGTTAAAAGACGTATTGGCGGTCATTAAGGGGTTAAAGGCAATATCTGTTTCATTTAAAAAGAAGAAAAAAAATTGAAGAAAAAAATGTTGTGGGCTCCTGCGCAATTTTCTGCACCAGAGAGGGAAAGCCGGCGGTCGATGTTTATAGCCTGGGAAGTGGTTAATGCCCATGGATCTTCCCATGCTATGAATATCAGCCCGCAGCTGTATATTTAGCCTTTACTGGCTATTAAAATGACCTGGGTCACCCCTATAATTTATAGCCAGAAAGGCTATGCAGACGCTGAGGGATGTTATTCATAGCCTAGAGAGGGGCCATGGATATTGTGCCCCCCCCCGGCTACAAATACCAGCTCCTAGCCGCCCCAGAAATGGCGCAATTCCGGCACTTAGCCTCTCTCTTCCCAATGCCCTGTGGCGGTGGGATATAAAGACACAGCCAGAAAAAAGTATTTAAATATTCTTGATTTCCCCATACATACAACCATGCCTAATTCCCCGAAGCCATCGATCTCCTGCAAAAAATAAAAATTAATAAACCAACCATATACTCCCTGGTCCGACGCAGTCCAATTAATAACTAGTGTCCCATGACTATCTCCCCTATAGAACAGTGACATCGGGTGATGTTACTGCTCTATAGGCCTCCAGTGACACACTGACAGGAGACAATGGCTCCTGCAGTGCATCACTGAAGAGGTTACCTTAGTTCAATCTCCCGCTTTACGGCAATGCTGTGTGGGAATTTTCTCACACAGCGTTGCCGGCGAGAGAATGAACTTAAGTGACCTCTCTCCCAACAGCGGCGGAGGGATATACATCGCAGAGGATTACCCCCGCTGTCAGTTCATCACGGGGCCCCTGTAGAGTGCTGACATCACCCAATGTCACAATTCTACACGGGAGATCGTCGTGGGACACTCGTTATTAACTGGACTACGACGGAAAGGTAAGTATAGGTTGGTTTATTATGTTATTTTTATTAAAGGAAAATCGAGGGCTTCGGGGACTAGGTGTTTGGTAAGTATGTACTCTGTTATGTGTTGTATGTTATGTTTATGTACTGTATGTTATATGTTGTATTGTGTTGTTTGTTTTTTACTACTGAAGACAGCCATTGTCTGATGGGACTACTTTCCTATCATCGGCAATGCTGTCATTGTGAGCATTCATTGCCGGATGTGAGCAGTAGTCCTATCAGACAATGGCTGCTTACTTATGAGCAGGACCCGCAGTGACTACCGCTACAGCCTATGGGAGCGTCTGTGAACAAGTTTCCGTAGCCTTTGGATTTCAGATTCGGGGATCGTTATGGGAACCACATGGACTATGTCAGACGTGCATGGAAACTCTTTGTTTTCTAATAAATTGGTGAACAAGGAACAGTGTCTTGTCTGTATTTCTCTCTTTTTATGTTTTTCAGACTTCAATTTGCTTACTATGTCGAATTTGGTGGACCTGCATGGGGTTTTTTTTAATGCAAATTGGGTAACCAGGAAACGTGTGAAGGTGTTTTTTTTTTTTTGATTGCTGTGTTAGTAATGGGTGTGATAGATGCCTCTCCATTACCTAAAACAAAATTAATATTAATTTCATCATTAGTGTTTAGAGTCTGACGGACCCCAGTGCAAACCTTGGATCTAGCCCCCAACACAACACGTTCCCAGCCCGAAATACTCAGGCAGCTAATGTACTAAAAAACCCATCTCTTATGCTGCCCAGCGCAAGTGCACACAGGTCCAGTGCTGGATCCGAGAGCCTGGCACTGGTGAGACATCTCCAGCCCTTCCCTACCCAGCGCTGCTACTCTGCTGTACATGCGGCACTGCAGATCTCCCCCTGAGTCGACCACCCCTGTCCATCAGTCGTTATAAGATGCACATAACCTGATAACGCTAATAATAATCCTTAGTGGGCTAACCACTGAGCCACCAGGCTGCCTGATAGTTTGTATGTAGGTAGCTGGCTGTAAAACTAAAAACTAATAAGAAAAATTAAATACAAGACCGTGAAATGTAGCATTTTGCTCTTTTGCAGATTTGCAGGTTACGAGTTTCCACCATTCATTGTTTTTAAGATTTTCCACAGTTCTGGGGGACACGGAAGCCGATATATCACTGGAAAGAAAATAATTATACCGTCAAGCGAGGTAACGTGTATGTGGGATGATCAATAAACTGGTGCTCATACTTTGTCGTTTTAGTGTCTGTCTCAGAAAGTTAGTATATTTTGTGTTTAGAATAAAACTAGGATGCGCAGGAGTCTCTGGGGGCCGTTATGAACAGCATTAAAAAATGTGGGGCTCTTTCCGGATTATCTATTAATTGGGATAAGTCTGTGTTGTTGCCCATGGACGCGGCGGCTCATCTGACACTAGACCCTGGGGTTCCCTTAACGGTGGTTCATGAGTTTAAATATCTGGGCATCGTGGTTTCGGACAAAATAGAGGACTGTGTGTGGCTCAACCGGACTCCTTTGCTTGGGAAGTTCCAGCAGAAGATTGGGGCCAGGAAGAAGCTATTTGTCGGTTGTAGGAAGAGGAAAATTGATCAAAATGATACTTGTATCTCAGCTCCCCTACATATTGCATAATGCTCCAGTGTGGCTGCCTCAGAGTAAATTTTAAAGAACCAACATTCTATTTAGGGACTTAATTTGGAAGGGTGGCCTGGGGCACATCAAATTGGAACATCTGCTAAGGGCGAAGGATGAGGATGGTCTGGCGGTTCCCAATCCATGGATTTACTATATAGCATCTCAATGCCAGTATATGGTAGGTTGGGGAGAACCGGAACAGAGCGCTTCAGCTGGGATAATCATTGAACAAGCGGTAGGGAAAGGCCCATTGTTAGGTTAGGTTCATATTTCGTTATAGCAGTACGTTTAACGGACTACGTTACACCGCGGTGTAACTTAGTCCGTTAACGCCGCCATTACAGGCAATGGCGAACGCATCGCTAGCGCACTCCCACAATGGGTGTGCCCTAGCGATGTGCCATCATTGAGTGACGGACCCGAGATGCGGCCTGCAGCGTTTCCGGGTCCGTCACTAGTAGCGCACTGCTAGCGCAGATGGAGCTAGCAGATGCTTCATCTGCGCTAGCGCAGTGCCAAAGTTGGCACTTGCGTTAGTGCAGTCTGTTTAACGGATTTGTTGAACGGACTGCACAACGCAAGTGTGAACCTAGCCCCAGTCTGGAAGCAGGCAGATTCAGAACTAACCCCAAACAATTCCCAACAATAGCTATGATGGGGAAAGTGTGGCAGAAAATTAAGTATTGGAAGGGATTAACGGAATTTATGAGATAAACGCCGATTTGGTTTGATCCTAGGTTGGCAGAGCTTATGAGATTGGTTCGTGTCTCAGTTGCTTGATGGGGATGTTATTAAAACATGAGACACTTAGGACTGATTTTCCTTTGTCCCAGAAGATGTTCTTTCAATATCTGCAGCTGAGACACGCCCTAAATTGTCAAAAGGAGCGTGATTCTGCAGTCCGATAGCTTGTTGAATCTTATCGGGCCTCGGAGCAGTACTAGGGGGTTCATTACCATGATGTACAGGGGTCTGATGGATACCTTTTTCTTGAAACATCCGTTAAGGCTAAATGAAAAATGGGTGGCGGCGTGGGTCCTTTGTCTGAGTCCCAGTGAGAGTCTATACTTCAATACATACCCAGGGCGTCCTTGAGTGAGGCTAAGAGGGTGACGGAGTTATACCAGGTGTATAGGGTGTACAGGACCCCGGCATGGATGATGACAGCAGGACTGAGAGGTGACTCAAAATGCGGTGCGGTGAGGATGATGCAGATTTGATACATATGATGTGGTCGTGTGCTCGCCTCCAACCCTTTTATGTGAAGGTGCTTAATTTGATTCAAGAGGTGACAGGGGTAAATGCGGTGCGTAACCCGCTGACTAGCCTTCTGGGTTGTATGGATGATATTGCTATGGATGAATGTGGAAGGCTGATTATTGCAAGATTGTTGTATGCTGCGAGAAAGCTTATTGCAATGCATTGGTTGGATAAAAAACCGCCAGGGAAAAAGGAATTTATTAATAAAATTAATTTTATTGTCCTTATGGAAAGGAATATATACATCAAGAGAGGTCAGAATACAAAATTTGAAAATGTGTGGGGCGGATGGATGGATTACCCAGGCGTCTGCTGAGTTATTGCAGAGTAGAATGGGGGTCATTTAGTTGCTTCTGGAGGGACTTTTTCATGTACTGTTGGACGATTTTCAAGAGGTGATGTTGTCAGTTGGTTGTATTGGATAATGGGTAGGGGACTGGGGTGAGGGAGGGTTGGTTATGGGATAGAAAGGGTCCTGTTTTCGTAAAATGAAAATGTATTAATAGGTTTTGTATTCGTTGTACTGGTCTGGAAAATGTGTCAGACTGTGTTACTGCGTGTCATATCTACTATATAGTTGTCTAAGGGTCACTTCTGTCTGTCCTTCTGTCTGTCACGGATATTCATTGGTCGTGGTCTCTGTCTGTCATGGTACCCAAGTCTCTGATTGGTCGTGGCAAAACGCCCACGACCATTGCCACGACCAATCAGCGACTGCCACAGTCCGGCGGCAGTGTGGCCGCTCTTTCCTCCCCGCAGTCAGTGCCCGCTCCATACTCCCCTCCAGTCATCCAGTCAGCCCTCACACAGGGTTAATGCTAGCGTTACCGGAGCGTGGTGTAACGCACTCCGGTTACGCAGCTATTAACCCTGTGTGACCATCTTTTTACTATTGATGCTGCATATGCAACATCAATAGTAAAACAATCTAATGTTACAAATAATTAAAAAAAAACACGTTATTCTCACCCTCAGACGTGGCGCTGTCCTCGGCAGTGCAAGCAGCAGGTTCCGGTGCTAAGGATGCTATGTGAGAAGGACCTGCCATGACGTCACGGTCATGTGACCGCAACGTTATCACAGGTCCTGCGTTCATACCAACCCTGGGACAGGAAGCTGCCGAGTGCACCGCACACAGGCCACAGAACTACAAAGGGCCCTCGGAAGGTGAGTATGTTTCTTTTTTATTTTTTAACCTGTTACATACGTGTCTGGGCAATATACTACATGACTGGCCAATATACTACGTCGCTGGGCAATATACTACGTGGACATGCATATTCTAGAATACCCAATGCGTTAGAATCGGGCCACCATCTAGTGATTTAATAAAAATTATTTGATTTAAAAAAAAAAAAAAAAAAAATCATTTCTTTTGTAGGCTGCAATCGATGCTTTCAAACTGATGGGACACCGTGCGTATTATGAACAAATGATTTGTGATCAGCTTGACCATCAAAAATACAGAATTACAGATCTTGTGGATGTGGCAACCTTTAAAGATTACATGCAAGTAAGAAACTCGGGTTATAGGACATTTTAATTATCTAAATCATCGATTGGATTACAGTGCATTGATTCTGAAGGAGAATATCCATGACACTTCAACCCCAAATCCACGACAGTATCTTAATCGTCAATCTGAGATTTCTGCAGCGGATTCCTCTGCAAGTACACAGTGTAGTTTTATCACTTACCCCATTACCAGTTTTGAGGCTTCTTTACAGTAGCCTAAAGCCAGGTTGAGTTGTCATAATCAACAGTACCAGTAATGATACCATAGGGTCATTTACATTGCACATACAACGATTCATTTCTCTTTCAGTATACAAGTCACCTTGATGAGATTCCAGCTCATCGCGGAGGGCGGGATAATTGTTGGAGAAGACTATCTCTCAAAAATATGCCAAGAACAACACTAATGTACGACATCGTGGACTATGCGGAGTCAGGAACGCTGTCCAGTAGGCTCAAAGAGGAAATGAAGCTTCTCCTTCAGATGCCTCACTCTGAAGATGTACAGCGCCGGCAGCTAAGTGCTGTCACCGAAATCAGGTTATCATCAATGCAGACATTATTACTTTGGTTTGGGTAGAGCAGGTAATAAGTACAGAGTTTGTATTAATGTATTACCACGATATACCATCACTTTATGATTAGAGGAGGTCTAATGATAAAGTCTCGCACTATACGCCCCTCTACCTCATCACTGCTGGGGAATTGTGGCAGGTCCTTTTACCTTAAGTAAGCTGGCGCTGCAGTTTCGGGCACAGCAGGTAAATCTATGGTGCGCTATGAAAGGAGAAATTGTGAGATCAGTGCAGTGCTCTTTCCTTTTATCCGAAATATTAATGTGGGTTACAGTAGTCAGGCCCTATCAATCATAAAATAATGGCATATCCTAGGGATCTGCTATCACTTTGAGATGGAAATAACCTTTTTATGTAAGTTACAAAATGGTACATTAGCTGTCTGTAGTCCTTTTTATCTGTACACATGTACAAAATCAAACATTCATCGTTGAATGAATAAAAGCTGAGCTCAGGTAAGCCATTGCTAAAAAAAATATACATGTGCAATTGATTGTATTAAGGCCAGTTTACATTGGACAACTCTTGGCGTTACACAACCGCCAACTGGCTACGAAGATACCAATTGTCGGTTGTTTAATAGCCTGTTTAGCATGGCTGACAATGCTTCCAATGTGCAAAGAACTATCTTTAAAAGGACTGTTCAGACTAAGTCCTACCGCTCAGTGTTTCATGGTGGGGCCAATCATTTAACTACACCTTCCCACCCGTTTGTCGCCTATCCCCACCCTTCCCACCTTATTTGATTGACCGCTCTGGCTTCATAGAGCCAGAGAACAGTGGATATAGATGGGAAAACAAGCAGGTGGGAAGGTGTAGTTAAATGATTGACCCAGCTGTGATGCCCCAAGCTCCTGTACTTGGTTTGTACAGTCATTCTGTGCTGACAGTCCCTTTAATAGATCATTCCTTATGCATACACTCTCATTATTTTTGACAGCATGTTGTCTTGTTTACACAGCACTATGTGCTGCGGACAACTTTAATTAAGCACCGCTGTGCTTTCCGGCTGCCCGGCACTCACAGCCAGAGCAGAGAAGCAGAGCGCCGGGGACAGACAGCGGAAGGCAAGTATGTAGTATTTGTTTTTTTTAACTTTTACGATGGTAACCAGGGTAAACATCGGGTTACTAAGCGCGGCCCTGCGCTTAGTAACCCGATGTTTACCCTGGTTACCGGCATTGTTGGTCGCTGGAGAGCTGTCTGTGTGACAGCTCTCCAGCGACCAAACAGCGACGCTGCAGCGATCGACATCGTTGTCGGTATCGCTGTGTGTGAAGGTACCTTTAGCCTTCCTCTACTGAATATCTGATAAGATGCGTGTGTTAACAGCAGGTTTATGCATCTGTCCCATTCATTAGGGCTAACCTTGTAATGCCTTTCCCACATAAGATGTAATAATACAGTGGCATGTAAAAGTTTGGGCATGATTAGTACTATTCCTCGTATGTCCGCTGGCTGCTATTACTGTTTTTTTTGGTTTTTTTTCTCCTTCCCCTGCATGTTTTCTCATTTAATTCCTTGATGCCAATACACAGTTGGCTTTATCTTTCCATTTGGATATATTTTCCCTTATGACTTCGAATTAATCCCCTCCTGTGTCTGTGACCAGTCTTCCTGCTGCCCCTCCCTCCTGATCACACCTGGCCTAATTCATGACCACTTAGCCTGCTATAAATTCAGAGACACAGGTCTGTCTGGACCATGGTCTCTCTTTAAAAGGATAACAGCAAATATGACAGCAGAAATATGCCAGAAGTGAACAGAAGGTAAGACTATCCACTTTTAATAAATGTACTAAATTTATTTTCCTTTCCACCACACTTACTCTCACCATGCTGACATATGCGCTAACAGTTTTGGCTCCATTACTCCTCAGCCTCCTTCGCTATCCTCAAACCCCAGCACCCTCTAGCCAAGTAATAATCTCTCCTTCCCTCCTGCCTCCCCACCTGTCCACCTCTGCTGAGCTCCTCCTCAACCTCAGACCTCTCCTAATAAAACACAAAACAAGCCGCCCGCTCTCCTTATGCCACCTGCTCTCTCTCTCATCTCCTAATCCTGGACCCCCACAGTTCATACCTCCCATTTCTACCCCCTCCTATCATTCCCAACCCACTATTAACACCTGAAATCTTGCCCACCTCAAATCTGTTCCCATTACTCCCACCCCCCTGCACCCTCTCTCTGGATCACTATGGAATGCCCGCTACATCTGCAATAAACTCCATGTGATTCACGACCTCTTTACCTCTTGCAATCTTTTCTTTCTGGGCATCACAGAAACATGGCTGACACCCTCTGACACAGCCTCCCCCACTGCACTATGTTACGGTGGCCTCCACTTCACCCACACTCCTCGCCCTGGCAATAAACATGGTGGAGGAGTGGATCTTCCAACTGTACCTTTAACCCAATCCCACCTCTACCCTCCCTTATCCTCCCTTCTTTTGAAGTCCACACTGTCCGCATCTACTCCCCCTACAACCTCCAAATAGCCGTCATATACCGACCTCCGGGCCCGACCACTGCCTTTATTGACCAATTCTCCACCTGGCTCCTTCACTTTCTCTGCTGACATTCCCACCATAACCATGGGTCATTTCAACATCCCCATTGACACCCACCAGTCAGCAGCCTCCAAACTCCTGTCCCTTACTTCATCCTTTGGACTTACTCAGTGGTCCTCCTCAGCCACCCACACAGACGTACACACATTAGACCTTGTCTTCACCCGTTTCTGCTCTCTAACTTCACAACCTCCCCTCTCCCTCTATCTGACCACCATCTACTCACTTTCTCATCCCTGTCCCCCTCACTTATCACCCATGTCCAGCAACATTCACATCCACACAGGAACCTCGCGCACCTAGACACCCACACACTCTGACTATCTTACCACTAGTATCCTTATCCTCACTCCACGACAGACACTGCCAATGCTTTCTGCAATGCCACTCTTGCATCAGCTATTGACATGGTCACCCCTGTCATGCATAGCAGAGTGCGACGAACCAATAGACAACCCTGACACAATAACATCACTAAAAAGCTTCAGCAAGCATCCAGAATTGCAGAACGGAATTGGAAGAAAACTCATTCGCAAGATGATTTCACTGCACTCAAACAAGCAACACTCGCATTCAAATCAACTCTCACCTCTGCTAAACAGGCCTACTTCACAACGCTCATATCTTCCCTATCCCACAACCCCAAACAGTTGTTCAACACTTAACTCCCTCCTCCGCCCACCACTGCCCCCTCCGAGTCTGCTAATCGTGGCCGAGGACTTTGCCACGCACTTCAAAAATAAGATCGACCAAACAAGGCAAATCTTTGTCGTCAAACCACCACAACCCCTTTGTATACCAGACCAATGCCCAAACCCCATAACTTCCCTCTCCAAAATCACTGAAGGGAGCTTGCAAAATCACACCTCACCACTTGTGCACTTGACCCCATCCCATCCCACCTCCTCCCCAACCTCACCACCACACTAATCCCATCCCTAACTCATCTCTTCAACCTATCACTAACTTCTGGTACCTTCCCCACTGCTTTCAAACATGCCACAATCACACCTATCCTCAAAAAGCCATCCCTAGACCCAAGCGCTATGTCCAGCTATCGCCCCATATCTTTGCTCCCATTTGCATCCAAACTCCTTGAGCAGCACGTCCATGCTGAACTTTCCTCTCACTTTGCATCTAACTCTCTCTTCGACAACCTACAATCTGGTTTCTGTCCCCACCATTCCATTGAGACTGCCCTGACCAAAATTACTAATGACTTACTTACAGCAAAGCTAACAGACAATTCTCTATACTCCTCCTTCTAGACCTGTCCACTGCCTTCAACACAGTTGACCACTGCCTCCTACTACAGATCCTCTCTTCCTTTGGGGGTCAAAGACCTTGCCTTATCTTGGATCTACTCATACCTTACCAACCGCACATTTAGCGTTTCCTACTCACATACCACCTCTTCATCTCGCCCCCTCTCTGTTGGTGTCTCTCAAGGCTCTCTCCTTGGGCCCTTACTCTTCTCTATCTATACACTCGGTCTGGGACAACTCCTAAGGTCATATGGCTTCCAGTACCATCTATATGCTGATGACACTCACATCTACCTCTCTGGCCCAGATGTCACCTCTGCTCTCCAGAATCCCGGAGTTTCTATCAGCCATATGCTCCTTCTCCTCTCGCTTCCTCAAGCTCAATGTGGACAAATCTAAACTAATTATCTTTCCTCCATCTCGCATATCTTCCCTACCTGATCTACCTATCAAAATAAATGAAATCACACTTTCCCCTGTCTCCAAAATCCGCTGCCTCAGAGTAACCCTGGACTCTGCCCTGTCCTTCAAACCGCACATCCAAGCTCTCGCCACCTCCTGTCGCCTCCAGCTCAAAAATATATTTTCAGAATCTGTCCTTTCCTCAAGCCTCACTCTACCAAATTGCTTGTGCATGCCCTAATCCTCTCCCGCCTCGACTACTGCAACATCCTCCTTTGTGGCCTACCTTCTTACACTCCAGTCCATCCTTAACTCTGCTGCCCAACTAATTAATCTCTCTCCTCGCTACACTCCTGCTTCCCCTCTTTGCAAATCCCTTCACTGGCTCCCAATTTCCCAGCGTATCCAGTTTAAATTACTAACACTGACCTTCAAAGCCATCCATAACCTCTCTCCTCCGTATATTTCCAAACTAATCTCTCAATATCTTCCCTCACATAATCTCCGGTCCTCCCAAGACCTCCTTCTCTCCTCCCCCGCTTATTCGCTCCTCACCCAATCGCCTCCAAGACTTCTCCCGAATATCCCCCATCCTCTGGCATTCTGTGCCACAACACATCCAGTTATCCACTACATTTGGATCCTTCAAAAGAAACCTGAAAACCCACCTCTTCAAAGAAGCTTACAGCCTGTAACAACCACACAGCCACCTCAACACCATCGGAGCTACTGCAACCCTTGACCTACTGTCTCCTTCCCCATAATCATGTAGAGTGTAAGCCCACAAGGGCAGGGTCCTCTCCCCTCTGTATCAGTCTGTCATTGTTAGTTTTGTTTACTGTAAGTGATATTTGCATTTTGATGTAACCCCTTCTCATGTACAGCACCATGGAATTAATGGTGCTATATAAATAATAATAATAACATGGTTAGTACCGTACCTAGTAACACCCCATTTTCAAAGTATCACAGTTTGCAAATGCTTTTGTAGCCAGCCAATAGTCTTAATTCTTGTTTGAGGGATTTTCATCCATTATTCCTTGGAAAATTGTAATGTTCCCTGTGCCATTGGCTGCAACACAACTCCAAAGCGTGATTGATCCATCCCCATGCTAAATGGTTGGCGAAATGTTCTTTGCCTTTGATTATTATGGCCCAAGAGCTCTATTTTAACCTTATTGATCCTCAGGACTTGTTTCCAAAAAGCACCAGGCTTGTTTAGATGTTCTTTTGCATATTTCAAACTCCAAATTTTATGGTGAGAATGCAGGAGAGGTTTTCTTCTGATGACTTATCCAAGAAGGCTATATTAATGCCAGCTTCTCTGAACAGTAGAACAATGTACCACAAGTCCAGAGTCTGCTAAATCTTTCTGAAGGTCTTTTGCTGTCAAGCTGGGGTTCTGATTTGCTTCTATAGCAATCCTACGAGCAGTTCTCAGTGAAACTTTGCTTGGTCTTTCAGACCTTATCTTGTTCCTGTTAACTGCCATTTCTTAATTACATTTCAAGCTGAGGAAAGGGCAACTTAAAAATGCTTTGATATCTTCCTTAAGCCTTCTCCTGCT
The DNA here is from genome assembly GCF_032444005.1 of Ranitomeya imitator. Lineage (NCBI taxonomy): Eukaryota > Metazoa > Chordata > Amphibia > Anura > Dendrobatidae > Ranitomeya > Ranitomeya imitator. Next base: position 131,941,408 of record NC_091284.1, read on the forward strand.
TTGTGGGCCTCCACCATTTTCATTTTCAGAGTGCTAGACAGGTACTTAGAAGAACCCATGGCTGTCTTTTGGAATAAGGTTAAAGGAGGCTGGGTTTTTATAAATCTGGGAAATTTGCATCACCTAGCCTTTCCTAACGATGATAGTGAACAAGCCATAACCCTAACAGACTAACAAAGGTTTGAAACCTTGGTTAAAATTATCTGAGCGCACAAATCTCCAAGGGTGCCCAAACTTTTGAATCGACCCATTTTCCTTTTTGTAATTTTTAAAATGTTAATGATTTTTTTCCTCCTAAAATACAAAGTAAATGTGTCCTCTAACTTTTAGGACTTTTTAGAGATTATTTCAACTTGCTTAGGCTACGTTCACATTTGCATTGTGCGGCGCAGCGTCGGTGACGCAACGCATGCACAACGCAGTTTTTTGTGATGCATGCGTTCATTTTTTGCATGATTTTTGGCGCAGAAAAAACTGCATCATGCTGCGTCCTCTGCGCCCTGACAGTTGTGCCAAAATGACGCATGCGTCACAAAACGCAAGACAACGCATGTCCATGCGCCCCCATGTTAAATATAGGGGCGCATGATGCATGCATCGCCGCGGCTGCGCCGCACAACGCTAATGTGAACGTAGCCTTAACTGTTCACAATAACAGTAATTTTGATCAGGGGTCCATTTACTTTTACATGCTACTTTCTGTGCAATGTTGGGTCCTCATGTATGGAATGGGCTCAGTGACTGAGGCCACACCATAGCAGGCAGATACCAGTTATCATATAGTTGTCAGCAGCCTGTAAATACAGCACCTGAATTGCTTAAGTTTAACCACCTAAATGCTGCTGTCAATCAATGACCTTGAGATTTAAATGGCATGATTATGTGTGATAACTGGCTCTTCCTGATCATGATGGGATCCTGCTGAAGCCACCCACACTTCTTGGTCCTCTTATGAAGGCCAGCCTATGTGTGGACTTCATAGGATAATGTCTTTCTCACTATATACTGCAATATTTGGTCTTGAACAATCACAGGCCCAAGTTTCCTAAGGACACTTTAACAAAAAAATACAGTAATATATTTTTGCGAGGGAAAAATTCTAAATCCCTTTAACATTTTTAAATATAAAAAAGTGATATTACCATATCCATAAAAGTCTGGTCTATCAAAATATTAAATTAATTAACAGTATTAAACAGTGTAATGAGAAAAAAAATTTAAATGCCAGCATTGTGGGGGTTGCCGCAATAATACACTGCTCAAAAAAATAAAGGGACACTAAAATACCACATTCTAGATATGTCTGAATAAAATATTCCAGTTGCAAATTTTTATTCATTGCATAGTGGAATGTGTTCAGAACAATAAAACATAACAATTCTCTATGTAAATCACATCTAATATCCCATGGAGGTCTGGATTTGGAATGATACTCAAAATCAAAGTGGAAAATCAAATTACAGGCTGATCCAACTTCAGTGGAAATGCCTCAAGATGAGGAAATGATGCTCAGTAGTGTGTGTGGCCTCCACGTGCCTGTATGACTTCCCTACAACGCCTGGGCATGCTCCTGATGAGGCGGCTAATGGTCTCCTGAGGGACCTCCTCCCAGACCTGGACTAAAGTATCCGCCAACTCCTTCTTTCATCTGTGAAGAGCACAGGGCGCCAGTGGCAAATTTGCCAATTCTGGTGTCCTGTGGCAAATGCCAAGCGTCCTGCATGATGTTGGGCTCTCGGCACAACCCCCATCTGTGGACGTCGGGCACTCAGACCATCCTCCTGGAGTCGGTTTCTAACCGTTTTTGCAGACACATGCACATTTGTGGCCTGCTGGAAGTCATTTTGCAGGATTGGCCCCCTCCATGTCTCCTGGTATACGGACCTGTCTCCAGGTAGTGCCTCCAGCCTCTGGACACTACAGTGACAGACACAGCAAACCTTCTTGCCACAGCTCGCATTGATGTGCCATCCTGGATGAGCTGCACTACCTGAGCCACTTGTGTGGGTTGTAGAGTCCGTCTCATGCTACCACGAGTGTGAAAGCACAACCAACATTCAAAAGTGACCAAAACATCAGCCAGAAAGTATTGGTACTGAGATGTGGTCTGTGGTCCCCACCTGCAGAACCACTCCTTTATTGAGGGTGTCTTGATAATTGCTAATAATTTCCATCTGTTGTCTATTCCATTTGTACAACAGCATGTGAAACTGATTGTCAGTGTTGCTTCCTAAGTGGACAGTTTGATTTCACAGAAGTTTTATTTACTTGGAGTTATATTCTGTTGTTTAAGTGTTCCCTTTATTTTTTTGAGCAGTATATAAAAAACAAACAAACAAAACTTACTCTACTTACCGAAAAATTATTACATGGTCTTTGAAAATAGTGTCAAGAATATTTTTATTTACCACTTAAACTTTTTTTTTTAACCCCTTCCCGACCTGTGACACAGCGTATGCGTCATGAAAGTCGGTGCCAATCCGACCTGTGACGCATATGCTGTGTCACAGAAAGATCGCGTCCCTGCAGGCCGGGTGAAAGGGTTAACTCCCATTTCACCCGATCTGCAGGGACAGGGGGAGTGGTAGTTTAGCCCAGGGGGGGTGGCTTCACCCCCTCGTGGCTACGATCGCTCTGATTGGCTGTTGAAAGTGAAACTGCCAATCAGAGCGATTTGTAATATTTCACCTAAAAAAATGGTGAAATATTACAATCCAGCCATGGCCGATGCTGCAATATCATCGGCCATGGCTGGAAATACTAATGTGCCCCCACCCCACCCCTCCGATCGCCCCCCCAGCCCCCCGATCTGTGGCCCGCTCCCCTCCGTCCTGTGCTCCGCTCCGCCGTCCTCCTGCCCGCTCCCCCCGTGCTCCAATCACACCCCCCCGTGCTCCAATCAAACCCCCCCGCACTCCGATCCCCCCCCGTGCTCCGAACCACCCCCCCTGCACACCGATCCACCCCCCCTGCACACCGATCCACCCGCCCGCACACCGATCACTCTCCCCCATGCTCCGATCCCTCCCCCCCCGTGCTCCGACGCCCCCCCGTGCCCTGATCTCCCCCCCCTGTGCCCTGATCTCCCCCCCTTATACTTACCGATCCTGGCGGGGTCCCGTCCGTCTTCTTCCCCGAGCGCCGCCATGTTCCAAAATGGCGGGCGCATGCGCAGTGCGCCCGCCGAATCTGCCGGCCGGCAGATTCGTTCCAATGTGAATTTTGATCACTGTGATATAATCTATCACAGTGGTCAAAATAAAAAAACAGTAAATGACCCCCCCCATTTGTCCCCCATAGATAGGGACAATAATAAAATAAAGAATTTTTTTTTTTTTTCACTAAGGTTGGAGTTAGAACTAGGGTTAGGGTTAGGGGTAGGGTTAGGGTTAGGGGTAGGGTTAGGGGTAGGGTTAGGGGTAGGGGTAGGGTTAGGGGTAGGGTTAGGGGTAGGGTTAGGGGTAGGGGTAGGGTTAGGGGTAGGGTTAGGGGTAGGGTTAGGGGTAGGGTTAGGGGTAGGGTTAGGGGTAGGGGTAGGGGTAGGGTTAGGGGTAGGGTTAGGGTTTCGGTATGTGCACACGTATTCTGGTCCTCTGCGGATTTTTCCGCAGCGGATTTGATAAATCCGCAGTGCTAAACCGCTGCGGATTTATGGCAGATTTACCGCGGTTTTTCTGCGCATTTCACTGCGGTTTTACAACTGCGATTTTCTATTGGAGCAGTTGTAAAACCGCTGTGGAATCCGCAGAAAGAAGCGACATGCTGCGGAATGTAAACCGCTGCGTTTCCGTGCAGTTTTTCCGCAGCATGTGTACAGCGATTTTTGTTTCCCATAGGTTTACATTGAAATGTAAACTCATGGGAAACTGCTGCGGATCCGCAGCGTGTGCACATACCTTTAGAATTAGGCTATGTGCACACGGTGCGGATTTGGCTGCGGATCCGCAGCGGATTGGCCGCTGCGGATCCGCAGCAGTGTTCCATCAGGTTTACAGTACCATGTAAACCTATGGAAAACCAAATCCGCTGTGCCCATGGTGCGGAAAATACCGCACGGAAACGCTGCGTTGTATTTTCCGCAGCATGTCAATTCTTTGTGCGGATTCCGCAGCGTTTTACACCTATTCCTCAATAGGAATCCGCAGGTGAAATCCGCAGTAAATCCGCAGGTAAAACGCAGTGCCTTTTACCCGCGGATTTTTCAAAAATGGTGCGGAAAAATCTCACACGAATCCGCAACGTGGGTACATAGCCTTAGGGTTAGGGTTGGGTTGGAATTAGGGTTGTGGTTAGGGGTGTGTTGGGGTTAGGGTTGTGGTTAGGGGTGTGTTGCGGTTAGGGTTGTGGTTAGGGTTACGGCTACAGTTGGGATAAGGGTTAGGGGTGTGTTGGCGTTAGAATTGAGGGGTTTCCACTGTTTAGGCACATCAGGGGTCTCCAAACGCAACATGGCGCCACCATTGATTCCAGCCAATCTTTCATTCAAAAAGTCAAATGGTGCTCCTTCCCTTCCGAGCCCCGACGTGTGCCCAAACAGTGGTTTACCCCCACATATGGGGTATCAGTGTACTCAGGACAAACTGGGCAACAATTACTGGGGTCCAATTTCTCCTGTTACCCTTGAGAAAATAAAAAATTGCTTGCTAAAACATCATTTTTGAGGAAAGTAAAATGATTTTTTATTTTCACGGCTCTGCGTTGTAAACGTCTGTGAAGCACTTGGGGGTTCAAAGTGCTCACCACATATCTAGATAAGTTCCTTGGGGGGTCTAGTTTCCAAAATGGGGTCACTTGTGGGGGGTTTCTACTGTTTAGGCACACCAGGGGCTCTGCAAACGCAACGTGACGCCCGCAGACCATTCCATCAAAGTCTGCATTTCAAAACGTCACTACTTGACTTCCGAGCCCCGACATGTGCCCAAACAGTGGTTTACCCCCACATATGGGGTATCAGCGTACTCAGGACAAACTGGGCAACAATTACTGGGGTCCAATTTCTCCTGTTACCCTTGAGAAAATAAAAAATTGCTTGCTAAAACATCATTTTTGAGGAAAGAAAAATGATTTTTTATTTTCACGGCTCTGCGTTGTAAACGTCTGTGAAGCACTTGGGGGTTCAAAGTGCTCACCACATATCTAGATAAGTTCCTTGGGGGGTCTAGTTTCCAAAATGGGGTCACTTGTGGGGGGTTTCTACTGTTTAGGCACACCAGGGGCTCTGCAAACGCAACGTGACGCCCGCAGAGCATTCCATCAAAGTCTGCATTTCAAAATGTCACTACTTGACTTCCGAGCCCCGACATGTGCCCAAACTGTGGTTTACCCCCACATATGGGGTATCAGCGTACTCAGGAGAAACTGTACAACAACTTTTGGGGTCAAATTTCTCCTTTTACCCTTGGGAAAATAATAAATTGCAGGCTAAAAAATCATTTTAGAGAAAATAAAATTTTTATTTTATTTTCATGGCTCTGCGTTATAAACTTCTGTGAAGCACTTGGAAGTTCAAAGTCCTCACCACACATCTAGATTAGTTCCTTTAGGGGTCTAGTTTCCAAAATGGGGTCATATGTGGGGGATCTCCAATGTTTAGGCACACAGGGGCTCTCCAAACGTGACATGGTGTCCGCTAATGATTGGAGCTAATTTTCCATTTAAAAAGCCAATTGGCGTGCCTTCCCTTCCGAGCCCTGCCGTGCGCCCAAACAGTGGTTTACCCCCACATATGGGGTATCAGCGTACTCAGGACAAACTGGACAACAACATTTGCGGTCCAATTTCTCCTATTACCCTTGGCAAAATAGGAAATTCCAGGCTAAAAATCATTTTTGAGGAAAGAAAAATTATTTTTTATTTTCATGGCTCTGCATTATAAACTTCTGTGAAGCACCTGGGGGTTTAAAGTGCTCAATATGCATCTAGATAAGTTCCTTGGGGGGTCTAGTTTCCAAAATGGGGTCACTTGTGGGGGAGCTCCAATGCATAGGCACACAGGGGCTCTCTAAACGCGACATGGTGTCCGCTAACAATTGGAGCTAATTTTCCATTCAAAAAGTCAAATGGCGCGCCTTCCCTTCCGAGCCCTGCCGTGTGCCCAAACAGTGGTTTACCCCCACATATGAGGTATCGGCGTACTCGGGAGAAATTGCCCAACAAATTTTAGGATTCATTTTATCCTATTGCCCATGTGAAAATGAAAAACTGAGGCGAAAAGAATTTTTTTGTGAAAAAAAAGTACTTTTTCATTTTTACAGATCAATTTGTGAAGCACCTGAGGGTTTAAAGTGCTCAATATGCATCTAGATAAGTTCCTTGGGGGGTCTAGTTTCCAAAATGGGGTCATTTGTGGGGGAGCTCCAATGTTTAGGCACACGGGGGCTCTCCAAACACGACATGGTGTCCGCTAACGATGGAGATAATTTTTCATTCAAAAAGTCAAATGGCGCTCCTTCCCTTCCGAACCTTACCATGTGCCCAAACAGTGGTTTACCCCCACATGTGAGGTATCGGCGTACTCATGAGAAATTGCCCAACAAATTTTAGGATCCATTTTATCCTGTTACCCATGTGCAAATGAAAAAAATTGAGGCTAAAAGAATTTTTTTGTGAAAAAAAAGTACTTTTTCATTTTTACGGATCAATTTGTGAAGCCCCCGGGGGTTCAAAGTTCTCACTATGCATCTAGATAAGTTCCTTGGGGCGTCTAGTTTCCAAAATGGGGTCACGTGTGGGGGAGCTCCAATTTTTAGGCACACGGGGGCTCTCCAAACGTGACATGGTGTCCGCTAAAGAGTGGAGCCAATTTTTCATTCAAAAAGTCAAATGGCGCTCCTTCCCTTCCAAGCCCTGCCGTGCGCCCAAACAGTGGTTTACCACCACATATGAGGTATCAGCGTACTCAGGACAAATTGGACAAGAACTTTCGTGGTTCAGTTTCTCCTTGTACCATTGGGAAAATAAAAAAAATGTTGCTAAAAGATAATTTTTGTGACTAAAAAGTTAAATGTTCATTTTTTCCTTCCATGTTGCTTCTGCTGCTGTGAAGCACCTGAAGGGTTAAAAAACTTCTTGAATGTGGTTTTGTGCACCTTGAGGGGTGCATTTTTTAGAATGGTGTCACTTTTGGGTATTTTCAGCCATATAGACCCCTCAAACTGACTTCAAATGTGAGGTGGTCCCTAAAAAAAATGGTTTTGTAAATTTCGTTGTAAAAATGAGAAATCGCTGGTCAAATTTTAACTCTTATAACTTCCTAGCAAAAAAAAATTTTGTTTCCAAAATTGTGCTGGTGTAAAGTAGACATGTGGGAAATGTTATTTATTAACTATTTTGTGTCACATAACTCTCTGGTTTAACAGAATAAAAATTCAAAATGTGAAAATTGCGAAATTTTCAAAATTTTCGCCAAATTTCCGTTTTTATCACAAATAAACGCAGAATTTATTGACCTAAATTTACCACTAACATGAAGCCCAATATGTCACGAAAAAACAATCTCAGAACCGCTAGGATCCGTTGAAGCGTTCCTGAGTTATTACCTCATAAAGGGACACTGGTCAGAATTGCAAAAAACGGCCAGGTCATTAAGGTCAAAATAGGCTGGGTCATGAAGGGGTTAATCACTGTAACCATACTATTCTGGAGAATCAGGATTCCAGGTCTTGTACAGTACAATGACCACTGTAATTGCAATGTAAAAATTAATTTTTTTTCTGTTCACTTTGTAATATAATTTTGTGTTTCAGTTAATTAATCACAACTTCAGATCTCTGCTTGATGTCGGCCGATAGGAAACCTCTTGTTTATTTATGGGCTCCTTCTCACTTGTGTGAAATATGTCCGAGTCTCGCATGTTAAAACCCGGCTCTGCCGCCAGCACTCCAGAGCGGAGCGTGCGGCCGCATAGCAATACATGAAGCTGCACGCTCCGCTCCCAAGTGCCGGCGGCAGAGCCGGGTGTTACCATGCGAGACTTGGCCATATTTCACGCAAGTGAACCCTTATATAAGTAAATTCACTGCACTCCCCTAGGATAATGCATATAAGGTGATCTTTATTCATTGATCTTCTAAGGTATATGCAAAAACTAATTCAATGTTATAGGTAACTAAGTGTTAAGCATTAAATTGCATCTTATCTGTTTACATCCTATGTTGCCTGGATTTTGTTTAGCAGTACCTCTGCTATATTGTCAACATGTAAAGGTTTATTGTTTCTTTATTTTATGTTTTGCAGGTCTTACCATATTTTTACATCCACACTATGGAATATTCATTATTTTTCATTTCCCCCACAGCAATACTGTGGTAAACTTAGTTGCCTACAGCATTGAATAGTTTTTTTGCATATACCTTGGAAAATCAATGATTAAAAATCACCTTATTTGCATTTTCTTAGTAGGGTGCAGTGAATTTACCTGTAAATGTGCTAAGGAATCCACCTTGTTCTACTCGCACCTCCAGATGATCAAACCTGAGTACACTTCAAATTATCTTGATTAATACATACAGTATAACCCTTAGACTGGGTTCACATAGCATTTGCTTCTACTTTGGGTGGCTTTGTTGGGATTTAAGTCCAAACTCCTGCAAAACGAGATTCCTGTGTATGGAGTCACTGTGCTGTCGTGCATCATTTTAATCTGTAAATGCCTATCGGAGGCAGGAAGCAAGACGTAGTTAATGGACCTGATCCCGACGGAGCCACTGAACTTAGCCTGGGTTCATTCAGGGTTGATTCAGCATGGTATACTTTTGCAGCCCACCCTTTGCTGTGCAGTGCATGGATTTTAATATGTCGGATTAACCATGGCCACATGTGCAATGTAAAAACATTCCTTAGTACAGCTCAAACACAAGTTGGGGCGATTCATCAAAACGGACTACACTCTCGCTGATCTTGATAAGAGGGCGTTTTGGAGCAGAGGCTCCTGATTCATTACGATGCTGATCCACTTACTGTTTGGGAGTGGGGGCAAGAGTTTATGGACAAAGCTTTTTGTTTGTTTTGTTTGCTTTTGGCTCATGCTCACATTTTGCATGCAACTTTTCAAAGCTTATATTTTTATTGGCCTTCCAGCCATCGTTTTTTGCCATATAAATGTGCACAGTAACATTGAAAATGCTTTTTTTAGCTGATGTCTTTACCAAACTGGCAGATTACTTTTCAGTCCTTAATCTACGTTTCCACATTGTGGCTACGTCTTTGTGATTTGTTAATCTATATTTCTGGTTTCTTGTAGATCACCTGTACCACCGCCATCATCAGCAATTTCGACCTACCTGCCATCACTATATTCTGCCGCACCAAGAAACTCATCTCGAAGATCACAAAAAGCCCGTCGAAAAGTAGCCAAAATGAAGAGATTTTATGGCCCAGGAAGAGAACAGGTAAAATTAGTGCAGCTACTTCTCCCCGAAGAGTCGTCTACAGGAGCAAAAACCATTTTTGATATTAGTGAAAAATAGATGTTTCTAAAAGAGAACAAATGCCATATAGTTCATCACTCCAGCGAACACATCCACTGCTGGGATTAAAAGCTGATAACTTTTTTTTTTTGCCGGTCATTCTGTCCACAATATCTCTCCCCACAGATGTGAACAGTCCTAGAAACTATAATGAGTACATGATCTATCAGGAAAAAACATGGATAGACCACGTAGAAGAAAGTTGGACATGTGAAATGTGCCTAAGAATTGTAATGTGCAGCGACAATGGACTTTTCACACATCAGTTTTTTGGCAGTGTTTCATCAATATTAAACCCAAACCAGAAGAATCTACAAAACACCAAACTCGTCATTCTTTGGTCATGTTCAGTATTTGGAAGGCAAAAATCACGAGTCAAAATATTTGAGGAAAAGTAATAATAGAAACACGTCACCACTTTTATGTTTTTCATCCACGCCTGGTTTTGGCTTACAAATACTGCTGGACAATACTGACCGTGTGAACATGGCCTTTCAGTTATTTGTCTCCCTTTAGGTTCCACTCCTGACTGACCGCCGGGTCTCTTGTTTGGAGCACAGTCCGTATTTCACTGATGTATGAAACCGGCCTTACATCAATAGACAGTCCATGTGCTTTCTGTGTGTTGTCCTTTGTGCGCAGTGACCATACTTTGGCTCGTCTGCATTGTAGATCATTATTCACCTTAGGCTTCTTTCACACTTCCGTTTTTACAATCTGCACAGGATCCGTCAAAATGTTGAAATGACAGATCCTGTTCAGATTGTAAAAAACTGGTGCACTGAGCCCGTTTTTCTGACGGACCCGTCGAGGCTATGTGCACCTGTTGTGTATGCATCTTCGTAGCGGTTTTCTGCTGCAAAAACGCATACACAACACAACCCATATTAAAAATAAAACAAAATAAAAAAAAAAAATTGCAATATTCTCACCTTTCGGCGTCCCGCGCAGCGTTACTAATGCTCCCGGGCAGCTGGCGTTCCCAATAAGGCCTTACGTTACAATGACTTCTCATGACGTAGCGGTCTCACATTACTGAGAACGGCAGCTGCCGGGAGCATCAGTAACGCTGCGCGGGACGCCGGAAGGTGAGAATATTGCTTTTTTTTTTTTTTTTTTTTTTTTTTAAAAACATATCTTTTTACTATTGATGCTGCATAGGCAGCATCAATAGTAAAAAGAGAGAGAGCGAGAGAGAATTTCCCTGGCCGGAAATTCTTCCAGGCATGCTCAGTTTCAAAAGACGGCATCCGTCGCTGGATTCCTGCTTTTGACAGTCAGCGACGGATCCTGCGTCCATAGACTTACATTATAGCCAACGACAGGCAGCGCAGGATCCGTCGCTGAGCGATTTGCCGACGTGCAGAAAAAAACGTTCCTCTGCGATTTCTCCGCCCGACGGACAGCAATTTTGCGACGGATCCGGTGCACGACTGATAAAACGTGTGGCCATCCGTCACTAATACAAATCTATGAGAAAAAATGCATCCTGCGGGCAAAATCGCAGGATCTTTTTTTTCACAAAACGACGCATTATGATGGGAGACGGAAGTATGAAAGAGGCCTTACCAATCTGCTGCTGCTCTCAGGTCACCGCTGGTCTCCGTATCTTAGCACTGATGTTTTTTTTTCCTTTATTAGGAGGATGGAACCAGAGTTGTCAGCCGACAACTATTTTCAAATGAACAAGCACAATCAAACCAGGTGATGTTCAGTAATGATTGGGATGAAGAAGCAGAAAAACTGTATGCTTGGAGTCAAAACCTGTCTCTAGAAGAACCTGGGATGCCATCACCTGTGCATCTGTAAAAGCTAGAATTGGTCGCTGTGCACGATGGAAATCTGCCGATTGCATCAGATCTTTTGCTAGAATCTTCAGTTGCCATTTCTATCAATATGGGTGATCCGTAGAGAGACATGGGAAGATAAATGGGTGGTTTCTAGTGATGAGCGAATATACTCGTTACTTGAGATTTCCCGAGCATGCTTGGGTGTCCTCCGAGTATTTGTAAGTACTTGGAGATTAGGGGTATGTGCACATGATGCGGATTTTTCTGCGCATCCGCAGCAGTTTCCCATGAGTTTACAGTACAATGTAAACCTATCAGAAACAAAAAATGCTGTGCCCATGCTGCGGAAAAAAACGCGCAGAAACGCAGCGTTTTATTTTCCGCAGCATGTCAATTCTTTGTGCGGAATCCGCAGCGTTTTTACATCTGCTCCAATAGAAAACTGCAGATGTAAATCCGCAGCGGAATCCGCAATAGAAAACGCGATAAATCCGCAGGAAAAACCGCAGCAGTTTTCCCCTGCAGATTTATCAAATCCGCTGCGGAAAAATCCGCAGAGGAGCTCTATATGTGTACACATACCCTTAGTGTTCCTCACCTCAGCTGAATGATTTACATCTGTTAGCCAGCATAAGTACATGTGGGGATTCCCTAGCAACCAGACAACCCCCACATGTACTTATGCTGGCTAACAGATGTAAATCATTCAGCTGCGGCGATGAAAACTAAATTTCTGAGCACTAAAAAATACTCGGAGGACACCCAAGCGTACTCGGGAAATCTCGAGTAACGAGTATATTCGCTCATCACTAGTGGTTACTTATATTTTCTATAATGAAGCTTGGATACATAGGTACAGGGTTGTCCTTCAATTGGAATACAACCTAAATGATCCCCGTTGGGTAAGACCAAAGTGTGTCATTTGGGATTTTTTTTTTACATTATTACAAACAAACATGCTTAGTAATTAGAGGGGTAAGTTTGCATTAGGCCGGATCACACATGCGAGAAATACGTTTGAGTCTCGCATGGTAATACCCGGCATTGCCGCCGTCACTCAGGAGCGGAGCGTCGGCTGCATAGCAATACATGCGGCCGCACGCTCCGCTCCTGAGTGACGTCGGGAATGCCGGGTATTACCATGCGAGACTTAGACGTATTTCTCACATGTGTGATGCCGGCCTAAAGCCTCTTGCTGAACACATTTCTGGGATTGTCCGAGGTCCAGCCAGCAGCTGAGTCTAACAAGCGATCTGAGGGTATAAAACGGTCAGGTCTCATACAATGCAATACATGTGTATTGCATTGTATGAGACTGGTGATCAGAGAAGTAAAAATTGAAGTCCCATACAAGGAACGAAGTAAAAAAAATTTTTAAAAACTACAAAAAAAAAAATAAAAAAATCAGAAAATATTAAACCAATAACTACATATTTATGTTAAAACAATAGAGTACACATATTTGGTATCGCCACGTCTGGAACGAGCCGTTCAAAAAGTCAAATCAAAATTAAAATGGTAACAATGAAAACGTCATCTTTTCCCGCAAAAAACAAGCTGCCATACAGCTCCAACAGTGGAAAAATAAAAGTTATAGCTCTCAGAATAAAGCAATGCAAAAACAATTATTTTTTCTATAAGTTTTTATTGTGAAAAAGCGTCAAAACATAAAAAAAGTAAATGTAGTATCACTGTAGTCGTACTGACCCGAAGAATAAAGCTGCCTTTTCCTTTTTTCCACTCGCGGAACGGCAATAAAAAAAAAAAAAACCTAAAAACAAGTCCTGAATTTCTGGAGCTTGATCATTCTGTCTCCCAAAAATCAGAATAGAAAGCAATCAAATGTCATGTGCCCGAAAATGGTACCAATAAAAACATCAGCTCGACCTGCAAGAAAACAAACCCTCACATGACTGTTGGCCGAAATATGGAAAAATTATAGTTCTCAAAATATGGTGATGCAAACACCTGTTTTTGCAATAAATAGCATCTTTTAGTGTGTGACACTGTCACGATCCACTTTTGGATTTGTGGTGCCTCTGGTTCCACTTTGTTTAAATGTAGCTTTCCTTTCAGTCCATCGGGGGTTAATGTCAGTTTTTCCCCTCTGCTGGCAATCTGGTGTAACTGCGGTATTGCTGGGTCAGCTGATGTGATGGTGACCACTCCCACCATCCTTTAAATGGTCACCTGATGCATCCGCTGACTGTTGGTCAAACTCTATCTTTAGAGACCAGCTTAGCAGGAGCAGCTCTCTGGTGTCAGCCAATTCTGGTGTTTGGAGTCCTGTTGCTGTGCTGCTATCTGTGGTGTGGAGCTTGGCAGCGGCATCTGGGAGCTAAGTGCTGTATTTTCACCTTGTCCCTTTGTTGTTTGTCATTATACCGTCTTGTATTATCTGCAGTGGTGAGGCTAGTGCTCCTTGCCGGTCAGTGCACTAGCCAGGGCAGTATTAGGTGACAGCGAGGGACTTAGGTTTGTGACAGTGGCAGGTAAAAGGACCCACTTAGGGCGTTAGGGGACTGCAGGGACAGGCTCAGGTGGTGACCATCCCCCATTTCCCTAACTGTAGGGCCTTCCTCTCCCCCAATACCATCCCGTGACAGACAGCAGCCAAACATAAAAACCCAATATAAATCTGTTATCGCTGTAAGCGCACCGACCCAAGCATAAAGTCGCCTAATCACACATACCGTACGAGAAACAGCTTAAATACATAAAATCAATTCTTCACCTACATTTATTTTTTCATTCTGCCTCGCAAAGATCGCAGTAAGGCTCGGCGCATGTTTAACCTGTGCTCTATGTTGAGCGCTTACACTGGGGTTTCCGTGTAAATCTCTGAAATGCGTGATTAAGGCTGAACCCCCGGACGACAATTCCCTATAATGAGGCAGATGGTTGCACTGTGGATGCCATAGGTCCTGTGATCCGGTTGTATCCATCTTTTTAGTCATATATAAAAAAAAAAGTGCAGTCCGCCAGTTTTATGCACCTCTAAGGGTATGTGCACACGTTGCGGTTTTTACTGCGGATCCGCAGCGTCAAAAACGGTGCGGATCTGCAGCAGTTTTCCATGCGATGTACAGTACCATGTTAACTTATGGAAAACAAAAACCGCTGTGCACATGCTGCGGAAAAAAACGCGCGGAAACGCTGCGGTTTATTTTCCGCAGTATGTCAATTCTTTGTGCGGAATCCGCAGCGGTTCAACACCTGCTCCATATTAAAAAACCGCAGGTGTAAAACCGCAGTAGAATCCGCATAAAATCCGCTATAAATTCACAGGAAAAACGCAGTGTTTTTGCCCTGCGGATTTATCAAAATCAGTGCGGAAAAATCCGCACACCACTCCGCAGCGTGTGCACATAGCCTAAAAAGGACATCGCTGAAAAGCGTAACTCTGCTGCCTCATTATAGAGAATGGATGCCTTGGGGGTTTCATCTGAATCACGTCACTCAGATTTAGATGGAAACCCCAAAGTAAGTGCTCAGCGTACAGCGCTGGATAAATGTGATCCCTAACATTATGTAAAATGTTCCTAGTAAAAGCTTAAACTTAATCTACAAAAAAAAGCAAGTCCTCACTCAGGTTCATCATCTGTTAACAGAAATATAGGGGGCTTCCATGTTACTGCTGGTACAAAGGTTCTGGAAAAGAGTTATGGCTCCTCACCCCCCTAAAAGAAAATCTGCACTCTCAAATCCAAATGCCCCCCTTCCTTCTGAGCCCCAGTGTGTCTAAACCACATATAGCGTCCACTTGTTTGGCATTTCTGTAGTGATGAGAGCCCGCCTAATTTACGGGTTTCCAGAAGTGCGGGCTGGGTATAACGTACTGGTGACTGCAACATACTGGTCACTATAATGTTTGAAATCTTTACTCAGCAACATCCACTGCTGCTTTTTTTCTCACAAACACTTATGGAGTCAAAATCATCACTACACCTGTAGATAAATTCCCAAAGGAGTGTAATTTCCAAACTGGGGTCACTTGAGAGGATATTTTGCTTTTCTGGCATTTAGGGGCTCTCTATATGGAGTCCGGAAACTATTCTATAATAATTTGTTCTCTCAAATAGCGCTCTGTCCCTCCAGAGCCTCGCTCTGTAGCTAAGCAGTACTGTACAGTCACATATGGGGTATTGCCAAGTTCAGCAGAAATTGTGGGACACATTTTGGCACCATTTTTACCCATTTCCCAGTCTGAAAATGTAAAATCTTGGGCTAAAACTTTTTTTTTTGTGGTAAAAATGTAATTTTTTTTTCATATACCGTATATACTCGAGTATAAGCCGACCAGAGTATAAGCCGACCCCCCTAATTTTGCCACAAAAAACTGGGAAAACTTATTGACTCGAGTATAAGCCTAGGGTGGAAAATGGAGCAGCTACCGGTTAATGTCAAAAATAAAAATAGATGCCAATAAAAGTAAAATTAATTGAGACATCAGTATGTTAAGTGTTTTTGAATATCCATATTGAATCAGGAGCCCCATATAATGCTCCATACCGTTCATTATTGTCCCATAGCTATGCCATATAGTGCTCTGCGCCGTTCATTATTGTCCCATAGCTGTGCCATATAGTGCTCTGCACCGTTCATTCTTGCCCCATAGCTGTGCCATATAGTGCTCTGCACCGTTCATTATTGCCCCGTAGCTGTGCCATATAGTGCTCTGCACCGTTCATTATTGCTCCTTATTTAGCTGTGCCATATAGTGCTCTGCACCGTTCATTATTGTCCCATAGCTGTGCCATATAGTGTTCTGCACCGTTCATTTTGGCCCCATAGCTGTGCCATATAGTGCTCTGCACCGTTCATTATTGCCCCATAGCTGTGCCATATAGTGCTCTGCACCGTTCATTATTGCCACATAGCTGTGCCATATAGTGCTCTGCACCATTCATTATTTTCCCATAGTTGTGCCATATAGTGCTCTGCACCGTTCATTATTGCCCCATAGCTGTGCCATATAGTGCTCTGCACTGTTCATTATTGCCCCATTGATGTACCATAGAAAGCTGTGCCATTGCTGCAATAAAAAAAAAAAAAGCCATACTCACCTTTCTTGCTTGCAGCTCCCGGCGCCGCTCCATCTTCCCTGCGTCTCTCCGCACTGACTGATCAGGCAGAGGGCGCCGCGCACACTATATGCGTCATCGCGCCCTCTGAGCTGCACAGTCAGTGCGGAGAGACGCCGGGAAGATGGAGCGACGCCCGGCGTCCCTCTCCTTCTCCCGGACATCTGGTCTTCGGTGCCGTAGCCTCTTCCTCTATCAGCGGTCACCGTTACCGCTGATTAGAGAAATGAATATGCGGCTCCACCCCTATGGGAGTGGAGTCCATATTCATTTCTCTAATGAGCGGTCCTACGTGACCGCTGAAGAGGGGAAGAGCTGCAGCACCCGAAGACCGTGAGACGGCAGGGGGATCGCCGGGACTAGGTGAGTATGCCTCAGCGCCCTCTCCCCCTCACCCGCCGACCCTGCCACCTACTGTGACTCGAGTATAAGCCGAGAGGGGCACTTTCAGCCCAAAAATTTGGGCTGAAAATCTCGACTTATACTCGAGTATATACGGTAATTTATAAAATTCTGTGTCACACTTGTGTCAATATGATCACTGCACCCCTAGATGAACTCATTGAGAGGTGTAGTTTATAAAATGGGGTCACTTACGGGGGTTTCTGCTGTTCTGGCACCCCTCGGGGGCTCTGCCAATGTGACATGGATCCCTCAAACCAGTGCAGCAAAATCTGCACTGTAATATGGCGCTTTCCCTTTTTGAGCTTCCCTCCAAAAGTAGTTTTCGACCACTTATGGGGTATTGATGTACTCAGGAGAAATTGCATAAATTGTACTGTTTGTTTTCTCCTATTACCCCTTCTGAAAATTGCAAACTTGGGGTCAAAGTGACATTTTAGTGGAAAATGTAGTAATATTTCATTTACGTAGCCCAATTTTATACAAGTTTGTGAATCACCTGAGGGTTAAACATACTACTCCCCTAGATCAATTCCTTGAGAGGTGTAGTTTACAAATGGGATCACCTGTGGGTGTTTCTGCTGTTTTGGCATGTCAAGGGCACTTCAAAAGGTGACATGGTATCTGCAACCTATTGCAGCCAAAATAGCGCTCATTCTCTTTCCA
The DNA here is from genome assembly GCF_032444005.1 of Ranitomeya imitator. Taxonomy (NCBI): domain Eukaryota; kingdom Metazoa; phylum Chordata; class Amphibia; order Anura; family Dendrobatidae; genus Ranitomeya; species Ranitomeya imitator. Next base: position 131,958,817 of record NC_091284.1, read on the forward strand.
GCCCTACCATGCGCCCAAGCAGTCATTTAACAAATATGGGGTAACTGCATACTTTTGAAAAATTGCACAACAAATTTTGGCATCCTTTTTCTTCTGTTACCATTGTGAAAATTAAAAAATGGGGCTGAATCAAAATTTTTGTTGGGAAAATCTGTTTAATTTTCACGTCTCAACATTATAAAATTCTGCAAGTCCCCTGAGGGTTCAAAATGCTCACCACACATCTAGATAAAGTCCTTGAGGGGTCTAGTTTACAAAATGGGGTCATTTGTGGGGGGTTTCTACTGTTTAGGCACCTCAGGGGCTCTCCAAATTCAACCGCTCAGGTCACCCCCACTTTCCACACTTATAGAAACATACAGGCCATTAACACCCAGGAACTTATGAAGAACTTGCAGTCCTCATTGGCCCCAATCTCCTCCATCTCATGTCCTGATTCTGCTCTGAAGCATTACAATGAAACCCTGCAAAGTGCCCTGGATGAAGCTGCTCCTCCTATACATAAAACAACTCGGCACAGACGGCAACAACCGTGGCACACGCTGCAAACACGTTTCCTGCAGCGGTGCTCCAGGTGCGCAGAACGTCTGTGGAGAAAATCTAATCTACCCGAAGATTTCATCCATTATAAGTTCATGCTAAAGACATACAATTCTGCCCTTCACCTCTCCAAACAAACCTACTTCAACACCCTCCTCACCTCCCTGTCCAATAACCCTAAACGTCTCTTTGACACGTTCCAGTCCCTACTCAACCCAAGAGCGCAGGCCCCAACCACGGATCTCCGTGCTGACGATCTGGCCAATTACTTCAAAGAAAAAATTGACCATATTCGACAGGAAATCATCTCCCAATCTCTTCATACCATGCACTGTCCTCCCTCCCCCACTGCATCTAGTTCACTCTCTGACTTTGAACCAGTTACAGAAGAAGAAGTAAGCAGGCTCCTTGCATCTTCTCGCCCGACCACTTGCACCAGTGACCCCATTCCGTCACATTTCCTCCAGTCCCTTTCCCCGGCTGTCACCTCTCACCTAACAAAAATATTCAACCTTTCCCTCACTTCCGGTATTTTTCCCTCCTCATTTAAGCATGCCATCATACATCCATTACTTAAAAAACCATCCCTCGACCAAAACTGTGCCGCTAATTATAGACCTGTCTCTAATCTTCCCTTCATCTCTAAACTCCTCGAACGCCTGGTCCACTCCCGTCTTACCCGCTATCTCTCAGATAACTCTCTTCTCGACCCTCTTCAATCTGGTTTCCGCTCTTTACACTCTACTGAAACTGCCCTCACTAAAGTCTCTAATGACCTACTAACAGCTAAATCTAATGGTCACTACTCCATGCTAATTCTCTTGGATCTCTCTGCAGCATTTGATACTGTGGATCATCAGCTCCTCCTCACTATGCTCCGCTCCATCGGCCTCAAGGACACCGTTCTCTCCTGGTTCTCCTCCTATCTCTCTGACCGATCCTTCACTGTATGTTTCGCTGGTTCCTCCTCCTCTCACCTTCCCCTTACTGTTGGGGTTCCTCAAGGATCAGTCCTAGGCCCCCTCCTCTTCTCTTTGTATACTGCCCCTATTGGACAAACAATCAGTAGATTTGGCTTCCAGTACCATCTCTATGCTGACGACACCCAACTATACACTTCTTCTCCTGATCTCACGCCTGCCTTATTAGAAAACACCAGTGATTGTCTTACCGCTGTCTCTAGCATCATGTCCTCCCTCTATCTGAAACTAAACCTGTCAAAAACTGAACTCCTCGTGTTTTCTCCCTCTACTAACCTACCTTTGCCTGACATTGCCATCTCCGTTTGCGGTTCCACCATTACTCCAAAGCAACATGCCCGCTGCCTTGGGGTCATCCTTGATTCTGACCTTTCATTCACCCCCCACATCCGATCACTGGCTCGCTCTTCTTACCTGCATCTCAAAAACATTTCTAGAATTCGCCCTTTTCTTACTTTCGACTCTGCAAAAACTCTTACTGTTTCACTTATTCATTCTCGTCTGGACTATTGTAACTCTCTACTAATCGGCCTCCCTCTTACCAAACTCTCCCCGCTCCAATCTGTCCTGAATGCTGCTGCCAGGATCATATTCCTCACCAACCGTTACACCGATGCCTCTACCTTGTGCCAGTCATTACACTGGTTACCCATCCACTCAAGAATCCAGTACAAAACTACTACCCTCATCCACAAAGCACTCCATGGCTCAGCACCACCCTACATCTCCTCTCTGGTCTCAGTCTACCACCCTACCCGTGCCCTCCGCTCCGCTGATGACCTCAGGTTAGCATCCTCAATAATCAGAACCTCCCACTCCCGTCTCCAAGACTTTACACGTGCTGCGCCGATTCTTTGGAATGCACTACCTAGGATAATACGATTAATCCCCAATCCCCACAGTTTTAAGCGTGCCCTAAAAACTCATTTGTTCAGACTGGCCTACCGCCTCAATGCATTAACCTAACGATCCCTGTGTGGCCTATATTAAAAAAAAAAAAAAATTAATTAACTGGTTCATGCAGCTTTACATGAACACCCAAGCCTTACACTATGGCTGGTCCGAATAACTATAGCAATTGTTACCATCCACCTCTCGTGTCTCCCCTTTTCCTCATAGTTTGTAAGCTTACGAGCAGGGCCCTCACTCCTCTTGGTATCTGTTTTGAACTGTATTTCTGTTATGCTGTAATGTCTATTGTATGTACAAGTCCCCTCTATAATTTGTAAAGCGCTGCGGAATATGTTGGCGCTATATAAATAAAAATTATTATTATTATTATTAACATGGCGTCGGCTACTGATTCAAGCCAATTTTGTATTCCAAAAGTCAAATGACGCTCCTTTCCTTCCAAGCCCGGCTGTGCACCCAAACGTTTTCCACCTCATATGTGGTATCTGTGTACTCAGGAGAAATCACACCACAAATTTTATGGTGCATTTTCTTCTGTTACCCAGGTGAAAATGGAAAATATGGCGATAAAGTGGGAAAAAGTTAAATGTTCATTTTTTTATTTTTTTTTTCCTTCCACGTTACACTAATTCTTGTGAAGTACCTGAAGGGTCAAAATAAACTTCTTGAATGGTTTTGAGCACTTTTCAGTGGAGTTTTCAGAATGGTGTCACTTTTGGGTATTTTCTGTCATATAGACCCCTCAAACTGACTTCAAATGTGAAGTGGTCCCTAAAAAAAAAAATGGTTTTGTAAATTTTATGGAAAAATGATACATGCAAGTTTCCTTTCCAGAGAAAAAGAGGACTTAAAGTCTATAGCGCCACCTGTTGGAAGTAGCGATCCTACAAGTCACAATCAACCCTTTTAACGAGTCGTGCAATATGACTTCGGAAAAAAGCCAAATCAGAATCTCAATTCGCAGACACGGTGTTTCGGGCTGTTGGCCCTAGTCAGTGCAAAGTATGAGAACTGATTTGGCTAGGTGAGAAGCTCTGGACTGGGGTCTAAGGCTGGAGTCACACTCTGCGTAATACAATACGGTCCGTATATTACGGCCGTAATACGCTGAAAAGTCCCCAAAATAGTGGTCCGTAGCTCCTCCGTAGGCAGGGTGAATCAGCGTATTTTGCGCATGGCATCCTCCGTATGGCATCCGTACTGCGTGTTTTTCTCGCAGGCTTGCAAAATCGACATACGGCTATACAAGGGATCCATGTGTAAAAAAAACAAAACAAAAACATATTATATATATATATACATACATACATACATACATACATACATACATACATACATACATACATACATACATATATATATATACATATATATACATATATATACATACATAAACACACACACACACACACACACGTCAGTAGGCTTGTTCACTGTGCGCGCAGCTCATGTGTTCTGGTTTCATATAATTGTTTTCTTGTGTCCACAAGACTGGGGAGGCCTCCACCCCTCTTTTTTTGAGCTGTGCGCACAGGAGCCGTTCTGTCCAGCGTGTCCACATGGACATTCCTTTTCTGAATCCTGCTCATACAGGTATTGTACATATGACCAGGTTTTAAATACATCAGATAGGGATTACATACATTAGTTAGGACTGCTCTGATATGGGTATACCTTGACGTTTGGTAGAGCGGCTTAATATAAATTTTTTGCAAAAAACGTATCAACCAAATACCCTGTTTTTTCCATCTTTTTACTAGCACTTGCTGTCCATTGTGATTTTTTTGCAACAGTGTGTTTTTGGTTTTACTGTGCTTTTTTGTGTTTTCACATATATGTATATATATTATTACTTCATACAGCGCTAGATAGCTTTAAAGCCGGTAATTCAATTGCCGGCTTTTGCCATCTCCTTCCTAAACCCGACATGATATGAGACATGGTTTACATACAGTAAACCATCTCATATCCCCATTTTTTTTTGCATATTCCACACTACTAACGTTAGTAGTGTGTATATGCAAAATTTGGCCGTTCTATTAAATTAAAGAGTTAAATGGTGGAAAAAATTGGCGTGGGCTCCCGCGCAATTTTCTCCGCCAGAGTAGTAAAGCCAGTGACAGAGCAGATATTAATAGCCTGGAGAGGGTCCATAGTTATTGCCCCCCTGGCTAAAAACATCTGCCCCCAGCCACCCCAGAAAAGGCACATCTGGAAGATGCACCTATTCTGGCACTTGGCCACTCTTCCCATTCCTGTGTAGCGGTGGGATATGGGGTAATGAAGGGTTAATGCCACCTTGCTATTGTAAGGTGACATTAAGCCAGATTAATAATGGAGAGGTGTCAATTATGACACCTATCCATTATTAATCCAATTGTAAGAAAGAGTTTAAAAAAACACACACATTATTAAAAAGTAATTTAATGAATTAAACACACCGTTTGTTGTAATATTTTATTGTACGCTCAATCCACTGGCTGAAGACCCTCGCTCTGTGACAAAGAAAAAATAATAAACCAACAATATACATACCTTCCGAGGATCTGTAACGTCCCACGTTGTAAATCCATCTGAAGGGGTTAATTTTTTTTACAGCCAGGAGCTCTGCTATAATGCAGCTATGCTCCTGGCTGTAGACCACAGCAAATGAATGGAAACTAGGTCAGTGACCTGTAGTTACCTTCATTCGCGGTGAGGCGCCCTCTGCTGGATGTCCTTCGAGCGTGGGAAAAATTCAGAAAAGTTCCCAGGCTCGAGTTCATATGAGGACAACCAGCATTGTTATTTATTATTGTATATCCGTATGTCGGTTTTGCAAGCCTGCGAGAAAATCTCGCAGTACGGATGCCATACGGATTACATACGGAGGATGCCATGCGCAAAATACGCTGACACACCCTGCCTACGGAGGAGATACGGACCACTATTTTGGGGATTTTTCAGTATATTACGGCCGTAAATTACGGACCGTATTGTCTTACGCCGAGTGTGACGCCGGCCTTAGGGCTAGGGTTAGGGCTAAATTTAGGGTTAGGGTTGGGGCTAAATATAGGGTTAGGCTTCTTTCACACTTGCGTCGGTACGGGGCCGTTGCAATGCGTCAGCCCGACATACCGACGCACGTTGTGAAAATTGTGCACAATGTGGGCAGCGGATGCAGTTTTTCACTGCATCCACTGCCCAATCTATGTCCTGGGGAGGAGGGGGCGGAGTTATGGCCACGCATGCGCGGTCGGAAATGGCGGACGCGACGTACAAAAAAACGTTACATTGAAAGATTTTTTTTGTGCCGACGGTCCGCCAAAACACAACTGATCCAGTGCACGTCGCGATCTGTCGGCAATACAAGTCTATGGGCAAAAAACGCATCCTGCGGGCACATTTGCAGGATCCGTTTTTTGTCCAAAACGACAGATTGCGACAGATGCCAAACAACGCAAGTGTGAAAGTAGCCTTAGGGTTAGGGTTGGGGCTAAAGTTAGGGCTAGGGTTAGGGTTGGAGCTAAAGTTAGGGTTAGGGTTGGGGCTAAATTTAGGGTTAGGGCTAAAGTTAGGGCTAGGGTTGCGGCTAAAGTTAGGGTTAGAGTTGGCATTAGGGTTAGGGTTTGGATTAGGGTTGGCATTACGGTTACGCTTGGGATTAGGGATAGGTTTGGGATTAGGGTTAAGGTTAGGGTTGGGATTAGGGGTGTATTGGGATTAGGGTTAGGTTTGAGGTTAGGGTTGAGATTAGGATTAGGGGTGTGTTGGATTTAGGGTTTTGATTAGGGTTATGGTTAGGGTTGACATTAGGGTTGTTTTGGGGTAAGGGTTGTGATTATCGTTAGGGTTGTGATTAGGATTATGGATCGGGTTGGGATTAGGGTTAGGAGTGTGTTGGGGTTAGGGTTGGCGTTAGAATTGGGGGGTTTCCACTGTTTAGGTACATCAGGGGGTCTCCAAACACGACAGCCAATTTTGCGCTCAAAAAGTCAAATGGTGCTCCCTCCCTTCTGAGCTCTGTCGTGCGCCCAAACAGTGGGTTACCGCCACATATGGGGCATCAGCGTACTCGGGATAAATTGGACATCAACTTTTGGTGTCCAATTTCTCCTGTTACCCTTATGAAAATAAAATTTGGGGGCAAAAAGATCATTTTTGTAGAAAAAATGTGATTTTTTTTTTTTTTTTTTTTTCACGGCTCTACGTTATAAACTTCTGTGAAGCACATGGGGCTTCAAAGTGCTCACCACACATCTAGATAAGTTCCTTAAGGGGTCTAGTTTCCAAAATGGTGTCACTTGTGGGGAGTTTCCACTGTTTAGGCACATCAGGGGCTCTCCAAACGCAACATGGCGTCCAATCTCAATTCCAGCCAATTCTGCATTGAAAAAGTCAAACGGCGCTCCTTAACTTCCAAGCTCTGTGGTGCGCCCAAAAAGTGGTTTACCCCCACATATGGGGTATCGACGTGTTCAGGAGAAATTGCATAACAAAATTTATGGTTACATTTCTGTTTTTACACATGTGAAAATAAAAAAAAAATGGTTCTGAATTAAAATGTTTGCAAAAAAAAGTTAAATGTTCGTTTTTTTCCTTCCACATTGTTTCAGTTCCTGTGAAGCACGTAAAGGGTTAATAAACTTCTTGAATGTGGTTTTGAGCACCTTGAGGGGTGCAGTTTTTAGAATGGTGTCACACTTAGAAAATAACCATCATATAGACCCCTCAAAATGACTTCAAATGTGATGTGGTCCCTAAAAAAAAAAAATGGTGTTGTAAAAATGAGAAATTGCTGGTCAACTTTTAACCCTTATAACTCCCTAACAAAAAAATTTTGTTTCCAAAATTGTGCTGATGTAAAGTAGACATGTGGGAAACGTTATTTATTAACTATTTTTCGTGACATATCTCTCTGATTTAAGGACATAAAAATACTAAGTTTGAAAATTGCAAAATTTTAAAAATTTACCATATTTCCGTTTTTTTCATAAATAATCGCAAGTAATATCGAAGAAATGTTACCACTAACATGCAGTACAATATGTCACAAAAAAAAACAATCTCAGAATCAGCGGGATCCGTTAAAGCGTTCCAGAGTTATAACCTCAAAGTGACAATGGTCAGAATTGTAAAAATTGGCTCGGTCATTAAGTACCAAATTGGCTCTGTCACTAAAGGTACCTTCACACTGAACGATATCGCTAGCGATCCGTGACGTTGCAGCGTCCTGGATAGCGATATCGTTGAGTTTGACAGGCAGCAGCAATCAGGATCCTGCTGTGCCATCGTTGGTCGGCGCAGAAAGTCCAGAACTTTATTTCGTCGCTGGACTCCCTGCAGACATCGCTGAATCGGCGTGTGTGACGCCGATTCAGCGATGTCTTCACTGGTAACCAGGGCTGCGCTTAGTACCCCGATGTTTACCCTGGTTACCAGCGTAAAAGTAAAAAAAAAACAAACACTTCATACTTACCTTCCGCTGTCTGTCTGGTGACGTCACCGTTGTGCTTTCCGGCCGCTGTGCTTACACAGTGCAGAGAAGCACAGTGCCGGAGGACAGACAGCGGAAGGTAAGTATGTTTTTTTTTTTTTCTCTTCGCCATGACAGCACCCACTGAGAGAGGGGATCCGCCCCTAGGAACAGGAAACCCTACGGAGAGATAAAAGGGGCGGTCCCCCTCGCTCCCACAGTTTGGTTTCCTGTTCCTACGGGAAGATCCACGGAGTGAAGAGGATTCCCAGCCTGGACGCCGCTTGCGCAGTTTACCTGTGAGGACGGCAAGGGCTCCAGGACTGGATGCAGCGTCGGGGGTGCCGATTCAGTTTTCCCCCCTCTGCTGGCAGACGTCGCGAGACCGGGTCGTGGGGGCCGGTTCGCGGCAGATGTCCGGCGGTCTGCGGGGCAAGTACCAGGTGGTAGCGTCGCGCCGTCCTCGGCGGACGCCTGTGCGGTGTGGAACCCAGCGCATGCCCCCGGAAGTGCTGGTAAGCTTCCGGGGTGCGGAGGAGTGAGACGACGCCGGCGCTGAAGCCGGTAACAGCGCCGGAGTATCCAATATGGCCGCGACCCGGAAGTGGTTAGCACTTCCGGGTTCAACAGGAAGAACATGGCGGCCCCCATGTGAAAAGGACGCCGGCGCTGCATCCCGGCGTCCAGAATGGATTCTGCAAGAGAGCCTGCGGTACCTTCTCTAGAGGTTACCACCGTCACCCCTCGCAGCCATGCCAGCAGCAGCAGCCGCTCTAGGCAGAGCCACCAAAAGGAAGCCACCTGCATCTGTGTCTCCTCCTCAGCCGGTACCTGATCGGTCAGCTTCTGGGTGAGTGTGCATCTACCCCACTAGTCTGATTATTGTCCCTCTCCCTTTATAATAGGCAAAAAGGAAGGAAAAAGCGAAACACAAGCAGTGTGCGTTATGTATCCAGCCCCTTCCGGATAGTTACACTAAAAGGCTATGTGATTCATGTATAAAATCAACGTTACGTGAGGAAGCCTCAGTTAAATCAGAGGATATAAGGGCCATGATTAGGGAAGAATTACGAGCCCTACAAAGCGTTGACAGAGAGCCACGTATTAAGGAGAAAAGAGGATACGTTTCACCTGTATCCGATCAGCCGTCTGAGTTAGAGGAAGCAAACTCAGATAGATCGCAGCAGGAGAGATCCTCAGATGAGGATCAGGATACGTGCTTCCCCACAGATAGCATTGACAATCTGGTGAGATCAGTTTGCAATACCATGGGCATAGAAGATCTTAAAGTCCCTAAAACACAGCAAGACATTATGTTTGCTGGCCTATCCGAAAAGAAGAGACCCTCTTTTCCGGTAATAACGGCAGTAAAAAGTTTGATCAAAAAAGAGTGGGAAAGCCAGGGGCAGAGGGGGTTACCACCATCCTCAAAGAGACGCTACCCCTTTAATGATGAAGAATTCACAACATGGTCAAAAGCCCCAAAAGTAGACGCAGCTGTGGTGTCTACATCAAAGAAATCCTTACTGCCTGTAGAGGATTCAGGCTCGTTACAAGATCCTCTAGATCGCAAAGCCGATTCGCTCCTTAAAAGAGCATGGGAGACTTCTGCAGGGGCTTTTAAACCGGCAATCTCAGCCACATGCACCGCAAGATCCATGCTTGTTTGGCTGAGTGACTTGGAAGAAGGGCTGAAAGGAGGTCTCTCTCTCTCTCGAGAGAGAGAAATTATTGTCCTCTATACCCCTAATTAGAGGTGCCACAGCCTTTCTAGCGGACTCATCTGCCGACTCTATACGCCTGGCAGCCAAGTCGGCAGGATTAACCAATGCAGCACGTAGGGCCCTATGGCTTAAGGGCTGGAAAGGTGACCCTCAGACCAACTCTAAGTTATGCAGCCTCCCATGTCAGGGTGAGTACCTGTTTGGTACCAAACTGGATGAGATCTTAACTAAAGCAGGGGAAAGGAAGAAAGGCTTTCCAAATAGTAATAATTACGTTCCATTTTATAGGAGAGCGTTCCGAAAGCCCGCATTTAATAAAAGGAAGGAGTTTAAGAACCAGGATCGCTGGGCCACAAGAGACACAAAACAAAAGGGTGCGTTCTTTGGGAAGCGCCCTTTCAAGTTTGAAGAAAAACCCCGTTAGGACAGATCTACCTGTGGGAGGCAGATTGTCTTCCTTCGCTAATGGATGGCGGGCCATAACAGCAAATATTTGGGCAAATAACCTTATTGCCTCTGGGTTACAATTAAAATTTTCCCGAGTCCCTCCGGACTCATTTCTATTGACTTCATTAAAGTCTCAGTTACAACAAGAGGCATTGGAGCAGGAGGTAATAAATCTGCTAGCTAAGGGAGTCTTGGTGGAGGTTCCATTCCTACAGGAGGGAAAGGGATTCTATTCCCCGTTATTTTTGATTCCAAAACCAGATGGAACATTCAGAACTATTATTAATCTTAAAAAATTAAACATCTACCTAGAAAATCAAACTTTTAAGATGGAATCTATCCGGTCCACCATTAAACTCCTGTTTCCCTATTGCTTTATGACAGTTCTCGACCTTAAAGATGCGTATTACCATCTACCTATTTATGCAGAGCATCAACAATATCTACGGGTAGCGATTGTATTGAATAGGTGTGTCCGACACTTTCAGTATACTGCAATGCCTTTTGGGCTATCTATAGCCCCAAGAGTATTCACTAAACTAATGGCGGAGGTAATGTCATATCTAAGACTAGAAGACACTCGTAATTCCCTACTTAGATGACATCTTAGTAGTAGGAAATTCTCCTTCGCAATGTCAACAACGGTTGTGTGATATGATAGCATCTCTGCAAAGATTGGGTTGGATAATAAACTGGGAAAAATCTAGACTTATCCCAACAACTCGGCAAATTTTCCTGGGGATTATATTAGATTCTACAAGCCAGAAATGTTTCCTTCCGGAAAATAAACAGATAACGGTTAGGAATAAAGTTCAGTCGGTAATAGATAAACCCCTAATTTCTTTGAGAGAAGGCATGTCCCTTCTTGGCTCCTTCACGTCATGTATTCCAGCGGTTCCATGGGCCCAATTTCACTCGAGGCATTTACAGTATGCAATTTTACATGAAGAAGAAAAATCTCATGGTCATTTAAATATTAAAATTTCCCTTTCTAATAAAGTAATCCAATCTCTGATATGGTGGCTAGATCCAAAAGACCTGGTCAGTGGCGTCCCCTGGGTAGTTAAACCCTCAAATATAATATATACTGATGCCAGTCCTACTGGCTGGGGCGCACATTTAAAAGACCATTTAGTCCAAGGATTATGGTCAGTCACGGAGTCAGACGACTCTTCTAATATAAGAGAGCTAAAAGCTATCTATCATGCTCTATGTGAATTCCTTCCGCAGCTACACGGGACACATACCAGAATTCTGTCCGACAACATGACATCAGTCGCCTATATCAATCATCAAGGAGGAACAAAATCAGGAACGCTCATGTCTATAACCGAAGACATTCTAACCATAGCCGAAGAACATCTTCTGTCCCTGTCAGCGCTACATGTCAGAGGAGTGGACAACTCAAGAGCAGACTTCCTCAGTCGTCATACCCTCCACCAAGGAGAGTGGGTCCTAAATCATCAAATTTTCAAAATGATAGCTATGAAATGGGGTACACCCGACATAGATCTCTTCGCCACAAGACAAAACCGACAACTAAAAAGATTCGCTTCAATGTTCCGGGCCGACAATCCCGACATTCTCGATGCCCTTCAGACTCCTTGGACATTTCAGAAAGCATACGCTTTTCCTCCTCTGATTCTTCTACCAACAGTAATCAGGAAGATAAGGGAGGACCGGGCAAATATAATCCTGATTGCCCCATTTTGGCCAAAAAGACCATGGTTTTCCCTGCTCAGAGCCATGTCCATCTCGGATCCGTGGATCCTCCCGGAGGATCAGGATCTTCTTTTCCAGGGGCCCTTCAACCACCCTCATGTGAAGGGACTAAGGTTGACAGCCTGGAATTTGAGAGGCAGCTGTTAAAACTAAGAGGCTTCTCCGATAGTGTAATTAATACCTTGTTAACAAGTAGAAAAAGATCCACTACTGACATATATGTGAGAGTGTGGAAGAAATTTCTAAATCTCTATCCATCGGCGTTATCTAGTGAAATTCCCGTCTCCACTATTCTAGAATTTCTTCAAAAAGGACATGACCTAGGCCTTTCAGTTAATACTCTGAAAGTACAAGTTTCTGCTCTAGGGGCCTTGTATAGTCACAATGTTGCGGGTAATAGATGGATAGCTAGATTTATTTCAGCTTGCCAGAGATCAGAGCCAGTTCAGATTCCGCAGATGCCTCCTTGGGATATTAATTTGGTCCTGGAAGCCTTAACAGGTCATCCATTTGAGCCTCTAGACTTAGCTCACATTAAATATATTTCACTTAAGACCGTTCTTCTTGTCGCGTTAGTATCGGCAAGAAGAGTAGGTGACATACAGGCGCTATCAGTAGATCCTCCCTTTATGTCAATATTTCCTGATAGAATTGTCCTGAAAACAGACCCTTCCTACCTACCTAAAATGTGTACAAAATTCCATAGATCAAGAGATCCTTCTTCCTTCTTTCTATAATAATCCTACAAACCAGGAGGAAGAGAAATACCATACTTTAGATGTGAGAAGGGCTATAATAGCTTATCTGGATAGGACTAGCACCTGGAGGAAGAGCAGGGCTCTCTTTGTTTCCTTCCAGGGTCAAAGGAAAGGATCTGGTGTTACAAAAGGCACACTATCCCGATGGATTCGGGAGACGATATACCTGGCCTATTCATCTAAAGGGGAGAATCCACCTGAGACTGTGAAGGCACATTCCACCCGGGCGATAGCATCATCCTGGGCTGAACGAGCGGAGGTTCCTATAGAACTCATATGTAAGGCCGCAACCTGGTCTTCTCCTTCTACCTTCTATAGTCACTATAGATTAGATCTATCTGCCTCCACTGACTTGTGTTTCGGTAGATCAGTCCTTAATACGATAATCCCCCCCAAATAACTATCTCTGAAAGTCTCTCAGTGGGTGCTGTCGTGGCGAAGAGAAAACACTGGATTACGTACCGGTAATGCTCTTTTATAGAGCCACGACAGCACCCCTTCACTTCCCTCCCATTTACATATATTAGTGTACATATGAGCACTGTTAAGGGTGGTGGATTCTTGTACTTATACATAGTTAAATTATAATGAATGATGATAAAGAATTGTCTACTAAAACTGGTGGGCGGTTCCTCGCAATCTCTGTAACCCAAACTGTGGGAGCGAGGGGGACCGCCCCTTTTATCTCTCCGTAGGGTTTCCTGTTCCTAGGGGAGGATCCCCTCTCTCAGTGGGTGCTGTCGTGGCTCTATAAAAGAGCATTACCGGTACGTAATCCGGTGTTTTTTTACTTTTACGCTGGTAACCAGGGTAAACATAGGTTTCTAAGCGCGGCCCTGCGCTTAGTAACCCGATGTTTACCCTGGTTACCAGGGGACCGGCATCGTTGGTCGCTGGAGAGCTGTCTGTGTGACCGCTCTCCAGCGACCAAACCGCGACGCTGCAGCGATCGGGATCGTTGTCTTGATCGCTGCAGCGTCGCTAAATGTGACGGTACCCTAAGGGGTTAATTGGCTCAAGGAGATTTACGGAGAGCCTTCAGACCCAGGTTTAAATCACTTTGGGGTATTCAGAGTGGGAACCACATGGGACTTGGTAATCTTTTTAACCTGCAGATGCTCAGAGATTTTTCTATTCAGAAAGGGAGCTAAGGGTAGAGACCTGTACTTTGAAGATGCTATCCCCCAAGTCCTTTTTGAAACCTAATGGGAGGAGATTTAAAAAAAAAAAAAAAGACATGGGGGTTCATAATGGTATTAAATGGCTCTATCCCTGGTCCACATAAAGGCTTTCCAGGACCTGAAATATTTTCATGAGGTGACAAGCTTCTCAGAAGCGTGGAGACTACCTGATTTCAAAGTAATCTCTGTTCAAGGGCCATGCAACAGATATTCACCATCTTCATTTCACGGATTACACAGTATAAACTTACTTGATTATTGGTACGTAATAAAAGATATAAAAAGGACTCATCCATTTTTATTCATTCAAATTCAGGTACCCTAATTGAATCTCCATGCCTGTTGATTTAAAGTGTGAATACGATTCTATGGTAAACACTAGTTCCTTGCTTCCAGGGTTGTTTGAATGCTGCTTTAGGGAGCTTTCACATTGTGTTGTGTGTCTCCAATGGAGCATACGACTGAAATGCCCTGCAAAACAGGATCCGGACGTATGCGCCAAAGTGGCCATAGACTGCAATGGCGAGCGTGCACTCGGTCATGCACTTTTTTGGGAGTGTACGACTACAGGAGGCGGAAAACTCAGACGCAGTCTACTACGCGGAATACTAGATAGTCACAGCAGTCATCTTATATTTGCATTTAAACAACTTGCTCTGTATGCTTGTACGCCTGTACATAGTTTGCGTAATTAAATTAGTTGCATAGTTAGTATTTAAGCTAGCTTGCAGATTTGGTCCTACAGCTTTGGAGAGAATACCGCTTGGCCTTCGCGTTTGCTTTAATTGCAAAAATCGATCTCGACTTCTTCACCAATGTGTTGTACAGTCTGGTTCAGGAACTGTTCTGACTGGATCAAGGACTGACAGAGAAAAACTGCTTGTGTTGTCTACTCCCTTCAGATGAATTACCAATAAGGAAAAAGGGGTAAAAAAGATTGCAAAAGTGACTGGTCACCCCCCTTAATTAAACCTGCTGACCTAGTAATTCCTGGATGACTTTGGTAGGCTACCACTGTAGTGTTGTCCGACATTGAGCTGGCATTGGTTATCATCTTTATTGGGCTCACTTTTCACAGCGTTCCACCCCTTCAACCCTTGATATGTATCCTCAGAGTTATTGGAATGTCTAGCTGGATGTTGTTCCCCTCAAGTTATTTAAGATCTGGGCCTGGTGCCATCTGATCTGGGCCTGTGCCTATTGTAACCTTGAAAGGAACAGTCTGAATTCTTTCTCATCATCATCATCCCTGGTCATGCGATTAAGATCTCCACTAAAGTACCTTGCAAACTTTTCCCTGGGCAGGAAACATGGCATGTTTGTGATGTCCATAGGGTATGTGTAATACGTTCTGTTGCTTCAATGGGATTAGCACCGACATCACAAATTATGATTCAAGGGAAATTTCCTGCCCCTCCCCCCCCCCCCTCTCCCCTCCCTCTCCCCTCTCTTTTTTTTTTTTTTTTTTTATATGTCCAACATCTTTGCTCTTGTTGAGGCAACAATTGCAAAATTATCCCAGCATGGAATAAAAGGGATAACCTTTTCTTATGAGGGCTGCTACCTCAGATATTATTTTCAGGAAGATGCATTGGTAGCCTGGAGAGGTAACAATTTCCCCTAATAAATCATGGCTAGTATTGGTTTTGAAGAAGAGGAATTCTAGCTTCCACCCATTTTTCACTATGTCCAAGTATCTCCCCAGTTTTGATTAACTGTTTAAATTAAATACCTTTCCTACCTTGAGTCAGTTAGCAATTATCCAGATACTCCAGGACAATCTGTAAAAATAGGGCACCTTTCTGCCCTGTCGGTAGAAAAAAAGAAAGTACCTGTCCAGGTCACAAAAAACTCATGCACTAACAGGATGCTGCATTTTTTCCCCCCCATCCTTGACCGCTCCTTCAGTGTTCTGTTCTCTGGCTCCACTTCATCTCCTCTTCCTCTCGCTGTTGGGGTACCTCAGGGCTCAGTCCTTGGCCCCCTTCTCTTCTCCCTCTACACGGCCCCAATTAGACAGACAATCAGCAGATTTGGCTTTCAGTACCATCTTTACGCTGATGACACAACTATACACGTCATCCCCTGACCTTACTCCTGCTGTACTACAGAACGCCACTGACTGTCTGTCCGCAGTCTCTGACATCATGTCCGCTCTCTATCTGAAACTCAACCTCTCCAAAACTGAACTTCTTCTGCTCCCGCCTTCTACTAACCTCCCTAAATCTGACATTTCACTCTCCATAGGTGGCACCATAATAACACCCCGGCAGCAGGCGCGCTGTCTGGGTGTTATGTTTGACTCTGATCTCTCCTTCACCTCCCACATACAATCTCTTGCCCGCTCGTACCGCTTACACCTAAAGAACATCTCTAGAATCCGCCCTTTTCTCACCATGGAGACAACAAAAACTCTCACTGTAGCCCTAATCCACTCCCGTCTGGACTACTGTAACGCTCTATTAATTGGCCTCCCCCTCACGCGACTTTCCCCTCTCCAGTCCATCCTTAATGCGGCAGCCAGGGTTGTCCATCTGGCTAATCGTTACTCGGACGTGTCCGCTCTTCGCCAGTCATTACATTGGCTGCCCATTCATTATAGGATACAATTCAAAGTACTCGTTCTCACCCACAAAGCTCTCCACAGTGCGGCACCCCCTTACATCTCCTCCCTCATTTCTGTCTATCGGCCTAGCCGACCACTGCGCTCTGCAAACGACTTTCGACTAACCTCTGCACTAATCCGTACCTCCCACTCCCGACTCCAAGACTTCTCCCGTGCTGTGCCAATCCTCTGGAATGCTCTACTCCAAGATATTAGGACCATCCACAACTTGCATAGTTTTAGGCGCTCGCTCAAAAGTCATTTGTTCAGAGCGGCCTATCACGTTCCCTAATCAAACTCATTTTATGTTTGTGTGTGTGTGTGTGTAGCCCATTCAGTATCTCCATCTACCCCCCACTCCATGAAGATGGCTGGACCATCATTGTAAATACATCATTGTAAATACACACCTGTACTTTGTATCTCCCCCACCTCATTGTAGATTGTAAGCTCTCACGAGCAGGGTCGTCTTATTTTGCTTTATTACTGTATTGTTAACATTGTTACCTATGACTGTTGTGTTTGAAACTGTTAAACTGTAAAGCGCTGCGGAATATGTTGGCGCTATATAAATAAAGATTATTATTATCCTCCTTGATAAAGGTAGAGTCAATACATGTGCAAAATACTAATGAGACAACCCTGCACATCCTCCAATCCATGCAGGGTGATTGTTTTACATTGAAATTTCACACAAAGGCGGCTTGTACAGGGAATTGGTCACATACATGTGGTGCCATTGTTTGGTTTACAGACTGTTAGTGATACCCGTACTATTAGTTTACGTGGGCTGCCCAGCATTTTAAGTGTACCAGGTATCAGAAATATGGGCCATAGTGATGTATCATGAAAGCCATAATGATTTATTGTTTACTAATGTGTTCGTAAAAAATAGAGGCTGTCCGTTTCTCACGAAGGATGAGAATCCATTCCTAACCCCCCCACACACACACACACACACACACACACACAATCTCCATGTTGATTCTGCTCTCTGAGGCTTCTATCCTTACCAAATCTCCTTTTATTTGGTTTATTTAAGTAGAAGGACTGAAGCTCTTATGTTCTCTGAGCATTTTCCCTAATGGAGATTGGAACTTAGGAAGCACTATTAACGGCTGATGACATTTCCATTGCATTTACATGTCTTCCTTCTGAGCTAGGAGTTTTTTTTTGGCAGACAGCCACTTAACGATGCCATCTTTCATAACATAGTGGATAGGGTAGCAGTGTCAAGATTCAATTCACCTGGACTATACTTTTTCTCAGGCGAAGTGTCCGTGAGAACCCCATTCCTGCCACCGGATCTATCCTTAGTATGTGATCTTGGGCCTCCTGCCACTCCCAAATGTAGTCACTTAGAGAAACCCATGTAGTTCGGCTGATTCTTGATCTCCAGGGTGATGTGACGGGTAGACCATTGCTTCTGGAGATTGGGCGTACGTGGAGATCGTCCTCCTTGTGACCCTGGGCTGTGGTCAATTACTCTTCTGGAGGCTAGCTTTTAAACTTCCCGCTACACATCGCTACTGCTCCTGAGATTGCGGAGGGCGGATTGCATATGGAGCCCTTTTCCGGATTCTAAATGGGCTCTTCTGTGGACAGGGTGGGGCCTGACAGGGAAGCTACCATTTACTAGCCACACTGTGGGAGGTCAGCCTTCTGTTGGGGCAAAGACAACTATCCTATCTTGATCCCAGGCAGCACTTGGGAGCTCCACAGGATCCTGCCTTCAGAATAGGAACCACTGAGTAATGGTTGGAGGTGCTGCCTTTTTGTATCTACAGGTTTCTTGTGCGTGAAGGTGGACCCTCATGGTGCGGTCATTGATGAAGGTAAAAAAAAAAAGAAATTTTAGAGCTAGAATTGGAGGTTTTTCAATTGCTGCTCCACCAAACTTGCACACCAACAAACATGCACTCCAACACCAAAATGGTACATACCATACCAAACCATAGCTCAGCTTGCAAAAAAAAAAACCCTCACATAACTATGAAAACGGTAATTGTGTTTCCAGGAATCCATCCTGACAGCACCATGGAGGACATCCTTCTTATACTTACTGGGACAGGAAACAACGAGAGGTTAAAAGGACCCTCCCATCTCCACCCCTCAGTGTCTTTTCCAAGTACCACACCATGATGGATGCAACAGAATTTGTTGATCATTCTTTATACAAACGTTACGTTACATAAGTATAGAATTTCTTAGGAGGGAACTAGCCATGCTGTCAGGATGGATTCCTGGAAGCACAGTTACCGGTAGGTCTAATTACCGCTTTCCAGGTCATCAATCCTGACCGCACCATGGAGAATATTAAAGTATGGTGATCCATGGTGAGACTACTGCGTGAAGAACCTTTCTACCGAAGGCCACTTGCCCTGAGATGATGTCTAGTTTGTAATGTCTCGAGAAGGTACTCAGACTGGACCATGTTGCAGTCCTAGAGATCTGATCTACTGATGTCCCGCCTCTTTTTGCCCATGAGGTGGCTACGGTTCGGGTTGAATGGGCTCTTAGTGTCACAGGAGGTTTTCCTTCAGCCTTGTAGGCCAGAGTGATCATGAATTTGATCCACCTTGCTATTGTGGACTTTGCTGCCTTTTTACCCCTATTTGTTCCCGCATACTGTACAAATAAGTTTGTGTCCTGTCTCCAATCCCTGATTGCTTCCAGGTGGTGGAGAACTGTCTGCCTTACATCTAGAGAGTAAAAGGACTTTCCCTAGGGTTTCTAGGGTGCTAGCAGAAGGAGGGAAGTAAGACTTCCTAGTTCTTATTCAGGGTTGACACCACTTTGCACTTTGGGGAGAAAAGCCGACTTGAGCCTCAAGACTAATCGGTCCTCAAATATCCGCAGATAAGGGTCCTTGATAGACAGGGCCTGTAAGTCTCCTACGCGCTTGGCTGAATTAATCACAACCAGGAAGGCCTTTTTGTACGAGAGTCTGCTAATGTCCATACTGTTAACTGGTTCGTATGGCTGCTTACATAGTGCATTGAGCACCAGATTCAGATTCCAAGGTGCGACAGATCTCCTTATCGAAGGTCTCCACCTTTGTACTGCTCTGGAGAACCTTGCTATCCAGGGGTGGGTTGATAGGGGAGAGTCGAAGAATACACTTACCGCTGAAATTTGTACTCTTAGGGTATGTTTCCACGTGCAGGAAACGCTGCGTGTCTGACGCTGCATAGAGCCGCAGCGTCAGACACGCAGTGTCCAGATGTTACAGCATAGTGGAGGGGATTTAATGAAATCCCGTCTCCACTATGCGTGGTAACACGCACGCGGCGGCCCTGCAACTCCGGACATGCTGCGCGTCTTTTCAGATCGCAGCATGTCCGTATATCTTGCGGTGACGCTGCGTCGCCGCAAGATATAGCACAGGGCCCTATGCGATGGGTGCGATGATGCCGGATATGTGCTGTGAACACATCCGGCATCATCGCGTCCCAGAAGGGGGCGGGGCTTAGCGCAGAGCGGCAAAGCCGCTCCGACGATACCGCCGGCCATCCTGATCGTGGACACGCAGCCTTTGGGTACTGGGTCTAAGGCCTTTGTTGAAACCCTTCTGCAGGAAATCAAGGATCTTGGAAATATCCAGGCGAGTTGTATCCACCGACGATTCCCCACAGTCTATGCAGAAATATTTCCAGATCTGGTTATAAATAGACCACAATGAAAGAAATAAAGTGATCCGCAGCACGAGTACCACAATAGCCTAGTTTGCCGGCTCGGTGTTTAATACTGCTGCAAGCATGTAACCTAAGATGTCGGTTCGCTCACCAAGAGAAAACACAGTACTGTAAGTCCAAGTATGTAGAAAGCAGAGGTGGCACTCACCAGTCTAGAAAATCTATGCTTTATTGAAGAAACACAAATGGTTAAAACATCTTCAATGGGAGATGGAGTATGTGAGTGACCCGCATGGATTTTCTAGACTGGCGAGTGCCACCTCTGCTTTCTACATACTTGGACTTGTTATAAATAGCTGAAGTTACGGGTTTCCTGCTTGCTTGAAGGGTAGAGATTACTTAATCAGACAACCCCCTTAATCTCAGGACATACCTCTAAGGATCCATGCCAAAAACTGTAGACTGTAGGGTGGGATCTTCCACTGACTTCTTCCGAAGCAGAGGAAGCCAACTCCTCCTTGGCCACAAGGACACCACCAAGATTATCTTTGCCTTCACTTCCTGTACTTTACTCAGTACTCTTGGGATCAGAGGAAGAACACACAGGACAGTTTCTCTTCCCCTGATTGGAATGGTGTGTCGACATCCGCCCAATTGTTTAGCGGGTATAGAGGAAAAAATTCCCTGACCTTTTCGTTTTCTCTGGATGCGAAGAGATCTACCTGTGGAACCCCCCAGCACTGGCACAACATGCCGAACACTTTTTTGTGTTCTGCCACCAGGTTCCTGGATCCTTCTAGGTGAACTGCTGAAACAGACAGCCGTCATTTCCACCCACTGAAAGATCTTTCCTGCCAGATGTTGTAGGACAGGATGTCTTGGACCCCCTTGGTGGTCAAGAACACCACGGTTGTCGTGTTGTCAGGCTTTTTACATGCCTGCCCCTGACTACTACTAGACCTGGAGTAGTACCTCCCATACTGCATATAGTTCCCTGAAGTTTGAGGACCTGGCTCCGATTTCTGGGCTCCACGTTCCCTGGAAGTATCTTCCTTCCGTATGGCCACCCCAGCCTAGCTGACTTGCTTCTGTAGTGATTACTGTGCAGGGGAAGAGAATCCAGGACACTCCTGCCTGAAGGTTTTCCATATTGGTCCACCAGCATAGAGATTTCTTCCCCGAGACAGATAGGGGCATCACGGAATCCAGGGTAAGTAGGCATTTGTTCCAGGCAGAAAGAATCGCCCCCTGGAGTCTCCATGAATGGAACTGACTCCATCGAATGCAGGGGCTACATGAAATAATTAGTCCCAGGATCTTCATTGCCTCTCTGATGGAACAACAGCTTCCTGTCAATTGACGGATCCTGTCTCTTAGGGTATGTATCCACGTTCAGGATTGCATCAGGATTTGGTCAGGATTTTTCATCAGTATTTGTAAGCCAAAACCAGGAGTGGAACAATTAGAGGAAAAGTATAATAGAAACATATGCACCAGTTCTGCATTTATCACCCACTCCTGGTTTTGGCTTACAAATACTGATGAAAAATCCTGACCAAATCCTGATGCAATCCTGAACGTGGACACATACCCTTATAGTAGTCTGCTTCTCTACTGGCAGAAAGGATGTTCTTAGGTGGGAGTCTAGGAGAACCCCCAGAAACCTTCCTGGATGCTGGAGAAAGATTTGATTTCTTCCAGTTTATCACCCAACCTAGTTTCTGCAACATGGAGTCAGAGGTCCAGCAGTGCTCTATGAGTTGTTCCTTGGAGCTGGCTATGATCAGGAAGTCATCTAGGTAAGGCTACATTCACATTCGTGTCTTTGGACGCAGCGTCGTCGCCACAACGCACGACGGATGTGAAACGCATTGTTTTGTGACGCATGCGTCCATTTTTGGCTTGATTTTGGACGCAAAAAAAATGCAACTTGCTGCGTCCTCTGCGCCCTGACGCTTGCGTCAAAAATGAAGCATGCGTCACAAAACGCAAGACAACGCATGTCCATGCACCCCCATGTTAAATATAGGGGTGCATGACGCATGGGTCGCTATGCGTCGCCGAACCTGCGCCCGACGCAACGCAAATGTGAACATAGCCTTAGGGACTACGATGATATCTGTTTCCTTAGGTAAACTACCACATCCACCACCAGCTTGGTGAACACTCTGGGTGCTGAGTGTAGGCCGAAGGGAAGGCAAAAGAATTTGTAGTGACAGACTCTCCCCCTGAACCCTCAGAGCGAATTTTAAGTATCGCTGGAAGGAAGCATGAATGGGAATGTGATAAAAAATGCGTACTAAGTCTACGGTACACATCACCGCATTTTTGTCTATCAGGGATTGTAGACATGATGGACTCGGTCTTGAATCTTTTGTAAATTTATCCATGTAATTTATCCAGCAGTTCAGGGGTTTCAGGTTTATTATTGTCCTGCTCTCTCCTGAGAGTTTCTTTAGTAAAATGAGACGGAAGTAGTGGCCCTCGCAGGTTTCTTGCTCGGGACTATTGCTCCGATCTTTAGGAGATCTTGAACATCTGACCACATGGGGAAATGACTGGAGGCAGGAGTTTGTTATTATGAACCTCACTGGTGGGGTCTGGGTAAACTATTCTGTAACCTAAAGAGATTATCCCCCAACACCCACCGATTTTCTGAGATCTCCTGCCAACTTCCCAGCCGTCCCACTCTCATGCCGTCACTTTTTTCCTGAGCCTGAACCAAAGATGGAACCCTTACCCCTACCTCCCTTGAGATAGCTCCATCTTCCTGACTTGCTCTTTCCCTTATAGGCTGACCTCTGGTTGGGTTGGAGGTCTACAAAAGGACTCATACTTTTGGTTTCTCCTCGGGGAACCCTTTCTTTTTGTCTGATGTCTTTTCTAGGATATCGTCTAGTACAGGCCTCCCTAAGGGAGAATAGAAATAACAAGGATCCAAGGGGTTAAGTGTATAGAAATACCTGTTATGCCCTGTAATGGAGGTAAAGGCAAGTGCTTTGGAACTGTGCACAAGGGCGGTAGTTGCTGGAAATGCTTCCCCCTTGCCCGACGAGCGCCGTTTCGCACAAATGCTCCTTTTGGGAGCATTGAACGGATGTGGCTGTTGACCAGGAATACTGTATTCCTCTGGGATCTTAAACCAACAAATATCTTGTCCTATACAGAGAGGGGCTTATGGGTTTCCTCCACCTGCATGATGCTTCTTACTGCTCGGAGTTCGTCTGTGTCCTCAAAGGAGAAAAGGTATCTCTTCCCTCCCTCTGGCGGGGCGGCAGACATCTCCCCTTTTTCCTTGTCAGATTCACGTGAAAATATGTCTTCCTTAGAGAACAACTCTAGCTCCCTTGGCCTCTTAGTACTGGGATCACCTTGGGGCTCAGGCTGTAAAACATGCATCTGGACCAGTCCCGAGATCGAGGTCCGGACTTACTCTCTAATTATGGACCTAATGTCCGACAGTAGGGATGAATGCTCCTCTCTGATCAATTCAGGTGCATGGTTCACGTACATGTTTCTGCCAGGTGTGCGGTAGCTTGATGTTACAGATATCACATCTTCAACCCTTCACTGCCATCGCTTTTTTGGCATTTCCCCCCTAGAAAACAGAGTACATGCCATGTGTTTCTAGGTGTGGAGTAAGGGCTTTAAGTGGGTATCTCACTACTCAAGTGCCCCTGGCTCTGTTCAGAGTTAGCCTAAGCTTCGTCAGATTCCGCCATGTCCAAGCATACAGCAGGGCAGCGTGCATCCATCTAGAACCCTATTTATACGATACCCATTGTCAGAATGATGCTCGGATCCATGCTTTGCCGGATTTTTTCTGGTGTTCCACCTTAGAATGAACGCTGGCCACGACCTGGAAATGCTCTGCCTGGCCCGCAGAGAAGACGTCACCGGAAGCACACCCGCAGAGGATTCAGCGTGCCAGAGGCAGACGCCGGAGCCGAGAGCCTCCCGGCAGAAGGAAGCGTCTCACCACCCCGAGAGCAGTTCTCACCAGGTAGGATGAGGGACCCCCCCATTGGGGGCTGTCTGCCACAGACCGCTTGCCAGCCAAAAGGGAGAGGCTGGGCTCCCCGATCCACGCTGGGTCTGCCAGGTACAGCCAGGGATACACCCGAGCTGTTCGCTCATCGTTCCTATCCTCACTGGGATAGGAAAAACACTGAGGGGTGCAGATGGGAGGGTCCTTTTAACCTCTCGTTGTTTCCTGTCCCAGTAAGGATAAGGACGTCTTCCATGGTGTGGTCAGGATTGAGGACCTGGGGGAAAAAAGAAAAAAAAAAAAAGTTATAGGTCTCCGAAAATGCTTACACAAACCAAATTGTTTTATTTTTTTAAACCGCAAATAAAAATAAATTGCACAAGTATACCGCTGTAATCATACTTGTAGAATCACATCACCAAGTCATTTTTACAGCACAATGATAATAATCGTACTGACCAGAAGAATAAAGCTGCCTTATCAATTTTACCACATGTGGAACAGCATAAACAAAACACAATTCCTGAATTGTTGGCGTTTGTTCAGTCTCCCAAAAATCAATAGAAAATGATCAAAAAATGTCATGTGACCGAAAATGGTAACAATAAAAACGCCAACCCTTCCCGCAAAAAAAAAACCAAGCTGTCTCATGGTCGGATGAAATATGGAAAAATTATAGCTCTCAAAATAAGATTGATATATATTGAAATATATATATATAGATAGATAGATAGATAGAAAAAACAGGAACAGCATCCAATACTACCTCAATAGTGTGCAAAGCTCTCCCAACCAGCAGTACCAAAATGGCCTCCAGCAATAATATCAAAAAAAGAAAAGCAGCACAAAAAATAATAGAAAAGGTGGACTTTATTGCCTGAGCAGGCGTGGCGACGTTTCGGATATAAGAATCCTTGAAAAGGCTTGAAAAAGGATTCTTATATCCGAAACGTCGCCACGCCTGCTCAGGCAATAAAGTCCACCTTTTCTATTATTTTTTGTGCTGCTTTTCTTTTTTTGATATTATATATATATATATATATATATATATATATATATATATATATATATATATATATATATATATATATATATATATATATATATATATAGATAGATAGATAGATAGATAGATATATATCTATATCTAGATGGTGGCCCGATTCTAACACATCGGGTATTCTAGAATATGCATGTCCATGTACTATATTGCCCGGCCCACGTAGTATATTGCCCGGCCCACGTAGTATATTGCCCGGCCCACGTAGTATATTGCCCAGCCCACGTAGTATACAGCACAGAGCCACGTAGTATATTGCCTAGCCACGTATGTCGGGTTAAAAAATAAACATATACTTACCTTCCGAGGGCCCCTTGTAGTTCGGTCACACGACCGTGACGTCATGGCAGGTCCTTCTCGCGCAGGCCCTGTGATGTCGCGGTCACATGACCATGACGTCATGGCAGGTCCTTCTCCCATACCATCCTTGGCACCGGAACCTGCCGCTTGCACGGAGCGGTCACCGGAGCGTCGCGAAAGGTGAGTATATAATGATTTTTAACATTAGATGTTTTTACTATTGACGCTGCATAGGCAGCATCAATAGTAAAAACTTGGTCACACAGGGTTAATAGCGGCGGTAACGGAGTGAGTTACCCGCGGCATAACGCAGTCCGTTACCGCTGGCATTAACCCTGTGTGAGCGGTGACTGCGGGGAGTATGGAGCGGGCGCCGGGCGCTGACTGCAGAGGAGGGACTAATCTGACTGTGGCCGTCGCTGATTGGTCACGGCAGCCATGACAGGCAGCTGGCGAGACCAATCAGCAACTTGGATTCCATGACAGACAGAGGCCGCGACCAATGAATATCAGTGACAGACAGAAGGACAGACAGAAAGACGGAAGTGACCCTTAGACAATTATATAGTAGATCCTTTAGTGTGTGGCAGAATCCAAACATAAAAAAACGAAACTTATCGACATAATCGCACCGACCTAAAGGATAAAGTTGCTTAACTAATCCTTTAGAACGCATGAGGACCGGCGTAAAAATAAAACTAATTCTGCCTTCCAAAAACCGCAGTAATGCTTGGCTCACATTTAACGTGCCCTGAGCGCTTACATCGGGGTTTCCATGTAATTCTGTGAAATACGCAATTCAGACAGAATCCACTGTGGAAGATTCCCTATAATGAGGCAAATGGAAACACTGAACGCCATCTAGCCTCCTATGATCCGACCATGTCAGTCTTTTTAGGCGTGCCTAAAAGCCTGGTCCGCCACGGTTTTGTGCACTTTTGAAAAGGAGGAAACTGCAGAACAGAGGCCACACGGAGTCCAGAGTAACTCTGCTGCTTCATATTGAGTGGATCCCTCGGGGGTTTCTTCGGAATCTTGTCACTTGGAGATTTAGATGGAAACCCTGATATAAGTGCTCTGTGTGGAGTGCCCGATAAATGTGATCCAAAAAGTTATGCAAAATGTTCCCAATAAAAGCTTCAACTCAGTCCACAAAAATAGCAAGTACCCATTCAGGTCAATCATCTGTAAATGGAAATATAGGGGTCTTCCACGTTACTGTTAGCACAAAGGCTCTGGAGAAGCACTGTGTTCCTAAGCCACATTTCTGTATCGAAGAAAGCCCGCCTAATTTACAGGTGCGTATCTCCAGAATCATGAGCTGGGTATAACATACTGGGCACTACAATGGCAGTTTGCAGTTTACTCAGTAACATCCGCTGCTTGTTTCTGGAAAACACCTATGGAGTCAAAATAGTCACTACACATGTGGATAAATTCCCAAAGGGATATAATTTCCAAAATGGGGGCATTTAGGGGCTATATATATGTAATCCGCAAACTATTTTATGAAAACCTGCACTCTAGTAGGCAAATGGTTTTCTGTCCCTCCTGAGTTTTTCCGTATGGCTAAGCAGTACTGTACAGCCACACATGGGTATTTCTACATTCAACGGAAATTGTAGGACAAATGTTGGTGCCATTTTTACCCACTTCTCCTTGTGACACACATATGGTGTCAATATGATCACTGCAACCCTAGATTAATTCATGAAGAGGTGTATTTTGTAAAATGGGGTCACTTATGAGTTCTACTGTTTTAGCACCTCATGGGCTCTCCCTGTGGCTGTGGGTCATGGCACCTGCAAACCACAACAGTAAAATCTGCACTATAATATGGCGCTCCTTCCCTTCTGAGCTTTACACTGTGCCTGAAAAGTATTTCCTGTTTATATGTAGGGTATTGTCATGCTCAGGAGACATTTTTACAAACTGGTCAATTTTTTCCTAGTAGCCCTCAGAAAAATTAAAAACTAAAAAAAAATGTAATTCTTTCCCCTATGTCAAGTGGAATATTTAATGATTTTTAGTAGTCCCACCCCCTCGTTTCCCCCAGGATAAAAGGGGGAAGCATTCCAGAAGCCATCAGTTTTTAACTTTGTCCCCATGCTAGTGGGATGTCTCTTGTTTTCCCTCCCTACCCCCTTGCTTGTTTAGCCAGGTTTTTAGTCTGCTCCTGTCGCCTGCTCCATAGGTGCTACTGCCACGCCGGCGCCATTGAGGAGTGCACTTCCGGGTGAAGTAGTTACTTCCTGTCAGCACTTTCATCCACCATTTTCTTGGTGGGATCCACCGTGTCTTCCTGTCTCCTCTATGGGCACCTCCATCTTGTTGGTAGTTTACTGCGGTGATTGGCAGACCTCATCACAGGGGGTGGGATAACTTCCACCCCTTTTTTTCCATCCTTTTAAAAAAATTTTTTTTAGCCTGCATGCTTGTCTTATGGCTTGCTATCCAGTAGGTCATCTCAGGATTCTGCCGACTGTGCCTCTGGCGGCGGGAAAGTGACCTCCAAAATACATCACCTGGAGTGTGCTTCCTGCTGTCTACCCCTCCCGGATGGGTGGTCTGGGACCATGTCCAATATCTGCATTCCTAGTATGGAGGAACCCACAATTAGAGACACTTAGTCATATGGGTAAAATACCTAATAGGTGGCTCTGCAAGATCTAATACCTTACCTTCCAGGGCTCAGAAACGTTCCAGACATTCCCCCTCTCCGCAAGGAAGTGACTCTCAGTCTGAAGACCTTATGGTCATTGATGAGATCAGATTATCATTGGATTCTGAGGAAGAATTGTTTAAGAAAACCTGCTTTCCAGTGGTAAAATCAGGCAGGCTTATTAGAGCTGTGCAGAAGGAACTTCACCCAACAGAGCTGCCTACCACCTCTAAAGTGCCTAGCGCCTTTACTGGGGATGATAAGGTCATGGACCTTATGAAGGGTGAATGTCAAAGACCAGAGAAGGCACAGTTTCAATCTAAACAGTTAAAATGCTCTACCCTCTCTAGGAGTCTCAGTCTAAGGACTGGGCGTCTCCACTAAGGTAGATACAGCAATCTAGATTGTGCAGAAAGACTATTGTTCCTTCCGAAGATGCTGAAAGTCTGAGGCTATGTGCACACTTCAGGATTTCTTGCAGAAATTTCCTGAACATAACTGGACATTTTCTGCAAGAAATCCGCATGCGTTTTGCCCGTTTTTTTTTGCGGATTTTTCCAGAGGTTCCAACTGCAATAATATAGTGAGAAATCCGCAAAATTTATGAACATGCTGCGTTTTTTTACTGCGATGCGTTTATTTCGTGGAAAAAAATGCAACATATGCACAAAAATTGCAGAATGCATTCTAAATGATGGGATGCATATGTATGGGTTTATGCGTTTTTATAGCGAAAAAAAACGCAACGTGTGCACACAGCCTTAAAGATCCTAAGGACCGGAGGATTGAGATCTCCTTGAAGAGATCTTATTGCTCGGCAGTTGCACAGTCTCAGCCCATGAAACATCTAGGGCCCATAGACAGTGGCTAGCCAGACTGGAGAAGAATATCGAGTCCCGTGTCTCCAGACAGGATCTACGTAAAGGATTTAAGCACATGAACCTAGCTGTGGATTTTCTGTGCGATGCTTCGGAACAGATGATAAAGTCGGTGGCTAGGGCCATGGCCCTGTCCACTATGGGGAGGAGAGCGTTGTGACTTAAGCCATGGTCAGGTGACATACCTTCCAATTACCATCTCTAATCTGGAATAATCTCGAGGAAGGTTGTTCCGCCAGAAGTTGGATTCAATTATGGAGGACCTAGCCGATAGAGGCAAGTCGCTTCCTCAAAGACGGTCCATTCGTGGCTTCACCTTGTCCCATTGGGATCAATCCCGTACTTCACCCCCTAGCTTTAGAGGAAGATATCGGTATGGTGGAAAAAGGGGGAACCGCATCTTCCCGTAGGGAAGCTTATAGGAACCCCAGAGCAATATTTAAAAAAAAAAAAAAAAAAAACTTCCGATGCCAAAAAGTTACCAGTGGGGGAGAACGTTGGATACACATGATGAGAGCATTATACTGCCTCTGTACAAATCCCTAGTTAGACCGCACATGGAGTACTGTGTCCAGTTTTGGGCACCGGTGCTCAGGAAGGATATAATGGAACTAGAGAGAGTACAAAGGAGGGCAACAAAATTAATAAAGGGGATGGGAGAACTACAATACCCAGATAGATTAGCGAAATTAGGATTATTTAGTCTAGAAAAAAGACGACTGAGGGGCGATCTAATAACCATGTATAAGTATATAAGGGTACAATACAAATATCTCGCTGAGGATCTGTTTATACCAAGGAAGGTGACGGGCACAAGGGGGCATTCTTTGCGTCTGGAGGAGAGAAGGTTTTTCCACCAACATAGAAGAGGATTCTTTACTGTTAGGGCATTGAGAATCTGGAATTGCTTGCCTGAGGAGGTGGTGATGGCGAACTCAGTCGAGGGGTTCAAGAGAGGCCTGGATGTCTTCCTGGAGCAGAACAATATTGTATCATACAATTAGGTTCTGTAGAAGGACGTAGATCTGGGGATTTATTATGATGGAATATAGGCTGAACTGGATGGACAAATGTCTTTTTTCGGCCTTACTAACTATGTTACTATGTTACTATGTTGACATCTTTCTTGCAAAACTGGAAAGGTTGTAAAAAAATAAACACCTGGATGATCAGAATATTAGAGAATGGTTATACAATTCCTTTAATTTCTTATCCCCAAGGAAGATATTCGGTGTCCAGAACTCTTCCTTCCTCCAGGCAGAAAATTCTAGAGAAGGAGATACAGGATTTAATTCTTCTATCAGCCTTGGAACCTGTTCCATCACCCCAGGTTGGAAGAGGCGTATACTCGCCTGTCTTTCTGGTTCCGAAACCATCAGGCAAGTGGCTTCTGATAAATCGATCTAAGGTACCCGAATCGGTTCATTCAAAAGGAAAGGTTCAGGATGGAATCTATCAAGTCCATCAGAGTCATTCTGGAGAGAGGCGATCTTATGGTGTCTAAAGATCTGAAAGATGCATATTTTCATATACCGATACTTCCCTTACACAGAAGATACTTAATAACTGTCACCCTCAATGGAAACCTTTGACACTTCTAGTTCAAGGTTCTTCCCTTTGGGATAAGTGGTCCGTATTTAGGGGATACGAAGAATTCCACATCTGGACGATTGTCTGATTCGTGCAGCATCTCACCCTCTATTTCTGGAGCACCTGCAGATTACGCTGGACCTTCTTACAGACCTTGGCTGGATAATAAATACGGAGAAGTTGGATCTGTTCCCAAACATCTCCAAATCCTTCCTGGGGTTTGTAATCAACTCCCTAGAGATGAAATGGTGTCTCTCTCTCTGTAGGAAGGCGCGTATTCTGAATAGAGCACATTCTCTCATGGTGTCGCAGGGTCCTGATAAGGACTCATGAGGTTCTTAGGGGTATTAACTTCCACTGCAGAAGCTGTTCCTTGGGCCTTAGCCCACATGAGAACCCTTCAGACGGAAGTCCTAAGGGCATGGGACAGAAGTCCTTCCAATTTAGATGCCATGCATGTCCTTTCCATGGCTACGAGACAAACCCTCTCTTGGTGGCAACAGGGTCTGGACGGAATGAGTCTGGAAGAACCAACCTGGATAATTCTAACAGATGCCTCAGGAACAGGTTGGGGAGCCCACTTAGGAAGCAGTACCATCACAGGAGCTTGGTCCAGTACCGAATGCCTCCTGGCTTCCAATGTAAGGGAGCTAAGAGCCATTTACCTTGCTCTTCAAAACTTCACAGATTCCCAGAGAGGTCAAGCGGTGATGGTCCGCACCGACAATATGGCCTGCGTGTTCTACATTAACAAGCAGGGTGGCATAAGATCTCCCCCTTTCATAGCAGATGTGGCTCAAATTTTTTAGTTGGCAGTGTCAACATTAACCAGGTTATCGGCTACTCATATCCGAGTGTAGCAGAACATCCTCGCCGACAGACTCAGTCGGAATCTATTTATTCCGGGAGAATGGTCACTAAATCCAGAGGTGTTCAGACTAATTTCACTAAGGTGGGGGTCACCCAGAAATCGACCTGATGGCGACCAGGGAGAATGCCAAGACTGAATTTCTTCTCCCTATATCTGGAGGACAACCCAATGGCAGTAGACACCATGACAATTCCATGGAGTTTCACACTGGCTTATATTTATCCACCAACTTCCATGATTCAAGGGTATTGATGAAGATCAGGCAGGATCAAGTGTCTGTCATAGCCATCCTACCATTCTGGCCAAAGAGATCGTGGTTCATTCTCCTCGTGACAATGAGCCAGGGCCAGTTATGGAAGCTCCTCCTCCAACAGAACCTGATTTCTCAGGGGCCGGTTCAGTGTCAGACCCGGAGAGCCCTCAATCTGACAGCATGGAGTTTAACCGCCCATTTCAAAAACTAAAGGTTTTTCAAAGAGTGTTGAACAGTGTGGGACTGGGGTGCAAAGGGCCCACCAGTAACTGACTTTGGGGGCCCACTTTTCACCTCTATACAAATATTACACAACCCTGGTTAACAAATATACAATAAACTGGGTAGTTTGGATAATGATGAGATGCTGTTTTTTGTGAAAAGAATGAATCAAGTGAATTATGACAAGTACTATCCTTAAAGTAAGTTTGGGGGCCTTGATTTGCACAGGGGCCTACCGGGGGATTCCCCTGTACCCATATGGGTCAGTCCGAGCCTGGTGTTGGATACGATAGCTCACTCTAGGAGTGATGCCACCAACAAGTCCTATGCATGGATGAAGACATTTTTTTCCTCTTGGTGCTCAAGAAGATCCATCAACCCTGGGGAACTATCCATCCCACAGATCTTGGAATTTTTGCAGGATGCATTTGACAAGAGGACTTTAACCTAGTACCATCAAAGTCCAGGTTGCGGCTATCTTTGCTTGCCTTAGAAGACGCCTTGCAGAATCTCCAGAGATCAGGGATTATCTGAAGGCTATTTCAAGAATAAGACCTTGAATTTCTAAACCAGTTACCCAGTGGGACCTCGGCTTGGTGCTCAATTAACTAAGCCACCATTTGAACCCCTGATCTCTGTAGAATTGAAATTCCTGACCCTCAAGACTTCTCTTGCTAGCAGTCACCTCGGCCAAAAGAGTGAGTGAGCTACAGGCCATGTCGTCCAGGGAACCCTACACTGTATTCACACAGGATAGGGTTAATTTGAGACTTCTTCCTTCAGATCAAAAATTCCATCATCAGAGAATCTGAACCAAATGATCTCTCTTCCAGCTTATGTTCCTGAAGCAACATCACCCCAAGAAGATCTCTCTACTCTCGACATCGTAAGATGTTTAAAAGTTTACCTCGAAAGATCTCAGGCTTACAGAAAGGATGAAAACTTGGTACTTCATTCAGGAAATTTCAAGGCGAAGAAGGCCTTAAAACCTTCCCTTTTGAGATGGATTTGTGATTGCATTAGGCTGTGCTATCAAAATGCCAACGTTCCATGTCCCTAGTTCACCTTTGCCCATTCAACTAGGGCAGTATCTACTAACCAGGCTAAGAGGTATTCTGTATCTATTGACCACGTCGCCCAGCTACATGGTCAACACCAATGACCTTCTTTAAATACTATAGGTTAGAAGCTTCCTCTGCTCCATCTACCACCTTTGCCAGATCTATTCTAGACTCCGTTTAAATCCCTCCCAAATAAAGAATATGTGCTAGATCCCATATTGTGCTGCTGTGGACATAGGGGAAGATTGGATTATTGTGTTAATCTGTTTTCCCCTAGTCCAACAGCAGCACAAGGCTTCCACCCTGTAAATTATGTTATTAATGTTGTGCTATTAAACTGACAGCTTCTGGAATGCTTCCCCTTTATGCTGGGGGAGATGAGGGGGTGGGACGACTAAAAAAAAAATAAAAAAAAATAAAAAAAAAATTAAATATTCCACTTTGTCCCGTTGGCATACAGGGGCATGGTAACCCCATATTGTGCTGCTGTTGGACTAGGGGAAAACAGATTAACACAATAATCCAATCTTCTTCGCCGCCCAATAGTATAAAAATCTATGTGGCATATGTGGTGTCAATATGATCACTGCACTCCAAGATGAATTCATTGAGGAGTGGTTTGTAAAATGAGGTCAAATGGGGGGGGGTGTTCAGACAGAACATTGTATCAATGTTCTGCAAGCCTTTTCAAACATCCATGTCCTATTACCAGTCACAAATGTTTGCATCAAACTCTGCCACGTTACGTGCCCTTAAGTTCTAAAATGTCAACATCCTTGCTCAAAGAGACCACAGATTTTGGTTCCTTCATGTTTTGGAGACTGCTGGTGCTTCCTTTTACCTTAAAGGGAATAGTCAGTAGGATCAACCCTCTTAAGCCATTTATATGAGCATGTAGGTCATAGGAAGATGAATTAAGTGATACCTTGAGATTTGTGATCCGACGTCTTATTCCAGGTAAGTCCACATTTTTCTATATGCAAATGAGCTATTGGAAATCTATGTCCGCTCCATAGATCCTCTGAGAATCTGCCGCCAGAGCTTAGAATAGTATACAAACACACACGTCTTAGGAGGGTTGATCCTAAGCATAGATTCCCTTTAACATCTCATTAATTATAGCAAAAAAAAAAACAAAAAAAACCAAAACTCATTTTGCCTACCTCACGCAATAAATCAACTGTCTTCTTGCCTCTTGAGTAAAATGAGCGTTTGGATGGTTATTCCCATGGCCATTGATCTCTTTGGTGGGTGCAAATCAATATACTCTGTAAACGTAAAAAAAATAAAAATCGATCTGACCCTTTAAAGTTAAAAAAAAAAAAAAAAGCCACATCATTTTCCCAAGATTCGGCCCGGATGGGAGCCTTGTGGACCGCCTCCTACCTGCCGGTATCATCGCAACATTTTGTGATTTGCAGGACTGGCACAACATAAGAGCATCATGCCACAACAAAGACGACATGTTAGTCTTACAAATCAGAAGTGCCGTGGATGCTGGCAGATTGGTGTACCCCAGGGCCCTGTACTGTGGCCACGGGCTACTGATCTGACCACTGGAAAAAGGTCCTGCTAATTAATTCGCTCATCTCTAAAATAATGCTGTAAAAAAAGAAAACCATGAATTAGGTGCTTACTTGATCTGTGGTCTACACGGCCTCTAATCTTGGCATTTAAAAACATAAAAATGATCTGATATAGAAAAATAGACAACCTACAATGTGCTTGAAGTCTAAAAATTTTATTTACATCTTTTTGTACACAACTGTACATAGTTTATATTAAAACAATATTAAGATATGTTACATCCATCCAAAACAAGTTTAAAAGCGTAAAACATTTATAAAAAGTTATAATCCTCATATCACGCTCTAATAATTAGCCCTGGGAGAGTTCTTATTTTAATGGAACCTTTCCAAAAAACATCTCAGAACATGGCTTAGTTACTGAACTGTTTGAAATATGAAATCCTGTTTTTTTTTTGCCCCTCTGCCTCAGGTCTTGGTAATATAAATACTCCCCACCTAGATACCAAGGGGCACATTTTACATGTTTTTTTTCTTTACCTCGATGGCATTCTCAGTCAGCAGAGGACCAAGAAACTATATAGCTCTTCTTGGCTATGTTTTTTTTCTTTTTATGAATTATTAAAGTCATGTGATTACAGCAGCCTCTGCTCCAATTCAAGTAATTTAATAACAGCTAATGATAATTTACAAAACAAAACTTGGTAAATATTATAAACTGTCCAGTGAGTTTTTATTTTTTAGATTAGATAGATTTAGGCAAAGACAAGGATAGATAATATTCAGATGAAATTAAAACACTACATTCTGTGCATTGATACATTTTGGTTTAGTTAGTTGCAGAATATGGATAGGTTATACGTGTACAGTAGATATAGTTTAGATATTTGTCATGCTGTATTTGCATTCATTTATGGATTTTAGCGACTGACGTTCCTCAGTCAGGACACATTATCTTTGTTAACCATAAAATGTTACAAATATTTACTATAAAAAAGGTGATAAAAAAAACAAACAAACCATGAAATAATTCTATTTTTGAAGACTGATTCATTCAAAGTTAGCACTGCCAAGAAAATGCCAACAGTATAGAAACGCCGGTAATGCTGGTGTCTTGTGCACGTTTGCCTAGGATCAGATTTTAGACTTTCTAGGATCACCAATATTGTCTGCACACAGTCTCACCCTCTTGGCACCTCAGCCATTTCCGTAACTTACAGCAGTAATTGAACTCATCAAATTTGTGTGGGGAGCACAAAAAAAGAAAAAAAAAAAAAAAATCAGTTTCAATGTACTGGAGTTTGCAATTAATCTTAAAAAGGGAACCAGTCACTATATTCATACTGCTGGAGCCACACGTAGCATGAATCCGTCTGGTTGCCCAATTTCAGCCAGGTATGAGTTTTTTGGAAATACTCACTTGTCAGAGAAAACAATAGTTTTAAGAAAGACAAGAAGGAGTCTGATGCGACTTCTCATTATCCAAGGTGATTTACAAGTTCCCCCTTTGTACACACATAGGAAACCTATCAATCACCTGGAAGGGGGGGGGGGGGGGGAAAGGAGAGAACAAGCTCATCTCCATACAAAGTGAGCGGAACGTTTACACGTGTATATATTTAAATGGTATCTGAACCCGTGATGTAATACAACGTCAGGTGGCCCAGTCTAAAGATATTCATCAATGCTCCAGGAAATATCCCTACTAACCGGGAAAATACAAATTGATCATATAGTCGATCATCAAGTGTCGTGAAGTTTATGTTTCACAAAGTCAATGAAATAAAAATTAGATCCTAACAGATGGTTTTAAAATGTTAAGAATATCTGGAGCATAAGTACAATAATGTAGTTTGATACTTTAAAACTAATCTTCCACCCTGGGAATCTAAAGGTACCTTCACACATAACGATATTGTTAACGATATCGTTGCTTTTTGTGACGTAGCAACGATATCGTTAATGAAATCGTTATGTGTGACAGCGACCAACGATCAGGCCCCTGCTGGGAGATCGTTGGTCGCTGAATAAAGTCCAGAACTTTATTTAGTCGCTGGATCTCCCGTGGACATCGCTGGATCGGCGTGTGTGACACCGATCCAGCAATGTCTTCACTGGTAACCAGGGTAAACATCGGGTAACTAAGCGCAGGGCCGCGCTTAGTAACCCGATGTTTACCCTGGTTACCATCCTAAAAGTAAAAAAACAAACAGTACATACTTACCTACAGCCGTCTGTCCTCCAGCGCTGTGCTCTGCTCTCCTCCTGCACTGACTGAGCGTCGGTCAGCCGGAAAGCAGAGCGGTGACGTCACCGCTCTGCTTTCTGGCCGCTGTGCTCACACAGACAGTACAGGAGGAGTGCAGAGCACAGCGCTGGAGGACAGACGGCTGTAGGTAAGTATGTAGGGTTTGTTTTTTTTTACTTTTAGGATGGTAACCAGGGTAAACATCGGGTTACTAAGCGCGGCCCTGTGCTTAGTTACCCGATGTTTACCCTGGTTACCGGCATCGTTGGTCGCTGGAGAGCTGTCTGTGTGACAGCTCTCCAGCGACGCTGCAGCGATCCGGATCGTTGTCGGTATCGCTGCAGCGTCGCTTAATGTGAAGGGGCCTTTACTCTTAGCGTCCCATGATGTTCAGGTTTGATCTGGCCTTAATCTTTGGGTGCATTGTTCTGTTTAGTCCTTTTAAAGTGTGAAAAATGAACATTTTTATTTTTATTTTTTTTTACCGTTGACTCAATTATCTAGGAATTATGCTATTCTCGTGAGAGAGTAGTCACATTTGAATCATAGTTTTCAAAAGAAAGAATCTCACGTAAGCATTTTGAGAGGTAGAATGAGAGTTGGAAAACGACAATCTGCCAACCTCCCTTGCTTTAATATAGCCACTTTGAGGAGTCAACATCTGTTTTATAGAATAATTGGCTGCCACCTAAACAATCGTCTGAGAAGTCCCAACTACAGTAGGAGCCTTGTAAAAACTAATACACATTACCGGTCTGTC
Organism: Ranitomeya imitator; assembly: GCF_032444005.1. Taxonomy (NCBI): domain Eukaryota; kingdom Metazoa; phylum Chordata; class Amphibia; order Anura; family Dendrobatidae; genus Ranitomeya; species Ranitomeya imitator. The sequence continues at coordinate 131,996,195 of NC_091284.1, forward strand.
AACGGCGATAGTGCTATAACAGGAGTCCAAAGTCAGGCAAATGCCGGGCAGTCACTTGTGTGACTTGGGGTCGTCAAGGAGTACAGTTGGGACTAAAGTGTGTAGTACAAGTTTTCCACTTGTACTTCTTGAATAAATTGATACATTAGAATCCTGGTCCTATTAGTAACTTTCAGTTTTATTAAAGGAAACCATGTTACACAGAATAAAATCAGTATTTCGAAAAGGAAAACCAAGTGATAAACAATGCATCATAAGAGAATGGATCAGATGATTAGACTGAAAAAAACAAAAACAAACCAAAACCTATACTGGTTAAAAAAAATGTAAAAAAGAAAAACAAAACAAGGTCTTAGTATTAAAGTTCTCACTAAAGATCACAATTGTTCATTTCCAGCCAGTGTTTGCTTTGTGATCGAGATATAAATAATATATATCTATATGCTAAAATAGTAAACATACCTGAGGTCCAGAAGAAAAAAAAAAAAAAAAGAAGAAAAAAAAAAGAAGTTCGTACAATAAAAACAAAGCCATTTAGTAATCGTAAAAAACACTAGAAACAAACATGGTACAAATCTTAGAAAGTCAAAATATACCAAACTGTTGTGCTTTGTGAAGTTACTCTGAAGTGTATATTACCATCTGAGACTTATTCCTGGAAGGCTGAACTAAGGAGAAATTATATCTATTAGGCTTCTAGACTCGGTATAAACGTTTCAGAAAGTGTGTTTTTCATGTTTTTCAAACCCCCTTAAAGGAGAACGCACACATTTAAGTCATAAATTTACAGCTCTTCATGTTCAGTGCATTCATATTCAGTTTGGTTGGGAATCTACATTGTGAGCCCCATTAGGACACTGTCCCCTGTGGGTGTAAAGCGCTGTGGAATTAATGGCGATATATAAGTGAGTAGAATAAACAAATTGTTGGTATTAAAACCGGTCGATAGTGTTTTAAAATCTACAGCTCACAGAAGGGACGGCACGGAGATTTGCAGATCTGAATGATAGAGAGAACTCATATTTGATGTCGCAAATAGAGGCATACATTGAAGGGTCAGCAAATATTGACATTGCATTCTAATGTACACTTAGAAATATATTCAGAAGTGGACGGTCATTTAAGGCTTTATAAGGAGCCAGTTTGCTTAGAAATATTGTGCATGTGCATCTTTGGGCAGCATGGTCTAGGGTAAAAAATAAATAAAATAAATGCTGAACATGATATAAATGTATTAATGGGCTTAACAGTCTATCAGGAGGTCCTAACAAGCGACAGCATTCCTTGTACAAGAATGCCTGCTGAGATGTGCTGTCACATCATCGATTCTGACTGTCAAGCTCAGAAGGAGCAGACATATAAAATACTAGTTAGGGCGCCGGAAAGATATATATCTTGGTACCGTGTTAGCCAGTGGATAGAAACATATTTAGAATTGAGAGTCCTCAGTGGTTGATACCTTTTAATTTGTATTATTCTATGCCTGATGAAGGGACCCGAGTGGTCTCGAAAGCTCGCAATTTGTTACCATCTTTTCAGTTAGCCATTAAAAAGGTATCAACCACTGAAAACTCTCTATTCTAAAAAAAAGTTAGGACGCAGTCAGACAGCCATATAAGACCAACGATTGCAATGTTTGGACTGGCCGGCAGCTCTCCTGACACAAAGTGTGATAGCATGTATTCCTATACAGCTGCCATGCTTGGGTTAGGAGAGCCGCCGGCAAGTCCGTGCGCTCTGATGTGATCGTCGTATGTGTTATACGGCCATTTGACTGCATCCTTATACTGAATCTTTTCCCATAAACTTATATATCAATCTCCTCAGCTCTTCCTGCCACTTAACACGCTGTTGGCAGACACCATGTTTAATGTGACAGGTTCCCTTTGATTTATGGGGGGAAAAAAAACTAAATGTTAAAGTTTTTTTCCAAGATGTTTCTAGGTTAATTTACTTTTTTTTTTTTTTTAAATAACTAATGCATGAAATCTGTTAAAGGGAAACTATTGAGTCATATTAGGTTATTAACCTACAGATATAGGGTTAATCTGTAGGTTGATAGTGTTGTTCTGAAGGAATTTGGCACCCAGGAGAAAATTAACCATTTCTCCCAGTAGCTGCCGGCTTTCAGTCATGCAGACTTGCCTAAGGTCATTGCTCACTATGCTGTGAACGGCATCTGTAAGCACAACATGGCACTTTGACAGCCGGCTCTGCCCTGATGCACTACAGTCATTATCCGATCTGACTGGTAATGCCAATGTAGTCTTGCATAGAACAGTAGGACTTTCAGACAACCAGAACATGGCCCTTGTGAAGCATTCCCCAGGCTTTCAAATCAAGTTTTAGGCTACGTCCCCACAATCAGGAATAGCAGCGTTTTGGATGCAGCATATGTTCACTGCGTTCTAATTGCTTCTGTCGTTAGTACATGGGGATTCATCGCATGCAATGTCATTCAACTGGTCAAATTCCTCAGTGGAGACAAGGGTTTCCACTACAGAAATTGAACTGCTGCGACACGTATACCCACGCCGCAGGTGAGTTTATGCAGCGTTAAATAGAAGCATAGAGGGCACGGCAGTTTTATAAATCCCATCCACTGTGCTTGTAGTGTACAACGCAGCATTTTGGACGCAGCGCAGCGGACTTGGGGCGCACTATCAAAGCAGCAAGGCAAGTGTTGCTTCTACAGAGCCTAATGTTGATGTGATTACAACGGTAACATTTAATGTATCTATACCAAGCTGACCAAAATTTTTATGAGCATATTAAGTAGTAAAAAATAAAAATGGCAATATGATCAATAAGCGTCATGTGATCAATAAGGTGTAATACAATGAAAGGTGACAGGATTCCCTTATCCAAGGAGTAATAAAAGGGCAACCCTCTTTTTTTTTTTAGAGAAAATATCAGACAATACAAAAAGATTAAAATTGAGATTTTCCATAAAAAATTTACAGTAAGTATTCCAGATTAACAATGGTCATTACTGCAGAAAGATATTACTTTTTCAGCTTTGCTGTGTAGACTGGTACAGTGTATGCAGAGCCATCTCATAAGTAGAGGTAAGAGCAGTTAAATAGTCTTTTACTGCTGGTGGCCTAGATAACACAAATCCATAGGTTTGTAATGGGGAGGATGTTGTACTCAATGGTGCCAGGAAGTAAAAAACATGACTAATAAGGCCTCTAATTTGCTGCAATGGTCACGTACAGCACATCACTATCAGCCACCTGTAAACAAAGACTGACGGGGATCAGCAAAACATCTGCGCTGTATCAGCTAAGGATTGAAAAAAACCTCAACCATCAAACCTATAGTTACAAATTTACAAAGCCACATTCTAACAATTTAATGTATGAATAACATCTTCAAATCCTACTGAGTGCTGGATTTCTTTATCACTTCATATTTATGGGATAGGACCCTATCCGTGCACCTGAAAGCTCTTGAAGTGCTCCATTTCAATTGAACATATACTTTAAGAGTTTCAGGAAACTTTAAAAGTGGTTGTCCAGTCAAACTGCAAGGCTGCAGTCGTTCTATGTACTGTAGACTTATGACTCCTCACAGCGCACACACTGTGATGATTCTCTGATGCTGGCAGCGAGCGTTCATGTGCAATGTGCATACTTCCAGCCACATTCCAACTAGACTGCATCCAATCTAGCTCAGTACACCAGCACCGCGTGAGTCCAGATACACGCTCGTCGGCACGTGACTGCACGTATGCAAACTGAAAACTTGCTGTTTAAGTCTTCTTCCTCTATCGGCACACACACTGGACAATCCTCATAACCCACTATGTGAATTCACAAGTCTCCAGTCCTGGTGTTTAAGACCAGACATCCCCTTAAACCATATGCAACGCAATATAACCAGGGTTTAGCCTGGTTATAAGATGAGAGTGATGCTCTTGGTACCTTATATACAATGCTGGTATAATTGGCAAGCTCCAAAATTGGTCATTTTGCCAAGCAACATTCTAATTCTGCAAGGGAAGAGTCCAATCAAGTATGGTAGACATGGATTATCAGTACCTATAAGTGGATCAGGTGTAGGAATCGACAAACAATGAGTGGTAAGAGAACCCTGGTCACAGTGTGAAATTGGAGCAGATGCTCAATCAGATTGTAGCAGAGTACCAATAATTGGACAGTAGTAATGAGCGAGTGTACTCGTTTGTCGGGTGACCTCCGAGTATTTATAACTGCTCGGAGATTTAATTTTAATCAAAGCAGCTGAATGATTTCCAGCTATTAGCCAGCTTGAATACATGTGGGGACTCCCTAGCAACCAGGTAACCCCCACATGTACTCAGCCTGGCTAGTAGCTGGAAATCATTCAGCTGCCACGATAAAAACTAAATCTCCGAACACTAACAAATACTCGGAGGTCACCCGAGCCCTAAAGAGGCATATACACAGGGATAGGCTTAATGACAAATCTGAAACCAAAAGCTCTAGTGAAAACATTATTAAATGCCATGGATGGACTCAAGGGCTGTAATTAAAGCCTCCAAAATGTGGCATGTTTTGACTGTCCCTTATCTAAAACATATCTGGAAATCAGCAGGTAATAAATACACCAGATATTGCCATTAAAATGTATTGTTATTGCTGAAGTTAATCTGAAGAAAAAGGACATTAAATCATTGTAAGCAAAATATTGATGTGCAGCTAGGGGATGCTATGTGGATAGTTCAGAAACGGACTTTAAGTGTTAGAAAATCTTTCCCAAAATAAGCAGTAGCCAGAAGACGTACACTGTTCTCCTATGTATACAGCTATACATTTAAAACTAAAAAGGTTTGTAGATTGTAAAGCAATAGCTGCTCCCTCCAGAAACAGCACAACCCTTGTCCATGGGGAAAAACTGGTACTGCAGCTCAGCCTTATTGGCTACAATACCAGACACAGCGTAGAAGCAAGAGTGTTGGTTTGGGGGCCTTATTCTTTAAGACCGGTACCCTTTAAAGAGGACCTTTCACAAATGTGTTATGTTGCATTGGGCATGTGATGTAATAGTGGCAGAATACTTATTTTTCTCCTTTCTGTTGAAGTGATATTAGTGATCCAAGTATTTAACTCCTAAACAGTTAATTTTTAAGTCCCACTGGGCGTTACCAGAGATTTCATTGGGGGCGTGTACTTCTGCCTCTTTCTAAAACTGACCACCAGTCATAAGCAGGTGGCTACACACTGAGGCAAGAAGAACATGCCCTCACAATAGCTTAGAGTAGGTGCAGTTTGAGACATCCATTGACAGTCTGCTCTGTGGGGGAAGGGACAGTGCGTATTTTATATCTATCTATACACACAAAAATTGGCAAAAATTAAGAGACCACTGCACAGTTCTATAAAAATCAGCCTCTCTATATGTCAGACAGCCATTCCATTCCAGTGTCAGTTGAATTCCAACCAGAGTACACCTCATTCTACTTAATCTGCTTCTGATTAGGTGATCACCTGAACCAAATCTTATTTAAAAGAAGGAAAGTATAAAAAAAACCCTGCTGTGGTGTTCACAATCCTCTTGCAATAGGGCAAGCTGGATGGCAAAACAAGTGCTAGTAATATCCCAAAAGTAATAGAAATTAAAAAATAACTTAACCATGCCAAAGGAGTTGTAAAGTCTTGAGTGAGGAAAAGGGCTCAATTCTGGCTTTACTAGAAGAGGGATACAGTGAGGGTCATGTTGCCTCTATCTTTAAAATTTCTAAGATGGCAGTCCATTACAACAAGGTCAAGCAGCAGACACTGGGGACAACAAAGCTACAGACCGGCAGAGGGCGAAAACGACTCTCCACCGACCTGTATGACAGTCATTTTATTTGAATGTCACTCAGCAACCGCAGGACGACATCAAGTGACCTACAAAAGGAATGGCAAATGGCAGCTGGGGAGAAGTGCACGGTAAGAAGAGTTTAACAGAGAGCAGGACTCAAGTCATGTAAAGCTAGAAAAAAGCCTTTCATCAATGAGAAGCAAAGGAGAGCCAGGCTGAAGTTTGCCAAAGACCATAAGGATTGGACCATAGAGGACTGGAGTAAGGTAATCTCTCAGGAGTCTAATTTTCAGCTTTGCCCAACACCTGGTCATCTAATGGTTAGTCGGGGACCTGAAGAGGCGTACAATCCACAGTGTCTTGTACCCACTGTGACAATGCGCCCTGCTACACAGCTAGGTCAATCAAGGTGTGGATGAAGGACCGCCACATCAAATCCCTGTCATGGCCAATCAAGTCTCCAGACCTGCATCCCATTGAAAACCTCGAATGTAATCAAGAGTAAGATGGATAGTCACAAGCCATCAAACAAAGAAGAACTGCTTACATTTTTGTACCAGGAGTAGCATAAGGTCACCGAGAAGCAGTGTGAAAGACTGGTGAAAACCATGCCAAGTCGCATGAAAGTGGTGATTACAAATCATGGTTATTCCACAGAATATTGATTTCTGAACTCTTCCTGAGTTAAAACATTAGTATTGTTGCTTCTAAATGATTATGAACTTGTTTTTTTGCATTATTTGAGGTCTGCAAGCAATGCTTTTTTTTGTTATTTTGACCATTTCTCATTTTCAGAAAATACTAAATTTATTGCTTAGAACTTCGGAGACATGTCAGTAGTTTATAGAATACTAGATGGCAGCCCGATTCTAAAGAATCGGGAGTCTAGAATCCATATATACTTTATTTATTCAAATGTAAAAATACAATTAATAAATAATAGTAAGAAAGAACAAAAAATGGCTGCACTCACCAGCTCTTGACAATTCTTGTTATTTAAGGTACAGTTACACAGGATCCATGAACATGCTTATGAGGGGAGGGATGAAAGACATCAGACGACAACTTTGCGTGTTGTGGCAAATGCCACAACAACGGTTCTTTGCTTAAGAACAATGTCAGGTAGTAGGAAAATACCCAGTTAATAATAGGCAATAGTTCTTTGCAGGAATGCAGATATTAAAAAATAGGCAGTTTATATTGCAGAGAAATTGCTGGGCAATAATGGACAATGTCCTTATGTGGCAAATAATAGAGCAATATACCCAATGTGGCAAAGAAGAGGTTAATAAACGGCAGTCTCTCAGTATAACAGTCAGTGAATAATAGGCAGTATATGGAGAAAACACCAAACAAAAGTTCAAAATTGGTGTGAAAATGTCACTGAACCACTTCACAACTAAATATATATAGTTTTGGTAAATGGTATTATCATTTTTTGACGAAATTCGGCAGGAGCTTGAAGAGCAACGTCACTGGGCCCGCCTCCACGCAGTAGAAACTTGCTGTGAGGTAAAAATTCAAAAATCACACCAAAATGGCGGGCGGAGTGTCACAGTACGGCACGTTTCTGATTGGTCGCTTGCAGCAGGCGGCAACCAATCAGACACTGGACACTGTTGACGTCACTTATCTCCGGACATTAGCTCCGGACATTAGCTCCGGACAGGAAGTTGGCACAAATTGCAGGAAGTAGTATTCTAGGCAATTATATATTAGAAAAGAACAATTTACATTTTACTCAAAAATATACCTATAAAAGAGAAAAATCAGACAAACTGAAAATTTTGCAGTGGTCTCTTAATTTTTGCCAGAGCTGCTCGCCAGCCTTTGCACTTCCTCTTCCGGCAGGCCGTGACACTGATCTACGGTGCATCAAATACTGGTGGGCCACCGATTGCCTACAGAGACCACTTACCCATCCTGCTGGAAGAGGAAGCATGACATTCTAACAAAGGAGGATCAGTAAAGCAAGTTATGACTTATTATAGCACCATTCAGACCTGAAACATACTCAATAAGATTCTACTGTTCTGGACAAAAAAAAAAAAAAAAAGCTCAGTTAAAGGGAACCTGTCGCCCTGAAAATCGCGGGTGAGGTAAGCCCACCGGCATCAGGGGCTTATCTACAGCATTACATTACAGCATTACAGAATGCTGTAGATAAGCCCCTGATGCCGGTGGGCTTACCTCACCCGCGATTTTCGGGGCGACAGGTTCCCTTTAACGAGTTCCCCTCCTAGTCAGATATACTGATAAAATAAAAAAGGAGACAAAACCTTGAACTTTCCTGTAAATTTTCAGATTTTAAAATACATTTCTTTAGATAACATTCAAGCATTGTAAATAGTTAAAATACACCAAAGCTCAAGAGGGGAATGCTGATTCGCACTAGATTTTTTGCTCAGACAATTTTGCAAATATTTCTATAATTTCCTTTTGTAGTCAACATGAAAAAAGATAAAAATAAAAAAACCATGCACTTTACCTTCCACAATAACGTACAGGGGGGAAAAAAATAAAAATAAATTATATATATATATATATATATATATATATATATATATATATATATATATATATATATATATATATATATATATATATATATATATTTTTTTTTTTTTCCTCAAAACCTTTAGACTTCTGGAATCTCAAACTTTTTACAAGTTCATCCCAGTCCAAGGGTTAAAGTCAAGGCCAATTTTGTGACATTTCATTTATCAGTTAAATACATTTTAGTTCCGCAAACATTTTTAAAATTCATTAAATTAACTACATTTAAAGAGTACTCCTCGAGTCCTCGCTTTTTCTTAAGTGATTGGTACTACCTTAATTGCGCAGCAGATCGTGGGGGTCCAAGTCCCGAGACCCCTACACTTCAAGAAGGATGCTCTGCAGCAGTGTTTACAGAGCGGTGTATGAGCTCAAAAGAAAGTCTGAGTCCATACTCCTCTATGTACAGGCTCACACCAGCTTCTGCCTGATGAGATGTGTGTTTCATAGCCGCTTTGTGTGATCGTGGAGGTCTCAGCACCTAGATCCCCACCAATCTGGAGGACATGATACTAATGAAATTGATTGACATTTTTTTTTTCTTCAAATAAGATAAAGTGTAGCAGTTTGAAAAAGGGTATAGAAACTTACCAGGTGTGCCCCTGATCAGCTTTGCTCCTATGTCAGTCACCTACCAGTGTGCCAATGTAGAATGATAGATGTACACAATGGGCTACATTTGTAGATTAAAGATGTTAAGTTTTCATAGAATATTAGAGTTCGAAGGGCCTCCGGGGTCAGAGTGTCCAACCCCCTGATCAATGTAGGATTCACCAAATCATCCTAGACAGATGTCTGTCCAGCCTCTGTTTGAGGACTTCCATTGAAGGAGAACTCACTACCTCTCATGGTAGCCTGTTCCACTCATTGATCACCCTGTCAAAAAATTTGACATCTGTATCTTCTATCTTTCAGTTTTGAGAAGAATGATCACTTCACAGATAAACTAAATATCCTGACATATTGGGGAAAGGCAACCCATGACCTCTGCAAAGGCTCAGAGAACATTCACACAATGCAACATAGAAGTCAATGTGTCACCTTCAAGACAAGAGTTTCTTATGGCCATGTGATACAATAATACAAAATCCCATGATTGCTAGTGAAAAGAGTGGCACACACAAGATCTATTCCCTTGAAATGTTAGTTTGACTGAAAATTAAGGAAAAAGTATAGCCACAGACTTTTTAGCTATACTTTATATGTGTGGGTTTGGTGTCATTAGACAACCACTTAGTATATACATTATAAAAGCAAACAAAGATGATAAATAGGAGTCCCCGAACATAAAACCCACCTATGACCTGGAGGACAATTGCCATTTAGCACAGCAAAAACATTAGTACTCAGAAATGGATAAAATAGAGAAGTATGTAGAGATAACATGTGAAATTTATCCCTACATACTTACTCGCCCTAAACATTTTTCTTAGTGTCGGTTTACACTGTGCAGAAGAGGAACAGTAGTATGGCACGTGGTCATAGACCATGGGATTTATTGTGGATTCCGTTCCATTACTTATATTTTATTGTTCGAGTTACACTGTGTTTAGAGCTGAATTCACAAGCTTCAAACCCTGCAGTCTCCGCTACATCAATGTTTGCACAGAGCATTCTCTGGTGATTCACATTTTAAGAAATGTTGACTCTTGTCAGACAGAGCGCAGCTCCCAAAAGGCCACGTTCACATGAAGTATTTTACATCAGTATTTGTAAGCCAAAATCTGGAGGGGAACAATCAGAGGAAAAGTATAAAAGAAACACGTCACCACTTCTGTATTTATCACCCACTCCTGGTTTTGGCCTACAAATACTGAACATGTGAACGTGGCCTAATGCTTAGTAAAATTAAATAAATTGTTGATGGTTTCCGCAAGTTGGGAATGTAGCACTCTGCTTTAATCTAGATTACAATTCAGGATTAACACATCAAATACGGTGCTGCATTACCAAAGTTACTCCATAGACCATAAATAAAGACCATATGGCGCATTAAGTACAGTATGCAGGAGAAATGTAAACTGCACCAAGTACTAGGATCTTTATGGAACTGTACGTAAAGCCAAAAATCGTAGCATGACTATGGAAACCCCCAGTGTGAGAGGTTAAAGTGAACCCGATAACTGATCCATGCTCCCCGAATCGGACACCGCCTGCATTATTGCAGCTATGTATGTGTTAGGCTATGTTCACACAGTTTTTACAAGACAAAAAAAAAAAAAAAAAAAGTATCAATAAGCAGAAATCCCTTAAGAAATGCTCCTTTTTCAGGGGCAGGTAATCTTTTCCTGAAGCCATCGTGAATAGGAGTTGAAGAGATTTGTAAGTTTATGGTTCCTGACGCATTCTTTGGAACTTTTTGATTGAACAGTACGCGGTTTGGAGAGGTTTCCATCAGGATCTGCTTCAAAAAGCAGAGATTCACTTTTTTTCCCCTCCACCCCAACAGGTTTTATTCAAAACTTCTTTAGGAGAAACCATGTTGTCTAGAAACCGCACGTCTCGGATGACTAGTCCAGACTGTCCTGGCCTTCAGACATTCATCCTGCCAATATACCAGGCAGCCTGAATCAGCCGTCAGGGTCACTTTAAAATTCATTCAATTTCGGTGTAAGAATTGTTCTGGTGTTTAACTGACAAGCCCCTGGTTATAGTGAATGGGACTTACAGCACCATATAAGCCCTGGTTTGGCTCAATTAATCCAAAGAGTCGGAGCATCAGGGTCTTTCCACACTACAATTGGCAGTATGGCTTACCCATTAAGCACTGGCAAAGTGTATCCAATTAAAAAAATATAATAAAAGTGAATCCTATGGTTTAGGGATATTTTATAATAGTAGCCAAATATGACGACTGAAAGCATCTATTAAACAGGTTCTCCCACAAAGTATATTTTAATTAATAGATCTTGGAATAACAAGCTCCACAATTTGTGTGAAAAAAAAAAAAAAAAAAAAGAAAAAAGTCCCTGCGCTGAGCTAATCTTATAAATGTGCCCCTGCTGTATTCTGTGTAATGGCAGTATCTGACCGTAAAGGAGCATGGTCTGATCATACCACAGCTCCTGGACTGGGGAGGAAGCAAAAGAGAATACAGACAGGACAGCAGGGAATCACAGCTGATTATTTCCGTGAGATAAAACATTTCCCAGCCTGTTTTTAACCCCTTACCGGCATCGGACGTACTATACCGTCCGATGCCGGCTCCCCTGCTTTGATGCAGGGCTCCGCGGTGAGCCCGCATCAAAGCCGGGACATGTCAGCTGTTTTGAACAGCTGACATGTGCCCGCAATAGGTGCGGGCAGAATCGCGATCTGCCCGCACCTATTAACTAGTTAAATGCCGCTGTCAAACGCAGACAGCGGCATTTAACTACCGCTTCCGGCCGGGCGGCCGGAAATGACGTCATCGCCGACCCCCGTCACATGATCGGGGGTCGGCGATGCTTGTATATTGTAGCCATAGAGGTCCCAGAGACCTCTATGGTTACTGATGAGCGGTGGCTGTGAGCGCCACCCTGTGGTCGGCGCTCACAGCACACCTCCATTTCTGCTACATAGCAGCGATCAGCAGATCGCTGCTATGTAGCAGAGCCGATCGTGCTGTGCCAGCTTCTAGCCTCCCATAAAGGATATTGAAGCATGGCAAAAGTTAAGAAAAAAAGTTTAAAAAAATGTGAAAAATATAAAAAAAAATATAAGTTTAAATCACCCCCCTTTCTCCCCAATCAAAATAAATCAATAAAAAAAATATCAAATCTACGCATATTTGGTATCGCCGCGCTCAGAATCGCCCGATCTATCAATTAAAAAAAAGTATTAACCTGATCGCTAAACAGCGTAGCGGGAAAAGAATTCGAAATGCCAGAATTACGTTTTTTTGGTCGCCGCGACATTGCATTAAAATGCAATAACGGGTGATCAAAAGAACGTATCTGCACCAAAATGCTATCATTAAAAACGTCATCTCGGCACGCAAAAAATAAGCCCTCAACCGACCCCAGATCATGAAAAATGGAGACGCTACGAGTATCGGAAAATGGCGCTTTTTTTTTTTTTTAGCAAAGTTTGGAATTTTTTTTCACCACTTAGATAAAAAATAACCTAGTCATGTTAGGTGTCTATGAACTCGTACTGACCTGGAGAATCGTAATGGCAGGTCAGTTTTAGCATTTAGTGAACCTAGCAAAAAAGCCAAACAAAAAAACAATGTGGGATTGCACTTTTTTTTGCAATTTCACCGCACTTGAAATTTTTTTCCCGTTTTCTAGTACACGACATGCTAAAACCAATGATGTCGTTCAAAAGTACAACTCGTCCCGCAAAAAATAAGCCCTCACATGGCCAAATTGACGGAAAAATAAAAAAGTTATGGCTCTGGGAAGGAGGGGAGCGAAAAACGAACACGGAAAAACGAAAAATCCCCCGGTCATGAAGGGGTTAAGCAAGGTTTTCTCTCAAAGAATCAGCTGTAATCCCCTGCTGTGCTGTCTGTATACTCTCTTTTGCGACCTCTCCTGCCCAGGAGCGGTGGTATGATCAGACCATGTCTCTGTACGGTCAGACACAGCAGGGACAGATTTATAAGATTATCTCAGAACAGGAACATTTCTTTTTTCTATTGTGGAAGTTATTATTCAAAAGTGCTGTTAATTTTTATTAAAGTTAACTGTTTGTGGGAAAACCCTTTTAAACTTATAATTCCAGGAAATCCTGCAGATAGAAGCCTCAGATACACATCGCTGATGCAGTGTGAGGAGACTTACCTCCAGTATATAGACATTGAGGCTACGTTTCTAAGATGAATATTTGGCGAGTTATGATACTGCCGATTTTTTGCAGCAGTCACCTATTAGTTACATTAGGTTACTTGCGTTTTTTCTTTTTTATGCGCTTTATCGAGTTTTTGAAGCTGTGTTTTTTGTCTTTGATACTTCCGGGAATTTGGCTTTCACAAAATTAGTGATACAATGTGCAGACTACATGTGTTTTTACATGTGGATTTTCCACACTTAATGCAATTCTATGGGGAAAATCTGCACATAAAACCTCAGTGTGTTCGCAGGTCAGTTTATGCTGCATACAAATAAGCAAAGTGGGCACGAGATTTCTACAAATCCCATCCACTTTGCTATAACTAAGGCGCTGCGTTTTTTGTTGCACAGCCATAATACACATCAAAAACTCATCATGGGAACTTCACCTTAAGACGGAGATAAAAAAAAAAAAATAAATTAAAAAAAAGTACCCAGTAACATACATTTAAAAATAATTCATCCCAGTAATAAATGCATGTGCATTAGCCAGTACCAGTAGTACGTAGATTTTGCTTACAAAATAAACAACCCTTTATATTTTGATGAACTTGTTAAAACTTTAAGAGCCTTAATACTAACGGTATGAAGGATATTTCGCAGGGCAAGCGATAACTGTAAAAAAAAAAAAAAAAAAGGTTTTAAAAAAGCATTAACTTAGTCACTTCAGCAATAATACATTTATTAGCCAATAAGTTTTCCCTTTTGTTTTGAGGGTTCTTCTGCAAACCTCATGAATAGTTGTGCTTTGTGCACCCTCATTTACAGCTGCCATTTTTTTGGGGGGTAATAATGTTTATGGACCAGATGAAGTGGTCACGTATTTCAATACTATGACAAATGCTGCACCTATAAAAGGACCTTAGAGGTAGCAAGAGGCCTGAGTCATGCAGATATTGAAATGTTGATAGTTCTACAGGAAACATTTTTGCACATGTTCAATGTCTAATAATAAGCCTTAACTGAATATATAAGATTTCTTCTTTTCATGCCAAGTGGCAAATCCAATACTAAGAAATAAAACTCAAACAGGTGTTCAAGTAAGATCATAGGGAAAAAAAAATTAAAATGTACTCACACCAAATTTGATATTATGCACGATTCAGGCCAGAACCATTTGCAGTGTCGGGACTTTTTTTTTTTTGCTCCCCGTTTCACTGAAAGCAATCAATATTGAGCTTACACAAAGCATAGAAAGGGTAAAGGTCCGAGCCGCTTAAGACATAAAAATACAAAAAAAAAAAAACCCGGCAGCAGGAATTTCATATTACTGTTAAGTGCATCGTTTTACGTGCTCTAAAACATAGTCTGGAAAATGGAGACTGCATACTTGTAAGCCATCCAGCTTGCAAGGCATTCTAGGGTATTCATCTTCCTTCCATTTGTTTTCCTCTGGGTCAAAAGTAAGGATGGAGTCGCTGTAGTGACCATTATAACATAGTCCGCCAAGCACCATGATCTGTTTATCCAGAACAGCTACTCCATGCCCACTCCTGCCAATGGGCATAGATGCCAAAATAGTCCACTGATCCGCTTCAGGGTCATAAACCTCGGTAGAGGGACAGCCCTGAGATTCAAAAGATGCTCTTAAAATAACACATACGCCCCCAAAGACATAGAGTTTGCTATTGTAAGATATCATCTTGTGAAAACATCTGGCGTAGTTCATTTTGCACTTGTTTTCCCAGCAGTTCAAGTGGACCTGCGTCCGCCGAGTTCTCTGTTCCACCGTTCCTTCTTTACTTGGGTCAAAAACACAAACTTGCTTGGACGTCGAAGAGGATGTAATCCCACCAGTGATAAACAGCTTACTGTTGAGGACAGTGCCCTCATGGCCATACTTATTAACGGGATAAGGATCTACAAATTCCCATTTGTTTTCTACAATGTCATAGCGCTCAGTCGAATAAAAGGTTTCGTCTCTCGTCCTTCCGGCGACAGCATAAATATATCGCCCAATAACACCCACCGCAAACTCAGACCGAGGTACAGACATATCAGACATTCGCACCCAATTGTTTTGACGTGGGTCATATCTGAAGACTTTTGATGAAGCGTGAAATTCCCCATCTGGACCAAGTTCTTCTCCTCCAAGTAGGAAGACGAAGTTGTTGACAATTGCCAGGCAATCAGGTCGTAGAGGTACCAGAGGTCCTTCAAGTTCCCACCAAACGCGTGGCTTGTGCAAAAGGAGGATTTTGCTGTTTACCATGCTATGTCCTATCATCCCTCGGAACACCGCTGTGTGGGGTTTCGCTGACCGGATGTGATTGGATTTCATCTCCATTAATGGTTGCTCACTTACATTATGAAAGTAGTTTAGTGCCTGCTCAACTTCATGCCGCAACTGACGGGAATATCTGTAAAACTCAGAGGTTTTCACCTGAAAGAAAACCACAAATGTTCTATGTGAGAGAATGCCATTATAAAATATATCTACATTACATTTATTACAGAAAATGAAAAGCCTCATTTGTTTAGATGAGGTAGAAGTGTAAAATAGTAAAGCACCAATCTCACGACACAGACAAAGGCAAGTCTTATTTTATTGTCCTCTTCTGATCCTGCTAAAACCGTGGAGTTACAATCTTACGTTTTATCAACCATTTGACCTGCTCCAAACACTAAAGGAGACTTGTTTGGAGAAAAAACAAAACAAAACAAAACAAAAAAAAAAAACACTTAACCTGCAGATATGGGGTTAATTTTCAGGTTGTGCTCTCAACCTGCCCGGCGCTGGCACTTTGAGGAAATGAACTTTATTCCCCTCCAGCAGGCTCACAATCAGTCATAGGGATGGTACCCAGCTGTAACCATGCCCCCAGCACTGACTGACAGCTTGCTCAGCATTAGACCCGGCTGTCAGTCATTGCCAGGGGCATGATTACAGCTGCCACTCTATACAGTGGCTGAAAGAGCGAGCCTGCTGGGGGGAAACACATTTTTATTTCCTCCCATTAGCAGGGTTCTCCGTGCAGGCACCAACCAGGCTCGTAACGCTATTAACCTGTAAATTAACCCCATATCTCCAGGCTAATAGAAGTTTTTCATGTGACGGGTTCCATTTAAAAGGAATGTCCTGAACCACCTAACAGACGTGGACGTTTAGAGTTATACATATATAAAACGTTCTATTCAAGAACACAATGTAAAGGCCAATAAACATTAGCAATTACAAATGCAGTGGTGGACACATCCTTTGTGCACTTTGCTAAAACATGACAGTTTTTCAGATGTCTCAACGATAGATTTGGGAGTCCTCTGAATGAGTGCATCTACTCTCAGACCAAGTTCACACTATTTAGTGTTGGAGAGCTTCATGGAGTTGGTCACTATTTTTTTTTCTTTATTGATGGCCTAACACCAGGATAGACCAATAACTGATCGGTGGGGGTCTGACATGCAGCATCCTTGCCGATAAGTTGTTACCTGCCAAAAGTTCTCAGATGCTACCAAAACACAGCAGATCAGTCATTTCAATAATGGCTGTGGATGAGTCTTGCAGATTCAACTGAACAGGGGGTGGATCTGCATTACTCAGATACTATTGACAGGACTGAGTTGCTCTGTTCCAGCAGCATCCAAGATTTTCTGGAAGTCAGTAAAGGTACCGTCACACTAGACGATATCGCTAGCGATCCGTGACGTTGCAGCGTCCTGGCTAGCGATATCGTCCAGTGTGACAGGCAGCAGCGATCAGGCCCCTGCTGTGCTGTCGCTGGTCGGGGAAGAAAGTCCAGAACTTTGTTTCGTCGCTGTACTCCCCGCAGACATCGCTGAATCGGCGTGTGTGACACCGATTCAGCGATGTCTTCGCTGGTAACCAGGGTAAACATCGGGTAACTAAGCGCAGGGCCGCGCTGAGTAACCTGATGTTTACCCTGGTTACCATCGTTAAAGTAAAAAAAAACAACCACTACATACTTACCTACCGCTGTCTGTCCTCGGCGCTCTGCTTCTCTGGTCTGGCTGTGAGCACAGCGGCCGGAAAGCAGAGCGGTGACGTCACCGCTCTGCTTTCCGGCTGCCCGGCGCTCACAGCCAGACCAGAGAAGCAGAGCGCCGAGGACAGACAGCGGTAGGTAAGTATGTAGCGTTTGTTTTTTTACTTTTAGGATGGTAACCAGGGTAAACATCGGGTTACTAAGCGCGGCCCTGCGCTTAGTAACCCGATGTTTACCCTGGTTACCGGCATCGTTGGTCGCTGGAGAGCTGTCTGTGTGACAGCTCTCCAGCGACCAAACAGCGACGCTGCAGCGATCCGGATCGTTGTCGGTATCGCTGCAGCGTCGCTTAATGTGAAGGTACCTTAACAGCTGATCAGCGGGGTGCCAGATATTATACCCCTGCCGATTAGATATTGATGGCCAACGCTAGGCCGTCAAGGTAAAAAAAAGAGAAAAAAAAAAAAAAAAAGAAGTAGTGGCTGCCCAAACCTATTAAGGGAGAACTACAATTTAAAACAGCATGGAAAAGGTAAAACGATTGCCTACAACAGACTAGATCGCGGCATCAACGGTCCTTGTCTGGGAGGTCTTTATAGTAAACCTAAACTTTACCTCAGTTTACCTGTAGCTATTAAAAATTGATGAAGGCAAACATCTACGGTACTTTAATTCTTTACACAAATGTAAAAGCACATACTCTTCTTCTATAAGACAATGCAGTGTGGGACAGAAGATCTTAAGACGGTGAGTTGCATTTCAGCTCCTAACCCCTGCATTATACTTACCACAAGTGTTGCGGTTCAAAGAGAACATGTCACCAGGTAAAAAGTGACCAGTTTTACGCCTTCTGCTCCCACAAGTTGCTTTTTTTGTCATCTGCTATATAGTCCCAGAGCCATGTACCTTTTTATTTCTTGCTAGAATTTATAGTCATTAGGCTGCTCTCCATTATTAACCTGTGAGCAACACCCTCCTCGTAAACATCATAAAATAAATAAAATAGACCCATCTCTCTGGAACAAAAATGGCAGATAAAAAAAACAACAAATAAATACAGGAACAAATGGAATACCTGGAAAAATAAAATAAGGGCAAAGGCTGACCACTTTTGACCTGGTGACAGGTTCTCTTTAAAGTTTAACTATACCTTCCAGGCCACAAATATATATTTTAGCACTGAGAAAATCTGCTTTGAATCTTGACGTTGTCTGGCTTAATACCCCATCTAGTAATGTAATTAGTTCAGCGACCCACAGGTTCCCATTTATGGGGTTCTGGCTTGCTTCTTTCAGTGGAGGACACCCCGACAGCACTGTAATTATAGGACTACTTACGAGTCTGTTGATATTCCATGATCTACCAAAGGGAAAGGAAAAAGGGGGCTCACTTGGAAATTTTGGGGGGCAGAAATCCAGCAGTGCCATGACCCATGGAAACAAACCTTATAAGTCACAAGTTAGTAAACATCTATAATTGGCGAGTTGGCCGAGCCAGTCGCATACACTGGCAAGGTCTGCAAAGTACAAAGACAAACAAATAGATGAGGGTTAAGAGCTCAGACTTGGAAAAGCACAATGATAGTAGCATCCTAGCTCAAAATGTCAATTTATCAAATCCATGCCATGCTGGAGCAGATGAGACATTTTCAGTGCTGTATGATGGAGGGGGTCTAGGGAGATATTTAAAATGAAGCACATCAGTTCTGGAAAATTTTGCAACACACAATTAAAAGTGTAAAATAATAAAAGCGTACAGAAAAACAGTTTAATGAAGAAGAACTGCACATATCCCCAAACTAAACACCAAGTACCTTTGGGATCTATTGTAATACATATCACAAGCCAACAATATGTCTAACTGGGTACATATTCCAGCAGCCATGATCCAAAATCTTGTGGAAAGCCTAAAGTGTGGAAGAAGCTACAGCAGAAGATAGGGACAAGGTCCACTTTACTAATGCCAATTGTTTTGGAATGAGATGTTTAACAAGAGATGGTCTTATGTCCAAATACTTTTGGCCATGCACTCTTACTTTGGATGCCTGTCATCATCCCTTGACTACACTAGTGTGATATTTGATCCATGCCCTTGTTCTCGGCACCTTTACATAGGGTACATTTTAATTCTGTATGATGGTGTCTAGTCCAGTGACGCCTGTACATAAATCATAACTAAAATTAGACAGGTTCAGGGCTTTGGTCTGAAACAAAAAATAAATAAATAAAAAAAAATAAAATGAAAACATGCCAGTAAATGCAACACAAAATAAAAGGATAAGTACTGATAACCAGGTTAAGAAGGACCACGCTAATATATTTTCTATACATATATGTCATTTTTATTTGCTGTAAATATGTAACAAATAATAATGTAAAAAGAAAATCAAACGATATACAGAAACAAGTAAAAAGTAGGGTACTCCTTCCTTGCCATCTCTATGGCAAACTGCTTCTAGTTTGTTACCGTTCCACCCTTATTATATCTTACCTATTGATGTGGTGGTGCCCTAGCTAAGTGAAGAATCTTGTCTAGTGCTTTCAAGCTCACTAACCTTCTCATAGACATGGGATGGAGTCATCAAACAAAACCTGATGTTCTGAATGATGGTGTCTGTGTGTCTCCAGCGTCTCCTATCATGTCGCAACCAAGCCTGAACAGCTTCATACAGTTCAATCTCAGGGAACCGACTCAGACGGTCATTGTCCAGGTAGCTCTTGAGCTTTTCAAAGCTAAGGTAGGAGAGAAAGTCAGGTCTAGCCATAAGCGGAACAAAGTTTTCCAACAGAAACGTGTCAAGCTTCTCCCTGACACCTTCAACGTCCACACTGAAGTCATCCAGAAGCCTCATAATCTCCGCACAGTTTTCCAGACAAATCTTAGCCATGAGGAAAGAGCAGCAAAATTTCACAACTTCAGTCAACTGCACGTACATAGCCGCCTGGAGAATTTCATGGACGGTAGCCATGCTAAGGTCTATGTTACCATAGTACATAAATTGGAGCACGTGGCTGAAGCCTGTAGCGGTCAATCCTTTAAGGTAGATCTTGTTCTGATCACGTTCTCTCATATCAGCCGTGAACATGATACGGAAGTAGTCACTCTGAGTGGCCAGGAGTGCTTTGTGTGCTTGAAACTGGTGATCTTCTATCACAAGGGTGACATCAACCAACAGGCCTTCCTCGTATAGTGCCCTGAACCCTGCAGTGACACTGCTATCATGGATTGAAGAAGAGTACCCTTCCACGTCCCCGGCCATGAATCACCTGAGAAATACATTAAAATGTTTTGTATTATTATTTACTTTAGAAATCCAAAAGCATTTAGTATTCAAGTCATTAAACATTTTATACAGTAACTTACAACGATCATAACCTATTAAAAAAAAAAAAAAAAAAACTGTGCTTGAGAGTTTGTGAACCCTTGAGAATGCTCCATATGTCTAGATAAATCTGACTTAGGCTACTTTTACACTGGTGTTGTGTTGAGTACGTCGCAATGCGTCGTTTAGGGGAAAAAACGCATCCTGCAAAGTTGTTTGCCGGATGCGTTTTTGCCCCATAGAGTAACATTACCGATGCATTGCGACGTATTGACACACGTCGCAACCGTCGTGCGACGGTTGCACCGTGTTGTGGCGGACCGCCGGGAGCAAAAAACGTTAAATGCAACGTTTTTTGCTGCCAACGGTCTGCTTTTTCCGACCGCGCATGCGCGGCCGGAACTCCGCCCCCACCTCCCCGTACTTCACAATGGGGCAGCGGATGCGCCGGAGAAATGCATCCGCTGCACCCGTTGTGCGGTGCATCAAACGCTAGCGTCAGAATCTCGGCCCGACGCAATGCGACGGGCCGAATCCGACGCTAGTGTGAAAGTAGCCTTAAAAGTACATCAGTCGTGAAAGTAGATAAAGAGGAGCAAATCAAATATATTCGTTAAAAAAAATATTAGATGGTCTTTTCATTGAGGAAAATGATCCAATATCACGTCTGAGTGGCTAAAAGATGTGAACCTTTAGGATAAGCAGATTATTTGGAAGTGGAATGAATGTAGTTTGGTGTTTTTAATCAATGGGATGACAAATAGGTGTGAGTGGGTGAGCTTTTTTTTTGGGGGGGGGGGCAAATAAAGTTTGTTGAGGAGGTGAAAAGGATATGGAAGTGTACAGGTCCTTCTCAAAAAATTAGCATATAGTGTTAAATTTCATTATTTACCATAATGTAATGATTACAATTAAACTTTCATATATTATAGATTCATTATCCACCAACTGAAATTTGTCAGGTCTTTTATTGTTTTAATACTGATGATTTTGGCATACAACTCCTGATAACCCAAAAAACCTGTCTCAATAAATTAGCATATTTCACCCATCCAATCAAATAAAAGTGTTTTTTAATAACAAACAAAAAAAACCAACAAATAATAATGTTCAGTTATGCACTCAATACTTGGTCGGGAATCCTTTGGCAGAAATGACTGCTTCAATGCGGCGTGGCATGGAGGCAATCAGCCTGTGACACTGCTGAGATGTTATGGAGGCCCAGGATGCTTCAATAGCGGCCTTAAGCTCATCCAGAGTGTTGGGTCTTGCGTCTCTCAACTTTCTCTTCACAATATCCCACAGATTCTCTATGGGGTTCAGGTCAGGAGAGTTGCCAGGCCAATTGAGCACAGTAATACCATGGTCAGTAAACCATTTACCAGTGGTTTTGGCACTGTGAGCAGGTGCCAGGTCGTGCTGAAAAATGAAATCTTCATCTCCATAAAGCATTTCAGCCGATGGAAGCATGAAGTGCTCCAAAATCTCCTGATAGCTAGCTGCATTGACCCTGCCCTTGATGAAACACAGTGGACCAACACCAGCAGCTGACATGGCACCCCACACCATCACTGACTGTGGGTACTTGACACTGGACTTCAGGCATTTTGGCATTTCCTTCTCCCCAGTCTTCCTCCAGACTCTGGCACCTTGATTTCCGAATGACATGCAAAATTTGCTTTCATCAGAAAAAAGTACTTGGGACCACTTAGCAACAGTCCAGTGCTGCTTCTCTGTAGCTCAAAAGTGGCTTTACCTGGGGAATGCGGCACCTGTAGCCCATTTCCTGCACACGCCTGTGCACGGTGGCTCTGGATGTTTCCACACCAGACTCAGTCCACTGCTTCCTCAGGTTCCCCAAGGTCTGGAATCGGTCCTTCTCCACAATCTTCCTCAGGGTCCGGTCTCCTCTTCTCGTTGTACAGCGTTTTCTGCCACATTGTTTCCTTCCAACAGACTTACCATTGAGGTGCCTTGATACAGCACTCTGGGAACAGCCTATTTGTTGAGAAATTTCTTTCTGGGTCTTACCCTCTTGCTTGAGGGTGTCAATGATGGCCTTCTTGACATCTGCCAGGTCGCTAGTCTTACCCATGATGGGGGTTTTGAGTAATGAACCAGGCAGGGAGTTTATAAAAGCCTCAGGTATCTTTTGCATGTGTTTAGAGTTAATTAGTTGATTCAGAAGATTAGGGTAATAGGTCGTTTAGAGAACCTTTTCTTGATATGCTAATTTATTGAGACAGGTTTTTTGGGTTATCAGGAGTTGTATGCCAAAATCATCAGTATTAAAACAATAAAAGACCTGACAAATTTCAGTTGGTGGATAATGAATCTATAATATATGAAAGTTTAATTGTAATCATTACATTATGGTAAATAATGAAATTTAACACTATATGCTAATTTTTTGAGAAGGACCTGTATGTTGGATATGGAGAAACAAGATACGATATGAAAAATAATACTTCCAAAATACAATATAAAACATATACTATGACTAGTGGTAATATCACCAAAAGGGGAAAAGATACACTGTATTTGAAAATAATCACATATATATATATACACGTTAGTGGGTATTGCAAACCACTGAACAGCAAGCAGAAACCACACCCAAAGTCTGATCTTGACAACGTGTTTCTGGTAGTGAATCGGGACATAAAGGAGATTTCTGGAGGACCTCAGACGAGTTATTGATGCTTATCAGGCTGGAAAAGGTTACAAAACCATCTCTAAGGCTATGTATCCACGGGGTGTATTGGCAGCGCTTGGACGCAGCGGATACCCCGCTCCGCCCAAGGCGCCGCCGCCTGTTGTACGAGCGGTGATTCCGGATGTGTTCATAGAACACATCTGGAATCACCGCATCGTATTCATAGACCGGGTTATTTATCTTGCGTCTCCGCAAGATAAATAGACATGCTGCGGTCGGTAAAGACGCGCCGCATGTCCGGTTACACAGGGCCGCCGGATGAGGCCGTGCGCACATAGTGGAGACGGGATTTCATAAAATCCCCTCCACTATGCTGTAACATCTGGATGCTGCGGCTGTACGCAGCATCCAATCCGCATCAAATACTGAGGAAAAACGCCACGTGGGAAACATACCCTAAGAAGTTTGGACTCCACCGATCCACAGACGGTGCACAAAAAAGGAAATTCAAGATCTTTATGACACTACCCAGGAGAAATTGACCAATAAAGATCATTCCAATAGCAAAGTGTATAATAGTCTGAGGTCACAAAGGAACCTAAGGAAACCTCCAAGCAATTAAAGGCCTCACTCATAACTCATGGTAACGTGTAACTGTCATTTATAGAAGTTTTTATATATTATAGGCTCTGCATTGTGCTTCCGATTGGTGTGTGTATTCTACAGATGGGTCAAAACCCCATTCTGGAGTATGTAGCTCCCACACAAGATGCACACAGAATGGTAAAAAGGCTCAAGGGGTCCGTACACTGATCTGTGAAAGACCCATAGACTTAAGGTACCGTCACACTTAGCGACGCTGCAGCGATACCGACAACGATCCGGATCGCTGCAGCGTCGCTGTTTGGTCGCTGGAGAGCTGTCACACAGACCGCTCTCCAGCGACCAACGATGCCGGTAACCAGGGTAAACATCGGGTAACTAAGCGCAGGGCCGCGCTTAGTAACCCGATGTTTACCCTGGTTACCATCCTAAAAGTAAAAAAAAACAAACTACATACTTACCTACAGCCGTCTGTCCTCCAGCGCTGTGCTCTGCACTCCTCCTGTACTGTCTGTGTGAGCACAGCGGCCGGAAAGCAGAGCGGTGACGTCACCGCTCTGCTTTCCGGCCGCTGTGCTCACACAGACAGTACAGGAGGAGTGCAGAGCACAGCGCTGGAGGACAGACGGCTGTAGGTAAGTATGTAGTGTTTGTTTTTTTTTTTACTTTTAGGATGGTAACCAGGGTAAACATCGGGTTACTAAGCGCGGCCCTGCGCTTAGTTACCCGATGTTTACCCTGGTTACCAGTGAAGACATCGCTGGATCGGTGTCACACACGCCGATTCAGCGATGTCTGCGGGGAGTCCAGCGACCAAATAAAGTTCTGGACTTTCTTCCCCGACCAGCGACAGCACAGCAGGGGCCTGATCGCTGCTGCCTGTCACACTGGACGATATCGCTAGCGAGGACGCTGCAACGTCACGGATCGCTAGCGATATCGTCTAGTGTGACGGTACCTTTACTTTTGAACCTGTGCACCACTCGAAGGCTATGTGCACACACAGTGTTGACTGAATGGTGATGGTGTGTCTCAGGACACGGACCACCAATAGATCAGGAACACCAATATATAAAATTAAATAAATTGACAGTTGCGCTTTAAACTTTCATGAATCCACCATCAGGAGAACACTGAACAACAATGGGGTATATGATAGGAGACACCCACTGTCCTCCAAAAACAACATTACTGACCACCTGCAGGTGCTAAAGATTTGAACAAACTAGAAGGCTACTGAAACAAGGTTTTGTGGATG
Organism: Ranitomeya imitator; assembly: GCF_032444005.1. Lineage (NCBI taxonomy): Eukaryota > Metazoa > Chordata > Amphibia > Anura > Dendrobatidae > Ranitomeya > Ranitomeya imitator. The sequence continues at coordinate 132,021,138 of NC_091284.1, forward strand.
GCGAGACCAAAATAGAGCTTTTTGGATTAAAGTATTGTTTGGAGAAAGAAAAGACACTTTACAGCATAAAGCCTCATACCATTTGTGAACCACAGTGGTGGAAGCATCATGGTTTGTGTCAGTTTTGCTGGAACTCAGCCAGTACAGCTTGCCGTCGTTTGTAGGAACAATGAATTCTGAGTTCATTGGATAAAATCCCCCAACATAGAGTTGAAGCTGATTTATATGAAGTAACAGGCTAAAATTCCTCCAAGCTGATGTGAAGAACTAATCAATACCATAAACATTTAGATTTAGTTATTGCTGTCACACCCAACACTGAAAACTGGGGTTCACTTTTTCTACTGCTTTTTCTCCAGCTGCTTGGAAAGCATCACCAAACCAGGGATTCAAGCTTGAGGAGGCTAATTTGCATATTCCAGGTGCCTTCTGGGAAAAGCGAAGAGTCTCCCTAAGCTAGAAGATCGTTGGGTACAGTCGGGACCAGCTGCTTGGAAAGCATCACCTTACGGCGCGCAAATTTTTGCCTGTAGGACATTATTGCAAGAGAGCTTGGCTGAGTAGATTACACAAGAAGGAAAACACACAGCAAGTCAGCAGGATCTAGGAGCAACATGGCAGATGTGACAACCTACATGGTGAGCTGCAGCATGTGCTACATGTTCACAGATCGACCAGAAGAAGAATCAAATTTCACCTGTCAGAAGTGTAGACTAGTGGCCCTTTTAGAAGAAAAGGTGCGGGGTCTAAAGAAAGAATAGCAACTTTGAAACTCAAAGAGAATGAAGACTTTCTAGACAGAACTGAAGCATCTCTACTGGTCACAGAAGGTGAAAAAAGTGTCAGAGAACCTCCAAAAGCAGATGAGTGGAAGCATGTGACCAAAAGAAGCAAGAAGACCATGGAGAAATCACCAACCACACAACTGAAGAACCGATATCAAATCTTTGTAGAGGATGAAGATGGCACACCTAAGGATGAAGCAATACCAGCAAGCAAAAAAGAAAAGGGCACACAGCAACAAGTGACAGCAAAAAGTACAGCCAAGAAGCAACGAAGAGTGGTGGTGGTGGGAGACTCACTACTGAGAGGCACAGAAGCAGCCATCTGCAGACCGGACATAACTGCAAGAGAAGTATGCTGCCTTCCAGGTGCGATGATCAAGGATGTGACCGATAGGATACCAAAGCTCTTCAGCTCCAAGGACGTCCACCCATTTCTTCTGATACATGTTGGCACCAATGACACGGCAAGGAAGGACCTACCCACAATCTGCAAAGACTTTGAAGAGTTGGGGAAGAAAGTAAAGGAACTGGATGCACAGGTAGTTTTTTCTTCTATCCTTCCAGTAGACGGGCATGGCACCAGGAGATGGAACAGGATCCTTGATGCAAACAACTGGCTAAGACGATGGTGCAGACAACAAGGATTCGGATTCCTGGACCACGGTGTGAATTACTTGTACGATGGACTCCTCGCCAGAGACGGACTACACCTCAACAAACCTGGGAAACACACATTCGCCAGAAGACTCGCTACACTCATCAGGAGGGCGTTAAACTAGAAGAAGAGGGGACGGGAAGAAAAACAGACTCGAACAAAGGAGACCCAGGAAAACATACTCAGAAGGGAGGTAAGAACATTTCTAAAACAATCCACAGCGAGGATATTGGAACAAAACAAAATCCTCTAAAATGCATGCTCGCAAACGCCAGAAGCCTGACAAACAAGATGGAAGAACTAGAAGCAGAAATATCTACAGGTAACTTTGACATAGTGGGAATAACCGAGACATGGTTAGATGAAAGCTATGACTGGGCAGTTAACTTACAGGGTTACAGTCTGTTTAGAAAGGATCGTAAAAATCGGAGAGGAGGAGGGGTTTGTCTCTATGTAAAGTCTTGTCTAAAGTCCACTTTAAGGGAGGATATTAGCGAAGGAAATGAGGATGTCGAGTCCATATGGGTCGAAATTCATGGAGGGAAAAATGGTAACAAAATTCTCATTGGGGTCTGTTACAAACCCCCAAATATAACAGAAACCATGGAAAGTCTACTTCTAAAGCAGATAGATGAAGCTGCAACCCATAATGAGGTCCTGGTTATGGGGGACTTTAACTACCCGGATATTAACTGGGAAACAGAAACCTGTGAAACCCATAAAGGCAACAGGTTTCTGCTAATAACCAAGAAAAATTATCTTTCACAATTGGTGCAGAATCCAACCAGAGGAGCAGCACTTTTAGACCTAATACTATCTAATAGACCTGACAGAATAACAAATCTGCAGGTGGTCGGGCATCTAGGAAATAGCGACCACAATATTGTACAGTTTCACCTGTCTTTCACTAGGGGGACTTGTCAGGGAGTCACAAAAACACTGAACTTTAGGAAGGCAAAGTTTGACCAGCTTAGAGATGCCCTTAATCTGGTAGACTGGGACAATATCCTCAGAAATAAGAATACAGATAATAAATGGAAAATGTTTAAGAACATCCTAAATAGGCACTGTAAGCGGTTTATACCTTGTGGGAATAAAAGGACTAGAAATAGGAAAAACCCAATGTGGCTAAACAAAGAAGTAAGACAGGCAATTAACAGTAAAAAGAAAGCATTTGCACTACTAAAGCAGGATGGCACCATTGAAGCTCTAAAAAACTATAGGGAGAAAAATACTTTATCTAAAAAACTAATTAAAGCTGTCAAAAAGGAAACAGAGAAGCACATTGCTAAGGAGAGTAAAACTAATCCCAAACTGTTCTTCAACTATATCAATAGTAAAAGAATAAAAACTGAAAATGTAGGCCCCTTAAAAAATAGTGAGGAAAGAATGGTTGTAGATGACGAGGAAAAAGCTAACATATTAAACACCTTCTTCTCCACGGTATTCACGGTGGAAAATGAAATGCTAGGTGAAATCCCAAGAAACAATGAAAACCCTATATTAAGGGCCACCAATCTAACCCAAGAAGAGGTGCGAAACCGGCTAAATAAGATTAAAATAGATAAATCTCCGGGTCCGGATGGCATACACCCACGAGTACTAAGAGAACTAAGTAATGTAATAGATAAACCATTATTTCTTATTTTTAGGGACTCTATAGCGACGGGGTCTGTTCCGCAGGACTTGCGCATAGCAAATGTGGTGCCAATATTCAAAAAGGGCTCTAAAAGTGAACCTGGAAATTATAGGCCAGTAAGTCTAACCTCTATTGTTGGTAAAATATTTGAAGGGTTTCTGAGGGATGTTATTCTGGATTATCTCAATGAGAATAACTGTTTAACTTCATATCAGCATGGGTTTATGAGAAATCGCTCCTGTCAAACCAATCTAATCAGTTTTTATGAAGAGGTAAGCTATAGGCTGGACCACGGTGAGTCATTGGACGTGGTATATCTCGATTTTTCCAAAGCGTTTGATACCGTGCCGCACAAGAGGTTGGTACACAAAATGAGAATGCTTGGTCTGGGGGAAAATGTGTGTAAATGGGTTAGTAACTGGCTTAGTGATAGAAAGCAGAGGGTGGTTATAAATGGTATAGTCTCTAACTGGGTCGCTGTGACCAGTGGGCTACCGCAGGGGTCGGTATTGGGACCTGTTCTCTTCAACATATTCATTAATGATCTGGTAGAAGGTTTACACAGTAAAATATCGATATTTGCAGATGATACAAAACTATGTAAAGCAGTTAATACAAGAGAAGATAGTATTCTGCTACAGATGGATCTGGATAAGTTGGAAACTTGGGCTGAAAGGTGGCAGATGAGGTTTAACAATGATAAATGTAAGGTTATACACATGGGAAGAAGGAATCAATATCACCATTACACACTGAACGGGAAACCACTGGGTAAATCTGACAGGGAGAAGGACTTGGGGATCCTAGTTAATGATAAACTTACCTGGAGCAGCCAGTGCCAGGCAGCAGCTGCCAAGGCAAACAGGATCATGGGGTGCATTAAAAGGTCTGGATACACATGATGAGAGCATTATACTGCCTCTGTACAAATCCCTAGTTAGACCGCACATGGAGTACTGTGTCCAGTTTTGGGCACCGGTGCTCAGGAAGGATATAATGGAACTAGAGAGAGTACAAAGGAGGGCAACAAAATTAATAAAGGGGATGGGAGAACTACAATACCCAGATAGATTAGCGAAATTAGGATTATTTAGTCTAGAAAAAAGACGACTGAGGGGCGATCTAATAACCATGTATAAGTATATAAGGGGACAATGCAAATATCTCGCTGAGGATCTGTTTATACCAAGGAAGGTGACGGGCACAAGGGGGCATTCTTTGCGTCTGGAGGAGAGAAGGTTTTTCCACCAACATAGAAGAGGATTCTTTACTGTTAGGGCAGTGAGAATCTGGAATTGCTTGCCTGAGGAGGTGGTGATGGCGAACTCAGTCGAGGGGTTCAAGAGAGGCCTGGATGTCTTCCTGGAGCAGAACAATATTGTATCATACAATTATTAGGTTCTGTAGAAGGACGTAGATCTGGGGATTTATTATGATGGAATATAGGCTGAACTGGATGGACATATGTCTTTTTTCGGCCTTACTAACTATGTTACTATGTTACTCAAACATATGATATTGGATGGTTTTCTTCAATTAAAAAAAATTCTTTTTTTCGTTGTTTTTTGTTCCCCTCCTTCCCAGAGCCATAACTTTTTTATTTTTCCATCAATATGGCCATGTGAGGGCTTGTTTTGTGCGGGACAAGTTGCACTTTTGAACCACATCATTAGGTTTAGCACGTCGGCTACTAGAAAACGGGAAATAAATTCCAAGTGTGGTGAAATTGCAAAACAAAAAGTGCAATCCCACACTGGTTTTTTGTTTGGCTTTTTTGCTCGGTTCACTAAATGCTAAAACTGACCTGCCAGTATGATTCTCCAGGTCATTACAAGTTCATAGACACCAACCATGTCTAGGTTTCGTTTTATTTAAGTGGTAAAAAAAAAAAAAGTCAAACTTTTCGTGATCTGGTGTCAGATGAGGGCTTATTTTTTTGCGTGCCGAGCTGATGTTTTTAATGATACCATTTTTGTGCAGATATGTTCTTTTGATCGCCCGTTAATGCAGTTTAATGCAATGTTGCGGCAACTAAAAAAATGTAATTCTGGTGTTTCGAATTTTTTTCTCGCTACGCTGTTTAGCTATCAGGTTAATGCTTTTTTTTTTTTATTGAGAGATCAGGCGATTCTGAATGCGGTGATGCCAAATATGTGTAGGTTTGATTTTTTTTTTTTTATTGTTTTATTTTGAATGGGGCGATTTAAACTTTTATATTTTTTTCATATTTTTTTAAACTTTTTTTTTACTTTTGCCATGTTACAATAGCCATGGGAGGCTAGAAGCTGGCATAGCCTGATCGGCTCTGCTACATAGGAGCGATCATCAGATCGCTCCTATGTAGCTGAATTACAGGCTTGCTATGAGCGTCGACCACAGGGTGGCGCTCACAGCAAGCCGGCATCAGCAACCATAGAGGTCTCAAGGAGACCTCAAGTTGTCATGCTGACCCCCGATCATGTGACGGGGTTGGTGATGCGCTCATTTCCGACCCAATGGCCGGAAGCGCCAGTTAAATGCCGCTGTCAGCATTTTACAGCGGCATTTAACTAGTCAATAGTGGCGGGTGGATCGCGATTCCACCTGTCACTATTGCAGGCACATGTCAGCTGTACAAAACAGCTGACATGTCACGGCTTTGATGCGGGCTCACCGCCGGAGCCAGCATCAAAGCAGGGGATCTGACCTCCGCAGTAATAGTACGGCGGAGGTCGGTAAGGGGTTAAGGGCTTGTATGAAAATATGATATTGCTTTAAGATTTGAAGTGTGTTCGAGTTAAAAGGGGATGTACACAAGACCAGCGGTATCCAGCTATAGAAATGCATCTGGCTTGCAATGTCCAGGAAATGATGCTTAAAGGGAATCTGTCAGGTGATTCATGCTGCTCAAACCACAGGCAGAATGACTCAGAGCCTGGCTGTATGACTGCAGTTCCAGAGAAAACATGGTTTTAAGGTTTGGATTTTTGGCAACAGTTACATCATATGACTCAATGTGACCACATTGAAGGTAAAGACAATTCACGATTTGGCCTTTACATATTTATCAAGAGGCATAAGAATTTGGAAGATCTGAAACCAATGACACCTTCATTTGATAAAGTATCTCGTACTATCCTTATTGAAAAAAACGACCATGTATGGGATTGACAAGGCTACAAGTTAGCTGGATTCATAACTGGCTCAGTGACCGAAACTCAAAGAGTGGTAATAAATGGTTTCACATCCAATTGGAACTGTGATTCAGGTGAGGTACCAGCTGCCAAGGCAAACAGGATCATGGGGTGCATTAAAAGAGGTCTGGATACACATGATGAGAGCATTATACTGCCTCTGTACAAATCCCTAGTTAGACCGCACATGGAGTACTGTGTCCAGTTTTGGGCACCGGTGCTCAGGAAGGATATAATGGAACTAGAGAGAGTACAAAGGAGGGCAACAAAATTAATAAAGGGGATGGGAGAACTACAATACCCAGATAGATTAGCGAAATTAGGATTATTTAGTCTAGAAAAAAGACGACTGAGGGGCGATCTAATAACCATGTATAAGTATATAAGGGGACAATACAAATATCTAGCTGAGGATCTGTTTATACCAAGGAAGGTGACGGGCACAAGGGGGCATTCTTTGCGTCTGGAGGAGAGAAGGTTTTTCCACCAACATAGAAGAGGATTCTTTACTGTTAGGGCAGTGAGAATCTGGAATTGCTTGCCTGAGGAGGTGGTGATGGCGAACTCAGTCGAGGGGTTCAAGAGAGGCCTGGATGTCTTCCTGGAGCAGAACAATATTGTATCATACAATTATTAGGTTCTGTAGAAGGACGTAGATCTGGGGATTTATTATGATGGAATATAGGCTGAACTGGATGGACAAATGTCTTTTTTCGGCCTTACTTACTAACTATGTTACCACAAGGCTCTGTCCTAGCTCCAGTGTTGAGTTCAACATTTTTAGAAATGATCTAGATAAGCGAGCTGAAGGTAAACTGATCAAATCTGCAGACAATTCAAACCTAGGAGGGATAGCGAACACTAGAGAAGACAAAGGATTCTGAAGGATCTAGATAAGCTTCAACAATGGGCAGCTACTAAAAGAATGGTATTTAACAGGGAGAAATGCAAGATTCTACATCTGGCCAAGAAAAACTATGACAACATCTACAGAATGGGAGGAATAGAACTAAGGGTACCGTCACACTATACGATTTACCTACGATCACGACCAGCGATATGACCTGGCCGTGATCGTAGGTAAATCGTAGTGTGGTCGCTGGGGAGCTGTCACACAGACAGCTCTCCAGCGACCAACGATGCCGAGGTACCCGGGTAACCAGGGTAAACATCGGGTAACTAAGCGCAGGACCGCGCTTAGTAACCCGATGTTTACCCTGGTTACAAGCGTAAAACTAAAAAAAAAAACAAACAGCACATACTTACATTCTGGTGTCCGTCAGGTCCCTTGCCGTCTGCTTCCCGCACTCACTGACTGCCGGCCGTAAAGTGAAAGTACAGCCGCTGTGCTCTGCTTTCACTTTACGGCCGGCAGTCACAGTGCGGGAAGCAGACGGCAAGGGACCTGACGGACACCAGAATGTAAGTATGTGCTGTTTGTTTTTTTTTTTAGTTTTACGCTTGTAACCAGGGTAAACATCGGGTTACTAAGCGCGGCCCTGCGCTTAGTAACCCGATGTTTACCCTGGTTACAAGCGAACGCATCGCTGGATCGCATCGCTAGATCGGTGTCACACACACCGATCTAGCGATGACAGCGGGAGATCCAGCGATGAAAGAAAGTTCTAAACGATCTGCTACGACGTACGATTCTCAGCAGGATCCCTGATCGCTGCTGCGTGTCAGACACAGCGATATCGTAACGATATCGCTGGAACGTCACGAATCGTACCGTCGTAGCGATCGAAATGGTATAGTGTGACGGTACCCTAAGCAACAGCAAGTGTGAAAAAGACTTGGGTATACTAATAGATCATTAACTGCACATGAGTCAACAGTGTGATGTAGCAACAAAAAGGCAAAGAGTTCTAGGATGTATTAAGAGAAGCATAAAATCTAGATCACATGAAGTACCGTATTTTTCAGACTATAAGATGCATTTTTTCCCAAAAAGTTTTGGTGGGTGCATCTTATAGTCCGAATGCTGGCTTACCTGGGGGTTATGGTCATTTGCCTAAACCTGTGGGCTGGAGGCGGCGCATGCACAGATTGGGATCTCGACCCAGCGGCCATTTTCATGAGGCTGTAGGCGTCAGGGAAATGGCCTCACGTGCGCAGATTGTGATCTTGGCTGGGCAGAGATCCCAATCTGCGCATGTGCTGCTTTCGACGGCCCACGGATTCAGGAAAATGGCCACTGGGAAATCAATTATGTACTCCGCTCACTGTTGACACTAGGCTGCAGCATCGCCACACAACGAACTCTGTGTGTCCACTGACACCAGTCTCACAGCATCGCTCCGCTATGATACCCCCTCCTCCTACCCAGGGCCCACAGCATTGCCCCAATTCTGCTGCCGAAGGCATCTTGAGGAAAGGACAATACCTCCTGTGACCCTGCTCTATGTTTAGCTTACAAAAAAGAAGGCTAAGAGGAGACTTAATAGCGATCTACAAATATCTAAAAGGATGTCACAGTTTAGAAGGATCATATTTCTCATTTGCACATGGAAACACAAGAAGCAATGAAATGACACTGAAAGGGAGAAGATGCAGATTAGATATTAGAAAAAAAAAAACTTTAACAGGGTGATCAATGAGTGGAACAGGATGCCATGAGAAGTAGCGAGTTCTCCTTCAATGGAAGTCTTTAAACAGAGGCTGGACAGACATCTGTCTGACATGGTTTAGTGAATCCTGGGGGTTGGACACGATGACCCTGGAGGTCCCTTCCAGTTCTACCATTCTATGATTCACATCACACCTAAGCCCTTCTCTGTAGGATTTAGAACACATGGAATCTCAGAGTGACCTATAGCCAAGCACTGCAGCAGATCACTCGGCTACACAACATTGCTATGAAATCCAAACCTTCCTGCGGAATTACCGCGGTTTTTCTGCGGATTCTACTGCGGTTTTACACCTGCGGTTTTCTATTATGGAGCAGGTGTAAAACCGCGGCGGATTCCGCACAAAGAATTGACATGCTGCGTAATGTAAACCGCTGCATTTCCGCACTTTTTTTCCACAGCATGTGTACTGCGGATTGCGTTGCCCGTAGGTTTACATTGTACTGTAAACGCATGGGAAACTGCTGCGGACCCGCAGCAAAATCCGCAGAGTGTGAACATAGCCTTATAACCCCGATGCGGCTTCCACTTTGACCCTCCATGGCAGCCAGACCAGTGCTCATTTCTGTGCCAGTAATCCTGTGTGGCACCCCTATCACTTAGGCCTCTTTCACACTTCAGTCTTTTCAGATCCGTCACAATCCGTCGATTTTTGAGAATGCAGGATCCTGCCCAAAAATTGTCAGGATCCTGCATTTTCCCATAGACTTGTATTAGCGACGGATTGTGACGGATGGCCATCCGTTTCATCCGTCGTGCGGAGAAAAACGTTCATTGTAACGTTTTTTTGTGCACGCCGGAAAATTGGTCAGCGACGCATCCTGCGCTGCCCGTCATCGGCTACAATGGAAGCCTATGGGCACAGGATCCATCGCTGACCGTCACACACTGGAATCAGCGACGGATCCAGTTTTTCCCCTTCGGAGCATGCCCGGAAGGATTTTCAAGTCAGGGAAAAAAGTCAGTTTCTCTCTCTCTCTTTCGTCCCCAGACATTTGAATTCCGGAAATTTTCCCCTTGACAAATCAGAACGACGCATCCGTCATTTCACAGGATCCGTCGCACACGTTTTTCGCTATTTTCATGATGTCTGTCGATACGTCATTTCACTGCACGTCAATGCAAACAAATAAACGCAAATGTGAAAGTAGCCTTACCGGGCCCCAGAACATCACGAGGTCTAGTGACTAGTAGTGGGGAATCTTTTTGCTCATCTATATGCACGATCATTAGTCCTGACAAGTTGGTTTACTGTCTCAGTCTCCGAGCAAAGCACCTGTTATGTGGCCTCACCCTGGAACCAACCCGTTTACGAATAATAGCCGTCATAAAAGAGAGCGGCAGATAATTAGATCTCGCCTTATCTAAGGTAACAAGAGGTAATATTTATGATATTCGGTGGGTTTCCGACAGCTGGTCTCCCCCCAATTTACTGAATGAAGGCTGTGGCTATAGTCTGGATATACATACATCAGTTGTGTCTGGCGGCCTGATTAAACTGGTGACAAACCTGTGCACAGCTCCAACGTACCCAGCCGCACAGACAGCGTTATTACTACCACCTGAGGACCAGATAGCAGAACAACTAATGCGCTGGATGCTGGGATCATCCTATGGGATCAGTACTGACTGTCCCACATGTCTATTTGTGAAATGCAAAACATACCACAACGAAGCCATGTTCCCCTATATCCAACCAGCCCTTCACAGGGGAGGGCGCTATCCCATTAAGGACAGTACGAAAGGCTAGCACTCGACTATTAAGGATGTGACGGTGCAAGTGAACGGAACCAGTAGTCCCATCAAACATACAGATATATAATCACTGCACTCGTACTATGGAAGATGCTTGATGCAGGTGAAAAAGTTTATTGAAACAATTGTTGCAGTAAGGTAAAACGGTGAAGCGATAGGCATAAAAGACGTTTCGGCCAACTCGTGGCCTTGATCACATTATCGCCTAGTGGGAAAATCCTTGTTTACTGCTGTACTCCAGTGTTGCTAAGGGTATCAGCCAGAGACAAAGGAATAAAGTAGTCTTGCCAACCTCTATATTTGCTGCTACTCAAACGTATGACGAACCGATTGTCGCCGTATAGTGGAGCACACATGTAGGTATGGCAGTTTAATGCTCTTGTTGCAAAAAGTGCACCAGATGTCCCCAACATGTGGATAGTGCACGTAGATATAGCTGCCAGTATGCAGACCCTCAGCCGTCCCTCAGCAAAGACACTGTTTGTGTCTGCGTCTACCACTTGGCCACAAACGCCGGCCCCCCCAACCACGAACGCTACTAGCGGATTGCGGATCTAAACCTCTGTGCACCACAGTTCCTATTCAATCTAGAACACGGGACCTTTATAGTTGGGCCGAGACTGGGTCTGCATGCTGGCAGCTATATCTACGTGCACTATCCACATGTTGGGGACATCCGGTGTACTGTAGGTTGAACAGCATTAAAATCAAATTGCCATACCTACACGTATGCCTCATATTACGACGACCGGCCTGGTGCACTTTTTGCAACAAGAGCATTAAACTACCATACCTACATGTGTGCTCCACTATACGGCGACAATCGGTTCGTCATACGTTTGAGTAGCAGCAAAAATAGAGGTCGGCAAGACTACTTTATTCCTTTGTCTCTGGCTGATACCCTTAGCAACACTGGAGTACAGCAGTAAACCAGGATCTTCCCACTAGGCGATAATGTGATCAAGGCCACGAGTTGGCCGAAACGTCTTTTATGCCTATCGCTTCACCGTTTTACCTTACTGCAACAATTGTTTCAATAAACTTTTTCACCTGCATCAAGCATCTTCCATAGTACGAGTGCAGTGATTATATATCTGTATATCCCATTAAGGACGCCGGGCTCTCCCGACTAGAGGAAGCATATAACATGACGGTCATTCAGACCCATCCGATGTGACCCCAGAGGTCAGACCCCACCAATCAAAACATTACAGCAGGGTATAGCCCTTTAACATCTGATGACAGAAGGAGAGTTATACGGGAGAGATGGTGGAACGGAAATAAAGTCCTGTCATGAAGGGGTTAACATAGGAAATCCCCTTTAAGAATGCAGAGTGCATGAAAGGAGGAGCCCCCAGTCCTAGAGCAGAAAGCCCCCACTTACAAGGCAGTGGGCACATTACTAGCAGCAGGACCCCAGCTCCACATGCACCATGTCTGTCAGGGTGGGGGGGGGGAGCACCACAGTGTGTGTGTGTGTGGGGGGGAAGCACAGTGTGTGTGTGTGTGTGTGTGTGGGGGGGAAGCACAGTGTGTGTGTGTGTGTGTGTGTGTGGGGGGGGGAAGCACAGTGTGTGTGTGTGTGTGTGTGTGAAGCACAGTGTGTGTGTGTGGGGGGGGGGAAGCACAGTGTGTGTGGGGGGGGGGAAGCACAGTGTGTGTGTGGGGGGGGGAAGCACAGTGTGTGTGTGTGTGTGTGGGGGGGGGAAGCACAGTGTGTGTGTGTGTGTGTGTGTGGGGGAAGCACAGTGTGTGTGTGTGTGTGTGTGGGGGGGGGGAAGCACAGTGTGTGTGTGTGTGGGGGGGGGGAAGCACAGTGTGTGTGTGGGGGGGAAGCACAGTGTGTGTGTGTGGGGGGGGAAAGCACTGTGTGTGTGTGGGGGGGGGAAGCACAGTGTGTGTGTGTGTGGGGGGGGGAAGCACAGTGTGTGTGTGTGGGGGGGGGGGAAGCAGTGTGTGTGTGTGTGTGTGTGTGTGGGGGGGGAAGCACAGTGCGTGTGTGTGTGTGTGTGGGGGGGAAGCACAGTGCGTGTGTGTGTGTGTGTGTGGGAAGCACAGTGCGTGTGTGTGTGTGTGTGGGGGGGAAGCACAGTGCGTGTGTGTGGGGGGGAAGCACAGTGCGTGTGTGTGGGGGGGAAGCACAGTGCGTGTGTGTGGGGGGGAAGCACAGTGCGTGTGTGTGGGGGGGAAGCACAGTGCGTGTGTGTGGGGGGGAAGCACAGTGCGTGTGTGTGGGGGGGAAGCACAGTGCGTGTGTGTGGGGGGGAAGCACAGTGCGTGTGTGTGGGGGGGAAGCACAGTGCGTGTGTGTGGGGGGGAAGCACAGTGCGTGTGTGTGGGGGGGAAGCACAGTGCGTGTGTGTGGGGGGGAAGCACAGTGTGTGGGGGGGAGCAGTTTTTTTTTTTTTTGGGGGGGGGGTGCACAGTGTGGGGACGGGCCCAGCTCGCCATCGTCTGCAGCTAGGAAGCCGCTACACCGGGACACACAGCAGCACAGAGTGTTACAGCTTTCCTGTCTGTGAAAGGCATCACGTGGGAGGAGCATTCGTCCATATACGGTGAAGCCGGTGCATCCAGCACACACAATACTCACCTAGCAGCCCGTCCACTGAAGGGATGCGTCCTGCACAGCCCAGCCGTGGCTGGAACATCCGGCCTTTGTGTCCTACACTCCGTGCCCGCCTCACAGACACATGCTCACCGCATCCCCGCCGCACTCATCCGCTTCCACCCAGACAGCAGCACCTTACTACCTGCGGCGTCCAGGCCAAGAAGCAGCTCCGGAAGTCGTGTCACTCCACGGCACATTTCCATTGGTGGATCTTCATCATGGGCTTCTCTGATTGGCTGGTTTATTTTTGTCGCAGTCGTCTTTTCCGTCGGGATAAACTTTCCCTTAGTTAATATGGCGGCAGACGCTCCTCCCCTCCGATCCGTGCGGGTACAGGGCGGGGCGTAGCCTGATCACGTGCAGTGGGCAGTGGCCGCCGGGTCAGCCTGTCTGATGGGCAGTAGTGATCGGCAGTCCGGCACTTTCAGCTCGTGAATTGGATCTTTTTTTTTAAAAATAAATTAAATGCGTTTTCCACTGTCATGGCTCCCGGTCTTCGCCTGTACAGTGAGATCCTCATTATACACCTGTATAAGTATCTGGTGACGCAGTACAGACTGTTTATAGCATTGCTGTTTCCTCAGATTGTTCGCTCTTGTGAACAGGCCCATTATTTTCCAATATGTGGCGGTTTTTGTACATTGCTGTAGTCGTTCCCTCTGGACACAATTTATCTGCATCCGTATTTTTTCTGTAAACGCAGGAACCGCATCCTGATCAGGATTTGGTTGGAAATGTGAAATTCTGACTTCTGGGGCAGAGGGGAGAGACTGGTGAAAGTGACAGGGAAATAAATGGTTTTCGGAGCCTGCGCAGTATGACATCCACATGCAGATTGGACGCAGCAGCCTGATTCGGGGGCGTCTACATTAACAATCATACGTCTTTTGGACGCGCTCCCACATACCACAATGTCGGCAGATTTTTTTAACACCCAAAATTCGCAACAAGCTTCGTTTTGGCAGCACATGAAAAATCCTGACACATACTGACCCTGATACGTCCTGATGCAATCGCAGGTCCTATGTTAAGTGTAGGGATGATGCATCAGGATTGCTACACATCACAACGCACCGTACCAAACCCCTGCAGCCCCTAACCAGGAGCCCCATGTTATATGCAGGCTCCCAATACATTGTATTACCATTAGCACGCTATAACATAGGCCACAGCCCTTCTAGTGAGGCCGTTCATCAGAGGGCCGGGGCTGTCTGCAGGACAGGAAGATGGTGGCTTCCTAATTCACACCACGTTCATACCTTCAGTATTTGGTCAGTTTTTTACCTCAGTAGCCAAAACCAGGAGTGGGTGATAAATACAGACGCGGTGATGGGTTTCTATTATACTTTTCCTCTGATTGTTCTTCTCCTAGTTTTGGCTTACAAATACTGAGGTAAAAAACTGACCAAAAACTGAGCGTGTGAACGTGGCCTAATACTGAGGGAGAAGATTTGCCTTTAGATCTAGTTAATTGACTTGATAAAATAACACTGATTCCTAGGTCCTGCCCATCACACCAACAGTGACCCTGCACTCCTCAGTGCCCTCCTGGCAGTGGCAGCCACAGTTCCCTGGTACGATCACATGACCAACTCCGGGGGTCCTACGTCCCTTGGGATGAGATCCCAGTGGCCAGGGCCGGCGTCAGCACCCGGGCAAATGCCGGGGCCCTGGCGAGATGGGGGGGCCCATTTATGGTAGTAACGTACAAGTACTTCTGTACACACACATGCGCGAGTCCTGAGGCCCCGCAGCCGGATTTCATCCCTGCTGTGTGTGACTCTTTACATACACGGTGACAGTCATTCACTCTCTGAGGGTTTCGCTGGCGGCAGCGCTGCGCAGCTGCAATACTCACCTCCGCCGGCCTGTCACCATGGATACGAAGAGAGTCACTTCCGGGCCGGCGATCATCTGTCCCTGTCACTTCCGGTCGGGTGAGTGAGAGTGTCTACTCTAGAGCTCGTCATCCTAAGAGGCAAGCAAGAGCTCAGAGAAGATCATCCATTCGTCCACCGTCCAGGACAGGTCCAGCAGCACTGCAGCGCCGAGCAGAACACAAGCAGCAGCTGCAGTCAGGTCACGGTGCACGGTCGGTCCCTGTGTCCACAACGGGGGTCCCAATGCATTGCGGGAGCGGGGGGATGCAGCCTGCTGAACCTGGGAGCCGACTCCTGAGGACAAGGTACGAGTACGACCTGTACAGGCGGCGGGAGTGGATCATGGTCTCAGACTCTGCAACTTGCAAGACAGACAGTACTGTGTGGGACATGTGTGCAGCTACAATATGGTATGTTAGCGATGCTGGCTGGGACTTGTAGTCATAGACTACTGTTACTGTATATACTAAATAACTGGCTGTGTTATATACTACGTGGGCGGTGTTATATACTACGTCACGGGGCTGTGCTGTATACTGCGTGGGCTGTGCTATATACTGCGCGGGCTGTTATATACTGCGCTGTCTGTGTTATATACTGCGCAGGCTGTGTTATATACTGCGCAGGCTGTGCTATATACTGCGCAGGCTGTGCTATATACTGCGCAGGCTGTGCTATATACTGCGCGGGCTGTGCTATATACTGCGCAGGCTGTGTTATATACTGCGCGGGCTGTGTTATATACTATATGGGCTGTTATATGCTACGTGGGAAGTGCTATATACTACGTGGCTGTGTTATATGCTACGTGGCTGTGTTCTATGCTACGTGGGCTGTGTTATATACTACATGGCTGTGTTATATGCGATCATGAGTCGTGGTATGTGTTAAAGGGGGGCCCACTGAGACTCTTTCGCCCGGAGCCCTCAAAAACCTGGAGCCGGCCCTGTCAGTGGCCCTGCTTCCCTTACGATTCTTTGCTGCATACCAGCTGGAGGTCTCATTACCATTTTGGGTCCATTCGACTTTCTGATATCTTTCTTCCATGTGTTGGGAGGCCTAGTGATCAAACGAGCGGTTCTGATACTGAGATTTTATTTTGGTGCTCAATGTATGGGATTAATATTCATATATTTTGTTAGTTCCGACATTTACGCCCGCGGCGATAATACATATGTACATTTTTACATGTTAGTCACCTTTTGGGGAAAGCGGGATGAGATGAGCTTTTATTTATCTTATACCTACAATCACTTGTACTTTATTTCACTCACTTATATAGCGCCATCAAATTCCGCAGCGCTTTACAGACATCACTGTCCCCGATGGGGCTCCCAATCTACATTCCCTATCAGTATGTCTGCAGAGTGTGGGAGGAAACAGGAACCCGGAGGAAACCCATGCAAATACGGGGAAGTCATACACACTCCTTGCCGATGTGCTTGGTGGGATTTGAACTCAAGACCCCGATACTGCAAATCAACAGTGCTAGCCACTGAGCCACCCTGCTGCTTACTGCAATATTGCAGTGTATTGTAGGACTACCATTCTCTGGACTCCATAGATATACAAACATGGCAGACATGGTGCATACCGTAGGAGTTAAGGCCCCGTCACACTTAGCGACACTAAAGCGATCCCGACAACGATACGACCTGTCAGGGATCGTTGCTGCGTCGCTATGTGGTCGCTGGTGAGATGTCAAACAGTGAGATCTTCCCAACGACGCAGCAGCGATGCGGCGACCTGTAGCGACCTGTACAACGATGTCGTTGGTCGTTGTGACCCTGTCACATGGCAACTATTATGACGATTCAGACCTCGATGAGGGACGTCCTGTGTGACGTTGTAGTCACACAGGCGTGCATTTGCGTTGCCTTTTCCACGCCCATTCAGTTCCGATTGGTGGTCGCTACTGCGTTCTAATTGGTGGCGGCCTTGCCTTATGAGGCGACACAATAGCCCTTCCGTCCTTTGTTCCTGACCGCGTGGTGGTTTGGAGATCGTTGTAGAGTTCTCCGGCCTGCGACTCCTCTTCGATTTATCTATTCTTCAACGGTTCTTCTGACATCTAGGATGGAAGCGCTACTATGTCGCCTTCTGTTGAAGGCATGACCGCCAATCAGAACGCAGTAGCGACCACCAATCGGAGCGGAGGGGTGCGGAAAAGGCAACGCAAATGCACGCCTATGTGTCGGTGTCTGAGTCGTCAAAGAGGTCGTTAGTAAGGTGTCAAACACAGCGATGTGTGCTACCCAGCGGGACCTCAACAATCAAAAAAAGGTCCAGGCCATTCCGACACGACCAGCGATCTCACAGCATGGGCCTGGTCGCTGCTACGTGTCAAACATAGCGAGATCGCTACTGAGGTCGCTGTTGCGTTACAAAACTTGTGACTCAGCAGCGATCTCGCTAGCGACCTCGCTTAGTGTGAAGGTACCTTTAGATTGCCGTCTGGGGTGGCTCCATATTCTACATAACTTTAAGCCCCAGCTGGGACTTTTCTGTTTACACCAACCTAATGGTGATTCTCTCTATTTTCTCTAGTGTGGTTTGACAAAGACCCGGAACAGGGTCGAAACGTTACCTCCTTATCTTGATACCTTATTTTGTCCCTTGAATTTTCCTGTGGTGAACTTCTATTGCATACATAATAAACACAAGAGTTTTTCTTTTTTGTAGACATAACAGGACTCTTTGAGTACAGCTGTTTTTCTCTTGATTATGAGCTCTAGACCCGGTCCAGGTTCAGCCTGCACCTAGTATCTAAGCAGAGTGCGTGTCATTTATTCTTTTAGTTTGGACCAGCAGCATTGCTGCGCTGGTGGTCTGAACTTAGGCTTCTTTCACATTTCCTTCGAGACTCTCCTGTCCTGCTGCGTCGCCAAGAAGTAGCGATAGACGTTAACAAAATAGTGTCAAAACGTATGTGATGGGTGCACTGGGCCCATCTTTCTGACGGACCCGTCAAGGCTATGTGCACCTGTTGTGTATGCGTCTTCGCAGCGGTTTCCGCTGCAAAAATGCATACACAACACAAACCAGGTTAAAAATAATTAAAAAAAAAATAAAAAATATCAATATTCTCACCTACCAGCGTCCCGCGCAGCGTGGTAACGCTGCTCGGGATGCCGGTAGGTGAGAATATTGATATTTTTTATTTTTTTATTATTCTTAACATTATCTCTTGTTACTATTGATGCTGCATAGGCAGCATCAATAGTAAAAAGAGAAGGAGAGTGAGCGAGAGAGAATTTCCCTGACGGGAAATTCTTCCACGCAAGCTCAGTTTGAGGCCGGCGTCACACTTGCGAGTTTTACGAACGTAAGAGCGCAGAAACTACGTCCGTAAAACTCGCAAAACATACGGCACAACTATTCTCTATGCCCCTGCTCCTATCTGCCGTATTAAACTGATCAGTATTATACGGCTTTTTACGGCCGTAGAAAATCGCAGCATGCTGCGTTTGTCACCGTATTGCGCAAATAAAACGTCAATGAAAGTCTATGGAAGCCCCAAAAATACGGATTACACACGGACCAACAGTGTGACTTGCGAGAAATACGCAGCGGTGTTAGAGAGAAAAGCCGGCAATTCAGTGCGGTGTACAGTAAAATCACACTGACAGCTTACAGTAGAATAGGTAGAATAAATGTGTACATATATATATATATATATATATATATATATATATATATATATGTCATTGAGACACATATATGTATATTTATTATTATTTCATCCAGCGCGATATAGCAGAAAGCCGGTAATTCAATTACCAGCTTTTGTTTTCTCCTTCTTAAACCCGACATGATATGAGACATGGTTTACATACAGTAAACCATCTCATATCACCATTTTTTTTGCATATTCCACACTACTAATGTTAGTAGTGTGTATATGCAAAATTTGGCCGTTCTAGCTAGTAAATTAAAGGGTTAAATGGCGGAAAAAATTGGAGTGGGCTCCCGCACAATTTTCTCCGCCAGAGTAGTAAAGCCAGTGACTGAGGGCAGATATTAATAGCCTGGAGAGGGTCCACGGTTATTGGCCCCCCCTGGCTAAAAACACCTGCCCCCAGCCACCCCAGAAAAGGCACATCTGGAAGATGCGCCTATTCTGGCACTTGGCCACTCTCTTCCCATTCCCGTGTAGCGGTGGGATATGGGGTAATGAAGGGTTAATGCCACCTTGCTATTGTAAGGTGACATTAAGCCTAATTAATAATGGAGAGGCGTCAATTATGACACCTATCCATTATTAATCCAATACTAGTAAAGGGTTAAAAAAAAAACCACATTATTAAAAATTAATTTATTGAAAAAATCACAAAAGTTGTTGTATTAATTTATTCTACTCTCAATCCACTCACTGAAGACGCTCGATCTGTAAATAAAAAATAAAAAAATAAAGCAACAATATACATACCTTCCGAGGATCTGTCACGTCCAACGATGTAAATCCATCTGAAGGGGTTAAAATATTTTGCAGCCACGAGCTCCGCTAATGCAGCTGCTCATGTCTGCAAAACCTGGGGGAATGTAGGTAAAGTAGGTCATTGACCTATATTTACCTGCATTTGCGGTGAGGCGCCCTCTGCTGGTTGTTCCTAGATCGTGGGAACTTTCCTAGAAAACTCCCAGGCTCGAGATCATAAGAGGGCGCCCTCTGCTGGTTGTCCTCATATGAACTCGAGCCAGGGAGCTTTCTAGGAAAGTTCCCACGATCTAGGAACAGCCAGCAGAGGGCGCCTCACCGCAAATGCAGGTAAATATAGGTCATTGACCTACTTTACCTACATTCCTCGGGGTTTTGCAGACATGAGCAGCTGCATTAGCGGAGCTCATGGCTGCAAAATATTTTAACCCCTTCAGATGGATTTACATCGTTGGACGTGACAGATCCTCGGAAGGTATGTATATTGTTGGTTTATTATTTTTTTTTAAATTACAGATCGAGGGTCTTCAGTGAGTGGATTGAGAGTAGAATAAATTAATACAACAACCTTTGTGATTTTTTCAAAAAATTAATTTTTAATAATGTGTGTTTTTTTTAACCCTTTACTAGTATTGGATTAATAATGGATAGGTGTCATAATTGACGCCTCTCCATTATTAATTAGGCTTAATGTCACCTTACAATAGCAAGGTGGCATTAACCCTTCATTACCCCATATCCCACCGCTACACGGGAATGGGAAGAGAGTGGCCAAGTGCCAGAATAGGCGCATCTTCCAGAAGTGCCTTTTCTGGGGTGGCTGGGGGCAGGTGTTTTTAGCCAGGGGGGGCCAATAACCGTGGACCCTCTCCAGGCTATTAATATCTGCCCTCAGTCACTGGCTTTACTACTCTGGCGGAGAAAATTGTGCGGGAGCCCACTCCAATTTTTTCCCGCCATTTAACCCTTTAATTTACTAGCTAGAACGGCCAAATTTTGCATATACACACTACTAACATTAGTAGTGTGGAATATGCAAAAAAAATGGTGATATGAGATGTATGTAAACCAGGTCTCATATCATGTCGGGTTTAGGAAGGAGAAAGCAAAAGCCGGTAATTGAACAGTATATATGTTTTTTTGGTTTTTTTTTACACATGGATCCCTTGTATAGTCGTATGTTGGTTTTGCAAGCCTGCGATAAAAACACGCAGTACGGATGACATACGGATTACATACGGAGGATGCCATGCGCAAAAAACGCTGAAACACCCTGCCTACGGAGGAGCTACGGACCACTATTTTCGGGACTTTTCAGCGTATTACGGCCGTAATATACGGACCGTATTTTCATACGCTGTGTGTGACACCGGCCTGAAAAGACAGGATCCGTCGCTGGATTCCTGCTTTTCACAGTCAGCGATGCATCCTGCGCCCATAGGCTTCCATTGTAGCCAGTGACGGGCAGCGCAGGATCTGTCGCTGAGCGATTTTCTGACGTGCAGAAAAAACGTTCGGCTACTTTCACACTTCCTTCTTTTTAGATCCGTCACAATGCGTCATTTTGAGATAAAAACGCATCCTGCAAATGTGCCCGCAGGATGCGTTTTTTTCCCATAGACTTGTATTGCCGACGGATCGCGACGTATGGCCACACGTCACGTCCGTCCAAGGGAATGTTTTTTCTTACGTCATGTCCTGTATTTTAAACTGCGCAGGCGTGGCCAGAACGCTACCCCTTCCTCCCTGGGAGTTTACTATGGGCAGCGGACGCGTTGAAACACTGCGTCCGCTGCCCACGTTGTGCAGAAAATCACCACTGTCCGTCGGTACGTTGCGCCGACGCTTTGTGACGGCCCCGTACCGACAGAAGTGTGAAAGAAGCCTCCTCTGAACGTTTTCTCTGCCCGACGGACCGTTTTTTTACGCAGGATCCAGTGCACGACGGATGAAACGGATGTCCATCCGTCACAATCCGTCGCTAATACAAGTCTATGAGAAAATGCTGGATCCTGCATTCTCAAAAATCGACGTATCTCGACGGGAGCTGAAAGACGGAAGTGTGAAAGAGGCCTTAGGTTCTTATAGCCCTTTGAGTTACTCATGGCTTGATTTAGGCTTGGACTAGAAGAATGACACTACTCAGAGCAGTCAGCTCAGATGAGTTTGCTAGGATCAATTGGCAAAGAAATAAAGGAACTTTATCCAAACTGTTACGTTTTCCGTGCAGTTAAGAACTTCTGACCAGATTGCGGATTAGTGAAAAAAGGTGGACTGCACAGAATAGGGAAAACAATTGTAGTTCACAGAAGCCAAAGGGCAATGAAGGTGTCAATGAAGCAGAATGGTAATAACAATTTACATTCAGAAGGACCAAAAAGTTGAAATGCAACTGAAATGCTGTGCTGTTTTGTTCCACAAGAGGGCAACAGCAGCAGCATCAAAATCCAGGACAGAAAGTAATTCTTTTATCTCTCCAGGAGGCTTCCATCTGCAGAATCCCTGTGGAAATATCACAGAGTCCAGGCAAGTACCTGGAGGATCCTGGGGAGAAGATAGAGTCCAAGACAAGAGGAGGACGTGGGGATCCTCCATCCCTGCAGACACTTACAAGCTTATCACAGATATTGTAAATGCCTGGAGCAGATCGGGGCTTTTACATTACGTTGGGTTGCAGTTAACGTAAAACCACATCAAAATCGTATTTTAAAAGCCACATGCATTTTTACAGCAAATTGTTTTGGTTCTTCTATAGCGATTGGCCACTTTTTACAGGTAAACACATTTTACTTTTTGTAAAGTTACATTGTAGATCCCAAATTCTATTCTGCATAATCCCCCCAAGGGTCTGTTTACATGATGAGATGTTTTTGACCAGCTGGTCAAAACTGCATAAAAAACAGGTACAGTGTTTCCATGTGTTTGTGTTGTTTTGTGATTTTTATTTTTTATTTGAACATCTACTATATAATTGTCTAAGGGTCACTTCCGTCTTTCTGTCTGTCTGTCACAAGATATTCATTGGTCGCGGCCTCTGTCTGTCATGGAATTCCAAGTCGCTGATTGGTCGCGGCAAAACAGCCACGACAAATCAGCGACGGGCACAGTCTGGGTGAAAATGGCCGCTCCTTACTCCCCGAAGTTAGTGCCCGGCACCCGCATACTCCCCTCCAGACCTCTTTATGCCGCGGGTAACGCACTCCGTAACTGCTGCTATTAAGCCTGTGTGTCCCCAACTTTTTACTATTGATGCTGCCTATGCGGCATCAATAGTAAAAAAAAAAATGTAATGTTAAAAATAATAAAAAAACAACAAAAACTTGCTATTCCCCTCCGTAGTCCGCCGAGCCGCTCGTGCCGGCCGCCATCTTCCGTTCCCAGCGATGCATTGCAAAATTACCCAGAAGACTTAGCGGTCTCGCGAGACCGCTAAGTCATCTGGGTAATTTCCCAATGCATCCTGGGAACAGAAGATGGCGGCAGCCGCGCGCCTATCGCCGGAGCTTCGGTGGATCTCAGGGGGTGAGTATATAACTATTTTTTATTTTAATTATTTTTTTAACAGGGATATGGTGCCCACACTGCTGTATACTACGTGGGCTGTGTTAGATACCGCGTGGCTGCTATATACTACATAGGTAGTGTTATATACTGCGTGGGCTGTGCTATATATTACGTGGCCACTGTTGGTGCCCACACTGCTGTATACTACGTGGCCTGTGTTAGATACCGTGTGGCTGCTATATACTACATAGGCAGTGTTATATACTTAGTAACAAAAAGAGAAATCCAGCTCACCATAGTGATGATCCCAGGAGGCTCGGAGCACGGAAACGCTGTGTCAAGGCGTGAGAGAACCAGAAAATGAAAAGGAATTCCAGCTCAACGAGGCAGTGAAAAGTAAAAACTTGGTACTTTATTCACTTCATATAGGAAGCAGAGGATAAAACATCAGCACAATGAAGATAAAAAACACACTATCTACGCGTTTCAGGTGACAAGGCACCCTTAGTCATGATATCTAGTGTGTGGCCTGTATGGTGCTTTTTATATTAATGACTGGTAGGCACACCAGTACGATAATTGGTAGGAAGGTGATCTACTGAGAGTGAAAACACCTGATGGTATGTGTGGACCAAACATTGGCCACACAAAAAAAAAAAAGTTCACAGAACAGGCAGAAAAAGATCAATCAAAAACCACACGTACATATACTTTGGCTATACATAAAACAAAAAATGTATATATGGAACACAAGAATACAAAAATCTGATCGCTTAATAATGTAAAAACAATAGTTCTTTGCAGTGACAATGTCCAAAATTACATGAATACAGAATCTGCATGGTAATAAATTCTTCCTGAAATAATAAAAAAGAAAAAACAAAACTTGAAACAAAATCCAAATACAAAGCTAAATAGAATGATTTACATGCATTAACCATGATAAATGTTCAAATATGCCATGACAAAAAAATAAACAAATTTCTTTCTTAAATAATTGAGCCAGTCCAGGATCTGTGAAAATCGCAATCTGTGTATATCGCAAGTGTCACATCATTTCATTAATTTCCACCAATCTAACCTTGATTCCCTTAAAGTTTATGCAATTGAAAAAACGCACAGACCTTTTAGAGGAGGGGATATCGAGGTAACCTTGAGAAATAGGGAGACATGGTGGATATTCAAATTGGGAACTAGAACACCGCATGGTCTTAATAAAAGAAGAGACATTATGCTTTTTTATTAGCTGCACTTCTTCCCTGCATTTCCCTTCGTGTCGGTGCACTATGTGTGCCCAAGCTGGCTTATTTGTGTTCGGGGCTGCGCCACTCGGCGCATACGATCGCTATGTTCTCCTCCCTCCCGTTGCTTGGTCTGCTGCTCCAGCGGCATATATTAGAGCTTGCGTATTTTTTATCCAGCAAATTTCTTCATTACTCTCTTTTACATTGATATGTCTATGTTCATTAATCATATTATATTTGTGTATATTTTCACAGATCCTGGACTGGCTCAATTATTTAAGAAAGAAATTTGTTTATTTTTTTGTCATGGCATATTTGAACATTTATCATGGTTAATGCATGTAAATCATTCTATTTAGCTTTGTATTTGGATTTTGTTTCAAGTTTTGTTTTTTCTTTTTTATTATTTCAGGAAGAATTTATTACCATGCAGATTCTGTATTCATGTAATTTTGGACATTGTCACTGCAAAGAACTATTGTTTTTACATTATTAAGCAATCAGATTTTTGTATTCTTGTGTTCCATATATACATTTTTTGTTTTTTGTTTTATGTATAGCCAAAGTATATGTACGTGTGGTTTTTGATTGATCTTTTTCTGCCTGTTCTGTGAACTTTTTTTTTTTTTTTTTTTGTGTGGCCAATGTTTGGTCCACACATACCATCAGGTGTTTTCACTCTCAGTAGATCACCTTCCTACCAATTATCGTACTGGTGTGCCTACCAGTCATTAATATAAAAAGCACCATACAGGCCACACACTAGATATCATGACTAAGGGTGCCTTGTCACCTGAAACGCGTAGATAGTGTGTTTTTTATCTTCATTGTGCTGATGTTTTATCCTCTGCTTTCTATATGAAGTGAATAAAGTACCAAGTTTTTACTTTTCACTGCCTCGTTGAGCTGGAATTCCTTTTCATTTTCTAGTGTTATATACTACATGGGCTGTGTTATGTACTGCGTGGGCTGTACTATATATTACGTGGCCACTGTTATATACTGCGTGGGCAGTGTTATATACTACGTAGCTGCTATATACTGCATGGACTGTGCTATATATTACGTGGCCAGTGTTATATACTGCGCGGCCTGTGTTATATACTACGTCGCCTGTGTTATATACTGCGTGGCTGCTATATAATGTGTGGGCTGTGTTATATAGTACGTGGCTGTGTTATATACTGCGTGGCCACTGTTATATATTGCGTGGCCTGTATTAATGCATCGGGTATTCTACAATATGTATGAAGATATAGCAGCCACATAGTATATAGCACAGGCCACATAGTATTTATCTGCTATATACTACATGGCTCCTATATACTACGTGGCCTGTGCTATATACTATGTGGCTGCTATATACATACATAAATACATATTCTAGAATACCCGATGCGTTAGAATCGGGCCACCATCTAGTGTAAAATAAATGTTCTACCTGTAAAAACTTCATGGCTGCATTGTTGCAAAACTGGCAATTTGTGGTAAAATCTGCAGCAATTGTTACAGTTTTTACTGCAGTTGCAATAGCATTTACATTTATTTTTTCAACTGGACCAGTCATTGCAAAATTGGCAATAATATTACATGGTCTAGAAGGCAACAAGTTTGGAAGAAATCCTGAAGAGCAGAGGCGTAGCTAGGTGTTTTGGATCGGGGGGGGCTAAACTTCTGAGTGGGCCCCTAACCAGGTAACCTTGATTACAACTGGTTGATGCGCCCTAATAGTGGAGGAGAACCTCAGCAGATGACCGCGCTGTTACTGAAAATAATCTCTATATAGAGACCAACATAGATATTACCGCCATATGGTCAGTGGTAGATATCAGTACTCCAGAACATATAAGAGATCACAGCACAGTTACAGATAATGACTTACCGCTGACATTCTTTCTGATGGAATCGTTCATTTTTCCCGTCTTTTCCATCTGGCCCAGACTGACATGACAACTTCTTCTACCCAGTACTCGTCTGCAGAGAATACAACAAAGACACATTTAACTTCTCATATTCCATCCATCACCATCTATTCCCAACCTGCACAAACTCCTCATCCTGCTGATACCCCAATACTGAGCCGCAGATGCCGTATGTGACCCTATTACTGCACCTGCTGTGTGGTTCTCTGTGCCTTCTAAATTCTAAAGCAACCCTCTATAATATAGTAATGCCGGGCGCACGTGCCCTAGAAAACATTGCCCACATTTTGCCCAGTAGAAAGTAATAATGCCCTGGATGCCCCTTTGATAGTCACAGTAACCTGAGTTCCCCTATGACAATAAGTGCCCACTTTACATTTAGTAATGTCCCGAGTCTGCCCCTGTACAGCTCCCCTATACACAGCATGATGCTCTCTTATACACAGTATAATGCCCCCTCAATGTATAGTACCACACAGTATACTAACCCCTTAGTAGCCCCCAAACTGTTTGATGGCTCCAACACTGTATGATGGCCCCTTCACTGTAATCCCCACACTGTACGATGGCCCCCTCACTGTAATCTCCACACTGTATGATGCCCCCTTAGATAGCCTCCATATAGTATAATGCACCAGATAGTCCTAAATGTAGTATAATGCACTCCTCATAAGCCTCCATATAGTATAATGCACTCCTCATAAGCCTCCATATAGTATAATGCACTCCCCTTAACCCTCCATATAGTATAATGCACTCCCCATCAGCCTCCATATAGTATAATGCACTCCCCATAGGCAAACTCTATGTTGTATAATGCACCCCTCATAGGCAGACCCTATAGCACAAGGCAGTACCCATAGGCAGACTCTATAGCACAAGGCAGCACCCATAGGCAGACTCTGTAGTATAAGGCAGCACCCCATAGGCAGACCCTGTAGTATAAAGCAGCACCCCCATAGGCAGACCCTGTAGTATAAGGCAGCACCCCCATAGGCAGACCCTGTAGTATAAGGCAGCACCCCATAGGCGGACCCTGCAGTATAAGGCAGCACCCCATAAAAAATAAATACTCACCTCTCTTCTTCCTGGTTCCTCTGCAGCTCTGAGCGCCCGCTCATCTCCTGACAGCGGGCGCTGGGCAGTGATGTAATCGCGCCCGCTGTCAGTGTCGGCGTTGGTGACATCAGACGCTGGCAGGGGGATGATGGGCGGAGGCGTGTAGCGCTCCTTCCATCAATGCAATCAGCTGTATCGGCTAAATGCCGGTACAGCTGACCTTGCGATGATGGGCGGGGGGCCCACTGCTGGTACCGGGGCCCCCCCGCCTACTCAGGGGTCCCATAGCAGCCGGGCGGCAGTGCAGGGAAATCGAGTCCCCCTGCTCTGCCGCAGAATGTAACTGTATCGGCGCTCTGAGCATGCCGATACAGTTACAGTAGTGTGGCTCCAGGTGGGCCCCCTTAGAGAGCGGGGCCCTGGGTGATGGCCCCCTCTGCCCCCCGGTAGCTACGCTACTGCTGAGGAGGGATATTTGCCAAGAATAATTGTCTCCAGTTTTGACTAATGAATATAGTAGTCAAATTTCTTTGCAAAAGGGTCCACCCTCACACAGATGGCATTGATGTTGAGCTTGAGATACTCTTGCCTCTCCAGTCATTCACTATGTGTTAGACTAGTACTCTGGTCTGCTGGTGCACGAGCTGGTCTCAATCATGTGTGAAACAACTCACAGAAATTGCTTCTGCCACTTACACTGCTGCTGCTAATGTTTTTGCTTTGGCGACTTGACGTTCCCAGAGTTGGAAGTCTATAATTATGATGCACACTGTGTGCCTCACTGCTGTCTTGGGGAAAACCACTTTTAAGATTGTCTACAAGCGTGTTTCGATACTCCAGCATGCGCCTGGCCCTTTTCGGGAGGAAGCACCTGGTAAAAATATACTCTTGTGCCATGGATCTAACAGAGTGGCAACCCAGTAGTCAGCACTATTTCTAATCCTAACAATACTGCCATCATGTTGCAGATAGTGCAGTAAGAAGACGCTCATGTGTCAGTTCTTCATATGACGTACAAATCCAAGATGTGTTGGTGGCAGAGTAAAACTGAAGCTTGCTTCCTATGTCCCCTTCTGCCAACCACGGACAACAGAGAGTTGATCATCATCCTCTTCATCTCCTGACTGTTGTGAGCTCCTCACCTCTTCATCCTCATCCTCCTTCATTTTCTTTGGGCTCCTGCACCTTTACTAACAGTTTGGTACCATGAGCCCCCCTCGATCGCTGTAATCCACCCTCCCATGGCACCCGCATATGCGACTACAGTCCGGAACTTAGAAATATGTATTGTTATCCCTTCCACATCCTCTCCCTCCTCCTCTGGGACCTCCATTTTCTCCCTCAGACTGTTTAAAGTGTGCTCCAGCAGGTAGCTAATCGGAATAATGATGCTGATGAGGTCTTTCATTTGTGCCCAGTCCGCAAGTGTGATTTGCACCACGTCCGTACTGCGTTGTCCCAAGCTATGCAAAAGGACATACTGCATGAGATCGTCGCTGCTGCTACCACAGTCACTGCAACGTGTGCAGAATGGATTTCCAACGTGTGAGCGCATCGCATATCAACCGGTTAATCGGTAACCTGAAAGACCTCGGTAGCCATGCAAGTCAATGACCCGCTGGGTGCAAACGGCTGAAGTGAGCACACAGCGACAGTGCTTTCTGTAGTAGCACATCCAGGCCGGGATAGTGGCGGAGAAATTGCTGTACCACCAGGTTGAGGACATGAGCCATGTAAGGCACGTGTGTGAGGTTGCCTCAGTGTAGGCCCGCCACCAGGTTTGCAACGTTATTGCACAAGCCATTCCCTGCATCCAGGTTCTGTGGAGACAGCCATTGCTCAAACTCGGCCTGGATAGCTGTCCACAACTTTTGAGCTGTGTGACTGCAATCTCCAAGGCATAATAATGTAAACACTGATTGCGGCGAACCCTGGTTGTGCAGTACAGAGGTGGGGGATTCTATCTGCACTGTTGGAATGCATGTCTTATTAACGCATAGGTTGAGGGCAGAGGTGGAGGCCCTAGAGGAGGTGGAGGAGGCAGAAGCAATGGAAGCGTTAGATACAGAGGTTTGTCCCGCCAGCCTTGGGGATTCCAAGACTTGGTGTCTAGTGACACCTTGTTGTCTAGCGGTTTAGTTCTCCATCCCCTGACGTGTAGGGGTTTCATTCTCCAACCCTAGGGATTTTGTAGTTTAGTTCTCCAACTCGTTGGTTAGTAGTTTAGTTCTTCATCTTCTAGTGTGTAGTGGTTTAGTAATCCAATCCTAGGTGTTTAGTAGTTTAGTTATCCAACCCCTGTTGTCTAGTAGTTTAGTTCTCTATCCTCTGCTGTGTAGTGGTTTAGTTTTCCATCCCCAAGCGCCCTGCCAGCTGTCATGATCAGGCCAGGGTTTATTCTCTCCAGGTCTGGTCATGCTGGGGTTAACCTTCTCTGCCTTGTTTTCGGTTCTGTGTGGCTATTTCAGTCTGCTGTGCCCGCTGTTCCCGTGGCTTCCTTTTCCTGCCACCCTGCTTGTCTTACTATTTGCTCCCTGTTCTTGGACCTCTTGGTATCTGACCTGTTTGACTGTCTCTCCTCTCGGTTATCTCTGCTCCTATCTAGCTTTGTCTTCTGGCTTGTATTTGACCACGTGTATTGCTGTGACCTCTGGTACTTCTTGTCCTGACAGTTTCTGACTCGGCCCATCTGACCACTCTTTACTCCACCAGGTGGCGCTTGTGCTGTTGCTCAGTGGTGTTATGCTGTGTGTGCAACCTCTCTTCCCTCACCAGCATCCCCTTGTGGAGATTGCGCTATACTGAACTGCAGCAGCATTACACCAGCCTTGGGGATGCTAAGGCTTGTGGCGCAGACCCTTCCTTGCCTGACTCCATAGCCACCACAGTCACCCAGTGCCCAGTCTCCGAGATGTAATGCCCCTGGCCATGCTTGCTTGTCCAGTTGTCAGTGGTGAAATGCACCCTGGCAGACATAGCTTCTTTCAACCAACGGGTGATGTTCTCTGCGACATCCTGGTGTAGAGCAGGTACAGCTTTCTTAGGAAACGGCGAATGGGCAACTGGTCCTGGGAGACTGCGACTGGCATCAGCTTTCAGAAAGCGTCTATATACACCAGGCAGAAACGCAACATTTCCATAGCCAACAGATTATAGATGGTGAAGCTCAAAATCTTATCTTTGCCATGTGTAGGAGTAAACATTTTTTTTTACATGACTACAATTGCGGGACCGAAGGCTGGCTGTTGTGCTGAGAGAGGGTGGAATAGGGTGCACATGACAAACTGCTGGACTGTGAATGAGGTGCAGACGGAGATGTTATGATGGATTGAGAAAAATGTGATGTGCTTGGTGTCTGAGATCTGTCCAAAACTGCAGGCATGTCCACTTTGGTGACAGCTGACAGACTCCCGCTCACCCCGACTGTAGCGGGTTAACAAGTGGAAGTTCTATGTCCAGAGACTTGTGTGAGAACATTTGCCACAGGGAAGAAGGAAGAAGTCGCAGATGCGGTTGATGGGGCAGCCGGTGGTTGATGAGGCCCGTCAGGCCGCATTTTAGCTCAGTGAGATTCCCAGACTAACACATGATGGTCGCGCATCTTTCAGTTCATGCATATAGTAGACAAATTATTGCAATTTTTGCCTCTACTGTGTCTTTCTTTTAAAGATGGCAGATAACATCATTTGGGTCATCCTTTTAGGTCTCAGAAAAGGCACAAGCTAGGCAACCCTTGCCGCCCTCGAGAACTGCAAACCTGAGACTGCTGCTGGCCACAACCAGAGTTATAGTGGAGGATGCAGTGTTTGTTATGGTTGCATCACTCCATGTCTGTGTGGAAAGCCACAATGTAACCTCCACGTGTTCCTCCTACTCAACTGTGTGCCTGTGGGATCACAACAAGTGGGATCTCCAACCTCATCGTCATCTTCTCTGTTCTGCCACTTATCACCCTGAGAATCACCATCCTCCTCTTCCTGCCTGATAGCACAGTAAAGTCAGTGTTCGCTTCAGTTATTTGACTCTCATCAGGATCTCCTCCACCCCCGAGAATTAACATTTGGTGACGAGGGTCTGGATTCTGATCGGACTCTACTTCGTGCGGCCCCGGATCCAACTGAAAAAAAATTTGGGGCATCGGTGCAGATGCTTTTCTCCTTTAGAGTCTGTGAATCTTTGGAACAAACCTCTGATGGCCATGGAATAGAATATGTGAACAGGTCTGCAGACTCGCACATCTTTGCTTCCACACATTCAGTTGGGCGGTTGGAGAGTTGTGACATGGAGGGGGGGGGGAATGGTAATTGGGGTGCCACCTGTGAGGACTGTACTGTGTCTGATGTTAAGGTGGAGGAAGAGGAGGAGAGGTGTTGTGAATTCCGCTCTTGGGCTCCCTCCGGTGATTGTAAGTGGCACTTTTGTGAGTTCTGCTCTTGGGCTCCCTCTTGTGGTTTCAAGTGGTATGGCTGCTCCTTGGATTTAGCTGTCAGCAGCTGCTTCTACTGATTGTCTTTTCTGCTCGGCTATTTATGCCTGGCTCTTTCCTTCAGCCAGTACCACTTGTAAATGGTTCCTGGTTGGATTCACATCTCTTTGGATTTCCCTGTTATCCTGACCAGTTCAGCAAAGCTAAGTTCTTGCTTGCTCTTTTCTGTCCACAGATTGTGGACTTATCCGTTCTGTGCTTTCTATGTTTGTCCAGCTTATCAGTATGAATTATCTCTGTGTTGCTGGAAGCTCTGGGAAGCAGATTTACCCTCCACACCTTTAGTCAGGTGTGGAGATTTTTGTAATCTCTGCGTGGATTTTTGTAGTGTTTTATACTGACCGCACAGTATTCCATCCTGTCCTATCTATCTAGCTAGACTGGCCTCCTGTGCTCATCCTGGTTTCATTCTGTGTATGTCTTTTCCCTCTCCACTCACAGTCATTATTTGTGGGGGGCTAATCTATCCTTTGGGGATTTTCTCTGAGGCAAGATAGTTTTCCTGTTTCTATCTTTAGGGGTAGTTAGTTCTCAGGCTGTGACGAGGTGCCTAGGGAGAGTTAGGAGCATCCCACGGCTACTTCTAGTGTTGTGTTGAGCTTAGGGACTGCGGTCAGTACAGATACCACTTCCTTCAGAGCTCGTTCCATGTTGCTCCTTCAGTACCACAATGGACATAGAGGTCAGAGCACATACAGTGACCTGACAATAACCCAAAAACATTGAACGAGCTCCGAGACGTGGGAACTCTGCTGACCGCAATCCCTAATCCTCTCCAACCACACTAGAGGCAGCCGTGGATTGCGCCTAATGCTCCCTATGCAACTCGGCACAGCCTGAGAAACTAGCTAGCCTGAAGATAGAAAATAAGCCTACCTTGCCTCAGAGAAATACCCCAAAGGAAAAGGCAGCCCCCACATATAATGACTGTGAGTTAAGATGAAAAGACAAACGTAGAGATGAAATAGATTTAGCAAAGTGAGGCCCGACTTTCTGAACAGAGCGAGGATAGGAAAGGTAACTTTGCGGTCAACACAAAACCCTACAAAAACCACGCAAAGGGGGCAAAAAGACCCTCCGTACCGAACTAACGGCACGGAGGTACACCCTCTGCGTCCCAGAGCTTCCAGCAAGCAGGAAAAAAACAAATAGACAAGCTGGACAGAAAAAACAGCAAACAAAATAGCAAAGCGGAACTTAGCTATGCAGAGCAGCAGGCCACAGGAACGATCCAGGAGGAAACAGGTCCAAAACTAGAACATTGACTGGAGGCCAGGATCAAAGCACTAGGTGGAGTTAAATAGAGCAGCACCTAACGACTTCACCACTTCACCTGAGGAAGGAAACTCAGAAGCCGCAGTACCACTTTCCTCCACCAACGGAAGCTCACAGAGAGAATCAGCCGAAGTACCACTTGTGACCACAGGAGGGGGCTCTGCCACAGAATTCACAACAGTACCCCCCCCCTTGAGGAGGGGTCACCGAACCCTCACCAGAGCCCCCAGGACGACCAGGATAAGCCATATGAAAGGCACGAACAAGATCGGGAGCATGGACATCAGAGGCAAAGACCCAGGAATTATCTTCCTGAGCATAACCCTTCCACTTAACCAGATACTGGAGTTTCCGTCTTGAAACACGAGAATCCCAAATCTTCTCCACAATATACTCCAACTCCCCCTCCACCAAAAGCGGGGCAGGAGGATCAACAGATGGAACCATAGGTGCCACGTATCTCCGCAACAATGACCTATGGAATACGTTATGTATGGAAAAAGAATCTGGAAGGGTCAGACGGAAAGACACAGGATTAAGAACCTCAGAAATCCTATACGGACCAATGAAACGAGGTTTAAACTTAGGAGAGGAAACCTTCATAGGAATATGACGAGAAGATAACCAAACCAAATCCCCAACACGAAGTCGGGGACCCACACAGCGTCTGCGATTAGCGAAACGTTGAGCCTTCTCCTGGGACAAGGTCAAATTGTCCACTACATGAGTCCAAATCTGCTGCAACCTGTCCACCACAGTATCCACACCAGGACAGTCCGAAGACTCAACCTGCCCTGAAGAGAAACGAGGATGGAACCCAGAGTTGCAGAAAAACGGCGAAACCAAGGTAGCCGAGCTGGCCCGATTATTAAGGGCGAACTCAGCCAAAGGCAAAAAGGACACCCAGTCATCCTGATCAGCAGAAACAAAGCATCTCAGATATGTTTCCAAGGTCTGATTGGTTCGTTCGGTCTGGCCATTAGTCTGAGGATGGAAAGCCGAGGAAAAAGACAAGTCAATGCCCATCCTACCACAAAAGGCTCGCCAAAACCTCAAAACAAACTGGGAACCTCTGTCAGAAACGATATTCTCTGGAATGCCATGTAAACGAACCACATGCTGGAAGAACAATGGCACCAA
The DNA here is from genome assembly GCF_032444005.1 of Ranitomeya imitator. Lineage (NCBI taxonomy): Eukaryota > Metazoa > Chordata > Amphibia > Anura > Dendrobatidae > Ranitomeya > Ranitomeya imitator. The sequence goes on from NC_091284.1 coordinate 132,055,334, forward strand.
ATCAGAGGAGGAAGGTAATTTAGACAAGTGTACCAAATGGACCATCTTAGAGAAGCGATCACAGACCACCCAAATGACTGACATCTTTTGAGAGACGGGAAGATCTGAAATAAAATCCATAGAGATATGGGTCCAAGGCCTCTTCGGGACCCGCAAGGGCAAAAGCAACCCACTGGCTCTCGTGCCAGTGGCTTAGCCCGAGCACAAATCCCACAGGACTGCACAAAAGAACGCACATCCCGCGACAGAGATGGCCACCAAAAGGATCTAGCCACTAACTCTCTGGTACCAAAGATTCCAGGATGACCAGCCAACACCGAACAATGAACCTCAGAGATAACTTTATTCGTCCACCTATCAGGGACAAACAGTTTCTCCGCTGGGCAACTATCAGGTTTATTAGCCTGAAATTTTTGCAGCACCCGCCGCAAATCAGGGGAGATGGCAGACACAATTACTCCCTCCTTGAGGATACCCGCCGGCTCAGATAAACCCGGAGAGTCGGGCACAAAACTCCTAGACAGAGCATCCGCCTTCACATTTTTAGAGCCCGGAAGGTACGAAATCACAAAGCCAAAACGGGCAAAAAACAGCGATCAACGAGCCTGTCTAGGATTCAACCGCTTGGCAGACTCGAGATAAGTCAAGTTCTTATGATCAGTCAAGACCACCACGCGATGCTTAGCTCCTTCAAGCCAATGACGCCACTCCTCGAATGCCCACTTCATGGCCAGCAACTCTCGATTGCCCACATCATAATTTCGCTCAGCAGGCGAAAACTTCCTGGAAAAGAAGGCGCATGGTTTCATCACCGAGCAATCAGAACTTCTCTGCGACAAAACAGCCCCTGCTCCAATCTCAGAAGCATCAACCTCGACCTGGAATGGAAGCGAAACATCTGGTTGACACAACACAGGGGCAGAAGAAAAACGACGCTTCAACTCTTGAAAAGCTTCCACAGCAGCAGAAGACCAATTGACCACATCAGCACCCTTCTTGGTCAAATCGGTCAATGGTTTAGCAATACTAGAAAAATTGCAAATGAAGCGACGATAAAAATTAGCAAAGCCCAGGAACTTTTGCAGACTTTTCAGAGATGTCGGCTGAGTCCAATCATGGATGGCTTGGACCTTAATAGGGTCCATCTCGATAGTAGAAGGGGAAAAGATGAACCCCAAAAATGAAACCTTCTGAACACTAAAGAGACACTTTGATCCCTTCACAAACAAAGAATTAGCACGCAGGACCTGAAACACCGTTCTGACCTGCTTCACATGAGACTCCCAATCATCCGAGAAGATCAAAATGTCATCCAAGTACACAATCAGGAATTTATCCAGGTACTCTCGGAAGATGTCATGCATAAAGGACTGAAACACTGATGGAGCATTGGCAAGTCCGAATGGCATTACTAGATACTCAAAATGGCCCTCGGGCATATTAAATGCAGTTTTCCATTCATCGCCTCGCTTAATACGCACAAGATTATACGCACCACGAAGATCTATCTTGGTGAACCAACTAGCCCCCTTAATCCGAGCAAACAAATCAGATAACAACGGCAAGGGTACTGAAATTTAACCGTGATCTTATTTAGAAGGCGGTAATCTATACAAGGTCTCAGCGAACCATCCTTCTTGGCTACAAAAAAGAACCCTGCTCCTAATGGCGACGATGACGGGCGAATATGCCCCTTCTCCAAGGACTCCTTCACATAACTCCGCATAGCGGCGTGCTCAGGCACAGATAAATTAAACAGTCGACCTTTTGGGAATTTACTACCAGGAATCAAATCGATAGCACAATCACAATCCCTATGCAGAGGTAGGGTATCGGACTTGGGCTCATCAAATACATCCCGATAATCAGACAAGAACTTTGGAACCTCAGAAGGGGTGGATGACGAAATAGTCAGAAATGGGACATCACCATGTACCCCCTGACAACCCCAGCTGGACACAGACATGGATTTCCAATCTAATACTGGATTATGGACTTGTAGCCATGGCAACCCCAACACGACCACATCATGCAGATTATGCAACACCAGAAAGCGAATAACCTCCTGATGTGCAGGAGTCATGCACATGGTCAGCTGGGTCCAGTACTGAGGCTTATTCTTGGCCAAAGGCGTAGCATCAATTCCTCTCAATGGAATAGGACACTGCAAGGGCTCCAAGAAAAACCCACAATGCCTAGCATACTCCAAGTCCATCAAATTCAGGACAGCGCCTGAATCCACAAATGCCATGACAGAATACGATGACAAAGAGCAGATCAAGGTAACGGACAGAAGAAATTTTGACTGTACCGTACCAATGGTGGCAGACCTAGCGAACCGCTTAGTGCACTTAGGACAATCAGAGATAGCATGAGTGGAATCACCACAGTAGAAACACAGCCCATTCAGACGTCTGTGTTCTTGCCGTTCAACTCTGGTCAAAGTCCTATCGCACTGCATAGGCTCAGGTTTTAGCTCAGGTAATACCGCCAAATGGTGCACAGATTTACGCTCACGCAAGCGTCGATCGATCTGAATGGCCAAAGACATAGACTCATTCAGACCAGCAGGCATAGGAAATCCCACCATGACATCCTTAAGGGCTTCAGAGAGACCCTTTCTGAAAATAGCTGCGAGCGCACCTTCATTCCATTGAGTGAGTACGGACCACTTTCTAAATTTCTGACAATATACCTCTATCTCATCCTGACCCTGACACAGAGCCAGCAAATTTTTCTCTGCCTGATCCACTGAATTAGGTTCATCGTACAGCAATCCGAGATGCAGGAAAAACGCATCGATACTACTTAATGCAGGATCTCCTGACGCAAGAGAAAATGCCCAGTCCTGAGGGTCGCCACGTAAAAAAGAAATAATGATCCTAACTTGTTGAACTGGGTCACCAGAGGAGCGAGGTTTCAATGCCAGAAATAGTTTACAATTATTTTTGAAACTCAGAAATTTAGTTCTATCTCCAAAAAACAAATCAGGAATAGGAATTCTCGGTTCTAACATAGAATTCTGAACCACAAAGTCTTGAATATTTTGTACTCTTGCCGTGAGCTGATCCACACATGAAGACAGACCTTTAATGTCCATCGCTACACCTGTGTCCTGAACCACCCAAATGTCTAGGGGAAAAAAAAGGCAAAACACAGTGCAGAGAAAAAAAAATGGTCTCAGAACTTCTTTTTTCCCTCTATTGAGAATCATTAGTACTTTCGGCCTCCAGTACTGTTATGATATGGTAATTCAGTACCACAATGGACATAGAGGTCAGAGCACATACAGTGACCTGACAATAACCCAAAAACATTGAACGAGCTCTGAGACGTGGGAACTCTGCTGACCGCAATCCCTAATCCTCTCCAACCACACTAGAGGCAGCCGTGGATTGCGCCTAATGCTCCCTATGCAACTCGGCACAGCCTGAGAAACTAGCTAGCCTGAAGATAGAAAATAAGCCTACCTTGCCTCAGAGAAATACCCCAAAGGAAAAGGCAGCCCCCACATATAATGACTGTGAGTTAAGATGAAAAGACAAACGTAGAGATGAAATAGATTTAGCAAAGTGAGGCCCGACTTTCTGAACAGAGCGAGGATAGGAAAGGTAACTTTGCGGTCAACACAAAACCCTACAAAAGCCACGCAAAGGGGGCAAAAAGACCCTCCGTACCGAACTAACGGCACGGAGGTACACCCTCTGCGTCCCAGAGCTTCCAGCAAGCAGGAAAAAAAACAAATAGACAAGCTGGACAGAAAAAACAGCAAACAAAATAGCAAAGCGGAACTTAGCTATGCAGAGCAGCAGGCCACAGGAACGATCCAGGAGGAAACAGGTCCAAAACTAGAACATTGACTGGAGGCCAGGATCAAAGCACTAGGTGGAGTTAAATAGAGCAGCACCTAACGACTTAACCTCGTCACCTGAGGAAGGAAACTCAGAAGCCGCAGTACCACTTTCCTCCACCAACGGAAGCTCACAGAGAGAATCAGCCGAAGTACCACTTGTGACCACAGGAGGGAGCTCTGCCACAGAATTCACAACACAGATCATAACAGTACAAATGGCCTTAAATGAATTAAATGCATCTCAAAAAGAAGGAAAAAATTCTGGGCCATTTTTTTTTCTGTGCTCTCTTTTTGTCTTTTTTTTTTCCTTTTGACCTTTGGGTGGTGCAGGATTTGTGCTCTGGCATGGATGTTCAAGGTTTGTTTTCTCGTGTGGATCAACTTGCTGCAAGAGTACAGAGTATCCAAGATTATGTTGTCCAGACTCCGGCTTTGGAGCCTAAAATTCCTACTCCTGATTTGTTTTTTGGAGACAGATCCAAGTTTTTGAACTTTAAAAATAACTGCAAATTGTTTTTTGCTTTGAAACCCCGTTCTTCTGGCGATCCCATTCAGCAAGTAAAAATCATCATATCCTTGCTGCGTGGTGACCCTCAGGACTGGGCATTCTCCCTTGAATCAGGGGATCCGGCATTGCTGAATGTAGATGCATTTTTTCAAGCGCTCGGATTATTGTATGACGAACCTAATTCTGTGGATCATGCAGAAAAAACCCTGTTGGCCTTGTGTCAAGGTCAGGAAGCGGCAGAATTATACTGCCAGAAATTTAGGAAATGGTCTGTGCTCACTAAATGGAATGAGGATGCTCTGGCTGCTATTTTCAGAAAGAGTCTTTCTGAAGCCCTTAAAGATGTTATGGTGGGCTTCCCTACGCCTACTGGTTTGAGCGAGTCTATGTCTCTAGCCATTCAGATTGATCGGCGTTTGCGCGAGCGCAAAGCTGTGCACCATATGGCAGTGTCCTCTGAGCAGAGTCCTGAATCTATGCAATGTGATAGGATTTTGACTAAAACAGGACGGCAGGAATTCAGACGTCAGAATAGGCTGTGTTTTTACTGTGGTGATTCTGCTCATGTTATTTCTGATTGCCCTAAACGTACTAGGAGGGTCGCTAGGTCTGTTACCATTAGTACGGTACAGCCTAAATTTCTTTTATCTGTGACCCTGATTTGCTCATTGTCGTCCTTTTCTGTCATGGCATTTGTGGATTCAGGCGCTGCCCTGAACCTAATGGACTTAGAATTCGCCAGGCGCTGTGGTTTTTCTTTGCAGCCTTTACAGAGCCTTATTCCTTTGAGGGGCATTGATGCTACTCCATTGGCCAAGGATAAACCTCAGTACTGGACGCAGATGACCATGTACATGGCTCCTGCACATCAGGAAAATTGCCGTTTTCTGGTGTTGCATAACCTGCATGATGTTGTTGTACTGGGTTTTCCATGGTTACAGGAACATAATCCGATGCTGGATTGGAAAACTATGTCTGTGACTAGTTGGGGTTGTCAAGGGGTACATAGTGACGTTCCTTTGATGTCAATTTCCTCTTCCCCCTCTTCTGAGGTCCCTGAGTTTTTGTCGGATTTCCAGGATGTATTTGATGAGCCCAAGTCCAGTTCCCTTCCTCCACATAGGGACTGTGATTGTGCAATTAACTTGATTCCAGGTTGTAAGTTCCCTTAAAGGCCGACTTTTCAATCTGTCTGTGCCACAGCATGCCGCCATGCGGAGCTATGTTAAGGAATCTTTGGAGAAAGGGCATATTCGGCCATCTTCGTCACCATTGGGAGCGGGTTTCTTTTTTGTTGCTAAGAAGGATGGCTTCTTGAGACCCTGTATAGATTATCATCTTCTTAATAAGATCACGGTCAAATTCCAATACCCCTTGCCTTTGCTTACTGATTTGTTTGCTCAGATTAAGGGGGCTAGTTGGTTTACTAAGATTGACCTCCGAGGGGCATATAATCTTGTTCGTATTAAACAGGGTGACGAATGGAAAACTGCATTTTATACGCCCGAAGGCCATTTTGAATACCTTGTGATGCCATTTGGGCTCTCTAATGCTCCATCTGTGTTCCAGTCCTTCATGCATGATATTTTCCGCAATTATCTTGATAAATTCATGGTTGTATATTTGGATGATATTTTGATTTTTTCCGATGATTGGGAGTCTCATGTGAAGCAGGTCAGGACGGTGTTCCAGATCCTTCGTGATAATGGTTTGTTTGTGAAGGGGTCTAAGTGCCTATTCGGAGTTCAGAAGGTCTCTTTTTTGGGTTTTATATTTTCTCCCTCATCTATAGAAATGGATCCTGTTAAGGTCCAAGCTATTCATGACTGGATTCAACTCACATCTGTGAAGGGCCTTCAAAAATTTTTGGGCTTTGCTCATTTCTATCGCCGCTTCATTGCCAACTTTTCCAGTGTGGTTAAGCCCCTTACTGATTTGACAAAGAAAGGCGCTGATGTGACGAATTGGTCCTCTGCGGCTGTTGAAGCCTTTCAGGAGCTTAAACGCTGATTTACTTCTGCCCCTGTGTTGCGTCAGCCGGATGTTTCTCTTCCTTTTCAGGTGGAGGTCGACGCTTCTGAGATTGGGGCAGGGGCCGTTTTGTCTCAGAGGGAATCTGATGGTTCTTTGATGAAACCGTGTGCTTTTTTTTCCAGAAAGTTTTCGCCTGCGGAACGCAATTATGATGTCGGCAATCGGGAGTTGTTGGCTATGAAGTGGGCGTTTGAGGAGTGGCGACATTGGCTTGAGGGAGCTAAGCACCGCGTTGTGGTCCTGACTGATCATAAGAATCTGATTTACCTCGAGTCGGCCAAGCGGCTGAATCCTAGACAGGCTCGATGGTCCCTGTTTTTCTCCCGTTTTGATTTTGTGGTCTCGTATGTTCCGGGATCTAAGAATGTTAAGGCTGATGCCCTCTCTAGGAGTTTTTCGCCTGATTCTCCTGGAGTCCTTGAGCCGGTTGGCATTCTTAAGGAAAGGGTGATTCTTTCTGCCATCTCCCCTGATTTGCGGCGGGTGCTTCAGGAATTTCAGGCTGATAGACCTGACCGCTGTCCTGTAGGGAAGCTGTTTGTTCCTGATGGATGGACAAGTAAGATGATTTCTGAGGTTCATTGTTCAGTGTTGGCTGGTCATCCTGGGATTTTTGGTACCAGAGATTTGGTTGCTAGGTCCTTTTGGTGGCCTTCCTTGTCGCGCGATGTCCGTGCTTTTGTGCAGTCCTGTGGGACTTGCGCCCAAGCCAAGCCTTGCTGTTCCCGCGCTAGTGGGTTGCTTTTGCCTTTGCCGGTCCCTGAGAGGCCCTGGACGCATATTTCCATGGAATTTATTTCGGATCCTCCTGTTTCCCAGAAGATGTCTGTTATCTGGGTTGTTTGTGACCGTGTGACCGGTTCTCTAAAATGGTCCATCTGGTACCTTTGCCTAAGTTGCCTTCCTCCTCAGATCTGGTTCCATTGTTTTTTCAGCATGTGGTTCGTTTGCATGGCATTCCGGAGAATATTGTGTCTGACAGAGGTTTTCAGTTTGTCTCTAGGTTTTGGCGGGCCTTTTGTGCTAGGATAGGCATTGATTTGTCTTTTTCTTCGGCGTTTCATCCTCAGACTAATGGCCAAACTGAGCGAACTAATCAGACCTTGGAGACCTATTTGAGATGCTTTGTGTCTGCTGATCAGGATGATTGGGTGTCTTTCTTGCCGTTGGCCGAGTTTGCCCTTAATAATCGGGCTAGTTCGGCTACTTTGGTTTCACCTTTCTTTTGTAATTTTGGTTTTCATCCTCGTTTTTGTTCTGGGCAGGTTGAGCCTTCTGATTGTCCTGGTGTGGATTCTGTGGTGGACAGGCTGCAGCAGATTTGGACTCATGTGGTGGACAATTTGACGTTGTCTCAGGAAAGGGCTCAACGTTTTGCTAACCGCCGTCGGTGTGTTGGCCTCCGGCTTCGTGTGGGGGATTTGGTTTGGTTGTCTTCTCGTCATGTTCCTATGAAGGTTTCTTCCCCTAAGTTTAAGCCTCGGTTTATTGGTCCTTATAAGATTTCTGAAATTATCAATCCGGTGTCTTTTCGTTTGGCTCTTCCAGCCTCTTTTGCCATTCATAATGTTTTCCATAGATCTTTGTTGCGGAGATATGTGGTGCCCGTTGTTCCCTCGGTTGACCCTCCTGCCCCGGTGTTGGTTGAGGGAGAGTTGGAATATGAGGTTGAGAAGATTTTGGATTCTCGTTTTCCGAGGCGGAGGCTTCAGTATCTTGTCAAGTGGAAGGGTTATGGCCAGGAGGATAATTCTTGGGTTGTTGCCTCCGATGTCCATGCCACTGATTTGGTTCGTGCTTTTCACTTGGCTCGTCCTGATCGGCCTGGGGGCTCTGGTGAGGGTTCGGTGACCCCTCCTCAATGGGGGGTACTGTTGTGAATTCCGCTCTTGGGCTCCCTCCGGTGGTTGTAAGTGGCACTTTTGTTAGTTCTGCTCTTGGGCTCCCTCTTGTGGTTTCAAGTGGTATGGCTGCTCCTTGGATTTAGCTGTCAGCAGCTGCTTCTACTGATTGTCTTTTCTGCTCAGCTATTTATGCCTGGCTCTTTCCTTCAGCCAGTGCCACTTGTAAATGGTTCCTGGTTGGATTCACATCTCTTTGGATTTCCCTGTTATCCTGACCAGTTCAGCAAAGCTAAGTTCTTGCTTGCTCTTTTCTGTCCACAGATTGTGGACTTATCCGTTCTGTGCTTTCTATGTTTGTCCAGCTTATCAGTATGAATTATCTCTGTGTTGCTGGAAGCTCTGGGAAGCAGATCTACCCTCCACACCTTTAGTCAGGTGTGGAGATTTTTGTAATCTCTGCATGGATTTTTGTAGTGTTTTATACTGACCGCACAGTATTCCATCCTGTCCTATCTATCTAGCTAGACTGGCCTCCTGTGCTCATCCTGGTTTCATTCTGTGTATGTCTTTTCCCTCTCCACTCACAGTCATTATTTGTGGAGGGCTAATCTATCCTTTGGGGATTTTCTCTGAGGCAAGATAGTTTTCCTGTTTCTTTCTTTAGGGGTAGTTAGTTCTCAGGCTGTGACGAGGTGCCTAGGGAGAGTTAGGAGCATCCCACGGCTACTTCTAGTGTTGTGTTGAGCTTAGGGACTGCGGTCAGTACAGATACCACTTCCTTCAGAGCTCTTTCCATGTTGCTCCTAAACCACCAGATCATAACAGAGAGGCTACTTGAGGCAGCGCTTGCCACCCACTGGAGCACATGCTCTTTTTGGCCCTCCTCTACAAGGCGTAGCTTAGGGCGTCCCGCAAGCTCGCGGGGTATCCCTGGACTGTGATCTCTACTTCAAAACACATATCCATGCCATTTCCACTTCCTGACAACTACAACTCAAACATATTTTTTGGATCCATACATTCCTTAATCAAGAATCTGCAAAAACACTAGTCCATGCATTCATCATCTCCTGACTGGACTACTGCAAGCTCCTGCTTTGTGCCCTCGGTTCTAACAGTCTTGCCACCCTCCAATCTATCCAAACTCTGCTGCCCAAATAATCCACCTATCCCCCTGTTATTCCTTTGCTTCTCCTCTCTGTCAATCTCTTCTCTGGCTCCCTATTACCCAAAGACTCCAGTCCAACACCCTAACCATGGCATACAAAGCCATCCGCAACCTGTCTTCTCCATACATGTGTGACCTAGTCTCAAGGTACTTACCTGCATGCAACCTTCGATCCTCACAAGCTCTCCTTCTCTTATCTCCTCTTCCCACAATCACATACTAGATTTCTCCCATATATTCCCTCTACTCTGGAACTCTCTACCGCAACATATCATATTCTCACCTACCATGGGAACCTTCAAATGGAACCTGAAGAACCATGTCTTCTGACAATCCTACAACCTACAGTAACCATCGCTCTACCATACCACTGCACAAGCAACTCTACCCTCACATATTGTATCCTCACCCATCCACTGTAGACTGTGAGCCCTCACGTGCAGGGTCCTCTCTCCTCCAGTACCAGTTGGTGACTTGTATTGTTTAAGATAATTGTCCTTGTTTTTATTATGTATATGCAGCGCCCCAGGGTCCTCGTTGTTGCAGTAATGTCGTTCTCCTCTAGAGGGGAGTGATGTTACATTTGGAGGCAATGAAAGGCAACTGAATCCAAGTATCACAAACATACAACACATTTTGCACTCTAGGCCACCAGGGGGAGCTATGCTCCTATTTATTAGGGCACTTCTCACACTTAGGTAAAACTGGTTGCCTGGAGAGGAAGTTAGACAGTTGCTGGCTGAGCTTTGCTCAGGTAGTTGGTCCCTGACAGGGGTGGGATCCTGTCAGAGGCCGAGACAGAAGGACACGGAGCTGTGCCTGCCCTGAGTGCGGCAGCCTCCCAGAAAGAGAACTGTATTGTAGAGAGGGTGAAGAACTCATAGCAAAGGAGTGGATATCAGAGGAGTTCTGCCCTGCACAGGCTGTCTCCTTCTGAGGTGCAAGATCCCATTATCCGGAACACCGAGTGAGCAACAGTCCTTTATGCCTTGCTCCAGAGACCGGCAGAACAGCTAATTTCACGTTACCTGCCCGCCCTATACCCAGGAGGCAAGGTGGCACCCACGAGAGGCCAGAGCATGATAGAATCCCTGTAAAAAGCCTCAAGCCACCGGTCATACGGGTTTGTCCTATCCTATCTTGGGGCCAGAGAGAGAGAGACATTATATCTGTAACAACTTCAACAGTTGTGAGGACCTTATGAGAGGCTTAGCCGTAAGGTACTACAACACACGGCGCTAGAGGAAGGCTGCTGATTTCTACTTGGACAAGGAGACTCTGGATTTGTCTCCAAACCGGCCGGACTCTGCCTGCCCTGTGGTCTGTGCTCTGGACTGTGGATGCTGAAGTCTTCAGTACAAAGGTAAAGAGACTGCAACCTTGTGTCCTCGTTTTTCACTGCGCTTCACACCATCCACCATCTACACACTGGGAAGCCCTGGGGACATACTTCACCTGTGGGAAGGTATACCATCTAGCTGCGATAACATCACCCCAGCGGACCCCTTAAAGCAGCGTTTGTCATCCTGACCGAATACCACAGGTGGCGTCACGAACATTTCCCCTTTAAAGATCTTTCCCCTTTTACAACAGACGTCCCGAGGGCCACGGACCAGGTCAGCCACCTTGATATTCCCCTTGAGAACCGAAGGATCCGGTACCGAGTACCCCTAGCCCTTGAGGGCGATCCATATACCACTTTTCACTTGTAAAGCGGGATGGAATTAATGGCACTATAACAATAAATAATAATAATACTGCTGTGCGGCTGCCAAAGAAAGCGTGTCGAGTAGCCCGTCCAGTAACAAAAGTTATCAAAAAGCTGCACAATTATACCATTTCTACAATGGGGAAATGGATGACACTTTAGTGGTGTGTGGCAATAACTTTGGTTAAAAGAAAAAAAGAGGTTTGGTACCGTGTTAGCCAGTTGAAAAAATAATGCTCTTAGTGTGAAAAACAAGATAATCTTGTAGTTATGATACCTTTTCATGGCCAACAAAAATCAAATAAATGATGTTACAAAGCAAGCTTTCGGGACTTCTTAGGTCCCTTCCTTAAGGTACCTTCACGCTGAACGATATCGCTAGCGATCCGTGACGTTGCAGCGTCCTGGCTAGCGATATCGTTCAGTTTGACACGCAGCAGCGATCAGGATCCTGCTGTGCCATCGTTGGTCGCTGCAGAAAGTCCAGCACTTTATTTCGTTGCTGGACTCCCTGCAGACATCGCTGAATCGGCGTGTGTGACGCCGATTCAGCGATGTCTTCACTGTTAACCAGGGTAAACATCAGGTTACTTAGCGCAGGGCCGCGCTTAGTAACCCGATGTTTACTCTGGTTACCAGCGTAAAAGTTAAAAAAAACCACTACATACTTACCTTCAGCTGTCTGTCCTCCGCTGTGCTTCTCTGCACTGGCTGTGAGCGCCGGCCAGCCGGAAAGCACAGCGGTGACGTCACCGCTCTGCTTTCCGGCCGCTGTGCTCACAGTCAGTGCAGGAAAGCACAGCGGAGGACAGACAGCGGAAGGTAAGTGTGTAGTGGTTGTTTTTTTTTACTTTTACGATGGTAACCAGGGTAAACATTGGGTTACTAAGCACGGCCCTGCGCTTAGTAACCCGATGTTTACCCTGGTTACCGGCATCGTTGGTCGCTGGAGAGCTGTGTGACAGCTCTCCAGCGACCAAACAGCGACGCTGCAGCGATCGACATCGTTGTCGGTATGGCTGCAGCGTCGCTGAGTGTGAAGGTACCTTTAGGCGTGGCATAACAAAAGTTCTGAATAAACACAAATATATGTACAAACAGCAAAAAAAAGAAAAAAATGGGGCATGGTATAATAGATAAACCTTTGAATAAACAAACAAACTGAGGTCAGAGACTGAATCCTTAATTGAATTAGATTAGTGGTGTGAAAGTTTTATAGTCGCAATATCCAAGTGAGATCAGAGGACTGGTGCCCTCAATTTCTTTGGAGTACTTATTTCTGTGCACTATATGTTCTATTGAGGACCTCTATGTGGGAGAAACAGGACAGAAACTTAGAGCAAGGATGAGGTCTCATCACCACACAATTGCAGATAAAAAACCCATTTACCAGTGGCCAAACATTTCTGTAGTCCGGGACACAACATAAATAATATGAAAGTTGTCATATTAAAAGGCAGTTTTAAATCACAAAACATCGCTCCAAAGAAGTTGAGGGCACCAGGCCTCAGATCTTACTTGGATATTGGGACTATAAGGCCATGTGCACACGTACAGTATTTTTCGCGTTTTTTTTAGCATTTTTTCGCTATAAAAATGTGATAAAAACGCAAAAAAACGCTTACATATGCCTCCTATTATTTACAATGTATTCCGCATTTCATGTGCAAATGTTGCCTTTTTTTCCGTGAAAAAATCGCATCGCGGAAAAAAAAGCAACATGTTCATTAAATTTGCGGAATTGCGGTGACTCCGCACACCTAGGAATGCATTGATCTGCTTACTTTCCGCATGGGGCTGTGCACACCATGCGGGAAGTAAGCAGATTATGTGCGGTTGGTACCCAGGGTGGAGGAGAGGAGAGGAGACTCTCCTCCACAGACTGGGCACCATATAATTGGTTAAAAAAAAGAATTAAAATAAAAAACAGTGATATACTCACCTTCGATGTCTGCCGCTTCCATTCCTATAGATGCTCTGTGTGAAGGACCTGCAATGACGTCGCGGTCTTGTGACTGGTCGCGTGACCGCTCACGTGACTGCGACGTCATGGAAGGTCCTGCACACACACACCATCTATAGGAACGGACGCCGCTGAGGAGATCGGCTGTCTGCGGGTGAGTATAACCATTTTTTTTATTTTATTTTATTATTTTTAAACATTCTATCCTTTACTATTGATGCTGCATTGGCAGCATCTATAGTAAAAAGTTGGTCACACTTGTCAAACACTATGTTTGACAAGTGTGACCAACCTGTCAGTCAGTTTTCCAAGCGATGCTACAGATCGCTTGGAAAACTTTAGCATTCTGCAAGCTAATTTCGCTTGCAAAATGCTAAAAAAAAACGCGAAAAAACCGGGAAAAAAACGCAAAAAAAAATGCGGATTTCTTGCAGAAAATTTCCGGTTTTCTTCAGGAAATTTCTGCAAGAAATCCTGACGTGTGCACATACCCTAAAACTTTCACACCACTAATCTAATTCAATTAAGGATTCAGTCTCTGAGCTCAGTTTGTTTGTTTATTGAAAGGTTTATCTATTATACCATGCCCCATTTTTTTCTTTTTTTGCTGTTTGTGCATACAATGGGTGCAGAAAGTATTCAGACCCCTTTACATTTTTCACTCTTTGTTTCATTGCAGCCATTTGGTAAATTCAAAAAAGCTATTTTTTTCTCATTAATGTACACTCTGCACCCCATCTTGACTAGAAAAAAAACCCAGAAATGTAGAAATTTTTGCAAATTTATTAAAAAAGAAAAACAAAAATATCACATGGTCATAAGTATTCAGACCCTTTGCTCAGTATTGAGTAGAAGCACGAGTCTTCTTAGGAATGATGCAACCAAGTTTTTCACACCTGGATTTGGGGATCCTCTGCCATTCTTCCTTGCAGATCCTCTCCAGTTCCGTAAGGTTGGATAGTGAACATTGGTAGACAGCTATTTTCATGTCTCTCCAGAAATATCGAACGATTCTGAACGCGGCGATACCAAATATGTGTATTTTGGATTTTTTTAATTGTTTTATTTTGATTGAGGCGAAAGGGGGGTGATTTAAACTTTTATAATTTTTAAATATTTTTAAAAACTTTTTTTTTTCCTTTGGCATACTTCAATAGTCTCCATGGGAGACTAGAAGCTGCCATAATCCGATTGGCTCTGCTAGATATAGGTGATGATCAGATCACCTATATGTAACTGAATTACTCACTTGCTATGAGCGCCTACCACTGGGTGGCACTCACAGCAAGCCGGCAGTGACAACCATAGAGGTCTCTATGCCAACCCACCGGTGACCCGCAATCACGTGACGGGGGTCACCGGTGGGCGGATTTCAGGTGCGATTGCCGGAAATGCATGTTAAATGCCGTTGTCAGCGTTTGACAGCGGCATTTAAGGGGTTAATAGTGGATCGCGATCTCACCCACGGCTGTTATGGGCACATGTCAGCTGTTCAAAACAGCTGACATGTGCCGGAAAAGGTGCGGGCTCACTGCCGGAGCCCGCACCAAACAGGGGAAGGTGTCCAATGACGGATAAATCCGTAATTGGTCGTTAAGGGGTTAAACCAGTAGCCTACTATAGCCTACTAAGTTAGTAAACCTGGTACATTAATCCAATCAACTACCCAAAGATGTGTAAAAATAGAGCAAAATCAAAAAGTAAATGCAGATGCTAACACATAAAACAAAGTATGCATATAGCTTGACGCGTTTCCCCTTAATGGGTTCATCAGTAGAGCATACTTTACTATCTAACATCTACAAGTATATCTTCTCATATTTTGAGTAATGACTACTATTGATCATTTCAGCATCCCCTATATGTAATTTTTGCTTTTTTAGTGATATGTTTTAGATGTGCCTAGATAAAAATTGTTTTTATATTATGGCTCTCTTCATTACTCAGTCTAATGTACTTCTTTTTCTGGGTAGATTGTTGTTTCAGTCTTTGCATTGCATTGCGGCCAGGTCTAGGAAGTCTTCTGGTGGTCCGAAGCTTCTCCCATTTAAGGATTATGTGCTCTTAGGAACCTTGAGTACTGCAGAAATTCTGTTGTAACCTTGGCCAGATCTGTGCCTTGCCACAATTCTGTCTCTGAGCTCCTTGGCCAGCTCCTTTGACCTCATGATTCTCATATGGTCTGACATGCACTGTGAGCTGTGAGCTCTTATATAGACAGGTGTGTGCCTTTCCAAATCAAGTCTTATCAGTGTAATTAAACACAGCTGGACTCCAATGAAGGAGTAGAACTATTTCAAGGAGGATCACAAGGAAATGGACAGCATGTGACTTAAATATGAGGGTCTAAATACTTATGACCATGTGATATTTCAGTTTTTCTTGTTTAAATGGAACCTGTCACCCCGTTTTTTCAAGGAGAGCTAAAAATAGCGTTAAATAGGGGCAGAGCTGGGTTTTACATTAGTGTATTTTGGAGCCTTTATTCCCCACCTATGCTGCCGAAATACCTTTGTAAAGTCGGCGTTTTGGGCTGTCACTCACGCATCTCGGCTGCAGGAAAATGGCCGCCGCGATCTCCATCTGCGCACGCGCGGCATCCCGCGGCCATTTTCCTGAAGCCCCGGGAAGCCGAGAAGAACCATCTGCGCACGCGCGGCTCACAAAGATGGCCGCGCCCACCGATAAACGGCTG
This sequence comes from Ranitomeya imitator, assembly GCF_032444005.1. Lineage (NCBI taxonomy): Eukaryota > Metazoa > Chordata > Amphibia > Anura > Dendrobatidae > Ranitomeya > Ranitomeya imitator. The sequence goes on from NC_091284.1 coordinate 132,071,107, forward strand.
AATAGCGCAGATCGCGCTATTTTCCTTGCGCAGTGGATTCGCCACTTGGACATGCGCACACCACTACGCCACCAACGGAGATCTGGGGGAGAAACAGCGCTGTCACCACGCCCATATGACCTGACCAGCGTGAGTGACAGCCCAAAACGGCGACTTTACAAATGTATTTCGGCAGCATAGGTGGGGAATAAAGGCTCCAAAATACACTAATGTAAAGCCCAGCTCTGCCCCAATTTAACACTATTTTTAGCTCTTCTTGAAAAAACGGGGGTGACAGGTTCCCTTTAATAAATATGCAAAAATTACTAAATTTCTGTTTTTTTTCAGTCAAGATGGGGTGCAGAGCATGCATTAATGTGAAAAAAATTAACTTTTTTGAATTTACGAAATGTCTACAATGAAACACAGAGTGAAAATTTAAAGGGGGATGAATACTTTCTGTACCCACTGTATGTTACTATACAAACTACTCTGACCTGTTCATATATCTTGCATCTGTATACTTCTCATGCAGTTTAGAACTAAGATTGTTTTACCTGTTCTGCAATTTTCAACATAGTAGCTAATCATTACTTTCTCTTGTTGGTTTCTTCAATTGAAAATACTTTTAATGTACTCAAAACATTCCAAAAAGTTTACATCTATGTCTTTCTTCGTCTAAGGCTATGTTTCCACGGTCAGGAAACATAGCGCTTTGGACGCAGCGGATACCCTGCTCCGCCCAAAGCGCCGCCCCCTGTTGTACGTGCGGTGATTCCAGTTGTGTTCATTGAACACATCCGGAATCACCGCATAGTATTCATAGACAGGGTTATTTATCTTGCGGAGACGGAGCATCTCTGCAAGATAAATAGACATGCTTCGGTCGGTAAAGACGCGCCGCATGTCCGGTTACACAGGGCCGCCGGATGTGGCTGTGCGCACATAGTGGAGACAGGATTTCATAAAATCCCCTCCACTATGCTGTAACATCTGGACGCTGCGGCTGTACGCAGCGTCCAATCCGCAGCAAATGCTGAAGGAATACGCAACGTGGAAACATAGCTTAACAAAGCATATGTCACAGGATTACTGCAACAGATTGGAGCCAGGAGCCCGCAGCGTCTGATTTATCTTACTCCTGCACTGATTAGAAGCACTTCACCTTCGTATTAAATGGTGCAGGTTTCTGTTCAGCAGTGCAGTGGTTAATTTGCTCAGTTGAGAGCTCTTGGAAGCTTTCCTGCATTGAAGCTCTCAGCTGTTCACTGTTAGCCACTCCCTTCTCCTGTATAATCTGGGCCCTGGCAAGCACTCATTGCCAGGGGTAGGTTCATGCTGCATGATTAGGAAATGGTGGTTTGTTGTAGTTGTTTGAGAATGTGGTGTATTTATCTGAGACTGTTGCGAGGTTTTGGGTGTGAGCTAATCCCCTTCTTCTCCTACTTTGGTTTTCTCCATCCTCCTCCTCCACTCCCAGTGTTTACCTCTGTTGTTTGAGTGAGCATATTTGTATATTGGTATTTTCCTTTATCCCTGTTTGTATTACCTTGTTAGTCTGGTTGGTGTATTACGCTACTACTCTCCTTTTCACTGGGTGGAGAAAGGGTACAGACCGAGGGTGGATTCAGGAGCTAAGGCACGGTATGTGGCCTCAGCATCTTCACTGTCAGAAGTAATTGAGGGAACAGGACAAGCTAGGGCGCCCATAGCTTTAGGGACAGGGAAGAAGCCCCAGGTCCCGGGATACCCAACAGCAGAGTTGTGACATTAGCTCTGCCTGAAACCATTTTTGGGGCCATTTTGGTTCCTATCACTGCTTTGACAGGGTAACTGCAGCAACCCTTAGTGGAGCCCAAGATTGCTTTTCCTGGCAGGTTCTTTGGGGTGTGTGACAAGTTTGTTATGTTCAGGGAGGCCTGTAAGCTATACTTTAAGTTACTTCCTTTCTCATCAGGAACTGAGGAGCAACGGGTGGGGATAATAATCTTGCTCCTTCAGGGTGACCCTCAAACAAGCCCATTCTCTCTCCTGTTGGACTCCCATTCGCTCTGGACGATGGAGGAATTTTTTCTGGCGCTGGGTCATTTATATGCAATGACCCCAACTGTATCTCCCTGACTGAGTCCACACTATGTCAGCTTCAGCAGGGAGACCGGCCGGCAGAATAGTATTGCTCCGAGTTTCGGAGGTGGTCCACTGACACTAAATGGAATGACCTCACGCTCCATAACCAGTTCTGTATCAGTAAGGGTGAAGGACACCTTTGCATTGAATGAGACTCCAGTTCACCTTGAGGTGGCCATGTCTCTGGCTATTCAGGTGGATTGTCGTCTTGACCAGAGACATAAGGAGACACCCCAATATGCGGGAGGTCCGGGGGCAAATGAACTCTGGTCTGAGTCATATGCTGAACCTATGCAGTTGAGTGGGGCTAGACGTTCTGGGAATCAAACTGTAAAGGAGGTTCAGCGTAAAGGAGGATTGTGGTTTTACTGTGGGTTCTTGTCATTCCTTATCTCACTGTAAACTGTCACCAGAAAACTAAGGAGCTAAGGTGTGTACATATTTAATGTCTGGGTAGTACATAATTTTTTCTACAGGCTGAAATCCATCTGGGTGCAAAAATAAGGTGGTTTTTACCTTTGTGGACAGTGGGGCAGGGTTTAATTTGATAAACACTAGGTTCGTCCAAGTCCAGGACCTCAAACCACATACACTGTCCAGACATATACCCATAATCACCATCAACTCCGCACCCTTGAGACGGGTATTTTACTCAAGTCGTCCGAGGGTTACATCTACAGGTAGGGGCCATGTACTCAGAATGTATTGACTGTTATGTGCTAGAGGGGAAAAGACGGGGACCGCACCAGGAGTAGGTGAGTATAATTAGACAGCCCCCGCTCCTCCTCCCCTGCTGACCCTTGGGTATGACTCGAGTATAAGCCAAGAGGGGGACTTTCAGTCCAAAAAAATGGGCTGAAAATCTCGGCTTATACTCGAGTATATACGGTATGTACCTTTTTTCCTAGCTATTCATAGACGTCTATGGAGAAAAAACGAATCAAAAGTGCACAATTCAAAAGTGGACATGAGCTTTCATAAAATCAGATGTACAATCACTGGGGCAGCACGGTGGCGCAGTGGATAGCACAGCAGCATTGCTGCAAAGAGTTTGTATGTTCTCTCCGTGTTTGCGTGGGTTTCCTCCGGGTACTCCGGTTTCCTCCCACATTCCAAAGACATACTGATAGGGAATTTAGATTTTGAGCCCCAACAGGGACAGCGATAAGAATGTGTGCAAAATTGTAAAGCGCTGCGGAATATGTTAGCGCTATATAAAAATAAAGATTATTATTATTACTTTGCTTGGACGGATAACTCAAAAACACGTAGGAGAAAAAACGTAGCATTTATGCTATGTGTGAATATGACCTTATATTGTCAGAAAAGATAAAACCTCCATTTTAACCCCTTCACGATCTTGGGGTTTTCTGTTTTTGCATTTCCGTTTTTTGCTCCCTGTCTTCCCACTTTTTTATTTTTTGGTCAATATGGCCATATGAGGGCTTGAGTTTTGCGGGACAAGTTGGACTTTTGAACTACCCCATTGGTTTTACCATATCGTGTACTGGAAAACTGGGAAAAAAATTCAAAGTGTGGTGAAATTGCAAAAAAAGTGCAATTCCACAATTTATTTTACCATGTTAACTAAATACTAAAACTGACCAGCCATAATGATTCTCCAGGTCATTATGAGCTCACAGATATAAAGCATGTATAGGTGCTGTTTTATCTATGAGGTGAAAAAAAATCCAAAGTTTGCAACAAAAAAGGTACCATTTTTCGAGATCTGTAGCATCTCCATTTTTAGGATCTGGGACTGGGTGAGGGCTTATTTTGTAACACTGAGCTGATGTTTTTATTGATACCCAGGGCCGGCTCCAGGTTTTTGTAGGCCCCGGGCGAAAGAGTCTCAGTGGGCCCCCCCTTTAACACATACCACGATTCATGATCACATGTAAACACAGCCATGTAGTATATAACACAGCCCATGTAGTATATAGCACTGCCACGTAGCATATAACACAGCCATGTAGTATATAACAGCCCACGTAGCATATAACACAGCCACGTAGTATATAGCACAGCCCACGTATCATATAACAGCCCATATAGTATATAGCACAGCCACATAGTATATAACACGGCCCACGTAGTTTATAGGACAGCCATGTAGTATACAGCACAGCCCACATAGTAGTATACAGCACTACCCACACAGTAGTATATAGCACAGCCCACACAATAGTCTATAGCACAGCCCACACAGTAGTATATAGCACAGCCCACACAGTAGTATACAGCACTGCCCACATAGTAGTATACAGCACTGCCCACATAGTAGTATACAGCACTGCCCACATAGTAGTATATAGCACAGCCACACAGTAGTATACAGCACTGCCCACATAGTAGTATACAGCACTGCCCACATAGTATATAGCAGCCCACGTAGTATTAAACACTGCCAACGTAGTATATAACACTGCCAGCGATGTGTTCACTTGTAACCAGGGTAAATATCGGGTTACAAAGATCAGATAAGATTATTGTAGTGTATTTTGTTGCGGACACCTGCAGAAAACATGAGCGGAAAAACTCAGCTTTTTCACTACATGTGAACATGTCTTAAACCTTGTCATTTTTGCACGGTTTTACACACTCAAATTGTGCAAGTTCTCCCACTTAAAAAGATGAGAGAGGCCTGTAATTGATATCATAGGCAGACCACAACTATGAGAGTCACAATGAGAAAATGCAGCGCCCCAGAGTCCTGGTCATTGCAGTAATATCATTTTCCTCTAGGGGAGGATGATGTTACGTTTGGAGGCAAAGAAGGACAACTGCATCCAGGTATCACAAACATGCAACATATTTCACACTCCAGTCCACCAGGGGGAGCTCTGCTCCTATTTATTATGTCACTCCCCACACTTAGGTACAACTGGTGACCTGTAGGGAAAGAGAGTGAGTTGCTGTCGGAGCTTCGTTCAGATAGTTGGTCCCTGGCAAGGGTGGGATCCTGTCAGAGATCGAGGAAGAAGGACACGGAGCTGTGCATGCCCTGAGAGCTGCAGCTCTTAGAAAGAGATGTTGAAGGAGAACCGTATTGCAGCGAGCATGCAAAAGAAGATGTAGCAAAGGAGTGGATACCAGAAGGGGACCAGCCCTACACAGGCTGCCTCCTTCTGAGGCGCAGGATCCCGGTAGCCGGAACACCGAGGGAGCAACGATCCTTTATGCCTTGCTCCAGAGACCGGCAGGACAGCTAATTTCACGTTACCTGCCCACCCTATACCCAGGAGGCAAGGTGGCACCCCTTAGAGGCTGGGGCATAATAGAGTCCCTATAAACCACTTCAAGCCACCGGTCATACGGGTTTGTCCTATCCTATATGGGGGACGGAGAGAGAGACATTACATCTGTGAGGACCTTAAGTGAAGCCTTAGGCAGTAAGGAACTACAACACTGCAGCGCTAGAGGAAGGCTACTGATTTCCACCTGGACAAGGGAACTCTGGACTTGCCTCCAAACTGGCCGGACTCTGCCTGCCCTGTGATCTGGCACTCTGGACTGTGGACGCTGAAGTCTTGTTGTGAATTCAGCTTTTGGGCTCCCTCCGGTGGTTGTAGAGTGTAATGCAGTTGTGCCTGGACTGCAGGAGTGGACAGGTGTATCTACTAATTGCAAAACTGACTGGGGTATATAGCTTTGCAGGATCCTTTAGTCAGTGCCAGTTGTCCATTGTTCTTGAAGGATTCACTTCCCTGCTGGTCTCTCCAGTTTGCTGTGTTTTTTTACAAAGATAAGTCCTGGCTTTGTTTTTGCTGTCCACCTGCGGTGGACCTTATAGTTCTGTGCATTTTCATGTTTTTGTCTTGTCCAGCTTAGTATGTGAAGGATTTTTTGCAGCCTAGCTATTTCTCTGGAGATGCAGATATTCCCCCCATGTCTTTAGTCAGATCTGGTGATTCGTATTTTCTGCGGTGGATATTTTCTAGTGTTTTTATACTGACTGCATAGTACTCTGTTCTATTCTTTCTTTTTAGCTAGTATGGCCTCCTATGCTAAAATCTGATTTCATATCTGCGTATGTTATTTCCCTCTCCTCTCACAGTCAATATTTGTGGGGGGCTATCTATCCTTTGGGGATTTTCTCTGAGGCAAGATAGGTTTCCTGTTTCTGTCTTTAGGGGTAGTTAGATCTTAGGCTGTGCCGAGGGGTCTAGGGAGTGTTAGGTACCCCCCACGGCTACTTCCAGTTGCACTGCTAGGTTCAGGGTTTGCGGTCAGTACAGGGACCACCTTCTCCAGAGTCCGTCTCATGCTGCTCCTAGGCCACCAGATCATAACAGTACAACTGGCCAGCAATGAGTTAAACGCATCTCAGAAGAAGGGAAGGAAAGTGCTGAGCCATTTTTTTTTCTGTAGTTTGTTGTGTCTTTCCTTTCCTCTTTACCTCTGGGTGGCTACGGAGTCTAGTATTAACATGAATGTTCAGGAGTTAGTTTCTCGGGTGGATCAGCTTGCTGCTAGGGTACAGGGTATTTCAGATTTCATTGTTCAGACTCCTACCTTAGAACCTAAGATTCCCACTCCTGATTTATTCTTTGGTGACAGATCCAAATTTTTGAGTTTCAAAACTAACTGTAAACTGTTTTTTGCATTAAGACCCCGGTCTTCTGGTGATCCTATTCAGCAGGTTAAAATCATCATATCTCTGCTGCGTGGTAACATAGTAACATAGTAACATAGTTAGTAAGGCCGAAAAAAGACATTTGTCCATCCAGTTCAGCCTATATTCCATCATAATAAATACCCAGATCTACGTCCTTCTACAGAACCTAATAATTGTATGATACAATATTGTTCTGCTCCAGGAAGACATCCAGGCCTCTCTTGAACCCCTCGACTGAGTTCGCCATCACCACCTCCTCAGGCAAGCAATTCCAGATTCTCACTGCCCTAACAGTAAAGAATCCTCTTCTATGTTGGTGGAAAAACCTTCTCTCCTCCAGACGCAAAGAATGCCCCCTTGTGCCCGTCACCTTCCTTGGTATAAACAGATCCTCAGCGAGATATTTGTATTGTCCCCTTATATACTTATACATGGTTATTAGATCGCCCCTCAGTCGTCTTTTTTCTAGACTAAATAATCCTAATTTCGCTAATCTATCTGGGTATTGTAGTTCTCCCATCCCCTTTATTAATTTTGTTGCCCTCCTTTGTACTCTCTCTAGTTCCATTATATCCTTCCTGAGCACCGGTGCCCAAAACTGGACACAGTACTCCATGTGCGGTCTAACTAGGGATTTGTACAGAGGCAGTATAATGCTCTCATCATGTGTATCCAGACCTCTTTTAATGCACCCCATGATCCTGTTTGCCTTGGCAGCTGCTGCCTGGCACTGGCTGCTCCAGGTAAGTTTATCATTAACTAGGATCCCCAAGTCCTTCTCCCTGTCAGATTTACCCAGTGGTTTCCCGTTCAGTGTGTAATGGTGATATTGATTCCCTCTTCCCATGTGTATAACCTTACATTTATCATTGTTAAACCTCATCTGCCACCTTTCAGCCCAAGTTTCCAACTTATCCAGATCCATCTGTAGCAGAATACTATCTTCTCTTGTATTAACTGCTTTACATAGTTTTGTATCATCTGCAAATATCGATATTTTACTGTGTAAACCTTCTACCAGATCATTAATGAATATGTTGAAGAGAACAGGTCCCAATACTGACCCCTGCGGTACCCCACTGGTCACAGCGACCCAGTTAGAGACTATACCATTTATAACCACCCTCTGCTTTCTATCACTAAGCCAGTTACTAACCCATTTACACACATTTTCCCCCAGACCAAGCATTCTCATTTTGTGTACCAACCTCTTGTGCGGCACGGTATCAAACGCTTTGGAAAAATCGAGATATACCACGTCCAATGACTCACCTTGGTCCAGTCTATAGCTTACCTCTTCATAAAAACTGATTAGATTGGTTTGACAGGAGCGATTTCTCATAAACCCATGCTGATATGGAGTTAAACAGTTATTCTCATTGAGATAATCCAGAATAACATCCCTCAGAAACCCTTCAAATATTTTACCAACAATAGAGGTTAGACTTACTGGCCTATAATTTCCAGGTTCACTTTTAGAGCCCTTTTTGAATATTGGCACCACATTTGCTATGCGCCAGTCCTGCGGAACAGACCCTGTCGCTATAGAGTCACTAAAAATAAGAAATAATGGTTTATCTATTACATTACTTAGTTCTCTTAGTACTCGTGGGTGTATGCCATCCGGACCCGGAGATTTATCTATTTTAATCTTATTTAGCCGGTTTCGCACCTCTTCTTGGGTTAGATTGGTGACCCTTAATATAGGGTTTTCATTGTTTCTTGGGATTTCACCTAGCATTTCATTTTCCACCGTGAATACCGTGGAGAAGAAGGTGTTTAATATGTTAGCTTTTTCCTCGTCATCTACAACCATTCTTTCCTCACTATTTTTTAAGGGGCCTACATTTTCAGTTTTTATTCTTTTACTATTGATATAGTTGAAGAACAGTTTGGGATTAGTTTTACTCTCCTTAGCAATGTGCTTCTCTGTTTCCTTTTTGGCAGCTTTAATTAGTTTTTTAGATAAAGTATTTTTCTCCCTATAGTTTTTTAGAGCTTCAATGGTGCCATCCTGCTTTAGTAGTGCAAATGCTTTCTTTTTACTGTTAATTGCCTGTCTTACTTCTTTGTTTAGCCACATTGGGTTTTTCCTATTTCTAGTCCTTTTATTCCCACAAGGTATAAACCGCTTACACTGCCTATTTAGGATGTTCTTAAACATTTCCCATTTATTATCTGTATTCTCATTTCTGAGGATATTGTCCCAGTCTACCAGATTAAGGGCATCTCTAAGCTGTTCAAACTTTGCCTTCCTAAAGTTCAATGTTTTTGTGACTCCCTGACAAGTCCCCCTAGTGAAAGACAGGTGAAACTGCACAATATTGTGGTCGCTATTTCCTAAATGCCCAACCACCTGCAGATTTGTTATTCTGTCAGGTCTATTAGATAGTATTAGGTCTAAAAGTGCTGCTCCTCTGGTTGGATTCTGCACCAATTGTGAAAGATAATTTTTCTTGGTTATTAGCAGAAACCTGTTGCCTTTATGGGTTTCACAGGTTTCTGTTTCCCAGTTAATATCCGGGTAGTTAAAGTCCCCCATAACCAGGACCTCATTATGGGTTGCAGCTTCATCTATCTGCTTTAGAAGTAGACTTTCCATGCTTTCTGTTATATTTGGGGGTTTGTAACAGACCCCAATGAGAATTTTGTTACCATTTTTCCCTCCATGAATTTCAACCCATATGGACTCGACATCCTCATTCCCTTCGCTAATATCCTCCCTTAAAGTGGACTTTAGACAAGACTTTACATAGAGACAAACCCCTCCTCCTCTCCGATTTTTACGATCCTTTCTAAACAGACTGTAACCCTGTAAGTTAACTGCCCAGTCATAGCTTTCATCTAACCATGTCTCGGTTATTCCCACTATGTCAAAGTTACCTGTAGATATTTCTGCTTCTAGTTCTTCCATCTTGTTTGTCAGGCTTCTGGCGTTTGCGAGCATGCAGTTTAGAGGATTTTGTTTTGTTCCAATCTCCTCACTGTGGATTGTTTTAGAAATGTTCTTACCTCGTCCTTGCCCGTCTACTGGAAGGATAGAAGAAAAAACTACCTGTGCATCCAGTTCCTTTACTTTCTTCCCCAACTCTTCAAAGTCCTTGCAGATTGTCGGTAGGTCCTTCCTTGCCGTGTCATTGGTGCCAACATGTATCAGAAGAAATGGGTGGACGTCCTTGGAGCTGAAGAGCTTTGGTATCCTATCGGTCACATCCTTGATCATCGCACCTGGAAGGCAGCATACTTCTCTTGCAGTTATGTCCGGTCTGCAGATGGCTGCTTCGGTGCCTCTCAGTAGTGAGTCTCCCACCACCACCACTCTTCGTTGCTTCTTGGCTGTACTTTTTGCTGTCACTTGTTGCTGTGTGCCCTTTTCTTTTTTGCTTGCTGGTATTGCTTCATTCTTAGGTGTGCCATCTTCATCCTCTACAAAGATTTGATATCGGTTCTTCAGTTGTGTGGTTGGTGATTTCTCCATGGTCTTCTTGCTTCTTTTGGTCACATGCTTCCACTCATCTGCTTTTGGAGGTTCTCTGACACTTTTTGCACCTTCTGTGACCAGTAGAGATGCTTCTGTTCTGTCTAGAAAGTCTTCATTCTCTTTGATGAGTTTCAAAGTTGCTATTCTTTCTTCCAGACCCCGCACCTTTTCTTCTAAAAGGGCCACTAGTCTACACTTCTGACAGGTGAAATTGGATTCTTCTTCTGGTCGATCTGTGAACATGTAGCACATGCTGCAGCTCACCATGTAGGTTGTCACATCTGCCATGTTGCTCCTAGATCCTGCTGACTTGCTGTGTGTTTTCCTTCTTGTGTAATCTACTCAGCCAAGCTCTCTTGCAATAATGTCCTACAGGCAAAAAGCCTTACGGCGCGCGGTTTGGTGATGCTTTCGAAGCAGCTGGTCCCGGCTGTACCCAACGATCTTCTAGCTTAGGGAGACTTCGCTTCTCCCAGAAGGCACCTGGAATATGCAAATTAGCCTCCTGAAGCTTGAATCCCTGGTTTGGTGATGCTTTCGAAGCAGCTGGTCCCGGCTGTACCCAACGATCTTCTAGCTTAGGGAGACTTCGCTTCTCCCAGAAGGCACCTGGAATATGCAAATTAGCCTCCTGAAGCTTGAATCCCTGGTTTGGTGATGCTTTCGAAGCAGCTGGTCCCGGCTGTACCCAACGATCTTCTAGCTTAGGGAGACTTCGCTTCTCCCAGAAGGCACCTGGAATATGCAAATTAGCCTCCTGAAGCTTGAATCCCTGGTTTGGTGATGCTTTCGAAGCAGCTGGTCCCGGCTGTACCCAACGATCTTCTAGCTTAGGGAGACTTCGCTTCTCCCAGAAGGCACCTGGAATATGCAAATTAGCCTCCTGAAGCTTGAATCCCTGGTTTGGTGATGCTTTCGAAGCAGCTGGTCCCGGCTGTACCCAACGATCTTCTAGCTTAGGGAGACTTCGCTTCTCCCAGAAGGCACCTGGAATATGCAAATTAGCCTCCTGAAGCTTGAATCCCTGGTTTGGTGATGCTTTCGAAGCAGCTGGTCCCGGCTGTACCCAACGATCTTCTAGCTTAGGGAGACTTCGCTTCTCCCAGAAGGCACCTGGAATATGCAAATTAGCCTCCTGAAGCTTGAATCCCTGGTTTGAATCCCTGTGGTGACCCACAGGATTGGGCATTTTCCCTGGAATCTGGCAATCCTGCTTTGCTTAATGTTGATTCGTTCTTTCAGGCATTGGGGTTGTTGTATGATGAGCCTAATTCTGTAGATCAGGCTGAGAAAATCTTATTAGCCCTGTGTCAAGGTCAAGAAGCGGCAGAATTGTATTGCCAGAAATTTAGAAAATGGTCTGTACTGACTAAATGGAATGAGGATGCCTTGGCGGCAATTTTCAGAAAGGGTCTTTCTGAATCTGTTAAAGATGTTATGGTGGGGTTCCCCACGCCTGCTTGTCTGAGTGATTCTATGTCTCTGGCCATTCAGATTGATCGGCGCTTACGCGAGCGCAGAGTTGTGCACACTATGGCGTTGTCCTCTGAGCGGAGCCCTGAGCCTATGCAGTGTGATAGGATTTTGTCTAGAGCTGAACGTCAAACATTCAGGCGTCAGAATAGGTTGTGTTTTTACTGCGGCGATTCTGCTCATGTTATTTCTGATTGCCCTAAGCGTACGAAGAGAATCGCTAGTTCTGTTGCCATCAGTACTATACAACCTAAATTTCTGTTATCTGTGACCTTGATCTGCTCATTATCATCATTTTCTGTCATGGCATTTGTGGATTCATGCGCCACTCTGAACTTAATGGACTTAGAATTTGCCAGACGTTGTGGTTTTCCCTTGCAGCCTTTGCAGAACCCTATTCCTTTGAGGGGCATTGATGCTACACCGTTGGCTAAAAATAAACCTCAGTTTTGGACACAGCTGACCATGCGCATGGCGCCAGCCCATCAGGAAGATTGTCGTTTTCTGGTGTTGCATAATTTGCATGATGATATTGTGCTGGGTTTTCCATGGTTGCAGCTACATAATCCGGTGTTAGATTGGAAATCCATGTCTGTGACTAGTTGGGGTTGTCAGGGGGTTCATGATCAGGTTCCTTTGATGTCAATTTCCTCTTCCCCCTCTTCTGAAGTTCCTGAGTTCTTGTCTGACTTCCAGGATGTATTCGATGAGCCCAAATCCAGTTCCCTTCCACCGCATAGGGACTGTGATTGTGCTATTGACTTGATTCCAGGTTGTAAGTTCCCTAAGGGCCGACTTTTCAACCTGTCTGTGCCTGAACATACCGCCATGCGGAGCTATATTAAGGAGTCTTTGGAGAAAGGGCATATTCGGTCATCTTCTTCACCGTTGGGAGCGGGGTTCTTTTTTGTTGCCAAGAAGGATGGCTCCTTGAGACCCTGTATTGATTATCACCTCTTGAATAAGATCACGGTTAAATTTCAATACCCCTTGCCTTTGCTTACTGATTTGTTTGCTAGGATTAGGGGGTCTAGCTGGTTTACTAAGATTGACCTTCGAGGGGCATATAATCTTATTCGTATGAAGCAGGGTGACGAATGGAAAACTGCATTTAATACGCCCGAAGGCCATTTTGAATACCTTGTGATGCCATTCGGACTCTCTAATGCCCCATCTGTGTTCCAATCCTTCATGCATGATATCTTTCGGAGTTATCTTGATAAATTCATGGTTGTATATTTGGATGATATTTTGATTTTTTCCAATGATTGGGAGTCTCATGTGAAACAGGTCAGGATGGTATTTCAGATCCTCCGTAATAATGATGTATTTGTGAAGGGGTCAAAGTGCCTCTTTGGAGTGCAGAAGGTTTGTTTTTTGGGTTTCATTTTTACTCCCTCATCTATAGAAATGGATCCGGTTAAGGTTCAGGCCATTCATGATTGGATTCAGCCCACATCTGTGAAGAGCCTTCAGAAATTCTTGGGCTTTGCTAATTTTTATCGTCGTTTCATTGCCAACTTCTCCAGTGTGGTTAAACCTCTAACCGATTTGATCAAGAAAGGCTCTGATGTGACGAATTGGTCCTCCGCAACTGTTTCTGCCTTTCAGGAGCTTAAACGCCGATTTACTTCTGCCCCTGTGTTGCGTCAGCCAGATGTTTCTCTTCCATTTCAGGTTGAGGTTGACGCGTCTGAGATTGGGGCAGGGGCCGTTTTGTCTCAGAGGAATTCTGATGGTTCCTTGATGAAACCGTGTGCCTTCTTTTCTCGGAAGTTTTCGCCTGCGGAACGCAATTATGATGTTGGCAATCGGGAGTTGTTGGCTATGAAGTGGGCATTGGAGGAGTGGCGACATTGGCTTGAGGGGGCCAAGCACCGTATTGTGGTCCTGACCGATCATAAGAATCTGATTTACCTCGAGTCTGCCAAACGGCTGAATCCTAGACAGGCTCGATGGTCCCTGTTTTTCTCCCGTTTTGATTTTGTGGTCTCGTACATTCCTGGTACTAAGAATGTTAAGGCGGATGCCCTCTCTAGGAGTTTTTTTCCTGATTCCCCTGGGGTTCTTGAGCCGGTCGGCATTTTGAAGGAAGGGGTGATTCTTTCTGCCATCTCCCCTGATTTGCGACGGGTTCTTCAGGAATTTCAGGCTGATAAGCCTGACCGCTGTCCTGTGGGGAAACTGTTTGTTCCTGATAGATGGACTAGTAAAGTGATTTCTGAGGTTCATTGTTCTGTGTTGGCTGGCCTTCCTGGGATTTTTGGTACCAGAGATTTGGTTAGTAGGTCCTTTTGGTGGCCTTCTTTGTCGCGTGATGTGCGGTCTTTTGTGCAGTCCTGTGGGACTTGTGCGCGGGCCAAGCCTTGTTGCTCCCGTGCTAGTGGGTTTCTTTTGCCATTGCCGGTCCCTGAGAGACCTTGGACGCATATTTCTATGGATTTTATTTCCGATCTTCCTGTTTCCCAAAGAATGTCGGTTATCTGGGTTGTCTGTGACCGATTTTCTAAGATGGTTCATTTGGTGCCTTTGCCTAAATTGCCTTCTTCTTCTGATTTAGTTCCATTGTTTTTTCAGCATGTGGTATGTTTGCATGGTATTCCAGAGAATATTGTGTCCGACAGAGGTTCCCAGTTTGTTTCTAGGTTTTGGCGGGCCTTTTGTGCCAAGCTGGGCATTGATTTGTCTTTTTCCTCTGCATTTCATCATCAGACAAATGGCCAGACTGAGCGAACTAATCAGACCTTGGAGACCTATTTGAGATGCTTTGTGTCTGCTGATCAGGATGATTGGGTGGCTTTTTTGCCATTGGCCGAGTTTGCCCTTAATAATCGGGCTAGTTCGGCTACTTTGGTTTCGCCTTTTTTTTGTAATTTTGGTTTTCATCCTCATTTTTCTTCTGGGCAGGTTGAGCCTTCTGACCTTCCTGGTGTGGATTCTGTGGTCGACAGGTTGCAGCAGATTTGGGCTTATGTGGTGGACAATTTGGTGCTGTCTCAGGAGGAGGCTCAGCGTTTTGCTAACCGTCGTCGGTGTGTTGGTTCCCGGCTTCGGGTTGGTGATCTGGTTTGGTTATCTTCCCGTCAAGTTCCTATGAAGGTTTCTTCCCCTAAGTTTAAGCCTCGATTTATTGGTCCTTATAGGATTTCTGAGATTATTAATCCGGTGTCCTTTCGCCTGGCGCTTTCGGCCTCTTTTGCTATTCATAATGTCTTCCATAGATCTTTGTTGCGGAAATATGTGGAGCCCGTTGTTCCCTCTGTTGATCCTCCGGCCCCTGTATTGGTCGATGGGGAGTTGGAATTGAGTTGAGAAGATTTTGGATTCCCGTTTTTCGAGGCGGAAGCTTCAGTACCTTGTCAAGTGGAAGGGTTATGGCCAGGAGGATAATTCTTGGGTTTCTGCCTCTGATGTCCATGCCGTTGATTTGGTTCGTGCCTTTCATCGGGCTGATCCTGATCGGCCTGGGGGCTCTGGTGAGGGTTCGGTGACCCCTCCTCAAGGGGGGGTACTGTTGTGAAGTCAGCTTTTGGGCTCCCTCCGGTGGTTGTAGAGGGTAATGCAGTTGTGCCTGGACTGCAGGAGTGGACAGGTGTATCTACTAATTGCAAAACTGACTGGGGTATATAGCTTTGTAGGATCCTTTAGTCAGTGCCAGTTGTCCATTGTTCTTGAAGGATTCACTTCCCTGCTGGTCTCTCCAGTTTGCTGTGTTTTTCTACAAAGATAAGTCCTGGCTTTGTTTTTGCTGTCCACCTGCGGTGGACCTTATAGTTCTGTGCATTTTCATGTTTTTGTCTTGTCCAGCTTAGTCTGTGAAGGATTTTTTGCAGCCTAGCTATTTCTCTGGAGATGCAGATATACCCCCCATGTCTTTAGTCAGATGTGGTGATTCGTATTTTCTGCGGTGGATATTTTCTAGTGTTTTTATACTGACCGCATAGTACTCTGTTCTATTCTTTCTTTTTAGCTAGTATGGCCTCCTATGCTAAAATCTGATTTCATATCTGCGTATGTTATTTCCCTCTCCTCTCACAGTCAATATTTGTGGGGGGCTATCTATCCTTTGGGGATTTTCTCCGAGGCAAGATAGGTTTCCTGTTTCTGTCTTTAGGGGTAGTTAGATCTTAGGCTGTGCCGAGGGGTCTAGGGAGTGTTAGGTACCCCCCACGGCTACTTCTAGTTGTGCTGCTAGGTTCAGGGTTTGCGGTCAGTACAGGGACCACCTTCTCCAGAGTCTGTCTCATGCTGCTCCTAGGCCACCAGATCATAACAAGTCTTCAGTAAAGGTAAAGAGACTGCAACTTTGTGTCCTCGTTCTTCTCTGCACCTCTCACCATCCACCATCTACACATCGGGAAGCCCCGGGATATACTTCACCTGTGGGAAGGTATACCATCTAGCTGCCATAACATCACCCCAGCGGACCCCTTAAAGCAGCGTCGGTCACCCTGACCGAATACCTCAGGTGGCGTCATGAACATTTCCCCTTTAAAGACCTTTCCCTTTTACAGTGACGTCCCGAGGGCCATGGACCAGGTCAGCCACCGTGACATCCCCCTGTGAACCGAAGAACCCGGTACCGAGTACCCCGCTGCCCTGACGGGGTGATTCAAAAACAAATCCAGAAAATCACCTTGTCTGATTTGGCAAGATTTATTTTGCAAATTATAGTGTGTAGTGCACCGGTAGCACTGTATGCAGTGAGGAAGCAGGGACCCACAAAAGTTTTCTGTATTTCTTCACAAGACTGGCACACACTGTTGGTGGTATGTTGGCCCTTTCCTCCATGCAGATCTCCTCTAGAGCAGTGATGTTTTGAGCCTGTCGCTGGGTAACACGGACTTTCAACTCCCTCCAAAGGTTTTCTATGGGGTTAAGATCTGAAGACTGGCTAGGCCACTCCAGGACCTTCATATGCTTCTTACAAAGCCACTCCTTCGCTGCCCTGGCGGCGTGCTTGGGATCATTATCATGCTGAAAGACTCATCCACGTTTCATCTTCAGTGCTCTTGCTGACGGAAGGAGGTTTGCAATCAAAAGTTTCACGATACATGGCCCCATTCATTTTTTCATGTACACGGATCAGATGTCCTGGTCCCTTTGCAGAGAAACAGCCCCAAAGCATGATGTTGCCACCCCCATGCTTCACAGTAGGCTTCACAGTAAGCATGGTGTTCTTTGGATGCAACTCAGCATTCTGTCTCCTCCAAACACGACGAGTTTTGTTTCTACCAAAGAGTTCTACTTTGGTTTCATCAGACCATATGACATTCTCCGAATGCGTTTAACGGAGTGCTTTCTTTGGGTGGACGTTGGTGGATTTTTTTAATTTTCCAGGACTGGAGGGGGATAACCCCTTTTGGAAAATTTAGATGTCATCTTATTTGAGGCGTTGGGCACGACGAGAGTTATCAGAGACGATACGAGAGACCCGTTGGAATTGTGATATGGGAATAGAGCATTTAACTGAGGGAGGATGGAAGCTTTGGTAGTGGAGTATACTGTTCCTATCAGTAGTCTTGATGTGTATGTCAGTGGATAGGTAACCCTCTGAATCAATTTGAACAATAGTATCCAATAAATTTATGGAATACACATCAAGACTACTGATAGGAACAGTATACTCCACTACCAAAGCTTCCACCCTCCCTCAGTTAAACGCTCTATTCCCATATCAGAATTCCAACGGGTCTCCCGCATCGTCTCTGATATTGTAACTCTCGTCGTGCCTAACGCCTCAATGAAATGACATCTAAATTTTCCAAAAGTGGTTATGCAGCGCCCCAGAGATCTGGTCGTTGCAGTATGACACTCTGCCACTAAGGGGAGTGATGGTACGTCTGATGGCACTTGTAACGCTCGCGCCGAGACTGGTTGGTGCGGGCACCTGGGGGTGTGGCCCCACTGGACCACAGACCGAACTTCCCTGGAAGGGGCGTAACTAAGTAGCTTCCTAGGTGTTCGCTGGAGCCTCTGATGGTGAGGTCAGACTTGTGCAATAGAAGGCTAACAGGTACCACTCCAGGGTGGAGTCGGACTGTGGATGCTGATCCCACCGGGGACAAGACACGGGCAGGCAGGCACGGCTGTGACACTGGCTGACAGACGGGTATGGCAGAGGCCCTGACGGGCGGACTGGCTTGACGGAGATACAGGCAGGCAGACGGGCGCGGCTGGCACTCAGGCAGACAGGCGGGCACGGCTGGCACTGGCAGACAGGACTGATACACTGGTAGGAACTGGTATTCAGATGGATGTGTGGAAACAGGTAAGAACCTGTTCAGACTGGAGAATATAAAGGAACAGGTAGAAACCTGTATGGAAAGTTGCAGAATTAAGATAGAGCAAGAGTGGAAGAAAAGCTGAATCGCAGGAGGCGGAGTACGAGTAGAAGGTGGAGCTATGAGCAGAGAAGGAGAAGGTAGAGCAGAGAGTAGAGAAGGAGAAGGCAGAGCCAAGGACAGAGCTGCAGGAGGCGGAGCCAAGAGCGGAGATGCTGGAGGCGGAGCCAAGAGCGGAGACGCTGGAGGCGGAGCCAAGAGCGGAGATGCTGGAGGTGGAGCCAAGAGCGGGACGCTGGAGGCGGAGCCAAAAGCGGGGACGCTGGAGGCGGAGCCAAGAGCGGGGATGCTGGAGGCGGAGCCAAGAGCGGGGATGCTGGAGGCGGAGCCAAGAGCGGAGACGCTGGAGGCGGAGCCAAGAGCGGAGACGCTGGAGGCGGAGCCAAGAGCGGAGACGCTGGAGACGGAGCCAAGAGCTAAAGACGTAGAACCGCAAGGAGCGGTGCCAGGTGGAACTGCAAGGAGCGGAGCCGTAGAGCAAAGCCACAGAGAGCGGAGCAAGGTCAGAGAGCAGAGCTGAGAGAAAAGCTGAGAGACACAGAGCCACAGGTTGTGGTAGAACTGAGCAGAGAGAAGCAGAGCCACAGACAGTGGCGAACAGAGCAGAAAGATAAGGCAGAGGTACAGACAGCTGAGTGGGAAATGACTAATAACAAAGAAGGAGCAGGGACGGACATAGACCAGAGTACAGACAGGAACGGACACGGATACACAAACAGAAGACAGATGAAGGCCTGCAATAGTGCAGCCCTCAGAGACAGGAAACACACGACCTGGCAGGTCAGTAGCAAATGCTAACTGAGGGGAATAGTTTGCTCAGGCATCCTCCAATGGGTGAGGATGCCTTAAGTATCAGAGGCCTCAAGTCTATTGGCCAGAAGCACCTTAGGGAGGTGCACACAGTCTCAATAAGAATCCAGAGTGGCTGGCGCCGCCCCCCTATGCACACAGCCAGGAAGTGTACACAGAGCAGGCCGCCATTAAGCACATGGCATGGAACCAGCAGCAGAAGATCTCACAGCATGGCACTGGGTGAGTGAGTAGATCTAACAGGCAGGTGGGGAATGGAAGGACATGCAGTGATGCCGGCAGGGTTGTTACAGCACTGAAGGAATTCTACTGACCAGGTATCACCAGCACACATTACACTTCACACTCCGGCCACTAGGGGGAGCAAAAGGCTTTATTTATTGGGCCCCTCCTCACACTGGTAAAACTAGGGGTTGGATAGAAAGTTAGTCAGAAGCTGACTGGGTTGGATTCAGGCAACATCCCGTGGCAGGGGGTGTTGCAGGGAGAAGACACAGGGGGGTCCCTGTCAGGCATGGGAACCTGGCAGGCACCTAGCGACCAGAATAGAATGTTACGGAACCGCGTCTGCACACCCCGCGGCGGTATCCTAAGAAAGAGACACGAAGCAAAGGATATTGTGAGACAGTGAGAAATGAGATCAAGCACAAAGGAGAGCCAGTAGGAGTCGTGCCGTGAGACCGAGGCAACATCCTACTGAGGCGCGTAGCCGGTGGCCGGAACACCGAGGGAGTAACTGACTCTACGCCTTACTTCAAACTCCGCAGGACAGTTAATTATAGGTTGGCTGTCTCACCTAAACACCTACGAAGACATAGGGGGCAACAGTGGGAGAGGGGCGTCTCTGGGGTCCCGGAAGACCTCCAGGCCTTCCCGTCATACGGGTGCGTCCTAGCCATAACATACCTGGGGGACGTTGAACTAGAAACATCTGGAACACATTAGAAAGAACGAACGAACGATAACAGAAGTTGTGAGGACTATTCCGAATGCTCAGCAGGGTAGCACTACAACACACAGGCGCTATTGGTAGGCAACGATTTCCACCTGCAAAGGGAATTCTGGAAGTGCCCATCGGACCGGCCGGTCTCAGATAGCCCTGTTAAGCATGCTCTGGATTGCGAATCCTGAAGTCTTCAGTAAAGAGGTAAAGAGACTGCAACCTTGTGTCCTCGTTATTGACTGCACCTCACACCATCACCATCTACCTTACTGGGAAGCCTGGGGACATACTTCACCTGTGGGAAGGTATACCATCCAGCTGCCATTCCATCACCCCAGCAGACCCCACAGCAGCGTCGATCACCCTGACCGAACACCACAGGTAGCGTCACGAATCCCTGACAGACTGTATCACCTTTATTGGACGCCCCTTAGCAGGGTCACGGACCGGGTATAGCCACCATGACAGCATCAGAACCGAACCAGAGAGGCCCGGTACCGAGAACGCGTGGCCCTGTGTCTGGGGGCGCTCTAGTTATCCATCCAGTCCTGGAAAACTAAAAAAATCCACCAACGTCCATCCACAGAAAGCACTCTGTTAGGCTACGTTCACACTAGCGTTCGGCTAGTGTGCGTCGCGCTAGCGTCGGGCGACGCAGCGGCGACGCACGCGTCATGCGCCCCTATGTTTAACATGGGGGACGCATGCGTTTTTGCTTGTTGCGTTTTCCGACACGTGCGTCTTTTTTGACGCTAGCGTCGGACCAAGAAAACGCAACAAGTTGCATTTTTCTTGCGTCCGATTTTCGTCAAAAAACGACGCACGCGTCGAAAAACGCAGCGTTTTTGCGTGCGTTTTTCGGTGCGTTGTGCGTCGCGTCGCCGACGCAGCGGCGCACAACGCTAGTGTGAACGTAGCCTTAAACGCATTTGTTTTGTACATTCATATCATCAGTTTTCCTTCATCCTCCATAAGGCCATCTGCAAACATTGGCATCTTCTGTCAACTGCTCATCCCAGCATTCCAGAGTTCCACGAACCTTTCCTACCATGCTTTAAAAGACCTCCAAATTTAAAGGACACCCTAGTACAAGCCGACATGGGCTCCACACAGCCACACAAACAACTTTTCCTATCCAGACGAAAAAGTTTCCCTGTTTACATTGTGCACAATGCAACAACGTCCTCAAGGGCAGCAATTTTCACCATCCTCGATCAGGGAAGGTTTTTCATATCAGAGACTACTCTACCTGTGAAACATCGTTTGTTATTTATTTAATAAAATGTCCCTGTGGTTTACTGTACATTGGAGAAACCACCCAGCCCATATGGGATAGAATCTCAAAACATAAGTCTACGATTCCCAACCATTTTCATGCACAGGGACATTCTATCTCACAACTCAAATTCCAGGTCATTGAGTGTGTACCCCCCTTAAGGCGGGGTGGCAATAGAATCTCCAGAATAAAAAAGCGTGAAGCATACTGTATCCATACTTTAGAAACTCTTGCTCCGAGAGGCCTCAATAGGGAATACAATATATTGTCATTTTTGTAAACGTGTGTCATCAGTGCATTCTGTTCTCCATCGTGATGCTGAATAGTTATAATATGATACTTCTTAATCAAGCCTGCACGGTTTATGCTCATGTATGATGACTAACATTCCGTTTTCTATCGCCCCAGAGCCGTCTCTACTGAATTCCGGACACCGTTTGTCACGAGCATCGGTTCAGTGCATTCCACTGAAATAGTTCTCTATTAGCCTCGGCTTATCCTGGATATTCCATTCAAACACATCCGTTTCTCTTAGAATCTTCACTCCTGTGATGGATCATACCGTCCTCCGAATTTGCTCCCCATTCCATTTTTTATACATCGCATTTTATTTTTATCTTTATTTTTAGTTTAGCTTTTTTCTCTTTTCATTTTTTACAATAGCTTCACCTTATTCTATATCACATAATAGTTTGAATGTTTAAGCCTTAGGCACGCACTGTCCTTTTCCCCTACCATAGGGCTGTGTTATTACCAGCTTCCACCATAGAAATACAGGTGGAACGCATACAAACGGGTGGAACACACTAATCGTCACTTCCGGTTTTTGAACTGAGCAGTGGAACGCAAACTTGTTCCCTGGAGCGCAGGGCGACTTCCATCGACGTAATTTCCTGTTCATTGATTTCCCACCCTTCTCCATTTATATACCCAGTCTTTTTACAACACCCTCAGACCAGCGGTGGATGCCGCGTCTGCACCGCTATGTCACAGGTAATGTACTCCCAGCAACACCTACTTCTATTTAACGCTGTTGCCCTTAACCTTTTTAATAAGGCTATGTTTCTGCTTCCAGGCTGCAACTGTGTAAAGGCTTTTCCCCAGAATGAATAAGCTTCAGTACATTTCTATACGGGTATGTTTAACCCTTTACTGCGTCCTCCAAATTAGTAGCAACTATTCTTCATACAGCGCACTCCTTTCTATTATACCACAGGTATTAACCCAATCATATCCAGTGATCCCCTTTTTTTGGTCTGAGCCGACTATTTTTCGTCCCACTAATTCTGGAGTACGGTATGACATTTGTTATGATCTGGTGGTTTAGGAGCAACATGGGACGAGCTCTGAAGGAAGTGGTACCTGTACTGACTGCAGTCCCTAAGCTCAACACAACACTAGAAGTAGCCGTGGGATGCTCCTGACACTCCCTAGGCACCTCGTCACAGCCTGAGAACTAACTACCCCTAAAGATAGAAACAGGAAAACTATCTTGCCTCAGAGAAAATCCCCAAAGGATAGATAGCCCCCCACAAGTAATGACTGTGAGTGGAGAGGGAAAAGACATACACAGAATGAAACCAGGATGAGCACAGGAGGCCAGTCTAGCTAGATAGATAGGACAGGATGGAATACTGTGCAGTCAGCAGGGCCGTATTTGCCACTAGGCACTTGAGGGCACGTGCCTAGGGCAGGGCAATGTGAGGGGGCGGCACCTGAGGAAGTTTAAAAAAAAAATTTATTTATTTTTTTTTTTTAAGGTTCGGGGGTCACCCCGC
Organism: Ranitomeya imitator; assembly: GCF_032444005.1. NCBI lineage: Eukaryota > Metazoa > Chordata > Amphibia > Anura > Dendrobatidae > Ranitomeya > Ranitomeya imitator. The sequence goes on from NC_091284.1 coordinate 132,093,936, forward strand.
CCACTCACCTACCTCAGCCACGGCTGCTGCGGGGGGAGGGGGTCTCGGGCGCAGGGCCGCCCGCTATCCGGGCATTACTTGTTAGGGTGCATCTAGCGTCCAGAAATGGGTGCTGTACCTTTAAGCAGCAGGCAGGCCCAAGTGCATCATGGTCCTGACGCCGGTCATGTGACATGCTGCGCGCTCTTCTTAATGTAGAAGCACTGGAGCAGACTGCAGAGCTGAGCAGCATGCCATGTTTGTGGGAGAAGATACTGAAGTCGGCGGGGAGCAGGGAGAGGAGGCGGGCAGTGTGAGAGGAATCAGCAGAGAGGAGTGAGGTGAGAGAGGAGACGGGAGTCTGCTGATATGAGTGAGGAGAGGCTGCAAAGGAGAGGAGATGAGAGGCTGCAAAGGGGAGCGGAGAGGCTGGTGAGGGGAGGCTGCTAAGGGGGGATATGAGGAGATGAGAGGGGAGGCTGCTAAGGGGAGAGGAGAGGCTGGTGAGGGGAGGCTGCTAAGGGGAGAGGAGAGGCTGGTGAGGGGAGGCTGCTAAGGGGAGGATATGAGGAGATGAGAGGGGAGGCTGCTAAGGGGAGAGGGGAGGCTGGTGAGGGGAGGCTGCTAAGGGGAGAGGAGAGGCTGGTGAGGGGAGGCTGCTAAGGGGAGGATATGAGCAGATGAGAGGGGAGGCTGCTAAGGGGAGAGGGGAGGCTGCTAAGGGGAGAGGAGAGGCTGGTGAGGGGAGGCTGCTAAGGGGAGGATATGAGGAGATGAGAGGGGAAGCTGCTAAGGGGAGAGGGGAGGCTGGTGAGGGGAGGCTGCTAAGGGGAGGATATGAGTGGCTGCTGAGGAGAGGAGATGAGAGGCTGGAGAGGAGAGGCTGGAGAGGGGAGGCTGCTAAGGGGAGAGGAGAGGCTGGAGAGGGGAGGCTGCTAAGGGGAGAGGAGAGGCTGGAGAGGGGAGGCTGCTAAGGGGAGGGGAGAGGCTGGTGAGGGGAGGCTACTGAGAGGAGAGGCTGGTGAGGGGAGGCTGCTAAGGGGAGAGGAGAGGCTGGTGAGGGGAGGCTGCTAAGGGGAGGATATGAGTGGCTGCTGAGGAGAGGAGATGAGAGGCTGGAGAGGAGAGGCTGGAGAGGGGAGGCTGCTAAGGGGAGAGGAGAGGCTGGAGAGGGGAGGCTGCTAAGGGGAGAGGAGAGGCTGGTGAGGGGAGGCTGCTAAGGGGAAGATATGAGGAGATGAGAGGGGAAGCTGCTAAGGGGAGAGGGGAGGCTGGTGAGGGGAGGCTGCTAAGGGGAGGATATGAGTGGCTGCTGAGGAGAGGAGATGAGAGGCTGGAGAGGAGAGGCTGGAGAGGGGAGGCTGCTAAGGGGAGAGGAGAGGCTGGAGAGGGGAGGCTGCTAAGGGGAGAGGAGAGGCTGGAGAGGGGAGGCTGCTAAGGGGAGGAGAGAGGCTGGTGAGGGGAGGCTGCTGAGAGGAGAGGCTGGTGAGGGGAGGCTGCTAAGGGGAGAGGAGAGGCTGGTGAGGGGAGGCTGCTAAGGGGAGGATATGAGTGGCTGCTGAGGAGAGGAGATGAGAGGCTGGAGAGGAGAGGCTGGAGAGGGGAGGCTGCTAAGGGGAGAGGAGAGGCTGGAGAGGGGAGGCTGCTAAGGGGAGAGGAGAGGCTGGAGAGGGGAGGCTGCTAAGGGGAGGGGAGAGGCTGGTGAGGGGAGGCTGCTGAGAGGAGAGGCTGGTGAGGGGAGGCTGCTAAGGGGAGAGGAGAGGCTGGAGAGGGGAGGCTGCTAAGGGGAGAGGAGAGGCTGGTGAGGGGAGGCTGCTAAGGGGAGGATATGAGGAGATGAGAGGGGAAGCTGCTAAGGGGAGAGGGGAGGCTGGTGAGGGGAGGCTGCTAAGGGGAGGATATGAGTGGCTGCTGAGGAGAGGAGATGAGAGGCTGGAGAGGAGAGGCTGGAGAGGGGAGGCTGCTAAGGGGAGAGGAGAGGCTGGAGAGGGGAGGCTGCTAAGGGGAGAGGAGAGGCTGGAGAGGGGAGGCTGCTAAGGGGAGGGGAGAGGCTGGTGAGGGGAGGCTGCTGAGAGGAGAGGCTGGTGAGGGGAGGCTGCTAAGGGGAGAGGAGAGGCTGGTGAGGGGAGGCTGCTAAGGGGAGGATATGAGTGGCTGCTGAGGAGAGGAGATGAGAGGCTGGAGAGGAGAGGCTGGAGAGGGGAGGCTGCTAAGGGGAGAGGAGAGGCTGGAGAGGGGAGGCTGCTAAGGGGAGAGGAGAGGCTGGAGAGGGGAGGCTGCTAAGGGGAGGGGAGAGGCTGGTGAGGGGAGGCTGCTGAGAGGAGAGGCTGGTGAGGGGAGGCTGCTAAGGGGAGAGGAGAGGCTGGTGAGGGGAGGCTGCTAAGGGGAGGATATGAGTGGCTGCTGAGGAGAGGAGATGAGAGGCTGGAGAGGGGAGGCTGCTAAGGGGAGAGGAGAGGCTGGTGAGGGGAGGCTGCTAAGGGGAGGATATGAGTGGCTGCTGAGGAGAGGAGATGAGAGGCTGGAGAGGAGAGGCTGGAGAGGGGAGGCTGCTAAGGGGAGAGGAGATGCTGGAGAGGGGAGGCTGCTAAGGGGAGAGGAGAGGCTGGAGAGGGGAGGCTGCTAAGGGGAGAGGAGAGGCTGGTGAGGGGAGGCTGCTAAGGGGAGGATATGAGTGGCTGCTGAGGAGAGGAGATGAGAGGCTGGAGAGGGGAGGCTGCTAAAGGGAGAGGAGAGGCTGGTGAGGGGAGGCTGCTAAGGGGAGGATATGAGTGGCTGCTGAGGAGAGGAGATGAGAGGCTGGAGAGGGGAGGCTGCTAAAGGGAGAGGAGAGGCTGGAGAGGGGAGGCTGCTAAGGGGAGAGGAGATGCTGGAGAGGGGAGGCTGCTAAGGGGAGAGGAGAGGCTGGAGAGGGGAGGCTGCTAAGGGGAGGGGAGAGGCTGGTGAGGGGAGGCTGCTGAGAGGAGAGGCTGGTGAGGGGAGGCTGCTAAGGGGAGAGGAGAGGCTGGTGAGGGGAGGCTGCTAAGGGGAGGATATGAGTCGCTGCTGAGGAGAGGAGATGAGAGGCTGGAGAGGGGAGGCTGCTAAGGGGAGAGGAGAGGCTGGTGAGGGGAGGCTGCTAAGGGGAGAGGAGAGGCTGGTGAGGGGAGGCTGCTAAGGGGAGGATATGAGAGGCTGGAGATGAGAGAGGAGGCTGCTAAGGGGAGAGGAGAGGCTGGTGAGGGGAGGCTGCTAAGGGGGGATATGAGAGGCTGGAGAGGAGATGAGAGGGGAGGCTAAGGGGAGGCTGCTAAGGGGAGGATATGAGAGGCTGGAAAGGAGATGAGAGGGGAGGCTGCTAAGGGGAGGATATGAGAGGCTGGAGAGGAGATGAGAGGGGAGGCTGCTAAGGGGAGAGGAGAGGCTGGTGAGGGGAGGCTGCTAAGGGGGGATATGAGAGGCTGGAGAGGAGATGAGAGGGGAGGCTGCTGAGAGGAGAGGCTGGTGAGGGGAGGCTGGTGAGGAGATGAGAGGGGAGGCTGCTGCTGAGGAGATGAGAGGCTGGTGAGGAGAGGGGAGGTTGGTGAGGAGAGGGGAGGTTGGTGAGGAGAGGGGAGGCTGGTGAGGAGATGAGGGGGGCTGCTGAGGAGGGAGGCTGCTGAGAAGAGGGGAGGCTGCTAAGGGGAGAGAGGAGGCTGCTAAGGGGAGGATATGAGAGGCTGGAGAGGAGATGAGAGGGGAGGCTGCTAAGGGGAGAGGAGAGGCTGGTGAGGGGAGGCTGCTAAGGGGAGGATATGAGAGGCTGGAGAGGAGATGAGAGGGGAGGCTAAGGGGAGAGGGGAGGCTGCTAAGGGGAGGATATGAGAGGCTGGAGAGGAGATGAGAGGGGAGGCTGCTAAGGGGAGGATATGAGAGGCTGGAGAGGAGATGAGAGGGGAGGCTGCTAAGGGGAGAGGAGAGGCTGGTGAGGGGAGGCTGCTAAGGGGGGATATGAGAGGCTGGAGAGGAGATGAGAGGGGAGGCTGCTGAGAGGAGAGGCTGGTGAGGGGAGGCTGGTGAGGAGATGAGAGGGGAGGCTGCTGCTGAGGAGATGAGAGGCTGGTGAGGAGAGGGGAGGTTGGTGAGGAGAGGGGAGGTTGGTGAGGAGAGGGGGGGCTGCTGAGGAGGGAGGCTGCTGAGAAGAGGGGAGGCTGCTAAGGAGAGGGGAGGCTGCTGAGAGGGGAGGCTGCTGAGAGGGGAGGCTGGAGAGGAGAGGCTGGTGAGGAGAGGAAAGGCTGCTGGTGAGGAGAGAAGAGGCTGCTGGTGAGGAGAGGGGAGGCTGGTGAGGAGAGGAGAGGCTGGTGAGAGGGAAGGCTGGTGAGGAGAGAAGAAGGGAGGCTGGTGAGGAGAGGGGAGGCTGGAGACGGGAGGCTGGTGAGAGGGGAGGCTGGTGAGGAGATGAGAGGCTGCTGAAGAGAGGCTGGTGAGGAGATGGGAGGCTGTTGAGGAGAGGAGAGGCTGCTGGTGAGGAGAGGAGAGGCTGCTGGTGAGGAGAGGGGAGGCTGGTGAGAGGAGAGGCTGGTGAGAGGGAAGGCTGGTGAGGAGAGAAGGGAGGCTGGTGAGGGGAAGAGAGGCTGGTGAGGAGAGGAGAGGCTGGTGATGGGAGGAGATGGGAGGCTGGTGAGGAGATGGGATGCTGCTGAGGAGATGAGAGGCTGCTGAGGAGATGAGAGGCTGCTGAGGAGAGGAGATGAGAGGCTGGAGAGGAGATGAGAGGCTGCTGAGGGGAGGCTGCTGAGGAGAGGTGAGGCTGGTGATGGGAGGCTGGTGAGGAGATGAGAGGCTGGTGAGATGAGAGGCTGCTGAGGTGGCTGCATTCGGCAGGTGGAGGCTGCATCTGGCAGGTGGAGGCTGCTTACGGGAGTGAGGAGAGGCTGCTGAGGGAAGTCTGCGTCCTGCATCCAACAGGGTGAGGCTGAAGAGGGGGTTCCCTTTAGAAATCTGTCAAACCTTGCAACCATGGCAGAATCAACTGACCATGTAATGTGTATGAGATTCACCAGATTCTCACATGACAACTGGAAAGGTTTGCTAAGGCTACTTTCACATCAGCAATTTTCTCCGTTCGCGGCAGATACTGCAGTTTTTCCGCATCTGCCGCGTAACGTATCAGTTACGGGCCGGCAACTCTACGTTCGGCATCATTCATTCCCTATGGGACTTGCGGACATGTGCAGCACTTGAGGTTTTGCACTTGAGGCGAGACAAAAAAACACGGCTAGCAGCATTTTTTTTCCCTGTTGCTGCAAGTACCGCATTTGCCGGATCGCGGCAAAACCGCAAGTGCCGCGCCGTACATGTCCAAGTCCCATAGGGAATGAATGAGGCCGAACGCACTGTTGCCGTAAGTGATCCGTTACAGATGCGGAAAAACTGCCGCAAATGTCAAAAATCGCTGATGTTAAAGTAGCCTAAGTCACTGCCGATAGTGTCATACTCACCAATGGGGGAGGCAGCACGAAAAGTGCCTAGGGCAGCAGAAACTCTAAATACGGCCCTGGCGGTCAGTATAAAACACTACAAAAAATCCACACAGAGTTTACAAAAATCTCCACACCTGACTAAAGGTGTGGAGGGTAAATCTGCTTCCCAGAGCTTCCAGCTACACAGAATTAATTCATACTGACAAGCTGGACAAACATAGAAAGCACAGAACGGATAAATCCACAACCTGTGGACAGAAAAGAGCAAGCAAGGACTTAGCTTTGCTGAACTGGTCAGGATAACAGGGAAATCCAAAGAGATGTGAATCCAACCAGGAACCATAGACAAGTGGCACAAGCTGAAGGAAAGAGCCAGGCTAAATAGCCGAGCAGAATAGACAATCAGTGGAAGCAGCTGCTGACTGCTAAATCCAAGGAGCAGCCATTCCACTTAAAACCACCGGAGGGAGCCCAAGAGCAGAACTCACAAAAGTGCCACTTACAACCACCGGAGGGAGCCCAAGAGCGGAATTCACAACAGTACCCCCCCTTGAGGAGGGGTCACCGAACCCTCACCAGAGCCCCCAGGCCGATCAGGACGAGCCAAGTGAAAAGCACGAACCAAATCAGTGGCATGGACATCGGAGGCAACAACCCAAGAATTATCCTCCTGGCCATAACCCTTCCACTTGACAAGATACTGAAGCCTCCGCCTCGAAAAAAGAGAATCCAAAATTTTCTCAACCTCATATTCCAACTCTCCCTCAACCAACACCGGGGCAGGAGGTTCAATTGAGGGAACAACGGACACCACATATCTCCGCAACAAAGATCTATGGAAAACATTATGAATGGCAAAAGAGGCTGGAAGAGCCAAACGAAAAGACACCGGATTGATAATTTCAGAAATCTTATAAGGACCAATAAACCGAGGCTTAAACTTAGGGGAAGAAACCTTCATAGGAACATGACGAGAAGATAACCAAACCAAATCCCCCACATGAAGCCGGGGACCAACACACCGACGGCGGTTAGCAAAACGTTGAGCCCTTTCCTGAGACAACGTCAAATTGTCCACCACATGAGTCCAAATCTGCTGCAGCCTGTCCACCACAGAATCCACACCAGGACAATCAGAAGGCTCAACCTGCCCAGAAGAAAAACGAGGATGAAAACCAAAATTACAAAAGAAAGGTGAAACCAAAGTAGCCGAACTAGCCCGATTATTAAGGGCAAACTCGGCCAACGGCAAGAAAGCTACCCAATCATCCTGATCAGCAGACACAAAGCATCTCAAATAGGTCTCCAAGGTCTGATTAGTTCGCTCAGTTTGGCCATTAGCCTGAGGATGAAACGCCGAAGAAAAAGACAAATCAATGCCCATCCTAGCACAAAAGGCCCGCCAAAACCTAGAGACAAACTGAGAACCTCTGTCAGACACAATATTCTCCGGAATGCCATGCAAACGAACCACATGCTGAAAAAACAATGGAACCAAATCTGAGGAGGAAGACAACTAAGGCAAAGGTACCAGATGGACCATTTTAGAGAACCGGTCACAAACAACCCAGATAACAGACATCTTCTGGGAAACAGAAAGATCCGAAATAAAATCCATGGAAATATGCGTCCAGGGCCTCACAGGGACCGGCAAAGGCAAAAGCAACCCACTAGCGCAGGAACAGCAAGGCTTGGCCCGGGCGCAAGTCCCACAGGACTGCACAAAAGCACACACACATCGAGCGACAAGGAAGGCCGCCAAAAGGACCTAGCAACCAAATCTCTGGTACCAAAAATCCCAGGATGACCAGCGAACACTGAACAATGAACCTCAGAAATCACCTTACTTGTCCATCCATCAGGAACAAACAGCTTCCCCACTGGACAGCGGTCAGGCATATCAGCATGAAATTCCCGAAGCACCCGCCGCAAATCAGGGGAGATGGCAGAAAGAATCACCCCTTCCTTAAGAATGCCAACCGGCTCAAGGACTCCAGGAGAATCAGGTGAAAAACTCCTAGAGAGGGCATCAGCCTTAACATTCTTAGATCCCGGAAGATACGAGACCACAAAATCAAAACGGGAGAAAAACAGGGACCATCGAGCCTGTCTAGGATTCAGCTGCTTGGCCGACTCGAGGTAAATCAGATTCTTATGATCAGTCAAGACCACAACGCGGTGCTTAGCTCCCTCAAGCCAATGTCGCCACTCCTCAAACGCCCACTTCATAGCCAACAACTCCCGATTGCCGACATCATAATTGCGTTCCGCAGGCGAAAACTTTCTGGAAAAAAAAGCACACGGTTTCATCAAAGAACCATCAGAATCCCTCTGAGACAAAACGGCCCCTGCCCCAATCTCAGAAGCGTCAAGCTTAACCTGAAAAGGAAGAGAAACATCCGGCTGACGCAACACAGGGGCAGAAGTAAATCGGCGTTTAAGCTTCCGAAAGGCCTCAACAGCCACAGAGGACCAATTCGTCACATCAGCGCCTTTCTTCCTCAAATCAGTAAGTGGCTTAACCACACTGGAAAAGTTGGCAATGAAACGGCGATAGAAATTAGCAAAGCCCAAAAATTTTTGAAGGCTCTTCACAGATGTGGGTTGAATCCAGTCATGAATAGCTTGGACCTTAACAGGATCCATTTCCATAGACGAGGGAGAAAAAATAAAACCCAAAAAAGAGACCTTCTGAACTCCGAATAGGCACTTAGACCCCTTCACAAATAAAGCATTATCACGAAGGATCTGGAACACCATCCTGACCTGCTTCACATGAGACTCCCAATCATCGGAAAAAATCAAAATATCATCCAAATATACAACCATGAATTTATCAAGATAATTGCGGAAAATATCATGAATGAAGGATTGGAACACAGATGGAGCATTAGAGAGCCCGAATGGCATCACAAGGTATTCAAAATGGCCTTTTTGTGTATTAAATGCAGTTTTCCATTCGTCACCCTGTTTAATACGAACAAGATTATATGCCCCTCGGAGGTCAATCTTAGTAAACCAACTAGCCCCCTTAATCTGAGCAAACAAATCAGAAAGCAAAGGCAAGGGGTATTGGAATTGGACCGTGATCTTATTAAGAAGACGATAATCTATACAGGGTCTCAAGGAGCCATCCTTCTTAGCAACAAAAAATAAACCCGCTCCCAATGGTGACGAAGACGGCCGAATATGCCCCTTCTCCAAAGATTCCTTAACATAGCTCCGCATGGCGGCATGCTCTGGCACAGACAGATTGATAAGTCGGCCCTTAGGGAACTTACAACCAGGAATCAAGTTAATAGCACAATCACAGTCCCTATGTGGAGGAAGGGAACTGGACTTGGGCTCATCAAATACATCCTGGAAATCCGACAAAAACTCAGGGACCTCAGAAGAGGGGGAAGAGGAAATTGACATCAAAGGAACGTCACTATGTACCCCTTGACAACCCCAACTAGTCACAGATGTAGTTTTCCAATCCAGCACCGGATTATGTTCCTGTAACCATGGAAAACCCAGTACAACAACATCATGCAGGTTATGCAACACCAGAAAACGGCAATTTTCCTGATGTGCAGGAGCCATGTACATGGTCATCTGCATCCAGTACTGAGGTTTATCCTTGGCCAATGGTGTAGCATCAATGCCCCTCAAAGGAATAGGGCTCTGTAAAGGCTGCAAGGAAAAACCACAGCGCCTGGCGAATTCTAAGTCCATTAAGTTCAGGGCAGCGCCTGAATCCACAAATACCATGACAGAAAAGGATGACAATGAGCAAATCAGGGTCACAGATAAAAGAAATTTAGTCTGTACAGTACTGATGGTAACAGACCTAGCGACCCTCCTAGTACGTTTAGGGCAATCAGAAATAACATGAGCAGAATCACCACAGTAAAAACACAGCCTATTCTGACGTCTGAATTCCTGCCGTTCTGTTCTAGTCAAAATCCTATCACATTGCATAGGTTCAGGACTCTGCTCAGAGGACACTGCCATATGGTGCATAGCTTTGCGCTCGCGCAGACGCCGATCAATCTGAATGGCTAGAGACATAGATTCGCTCAAACCAGTAGGCGTAGGGAAGCCCACCATAACATCTTTAAGGGCTTCAGAAAGACCTTTTCTGAAAATAGCAGCCAGAGCATCCTCATTCCATTTAGTGAGCACAGACCATTTCCTAAATTTCTGGCAGTATAATTCTGCCGCTTCCTGACCTTGACACAAGGCCAACAGGGTTTTTTCTGCATGATCCACAGAATTAGGTTCGTCATACAATAATCCGAGCGCTTGAAAAAATGCGTCTACATTCAGCAATGCCGGATCCCCTGATTCAAGGGAGAATGCCCAGCCCTGAGGGTCACCACGCAGCAACGATATGATGATTTTAACTTGCTGAATGGGATCTCCAGAATAACGGGGTTTCAAAGCAAAAAACAATTTGCAGTTATTTTTAATGTTCAAAAACTTGGATCTGTCCCCAAAAAAACAAATCAGGAGTAGGAATTCTAGGCTCCAAAGCCGGAGTCTGGACAACATAATCTTGGATACTCTGTACTCTTGCAGCAAGTTGATCCACAAGAGAAAACAAACCCTGAACATCCATGCCAGATCATAAATCCTGAACCACCCAGAGATCAAGAGTAAAAAAAAGACAGAACAGAGCACAGAAAAAAAATGGCTCAGAATTGTTTCCTTCTTTTGAGATGCATTTAATTCATTTTTGGCCACTTGTACTGTTATGATCTGGTGGTTTAGGAGCAACATGGGACGAGCTCTGAAGGAAGTGGTACCTGTACTGACCGCAGTCCCTAAGCTCAACACAACACTAGAAGTAGCCGTGGTATGCTCCTGACACTCCCTAGGCACCTCGTCACAGCCTGAGAACTAACTACCCCTAAAGATAGAAACAGGAAAACTATCTTGCCTCAGAGAAAATCCCCAAAGGATAGAGAGCCCCCCACAAGAAATGACTGTGAGTGGAGAGGGAAAAGACATACACAGAATGAAACCAGGATGAGCACAGGAGGCCAGTCTAGCTAGATAGATAGGACAGGATGGAATACTGTGCGGTCAGTATAAAACACTACAAAAAATCCACACAGAGTTTACAATAATCTCCACACCTGACTAAAGGTGTGGAGGGTAAATCTGCTTCCCAGAGCTTCCAGCTACACAGAATTAATTCATACTGACAAGCTGGACAAACATAGAAAGCACAGAACGGATAAGTCCACAACCTGTGGACAGAAAAGAGCAAGCAAGGACTTAGCTTTGCTGAACTGGTCAGGATAACAGGGAAATCCAAAGAGATGTGAATCCAACCAGGAACCATAGACAAGTGGCACAAGCTGAAGGAAAAAGCCAGGCTAAATAGCCGAGCAGAATAGACAATCAGTGGAAGCAGCTGCTGACTGCTAAATCCAAGGAGCAGCCATTCCACTTAAAACCACCGGAGGGAGCCCAAGAGCAGAACTCACAAAAGTGCCACTTACAACCACCGGAGGGAGCCCAAGAGCGGAATTCACAATAGACATTCCTCTTAGTACCTATTATCACGTATAGATTGCATCACGACTCGCCTCTTCGAATATGATCTTCTCGAGTATTATTCTTTGCTGCCAATATTTGGTTGTATATACCTTTGTTGTTTATTATTTCCCTTTCTTCCTCTTTTCCCACACTCATTATGAATTTGCATTTATATTACTGTTACTGTATATGTTTCACAGCAACTGATGAAGGTCTATGTTTGAGACCGAAACGTTTTGATGTACCACTGTCTGAGGCTGAATAAATTATCTGCTTCACATTAATATAAGTTGAGTGCCAGGTTCTTCTTTTCTACATAGACCGTATCGCAGTGATCAAAAGTCAACAATTACTAAATCATCCCCCCCCCCTGTGTCATCCCATTAGTCAGATTAATTTTATCATTTTTATTTCATTCATTCTTTGCTGTCAGGGTTGGGCTTATGGTTAAGTTGGGCTTAGGGTTTTGCTTATTGTTAGGATTGGGCTTAATGCTAAGGTTGGGCTTAGGGTTAGGCCTATTTTTAGAGTCGGGCTTACGGTTAGGGTTGGCGATTAGAGTTGTGTTTAAGGCTGGGGTTAAGGTTTTATCAAAAGTAAAAAAAAACAATGATAATGATATGAAGACTAATGTTGAGCACAAGTTTGCATCGGGGTGCTTAGGTATGACCAAGCTCGAGTGACATGCTTGAATCTCCACCCAGCATGTTTCTCAGCTGTTAGACAGCAAAAAAAACAAGACAGCCATAGACTGTCATCCCCGCATTTTTTTGGGGTGTCTAACTGCCATGAAACATGAAGAGTATGGACTCGAGCACCTGTGATACTCGGTGCATACCCGAGCACCCATTGCAAACTCTAGTAGTGAGCCCTCGCGCTCAACACTAATTTCAACATATTACGACCTATGTTATGGACCTGGTGGTTAGGAGCACCCGGCATGACCTGATAGTTAAACTCACACAGGACAAGCTCTGGGATGTGGGAGCTCTGCTGACCGCAACCCCTAATCCTATCACAACAACTAGAAATAGCCGTGGAGCGTTCCTGACACTCCCTAGACGCCTCTTCACAGCCTAAGAGCTAGCTAGCCCTAGAGATAGAAAATAAAGCCTACCTTGCCTCAGAGAAATTCCCCAAAGGAAAAGGCAGCCCCCCACATATATTGACTGTGAGTAAAGATGAAAGTCACAAACGCAGAAATGAAACAGGTTTCAGCAAAGGGAGGCCAGACTTACTAAACAGACAGAGGATAGGAAAGGGATCTTTGCGGTCAGCACAAAAAACTACAAAAGACCACGCAGAGTGTGCAAAAAGACCTCCGCACCGACTAACGGTGCGGAGATGCCACTCTGCATCCCAGAGCTTCCAGCTAGCAAGGCATAATCATGATATCCAGCTGGACAAGGGAACAATGAACAAATAATAACTAGCAGGAACTTAGCTTCTGCTGGAGCAGACAGGTCACCAGAAAGATCCAAGAGCGAACTGAACCAATGCAGGAACATTGACAGCTGGCATGGAGTAACGATCTGAGTGGAGTTAAATAGAGCAGCCAACCAAAGGATAAACCACGTCACCTGTGTAAGGAACCTCAGAAGCAGCAGCTCCACTCACAGCCACCAGAGGGAGTCCATGGACAGAACTCGCCGAAGTACCATTCACGACCACAGGAGGGAGTTCGACAACAGAATTCACAACAGTACCCCCCCCTTGAGGAGGGGTCACCGAACCCTCACCAGAGCCCCCAGGCCGATCAGGATGAGCCAAATGAAAGGCACGAACTAGATCGGCAGCATGAACATCAGAGGCAAAAACCCAGGAATTATCTTCCTGACCATAACCCTTCCACTTGACCAGGTACTGGATTTTCCGTCTCGAAACACGAGTATCCAAAATCTTCTCCACCACATACTCCAACTCCCCCTCGATCAACACTGGGGCAGGAGGATCAACGGAGGGAACCATAGGCGCCACGTATCTCCGCAATAACGACCTATGGAACACATTATGGATGGCAAAAGAAGCTGGAAGGTCCAAACGAAATGACACAGGATTAAGAGCTTCAGAAATCTTATATGGCCCAATGAAACGAGGTTTAAACTTAGGAGAGGAAACCTTCATAGGAACATGACGAGATGACAACCAAACCAAATCCCCAACACGAAGTCGGGGACCAACACAGCGCCGGCGGTTAGCGAAACATTGAGCCTTCTCCTGGGACAATGTCAAATTGTCCACCACATGAGTCCAAATCTGCTGCAACCTGTCCACCACAGTATCCACACCAGGACAGTCCGAAGGCTCAACCTGCCCTGAAGAGAAACGAGGATGGAAACCAGAATTACAGAAAAAAGGAGAAACCAAAGTAGCCGAGCTGGCCCGATTATTAAGGGCGAACTCAGCCAAAGGCAAGAAGGACACCCAATCATCCTGATCAGCAGAAACAAAGCATCTCAGATATGTTTCCAAAGTCTGATTAGTTCGTTCGGTTTGGCCATTAGTCTGAGGATGGAAAGCCGAAGAAAAAGACAAATCAATGCCCATCTTAGCACAAAAGGACCGCCAAAACCTCGAAACAAACTGGGAACCTCTGTACGAGACGATGTTCTACGGAATGCCATGCAAACGAACCACATACTGGAAAAACAATGGCACCAAATCAGAGGAAGAAGGCAATTTAGACAAGGGTACCAAATGGACCATCTTAGAGAAGCGATCACAAACCACCCAAATGACCGACATCCTTTGAGAAACAGGGAGATCAGAAATAAAATCCATGGAAATATGCGTCCAGGGCCTCTTCGGGACCGGCAAGGGCAAAAGCAACCCACTGGCACGAGAACAGCAGGGCTTAGCCCGAGCACAAGTCCCACAGGACTGCACAAAAGAACGCACATCCCGTGACAAAGAAGGCCACCAAAAGGATCTAGCCACCAAATCTCTGGTACCAAAGATTCCAGGATGACCAGCCAACACCGAACAATGAACCTCAGAGATAACTCTACTAGTCCATCTATCAGGGACAAACAGTTTCTCCGTTGGACAACGGTCAGGTCTATCAGCCTGAAACTTCTGCAGCACGCACCGCAAATCAGGGGAGATGGCAGACAAAATTACCCCCTCTTTAAGAATACCCGCCGGCTCCGGAACACCCGGAGAGTCAGGCACAAAACTCCTTGACAGGGCATCAGCCTTCACATTCTTAGATCCCGGAAGGTATGAAACCACAAAATCAAAACGGGAGAAAAAGAGCGACCATCGAGCCTGTCTAGGATTCAACCGTTTGGCAGACTCGAGATAAGTCAAATTCTTGTGATCCGTCAAGACCACCACGCGATGTTTAGCTCCTTCAAGCCAATGTCGCCACTCCTCGAATGCCCACTTCATGGCCAACAACTCTCGATTGCCAACATCATAATTGCGCTTAGCAGGCGAGAATTTTCTAGAAAAGAAGGCACATGGTTTCATCACTGAGCCATCAGAACTTCTTTGCGACAAAACAGCCCCTGCTCCAATCTCAGAAGCATCAACCTCGACCTGAAACGGGAGCGAAACATCTGGCTGGCACAACACAGGGGCAGAAGAAAAACGACGCTTCAACTCCTGAAAAGCCTCTACAGCCACAGGGGACCAATTGACCACATCAGCACCTTTCTTGGTCAAATCAGTCAACAGTTTAGCAATACTAGAAAAATTAGCGATGAAGCGACGGTAAAAATTAGCAAAGCCCAGGAACTTCTGCAGGCTCTTCACAGATGTCGGCTGAGTCCAATCATAAATGGCCTGAACTTTAACAGGGTCCATCTCGATAGTAGAAGGGGAAAAAATGAAACCCAAAAATTAAACCTTCTGAACTCCAAAGAGACACTTTGACCCCTTCACAATCAAGGAATTTGCACGAAGGACCTGGAACACCATTCTGACCTGCTTCACATGAGACTCCCAATCATCCGAAAAGACCAAAATGTCATCCAAATATACAATCATGAATAGTGTTGAGCATTCCGATACCGCAAGTATCGGGTATCGGCCGATACTTGCGGTATCGGAATTCCGATACCGAGATCCGATATTTTTGTGATATCGGGTATCGGTATCGGAAGTGTAAAATAAAGTAATTAAAATAAAAAATATTGTTATATTCACCTCTCCGGCGGCCCCTGGACATCAGCGGGAGGATCCGGCGTCCGGCACGGCTTCTTTCTTCAAAATGCGCGCCTTCAGGACCTGTGGTATGACGTCCCGGCTTCTGATTGGTCGCGTGCCGCCCATGTGACCGCCACGCGACAAATCAGAAGCCGCGACGTCATTCCTCAGCTAAAGTCCTAGAATGAGCGCCTTTTAGGACCTGAGGAATGACGTCGCGGCTTCTGATTGGTCGCGTGGCGGTCACATGGGCGGCACGCGACCAATCAGAAGCCGGGACGTCATTCCACAGGTCCTGAAGGCGCGCATTTTGAAGAAAGAAGCCGTGCCGGACGCCGGATCCTCCCGCTGATGTCCAGGGGCCGCCGGAGAGGTGAATATAACAATATTTTTTATTTTAATTCTTTATTTTACACTTTAATATGGATCCCAGGGCCTGAAGGAGAGTTTCCTCTCCTTCAGACCCTGGGATCCATGAGGATACATTCCGATACTTGATGTCCCATTGACTTGTATTGGTATCGGATATCGGTATCGGCGATATCCGATATTTTTCGGGTATCGGCCGATACTATCCGATACCGATACTTTCAAGTATCGGACGGTATCGCTTAACACTAATCATGAATCTATCCAGGTACTCTCGGAAGATGTCATGCATAAAGTACTGAAACACAGATGGAGCATTAGAAAGCCCGAATGGCATAACCAGGTACTCAAAATGGCCCTCGGGCGTATTAAATGCTGTTTTCAATTCATCGCCCTGTTTAATTCGCACAAGATTATACGCCCCTCGAAGATCTATCTTGGTGAACCAACTAGCCCCCTTAATCCGAGCAAACAAATCAGACAGCAGCGGCAAAGGATACTGAAATTTGATTGTGATCTTATTAAGAAGGCGGTAATCAATACAAGGTCTCAAAGAGCCATCCTTCTTGGCCACAAAAAAGAACCGTGCTCCCAATGGTGACGGCGACGGGCGAATATGACCCTTCTCCAAGGATTCCTTTATATAACTCCGCTTAGCAGTGTGCTCTGGCACAGATAAATTAAACAGTCGGCCCTTAGGAAACTTACTACCAGGAATCAAATCAATAGCACAATCGCAATCCCTATGAGGAGGTAGAGCACCGGATTTGGGCTCTTCAAATACATCCCGGTAATCTGATAAAAACTCAGGGACTTCAGAAGGAGTGGAAGGCGAAATTGACAACAATGGAACATCACCATGTACCCCCTGACAACCCCAGCCGGACACAGACATAGATTTCCAATCCAACACTGGATTATGGACCTGTAGCCATGGCAACCCCAAAACGACCACATCATGCAGATTATGCAACACCAAAAAGCGAATATCCTCCTGATGTGCAGGAGCCATGCACATGGTCAATTGAGTCCAGTACTGAGGCTTATTCTTGGCCAAAGGCGTAGCATCAATTCCTCTCAATGGAATAGGATACTGCAAGGGCTCCAAGAAAAAACCACAGCGCCTGGCAAACTCCAAGTCCATCAAATTCAGGGCAGCGCCTGAATCCACAAATGCCATAACAGAATAGGACAACAGAGAGCAAATCAGAGTAACGGACAAAAGAAATTTAGACTGTACCGTACCAATGGTGGCAGACCTAGCGAACCGCTTAGTGCGCTTAGGACAATCGGAGATAGCATGAGTGGATTCACCACAGTAAAAACACAGCCCATTCCGACGTCTGTGTTCTTGCCGTTCAGCTCTGGTCAAAGTCCTATCACACTGCATAGGCTCAGGCCTTTGCTCAGAGAATACCGCCAAATGGTGCACAGCTTTGCGCTCACGCAAGCGCCGAACGATCTGAATGGCCAAGGACATAGACTCATTCAGACCAGCAGGCGTGGGAAATCCCACCATGACATCCTTAAGGGCTTCAGAAAGACCCTTTCTGAAAATTGCCGCCAGGGCACACTCATTCCACTGAGTAAGCACAGACCACTTTCTAAACTTCTGACAGTACACCTCCGCTTCATCCTGACCCTGACACAAAGCCAGCAAGATTTTCTCTGCCTGATCCACTGAATTTGGTTCATCATAAAGCAATCCAAGCGCCAGAAAAAACGCATCAACATCACGCAAAGCAGGATCTCCTGGCGCAAGGGAAAATGCCCAGTCTTGAGGGTCACCACTGTTATGAACAGGTGATTCAGAACCACAATGGACCTAGTGGTTAAGAGCACACAAAGTGACCTGATAGTTACTAACATAGGACGAGCTCTGAGACGTGGGAACTCTGCTGACCTCAATCCCTAATCCTATCATACCACACTAGAGGTAGCCGTGGATTGCGCCTAACGCTCCCTATGCAACTCGGCACAGCCTGAGAAACTAACTAGCCCTGAAGATAGAAAAATAAGCCTACCTTGCCTCAGAGAAATTCCCCAAAGGAAAAGGCAGCCCCCCACATATAGTGACCGTGAGTTAAGATGAAAATACAAACACAGAGATGAAATAGATTTAGCAAAGTGAGGCCCGACTTACTGAATAGACCGAGGATAGGAAAGATAGCTTTGCGGTCAACACAAAAACCTACAAACAACCACGCAGAGGGGCAAAAAGACCCTCCGCACCGACTAACGGTACGGAGGTGCTCCCTCTGCGTCTCAGAGCTTCCAGCAAGCAAGAAAAACCAATATAGCAAGCTGGACAGAAAATATAGCAAACAAAAGTAACACAAGCAGAACTTAGCTTATGCAGGGCAGACAGGCCACAAGAACGATCCAGGAGAGAGCCAGACCAATACTGGAACATTGACTGGAGGCCAGGAACAAAGAACTAGGTGGAGTTAAATAGAGCAGCACCTAAAGACTTAACCTCGTCACCTGAGGAAGGAAACTCAGAAGCCGCAGCCCCACTCACATCCACCAGCGGAAGCTCATAGACAGAACCAGCCGAAGTACCACTCATGACCACAGGAGGGAGCTTGACCACAGAATTCACAACAGTACCCCCCTCCTTGAGGAGGGGTCACCGAACCCTCACCAGAGCCCCCAGGCCAACCAGGATGGTCCAAATGAAAGGCACGAACCAGATCGGCAGCATGAACATCAGAGGCAAATTCCCAGGAATTATCTTCCTGACCATAACCCTTCCACTTAACCAGGTACTGAAGTTTCCGTCTCGAAATACGAGAATCCAAAATCTTCTCCACTATATACTCCAACTCCCCCTCAACCAAAACCGTGGCAGGAGGATCAACGGATGGAACCACAGGTGCCACGTATCTCCGCAACAATGACCTATGGAATACGTTATGGATGGAAAAAGAAGCTGGAAGGGTCAAACGAAAAGACACAGGATTAAGAACCTCAGAAATCCTATACGGACCAATGAAACGAGGCTTAAACTTAGGAGAGGAAACTTTCATAGGAATATAACGAGATGACAACCAAACCAAATCCCCAACACGAAGTCGGGGACCCACACAACGCCTGCGGTTAGCGAAACATTGAGCCTTCTCCTGAGACAATGTCAAATTGTCCACCACATGAGTCCAAATCTGCTGCAACCTATCAACCACAGTATCCACACCAGGACAGTCAGAAGACTCAACCTGCCCTGAAGAGAAACGAGGATGGAAACCAGAATTGCAGAACAACGGTGAAACCAAAGTAGCCGAGCTGGCCCGATTATTAAGGGCGAACTCAGCCAAAGGCAAAAAAGACACCCAATCATCCTGATCGGCAGAAACAAAACATCTCAGTTATGTTTCCAAGGTCTGATTGGTTCGTTCAGTCTGGCCATTTGTCTGAGGATGGAAAGCCGAGGAAAAAGACAAATCAATGCCCATCCTAGCACAAAAGGCTCGCCAAAACCTCGAAACAAACTGGGAACCTCTGTCAGAAACGATGTTCTCCGGAATGCCATGTAAACGAACCACATGCTGGAAGATCAATGGCACCAAATCAGAGGAGGAAGGCAATTTAGACAAGGGTACCAAATGGACCATCTTCGAGAAGCGATCACAAACAACCCAAATTACCGACATTTTTTGAGAGACGGGGAGATCCGAAATAAAATCCATAGAGATATGTGTCCAGGGCCTCTTCGGGACTGGCAAGGGCAAAAGCAACCCACTGGCACGAGAACAGCAGGGCTTAGCCCGAACACAAATCCCACAGGACTGCACAAATGAACGCACATCCCGCGACAGAGACGGCCACCAAAAGGATCTAGCCACCAAATCTCTGGTACCAAAGATTCCAGGATGACCAGCCAACACCGAACCATGAACCTCAGAGATAACTCTACTCGTCCATTTATCAGGGACAAACAGTTTCTCCGCTGGGCAACGGTCAGGTCTATTAGCCTGAAATTTTTGCAGCACCCGCCGCAAATCAGGGGAGATGGCAGACAAAATTACCCCCTCCTTGAGAATACCCGCCGGCTCAGACAAACCCGGAGAGTCGGGCACAAAACTCCTAGACAGGGCATCCGCCTTCACATTTTTAGAGCCCGGAAGGTACGAAACCACAAAGTCAAAACGGGAGAAAAACAGCGACCAACGAGCCTGTCTAGGATTCAACCGTTTGGCAGACTCGAGATAAGTCAAGTTCTTGTGATCAGTCAAGACCACCACGCGATGCTTAGCTCCTTCAAGCCAATGACGCCACTCCTCGAATGCCCACTTCATGGCCAGCAACTCTCGATTGCCAACATCATAATTACGCTCAGCAGGCGAAAACTTCCTGGAAAAGAAGGCGCATGGTTTCATCACCGAGCCATCAGAACTTCTTTGCGACAAAACAGCCCCTGCTCCAATCTCAGAAGCATCAACCTCGACCTGGAACGGGAGCGAAACATCTGGTTGACACAACACAGGGGCAGAAGAAAAACGACGCTTCAACTCTTGAAAAGCTTCCACAGCAGCAGAAGACCAATTGACCACATCAGCACCCTTCTTGGTTAAATCAGTCAACGGTTTAGCAATACTAGAAAAATTATTGATGAAGCGACGATAAAAATTAGCAAAGCCCAGGAACTTTTGCAGACTCTTCAGAGATGTCGGCTGAGTCCAATCATAAATGGCCTGAACTTTAACAGGGTCCATCTCGATAGTAGAAGGGGAAAAAATGAAACCCAAAAATGAAACCTTCTGAACACCAAAGAGACACTTTGACCCCTTCACAAACAAAGAATTCACACGCAGGACCTGGAACACCATTCTGACCTGCCTCACGTGAGACTCCCAATCATCCGAGAAGACCAAAATATCATCCAAGTATACAATCATGAATCTATCCAGGTACTCTCGGAAGATGTCATGCATAAAGGACTGAAACACTGATGGAGCATTAGAAAGCCCGAATGGCATAACCAGGTACTCAAAATGGCCCTCGGGCGTATTAAATGCTGTTTTCCATTCATCGCCCTGTTTAATGCGCACAAGATTATACGCACCACGAAGATCTATCTTGGTGAACCAACTAGCCCCCTTAATCCGAGCAAACAAATCAGACAGCAGCGGCAAGGGGTACTGAAATTTGACCGTGATTTTATTTAGAAGGTGGTAATCAATACAAGGTCTCAGCGAACCATCCTTCTTGGCCACAAAAATGAACCCTGCTCCCAATGGCTACGACGACGGGCGAATATGACCCTTCTTCAAGGATTCCTTTACGTAACTCCGCATAGCGGCGTGCTCAGGCACAGACAAATTAAACAGTCGACCTTTAGGAAACTTACTACCAGGAATCAAATCGATAGCACAATCACAATCCCTATGCGGAGGTAGGGCACTCGACTTGGGCTCATCAAATACATCCCGGCAATCCGACAATAACTCTGGGACCTCAGAAGGGGTGGATGATGAAATAGACAGAAATGGAACATCACCATGTACCCCCTGACAACCCCAGCTGGACACAGACATTGATTTCCAATCCAATACTGGGTTATGGACTTGTAGCCATGGCAACCCCAACACGACCACATCATGCAGATTATGCAACACCAAAAAGCGAATATCCTCCTGATGCGCAGGAGTCATGCACATGGTCAGCTGGGTCCAGTACTGAGGCTTATTCTTGGCCAAAGGCGTAGCATCAATTCCTCTCAATGGAATAGGATACTGCAAGGGCTCCAAGAAAAACCCACAGCGCCTAGCATACTCCAAGTCCATCAAATTCAGGGCAGCGCCTGAATCCACAAATGCCATGACAGAATAGGATAACAAAGAGCAGATCAAAGTAACGGACAAAAGAAATTTCGACTGTACCGTACCAATGGTGGCAGAGCTAACGAACCGCTTAGTGCGCTTAGGACAATTGGAGATAGCATGAGTGGAATCACCACAGTAAAAACACAGCCCATTCCGTTGTCTGTGTTCTTGCCATTCAGCTCTGGTCAAAGTCCTATTGCATTGCATAGGCTCAGGTTTATACTCAGATAATACCGCCAAATGATGCACAGTTTTACGCTCACGTAAGCGTCGATCGATCTGAATGGCCAAAGACATAGACTCATTCAGACCAGCAGGCATAGGAAATCCCACCATGACATCCTTAAGGGCTTCAGAGAGACCCTTTCTGAAAATTGCTGCCAGAGCACATTCATTCCATTGAGTGAGCACAGACCACTTCCTAAATTTCTGACAATATATCTCTACCTCATCCTGACCCTGATACAGAGCCAGCAAGATTTTCTCTGCCTGATCCACTGAATTAGGTTCATCATAAAGCAACCCGAGCGCCAGAAAAAACGCATCAATATCACATAATGCAGGATCTCCTGGCGCAAGGGAAAATGCCCAGTCTTGAGGGTCGCCACGTAATAAAGAAATAATGATCTTTACTTGTTGAACTGGGTCACCAGAGGAGCGGGGTTTCAAAGCCAGAAATAGTTTACAATTATTTTTGAAATTCAGAAACTTAGCTCTATCTCCAGAAAATAACTCAGGAATAGCAATTTTAGGTTCTAACATAGGATTCTGAACCACTAAATCGTGAACACTTATAGCGAGATTATCCATCAAAGAGGACAGACCTTGAATGTCCATGTCTACACCTGTGTTCTGAACCACCCTGATGTAAAGGGGAAAAGAAAGACAAAACACAGTGCAAAGAAAAAAAAATGGTCTCAGAACTTCTCTTTTCCCTCTATTGAGAAGCATTAGTACTTTGGGCCTCCAGTACTGTTATGAACAGGTGATTCAGAACCACAATGGACCTAGTGGTTAAGAGCACACAAAGTGACCTGATAGTTACTAACATAGGACGAGCTCTGAGACGTGGGAACTCTGCTGACCGCAATCCCTAATCCTATCATACCACACTAGAGGTAGCCGTGGATTGCGCCTAACGCTCCCTATGCAACTCGGCACAGCCTGAGAAACTAACTAGCCCTGAAGATAGAAAAATAAGCCTACCTTGCCTCAGAGAAATTCCCCAAAGGAAAAGGCAGCCCCCCACATATAATGACTGTGAGTTAAGATGAAAATACAAACACAGAGATGAAATAGATTTAGCAAAGTGAGGCCCGACTTACTGAATAGACCGAGGATAGGAAAGATAGCTTTGCGGTCAACACAAAAACCTACAAACAACCACGCAGAGGGGCAAAAAGACCCTCCGCACCGACTAACGGTACGGAGGTGCTCCCTCTGCGTCTCAGAGCTTCCAGCAAGCAAGAAAAACCAATATAGCAAGCTGGACAGAAAATATAGCAAACAAAAGTAACACAAGCAGAACTTAGCTTATGCAGGGCAGACAGGCCACAAGAACGATCCAGGAGAGAGCCAGACCAATACTGGAACATTGACTGGAGGCCAGGAACAAAGAACTAGGTGGAGTTAAATAGAGCAGCACCTAAAGACTTAACCTCGTCACCTGAGGAAGGAAACTCAGAAGCCGCAGCCCCACTCACATCCACCAGCGGAAGCTCATAGACAGAATCAGCCGAAGTACCACTCATGACCACAGGAGGGAGCTTGACCACAGAATTCACAACACACCACGCAACAAAGAAATAATGATTTTTACTTGTTGAACGGGGTCACCAGAGGAGCGGGGTTTCAAAGCTAGAAACAGTTTACAATTATTTTTGAAATTCAGAAATTTAGATCTATCCCCAGAAAATAAATCAGGAATAGGAATTCTAGGCTCTAACATCGGATTCTGAACCACAAAATCTTGAATGTTTTGTACCCTTGCAGTGAGATGATCCACACAAGAGGACAGACCTTGAATGTCCATATCTACACCTGTGTCCTGAACCACCCAAAGGTTTAGGGGAAAAGAAAGACAAAACACAGTGCAAAGAAAAAAAAATGGTCTCAGAACATCTCTTATCCCTCTATTGAGATGCATTAATACTTTGGGCCAGCTGTACTGTTATGGACCTGGTGGTTAGGAGCACCCGGCACGACCTGATAGTTAAACTCACACAGGACAAGCTCTGGGATGTGGGAGCTCTGCTGACCGCAACCCCTAATCCTATCACAACAACTAGAAATAGCCGTGGAGCGTTCCTGACACTCCCTAGACGCCTCTTCACAGCCTAAGAGCTAGCTAGCCCTAGAGATAGAAAATAAAGCCTACCTTGCCTCAGAGAAATTCCCCAAAGAAAAAGGCAGCCCCCCACATATATTGACTGTGAGTAAAGATGAAAGTCACAAACGCAGAAATGAAACAGGTTTCAGCAAAGGGAGGCCAGACTTACTAAACAGACAGAGGATAGGAAAGGGATCTTTGCGGTCAGCACAAAAAACTACAAAAGACCACGCAGAGTGTGCAAAAAGACCTCCGCACCGACTAACGGTGCGGAGATGCCACTCTGCATCCCAGAGCTTCCAGCTAGCAAGGCAAAATCATGATATCCAGCTGGACAAGGGAACAATGAACAAATAATAACTAGCAGGAACTTAGCTTCTGCTGAAGTAGACAGGTCACCAGAAAGATCCAAGAGCGAACTGAACCAATGCAGGAACATTGACAGCTGGCATGGAGTAACGATCTGAGTGGAGTTAAATAGAGCAGCCAACCAAAGGATAAACCACGTCACCTGTGTAAGGAACCTCAGAAGCAGCAGCTCCACTCACAGCCACCAGAGGGAGTCCATGGACAGAACTCGCCGAAGTACCATTCACGACCACAGGAGGGAGTTCGACAACAGAATTCACAACAGACCTAGAGTTATTGAATTATGTGTTGTACCACATTATACCCTTGTATAAAACTTTTGAGGGGTCTAGTTTCCAAAATGGGGTCACTTGTGAGGAGCTTCCATTGTTTAGGCACATCAGCGGCTCTCCAATTGCGACATGGTGTCCGCTCTCGATTCCAGCTATTTTTGCTTCTAAACGTCAAAAGATGCTCCTTCCCTTCTGAGCTCTGCCATGCACACAGGCAGTAGTTTTCTCCCACAAATGGAATATTGATGTACTTAGGAGAAGTTGCCCTACAAATTTTGTGGTTCATTTTCTCCTGTTACCCCTTGTGAAAACAAAAATTTAGGGCTAAAATAAAATTTTTGTGAAAAAAGTAAAATGCTCATTTTTTCCTTGCACATGCCGTTAATTCCTGTGAAGTACCTGAAGGGTTAATACACTTCTTAAATGTAGTTTTGTGGACTTTGAGGGGTGCAGTTTTTAGAAAGGTGTCACTTTTCTGTATTTTCTGTCATATAGGCCCCCCAAGTCACTTCAAATGTGATGTGGTCCCTAAAAAAAATGGTTTCGAAAATGTTGTAAAAATGAGAAATTGATGATCAACTTTTAACCCTTCTACCTTCCTAACAAAAAAATATGTCTTAAAAATGATGCAGATGTAAAGTAGACATGTGGGAACTATTATTTTTTAACTATTTTGTGTGGTATAACTCTCTGATTCAAAGGCATAAAAATGTAAAGTTTGAAAATTGTGAAAATTTTCATTTTTTTGTGAAATTTTTTATATTTTCATAAATACACTATCATGAATTACAATATTTCCAGAAAAAGTAATTTCAGAATCGGTGGGATCCGTTGAAGTGTTACAGAGTTATTACCACATAAATTGACACTGATCAGATTTTAAAAATTTAGCCTGGTCATTAAGGTTAAAATCAGCTCCGTCACTGAAAGGGGTTAATTTGGAGAAGTTCTGCTGACTTTATGGTGTTGTTAGTGAATATTTGTCGCTTTGCTACAATGCCAAAAATATATCTCCTATAAATATTAGATGGACACAAACCCCAATGTTCATCATTGACCACTGGCTCTAAAAAGTCTGGGGGTCCACACTTTGATCAGAGGAAGCTTATGCCTTGAAACAGTACTTCCCAGCCCCTGGATAAAGGAATCTCAAGACTTACTGTCTGGCTCTCAGAGCGGATCACTAATGTAATTACCTGGTCACTGCAGGAAGCCTCTACTTCCATGGAGGTTGAAGTGTCAAGTTCCCCGGTTATAATTAGTTTCTCACTTCCCTAGTTATAATTAATCCATGTGTTCAATGTGAGGGTTATATGTCCCCTATCTGGAGATTTCTTTCTGGATTTTAATTTTCCTCTATGACACTCACCAAAAACTGACGGTGGCAACAAAACTTTATTTCTCCTTCACCACATTGGGGGACACAGGACCCTGGGTGTTATGCTGCTGTCACTAGGAGGCTGACACTAAGTTGAGACAAAAAGAGTTAGCTCCCCCCCTGCAGTATACACCCTCACGCTGGCATCCAGAGACCCAGTTCAAGCTTAGTGTCCGTAGGAGGCACACTGGATTTAACCTTTTCTTACCGGATGAAGGAGCGACAGAACCTTTCGAGGCTCCGATCTCCCCGAACCAACAACAGGCGAGCACGGGATTTTTACCTCTCCGTATCCTCTCCTGCGACGTGGGATGTTACTGCCTGAGCTGATTTTTTGGGGGCGACGGGCCCCTTCAAGGGCACCGATCTCCCCCCTCCTAACAGACGAGCACATGGAGTGTACTCCATGTATCCTCTTCTACAGCCAGGCCTATTGTCGCACACTCTGCCCTGCCCACCAGGTTTTACCCTTGGCTGTTCAGAGGCTCTCTGCATTGTGGCGTCCGTGCAGCCCCCACTGCATTACCACTGAGAAAGTGGATGATGGAAGGAGGCGGACGGTTCCTCTCCACCCCTCTCTTATGGGGATGGTGGATAGAGGATTCCCCAACCCTGCACCGTCCTAACTACACCGGGCACAGCTAACCTGCTGCAAGCTGCTCCGCAATTCCCCTCCATACGGGGTAAGTGCCACCTGGGGGGTTCGGTATTTCCGGCGGTTCTGGATAGCTCATCTGTCAGGGTCCCCGCAGGGCTGCTATGCGCGTTTTTCCGGCGGTCCGCAGCTGCGCGCCGGGCCGAAGCCATAAATTTAGTCCCTGGCTTCGGCCTAGTGCGGGCCGCATCCTGATAGGCCCCGCCCACCGCTCGCATCATCTTGCGTCTCCGCCCCCGGACCTGGCGCTTCTCACTCTCTGCAAGATTACCCTCACAACCCCCGGCGGCCATCTTTTTTCCTCTGCATGCCACAGCTCCATCAATTCTGCACGTGCCAGCGTTTTTTTCTTCTGGACGCCGGTCTTCTCTTGTATCAGCACCACTTCATCTTTTGCGGGACACAGAACCCGGGTAAGGAGACCGCATTAGGTGCTTCCCTGCAGCGATACCCTCGCTTCCACCTAGCAGCGTTTCCTGTTACTTATATTGGGGTACATCATGTCGCAGCCAAGGGCCAAAAAGACCACCAAGGTGCATACTACCTTTTTTACTGCATGTACCACCTGCCAGGCTCCACTTCCTTGGCCTCATAGTTCCCCTCTCTGCTCAGCCTGCGATGCCCAATGTACCCAGGAGCCCTCCGCCGTCACCAACCCCAGTGTATCTAACCCCCCTGAGTGGGCCGCGTCACTGTCACAGTCCATGGATTCTTTAGCCAAAGCGATTAAATCCCTTCATGATCCCTCTGGGGAGCGGGGTACTCTTTTTCCGGGGTTAAGAGATCCCTCCATAACAGGGGAATCGTCGGCCAGCAGGGGCCGCTCTCACCGGAAGGAGATACGGTCATCCAAAAAACGGATCCGAACTACCTCTCCTGAGCATTCACCACGCCATTCAGCCTCTGGTAGCTCCACTTCTCACTCACCTTCTCCAGGGGTTCGCAGCGATCATGACTCTGAGTATGAGTCTGATGCATCCTTAGATCCGGATTCTCTGGAGTTTAGATCTACTGTTGACTCCCTCATTGAGGCAGTCAATCATGAGCTAAAAGTGGACGATGACCCTAATTCTGCTCCAGATCATTCGGTTTCCTTTACGAGAACCAAGCATTCCCATAAGGTTTTTGCCTCTCATCCAGATTTCCTGGATATAGTCCGGCGACACAGGGAGCGACCAGATAAGCGCTTTATGGGCAAAAAGGCTCTGGAATCGAAGTATCCCTTTTCCGCAGATCTTGTTAAAGATTGGACGGAACCTCCACTAGTGGATCCGCCGGTATCGCGCTTGGCTACCAAAACGCTCTTATCCGTACCTGATGGGGCTTCAATTAAAAATCCCACAGAACGCCAGTTAGATTCCCTGGCTCACTCAGTGTATGAAGCCTCAGGTTCCTCTCTATCTCCTTCCTTCGCTACGGCTTGGGTCGCCAAAGCAATGGTTTTCTGGGCAGATGCCCTTGCAAAATCCATTCAGGAACAGGATCTTCCATCTGGGGCAGCAGATTTTGCCAAACAAATTGCCATGGCTGGAGATTATGTGATGTACGCGTCTTTAAATGCCGCGGACTGTGCGGCAACTGCGGCTTCAAACTCCATCACCATTAGGATAGCTATTTGGCTTAGAGAGTGGCGCACAGATTCCTCCTCAAAAAAGTCTCTGATTTCCCTTCCCTTTCAGAGCGGACGTCTCTTTGGAGAAAAGTTAGACCAGATATTTCCGATGCTACAGGTGGGAAGAGCAAGTTCCTCCCGCAACACAGGCCTAAAGCTGCCTTTCAGCACCAACAATACTTTAGTTTTCGTCCCTTTTGCAGTAGCCCATTCTGGTCCAACTCCACAGCCTCGTCCAGATCAGAACGATCTCCACGCACAGACAGAGACACTAGACCTTCATACGGGCCGAATCAGTCCTGGCGAGGAAAGCCTAGACAACCCAGAACCAGAGGGTCCAGGCCTGCCAGATTTCCTTTACAATGACTCGGGGAGTATTCCAGTCGACACCTCCAAAGTAGGCGGATGCCTGCTTCTTTTTCAACAAGTCTGGCTTTCCGTCATCCACGACGAATGGGTCAGAGATCTGGTGTCTTCTGGTTACAAAATAGAATTCTCCGCCAACCCTCCAGCACGGTTTTTCCCCTCTCGTCTCCCAAGTTCAATCTCGCGCACTTTACCGTGCCATCGAATCCCTCCGCCAAAACGGGGTCATTGTTCGGGTCTCAGAACACCAGACTTTCAGAGGTTTTTACTCAAACCTCTTCATCGTTCCAAAAAAGGACGGAACGGTGCGCCCTATTTTGGACCTGAAGCTCCTAAACAAGTACGTAAAAGTTCGGCACTTCAGGATGGAGTCCCTCCGGTCAGTCATTTCCTCAATGGAGACAGGAGAGTTCCTAGCATCAATAGACATCAAAGATGCTTATCTTCATATCCCAATCTTCCCGCCACATCAAAGGTTCCTCCGTTTTGCCATCCTAGAGGACCATTTTCACTTCACAGCCTTAGCCTTCGGCCTTGCCACTGCGCCCAGGGTATTCAGAAAGGTCATGGCGGCTGTCATGGCCATTCTTCACTCCCGAGGAGTGGTCGTGTTGCCATACTTAGACGACCTCCTGATAAAAGGTCTGTCTTATCAGGCCTGCGAGGCAAGCGTCCGCATTACCTTGGATTCTCTTTCGCGCCTGGGCTGGTTAATCAACTTGGACAAGTCCTCCCCCATTCCTGCCCGACGGATCGCTTTCCTAGGCATGATCCTGGAAACGTCAAAGGGGCTGGTCTTGCTCCCTCGGTCCAAGGCCCAAGAGCTTCAGCAGGGAGCTCAGACGCTCTGTCGTCCTCGTCCGCAGTCCATTCGGTTTGCCATGAAGATCCTGGGAAAAATGGTGGCCGCAATAGAAGCGGTTCCCTTTGCTCAACTCCATCTCTGCCCCTTACAACAGGCTCTGCTGGACAATTGGGACAGGAGTCCCTTATCCCTCGATCGGCCATGTCCTCTGTCTCAACGGATCAGGGGAATAGCTATGGAGGATACCCACTAAATTAAAACATAACCTTTAATAAATATAAATAAAAAACTCGCATCCTAACACAACACATATATAAACAAAACACACGTGCTCAGGTGAACCAGTGCTCGAGATAAAAAAATTGGATCAGTCTTACCAATTTAAATGGACACATGGAGAAAATCCCTCAAGTTCCATGAGGGTGGTGGTTCCAAATGCTATGGGCCAAGGGTAGGGAAAGATACACTGCCACTGTCTTCCCTGTGAACCCTTTGAAGAGCTCCTGTCCTGACAAGGACAGGCCCCGAGTGAGCCCTACTATGGGAACCCACCAACCAAAATGTAGCCCTAAATGTCTCTCTTCTCCCTACGCGTTTCAACTCCAATGGGGGAGCATCATCAGGGGAGTTATGCAATTAAGGAGATGCCAATGGGTCCCCTCAATAGTCCAAGGCAGGACAGTCCATAGAAGTCCATACAAGTCCGTATGAGTCCGTATCAGATGGGTCCAGCAGTGGCTGGAAAATCCCAAAGAGGTCAAGAGTGCTTGCTGTGTCTGCAGCTTAGGTAAGTCCTGACATACTGACCGTGAAGCCCCCCTTATAGCAATGCTTATTGTTCAGCTGAAGTAAATAGCCCCCTGATTAGTCAAACATAGCTACATACCGGATCCTAGCTGTACAGCCGCGCCATTGTATTCGGGAAACGAGATCAGGATCCACGGATCAGGAAAACCCTCAAATGGTGGACTCTAGGATCATCTCTCTTTCAGGGGAGGTCTTTTCTCCTGATCCGCTGGCTGGTGGTAACTACCGACGCCAGTCTCCTCGGTTGGGGAGCGGTGTTTCGACACCACACTGCCCAGGGGCGTTGGACAATTCGTGAGTCGAGACTTCCTATAAACATCTTGGAGATTCGAGCGATCAGACTTGACCTGAGACGTTTTTCACTTCCTGCTCGCGGGTCGAATTCAATCGGACAACGTCACAGTGGTGGTGTACATAAACCATCAGGGGATACCCGCAGCAGGGCGGCATTGCAGGAGGTCTCCCACATTCTCCATTGGGCCGAGGCCAACCACTCCACCATTTCCGCAATGCACATTCCAGGCGTCGAGATCTGGGCTGCGGATTTTCTCAGCCGTCAGGGTCTCGCCTCGGGGGAGTGGGAACTCCATCCAGTGGTTTTCCGGCAAATCTGCCTTCGCTGGGGAGCTCTGAACATGGATCTGATGGCGTCCAGACTGAATGCCAAAGTTCCCAACTTCATAGCACGTTCTCGGGATCCCAAGGCCATCGGGGTGGATGCACTGATATCCCCATGGCATCGGTTCCGACTCCCGTACGTGTTTCCTCCGCTTCCCTTACTGCCGAAAGTGATCCGAAAAATCACGACTGAGGGGGTTCCGGTGATTCTTGTCGCCCCGGATTGGCCACGTCGCGCGGTACGCGGAGCTCGTTCAACTCGTATCCGACGTCCCCTGGCAGTTACCAGACTGCCAAGATCTGCTTCGCCAAGGGCCGATCTACCACCAGAGCTCAGGGGCCCTACGTTTAACGGCGTGGCTGTTGAAAACTGGATTCTAACTCAAGCTGGTTTCTCCCAGCAGGTCATTCCCACCATGATAAGCGCTTGCAAAGTGTCTTCCGCTTGCATTTATCACTGCACCTGGAAAATCTTCTCATGGTGCAGGCTCCGCAGTCGCCCTCCGCTTGTTTTCTCAATTCCTTCCATTTTGGATTTTCTCCAGTCCGGCTTGGATTACGGCCTGGCGCTCAGTTCCCTCAAGGGTCAGATCTCAGCATTATCTGTGTTGTTCCAACGTAAGATTGCTGCCAACTTGCAAGTCAGGACCTTCATTCAAGGGGTCTCCCACGTGGTACCTCCCTACAGAATGCCGTTAGAGACCTGGGATCTCAATTTGGTTCTGAGTGTTCTTCAGGAATCTCCGTTTGAACCTCTGCAGGATGTCCCGCTGACTGTCCTCTCCTGGAAGGTGGCCTTCCTTGTAGCGGTAACATCTATCAGGCAGGTCTCAGAGTTGGCCGCACTATCCTGCCGGGCGCCTTTCCTTTCCTTCCACCAGGACAAAGTAGTTCTATGCCCATCTCCGGCTTTTCTCCCTAAGGTGGTTTCATCTTTCCACCTTAATGAAGATATCATTCTTCCCTCCTTCTGCCCACAGCCAAAACATAGGGTCGAAAAGGCCCTTCACACCCTGGATGTGGTATGGGCCGTTAGGAGGTACATTTCTAGAACTGCTCCTTTCCGCAAATCAGACTCCCTCTTTGTGCTCCCGGAGGGTCACAAAAATGGTTTAGCCGCGTCTAAGGCCACGATAGCCAGATGGATCCGTTCAGCTATTCAAGAATCCTATCGAGTCAGGGGCAGTCCTATTCCGGCGGGGATTAGAGCACACTCTACTCGGTCGATGGGTGCTTCCTGGTCCATCCGGCGCCAGGCAACGGCGGAGCAGGTTTGCAAGGCCGCAACATGGTCTAGCCTGCATACTTTCACAAGGCACTACAATGTCCACATTCAATCTTCTGCGGATGCGGCCCTTGGCAGACATATTCTGCAGGCGGCCGTCGCGGATTTATAGTCAGATGGTACACGGAGTTATTTGGTTGTATTGTTTCCCACCCAGGGACTGCTTTGGGACATCCCAGGGTCCTGTGTCCCCCAATGTGGTGAAGGAGAAATAGGGATTTTTGTGTACTCACCGTAAAATCCTTTTCTCCGAGCCACTCATTGGGGGACACAGGACCCACCCTGTTAGCCTTACGGCTCGTTACCTTTTTGGTTCTTGACTTTCTCTAACATGTTACACTCTAATGTTATGTAATATATTGTTATTAATCTCCTACTGCTTTTGCACTGAACTGGGTCTCTGGAAGCCGCGTTAGGGTGTATACTGCAGGGGAGGAGCTCTTTTTGTCTCAACTTAGTGTCAGCCTCCTTGTGACATCAGCATAACATCCAGGGTCCTGTGTCCCCCATGAGTGGCTCGGAGAAAAGGATTTTATGGTGAGTACACAAAAATCCCTATTTTGCCTTTCCTGTGTAATTATACATGGAAATATAGGAAGGATTTCACTGGGTGTTACCAGCCTTCTTGTCATGGGGTTCACCATTACTGTCTCACACTCCTACATTTAGGGTATGTTCACACAATGGTTTTATTTTTCAATCTTTTTTCTTTTTCCTTCAGATTTTCTCCAAAAAACGCCCTTAGGCCAGGGTCACACTCGAGCGAGTTTCTCGCATCAATACCCGGCACAGCCACCAGCACTCGGGACTGGAGCGTGCGGATGCATGTATTTCTATGCAGCTGCACGCTCTGGTATCAAGTGCCGGTGGTAGTGCCAGGTTTTGATGTGAGCGACTCTTTCAAGTTTCTCACATCACACTCGCAAGTGTGACTCCGGCCTTAAAAGGAATCACAAAACAAAAAAGATTTCCTATACATGTCCATTAATATACAACTTTCTGTTCATTCGTTCAGTGTTTTGATTTTTTTTTAACCTCTTCCGCTTTCCAGAAAAAAAAGTGAGCATAATGCTGCTCCATATTTTACAGATATCAATAAGTGTTAGGCAGTGATGGGTATTATATGCAACGGTTGCTATGTATCCCCCAGGATGCGCAAAGAAGCGTATTAAGGCCCCTGGAGTGCATTGCAGTCACAGGTATAGCTGTGGTTGCAATGCAGAATAAAAGTTTTGGTCTTGGACAAGCTGTTTGCCCAAAGCAGATTTAAGGAAACCCAGCATGAGTTTTTTATTTTTGGAGCGAACTACAGGATGGTAATGGTGTGGTTCGCTCCCTCCAGCTGGGTCTTACACATGGCCCATAGCCACAAAAACTGTGCAGTAAAGGGTTTGAGTGTGTCAGTGTCTGTTTACAAGCGACAGAGAAGGTGGCTCTGCAACAGCCGGCTAGTGTGAGATAACATAGAGCCAAGAGCAGCGAACTCCTGGCACCCCTCAGTGTGACATGGTGGTGCAGTCGCCCTCGGCAACCGGTCTCGGATACGAACTGTTGTAACGCCCCGGCTGCGATCCGGAGGATACCGTGTGCTGTTCATTTTGTGAGTTTAGGACATTAAATATGCTTGCTTTGAATTTACCTGGGTCACTGCCTCATTATTGATTGGTGTGAACTCTGCTGCTCTACAGAAGGCAAAGAAAAATTCACGCCTGGGAGATGCCTGGGCATCTTTTGAGTGCTGTGTTTGCGTTTTAGAGAAGTTTTTGACAAAAAAAAAAATCATCTTTTTATTAATTAATGGATTTCAAAAGTGAGAAATCACCAAAATAATGCTCAAAAAACATTTACAGAAAACACCTAAAAAAACATTAACCGAATGCTTCAGGAACAAAAATAGCAACGGAAACGTGGCATTGACCATCTGAACAAAACGTTGTGTGAATACGTCCTGAAGGTTGTCATGTCATACAGTGCGCCTGAGAGACTCCTGAAAAAGGGCAGCCTGGGAAGCAGGTGAGGCCAATATGGCTACTGACAAAATGGTGGTTCCACTGTATGTGAAATACAATGTAACATAGTAACATAGTTAGTAAGGCTGAAAAAAGACATTTGTCCATCCAGTTCAGCCTATATTCCATCCTAATAAATCCCCAGATCTGCGTCCTTCTACAGAACCTAATAATTGTATGATACAATATTGTTCTGCTCCAGGAAGACATCCAGGCCTCTCTTGAACCCCTCGACTGAGTTCGCCATCACCACCTCCTCAGGCAAGCAATTCCAGATTCTCACTGCCCTAACAGTAAAGAATCCTCTTCTATGTTGGTGGAAAAACCTTCTCTCCTCCAGACGCAAAGAATGCCCCCTTGTGCCCGTCACCTTCCTTGGTATAAACAGATCCTCAGCGAGATATTTGTATTGTCCCCTTATATACTTATACATGGTTATTAGATCGTCCCTCAGTCGTCTTTTTTCTAGACTAAATAATCCTAATTTCGCTAATCTATCTGGGTATTGTAGTTCTCCCATCCCATTTATTAATTTTGTTGCCCTCCTCTGTACTCTCTCTAGTTCCATTATATCCTTCCTGAGCACCGGTGCCCAAAACTGGACACAGTACTCCATGTGCGGTCTAACTAGGGATTTGTACAGGGGCAGTATAATGCTCTCATCATGTGTATCCAGACCTCTTTTAATGCACCCCATGATCCTGTTTGCCTTGGCAGCTGCTGCCTGGCACTGGCTGCTCCAGGTAAGTTTATCATTAACTAGGATCCCCAAGTCCTTCTCCCTGTCAGATTTACCCAGTGGTTTCCCGTTCAGTGTGTAATGGTGATATTGATTCCTTCTTCCCATGTGTATAACCTTACATTTATCATTGTTAAACCTCATCTGCCACCTTTCAGCCCAAGTTTCCAACTTATCCAGATCCATCTATAGCAGAATACTATCTTCTCTTGTATTAACTGCTTAAGGCTACGTTCACACTAGCGTTCTGCTAGTGTGCGTCGCCTTAGCGTCGGGCGACGCAGCGGCGACGCACGCGTCATGCGCCCCTATGTTTAACATGGGGGACGCATGCGTTTTTGTGTGTTGCGTTTTGCAACACTTGCGTCTTTTTTGCCGCTAGCGTCGGACCAAGAAAACGCAGCAAGTTGCATTTTTCTTGCGTCCGATTTTCGGCAAAAAACGACGCACGCGTCGCAAAACGCAGCGTTTTTGCGTGCGTTTTGCCGCGTTTTTGTGTGCGTCGTGCGACGCAGCGGCGCGCAACGCTAGTCTGAACGTAGCCTTACATAGTTTTGTATCATCTGCAAATATCGATATTTTACTGTGTAAACCTTCTACCAGATCATTAATGAATATGTTGAAGAGAACAGGTCCCAATACCGACCCCTGCGGTAGCCCACTGGTCACAGCGACCCAGTTAGAGACTATACCATTTATAACCACCCTCTGCTTTCTATCACTAAGCCAGTTACTAACCCATTTACACACATTTTCCCCCAGACCAAGCATTCTCATTTTGTGTACCAACCTCTTGTGCGGCACGGTATCAAACGCTTTGGAAAAATCGAGATATACCACGTCCAATGACTCACCGTGGTCCAGCCTATAGCTTACCTCTTCATAAAAACTGATTAGATTGGTTTGACAGGAGCGATTTCTCATAAACCCATGCTGATATGGAGTTAAACAGTTATTCTCATTGAGATAATCCAGAATAACATCCCTCAGAAACCCTTCAAATATTTTACCAACAATAGAGGTTAGACTTACTGGCCTATAATTTCCAGGTTCACTTTTAGAGCCCTTTTTGAATATTGGCACATTTGCTATGCGCCAGTCCTGCGGAACAGACCCCTTCGCTATAGAGTCCCTAAAAATAAGAAATAATGGTTTATCTATTACATTACTTAGTTCTCTTAGTACTCGTGGGTGTATGCCATCTGGACCCGGAGATTTATCTATTTTAATCTTATTTAGCCGGTTTCGCACCTCTTCTTGGGTTAGATTGGTGACCCTTAATATAGGGTTTTCATTGTTTCTTGGGATTTCACCTATAATAATAATAATAATTTTTATTTATATAGCGCCAACATATTCCGCAGCGCTTTACAAATTATAGAGGGGACTTGTACAGACAATAGACATTACAGCATAACAGAAATACAGTTCAAAACAGATACCAGGAGGAATGAGGGCCCTGCTCGCAAGCTTACAGACTATGAGGAAAAGGGGAGACACGAGAGGTGGATGGTAACAATTGCTTTAGTTATTCGGACCGGCCATAGTGTAAGGCTCGGGTGTTCATGTAAAGCTGCATGAACCAGTTAACTGCCTAAGTATGTAGCAGTACAGACACAGAGGGCTATTAACTGCATAAAGTGAATTAGAACATGATGCGAGGAACCTGTTTTTTTTTTTTTTTTATATAAATAGGCCACACAGGGATCGTTAGGTTAATGCATTGAGGCGGTAGGCCAGTCTGAACAAGTGAGTTTTTAGGGTACGCTTAAAACTGTGGGGATTGGGGATTAATCGTATTAACCTAGGTAGTGCATTCCAAAGAATCGGCGCAGCACGTGTAAAGTCTTGGAGACGGGAGTGGGAGGTTCTGATTATTGAGGATGCTAACCTGAGGTCATTAGCGGAGCGGAGGGCACGGAAAGGGTGGTAGACTGAGACCAGAGAGGAGATGTAGGGTGGTGCAGAGCCATGGAGTGCTTTGTGGATGAGGGTAGTAGTTTTGTACTGGATTCTGGAGTGGATGGGTAACCAGTGTAATGACTGGCACAAGGTAGAGGCATCGGTGTAACGGTTAGTGAGGAATATGATCCTGGCAGCAGCATTCAGGACAGATTGGAGTGGGGAAAGTTTGGTAAGAGGGAGGCCGATTAGTAGAGAGTTACAATAGTCCAGACGAGAATGAATAAGTGAAACAGTAAGAGTTTCACCTAGCATTTCATTTTCCACCGTGAATACCGTGGAGAAGAAGGTGTTTAATATGTTAGCTTTTTCTTCGTCATCTACAACCATTCTTTCCTCACTATTTTTTAAGGGGACTACATTTTCAGTTTTTATTCTTTTACTATTGATATAGTTGAAGAACAGTTTGGGATTAGTTTTACTCTCCTTAGCAATGTGCTTCTCTGTTTCCTTTTTGGCAGCTTTAATTAGTTTTTTAAATAAAGTATTTTTCTCCCCATAGTTTTTTAGAGCTTTAGAGTTTTTTTAGAGCTTCAATGGTGCCATCTTTCTTTTTCTATCAGTCAGGAGGACAGACGGACTGACAGGACAGGCTGGAAGGACGGACTGACAGGACAGGCTGGAAGGACGGACTGACAGGACAGACTGGATGGACTGACAGGACAGACTGGGAGGATGGACTGGGAGGACAGACTGGGAGGATGGACTGACAGGACAGACTGGGAGGACGGACTGACAGGACAGACTGGGAGGACGGACTGGGAGGACAGACTGGGAGGATGGACTGACAGGACAGACTGGGAAGACATGCTATAAAATGAAATATCGTATGCACTACCGGAGAAGGTGCCGGGGTAGGTTCCCACACCGTGTGTCAATAAAGTAAATCACACCTGGCACTCAACTTAAGGTGAACTTCTTTTGTGTTTATTACAGCAAAAGAAAAATGAGACGTTTCGGCCTGTATTGGCCTTCTTCAGTAACGTGCTGCCTAATGGGGCAGGAAATCGTGGTGATTTGTGTGGCGCCTATATGTCATATATATAAGTATCAGTATACAGTTAGGTCCATATACAGTTAGGTCCATATATGTTTGGACAGAGACAACATTTTTCTAATTTTGGTTATACACATTACCACAATTAATTTTAAACAAAACAATTCAGATGCAGTTGAAGTTCAGACCTTCAGCTTTCATTTGAGGGTATCCACATTAAAATTGGATGAAGGGTTTAGGAGTTTCAGCTCCTTAACATGTGCCACCCTGTTTTTAAAGAGACCAAAAGAAATTGGACAGATTCAATAATTTTAAATAAAATGTTCATTTTTAGTACTTGATTGAAAACCCTTTGTTGACAATGACTGCCAGAAGCTTTGAACTCATGGACATCACCAGACACTGTTTTTCCTCCTTTTTGATGCTCTGCCAGGCCTTCACTGTGGTGGTTTTCAGTTGCTGTTTGTTTGTGGGCCTTTATGTCTGAAGTTTAGTCTTTAACAAGTGAAATGCATGCTCAATTTTGTTGAGATCAGGTGACTGACTTGGCCATTCAAGAATATTCCACTTCTTTGCTTTAATAAACTCCTGGGTTGCTTTGGCTTTATGTCTTGGGTCATTGTCCATCTGTAGTATGAAATGACGACCTATCAGTTTTGCTGCATTTGGCTGGATCTGAGCACACAGTGTGTCTCTGAATATCTCAGAATTCATTCGGCTGCTTCTGTTTTGTGTCACATCATCAATAAACACTAGTGACCCAGTGCCACTGGCAGCCGTGCATGCCCAAGCCATCACACTGCCTCCGCCGTGTTTTACAGATGATGTGGTATGCTTTGGATCATGAGCTGTACCACGCCTTCGCCATACTTTTCTCTTTCCATCATTCTGGTAGAGGTTGATCTTGGTTTCATCTGTCCAAAGAATGTTATTCCAGAACTGTGCTGGCTTTTTTAGATGTTTGTTTGCAAAGTCCAGTCTAGCCTTTTTATTCTTGATGCTTATGAGTGGTTTGCACCGTGCAGTGAACCCTCTGTATTTACTTTCATGCAGTCTTCTCTTTATGGTAGATTTGTATATTGATACGCCTACCTCCTGGAGAGTGCTGTTCTCTTGGTTGGCTGTTGTGAAAGGGTTTCTCTTCACCATGGAGATTATTCTGCGATCATCCACCACTGTTGTCTTCCGTGGGCGCCCAGGTCTTTTTGCATTGATGAGTTCACCAGTGCTTTCTTTCTTTCTCAGGATGTACCAAACTGTAGATTTTGCCACTCCTAATATTGTAGCAATTTCTCGGTTGGGTTTGTTCTGTTTTCGCAGCTTAATGATAGCTTGTTTCACCTGCATGGAGAGCTCCTTTGACCGCATGTTTGCTTCAGAGCAAAACCTTCCAAATGCAAGCACCACAACTCAAATCAACTCCAGGCCTTTTATCTGCTTAATTGAGAATGCCATAACGAAGGGATTGCCCACACCGGTCCATGAAATAGCCTTGGAGTCAATTGTCCAATTACTTTTGGTCCCTTTAAAAACAGGGTGGCACATGTTAAGGAGCTTAAACTCCTAAACCCTTCATCCAATTTTAATGTGGATACCCTCAAATGAAAGCTGAAAGTCTGAACTTCAACTGCATCTGAATTGTTTTGTTTAAAATTAATTGTGGTAATGTCTATAACCAAAATTAGAAAAATGTTGTCTCTGTCCAAATATATATGGACCTAACTGTATATTTGGACAGAGACAACATTTTTGTAATTTTGGTTATAGACATTACCACAATGAATTTTAAACAAAACAATTCAGATGCAGTTGAAGTTCAGACTTTCAGCTTTCATTTGAGGGTATCCACATTAAAATTGGATGAAGGGTTTAGGAGTTTTAGCTCCTTAACATGTGCAACCCTGTTGGTAAAGGGACCAAAAGTAATTGGACAGATTCAATAATTGTAAATAAAATGTTCATTTCTAGTACTTGGTTGAAAACCCTTTGTTGGCAATGACTGGCTGAAGTCTTGAACTCATGGACATCACCAGACGCTGTGGTTCCTCCTTTTTGATGCTCTGCCAGGCCTTCACTGCGGTGGTTTTCAGTTACTGTTTGTTTGTGGGCCTTTCTGTCTGAAGTTTAGTCTTTAACAAGTGTAATACATGCTCAATTGGGTTGAGATCAGGTGATTGACTTGGCCATTCAAGAATATTCCACTTCTTTGCTTTAATAAACTCCTGGGTTGCTTTGTCTTTATGTTTTGGGTCATTGTCCATCTGTAGTATGAAACGACAACCAATCAGTTTGGCTGCATTTGGCTGGATCTGGGCACACAGTATGTCTCTGAATACCTTAGAATTTATTCGGCTGCTTCTGTCCTGTGTCACATCATCAATAAACACTAGTGACCCAGTGCCACTGGCAGCCATGCATGCTCAAGCCATCACACTGCCTCCGCCGTGGTTTACAGATGATGTGGATTGCTTTGGATCATGAGCTGTACCACGCCTTCACCATACTTTTCTCTTTCCATCATTCTGGTGGAGGTTGATCTTGGTTTCATCTGTCCAAAGAATGTTCTTCCAGAACTGTGCTGGCTTTTTTAGATGGTTTTTAGTAGAGTTGAGCGACCTTGACCTTTTTAGAGTCGAGCCGGGTTTCGCGAAACCCGACTATCTCAAAAGTCGGGTCGAGTGAAATCGGCCGATTATGACGTAAAGTCGGGATCGACCGAAACACGAAACCCAATGCAAGTCAATGGGGCAGCATAGTCTGCAGTGAGTGGGGGCCAGGAAAACACCTAGAGTGCCCATTTTAATGTCAAAACCATCCATTCTTCTTAATGAAGCTTGTCAAGCGTAATTTACCTTATAATAATTGTAAGGCATTTGAAATTGGGGGTCATTTGGCTAAAGTTGTGGTGGGTAGGGCTGGTTCAAGTAATTAGTGGGCCCAGGAAATCTGGACCACGTCACGGCAGTGGAGCAGGGAGAGGTAAGTATTTCAACTTTGCAAGTGCTGTGAACCTGAGCAAGCAGGGGGGGCCCACTCGTTGGCATTGGCACTGGCACAGGGCCCCTCAAAGTACAGCGGTGTGTTTGCACGGCGGGGGCGCCTCCCACCGGCAGCAACACTTTTGCGTACTATGAGAGGCCCTGTGCCAGTGACGTCGCCAACTAGTATTCCTCCCCCCACCTGATGAAGGAACCTGCACTTTCATCTGCACCTTCCTCTTTGTCCCCGTGTAAGGTGGTATGGTATGCGGGAAGAGCAACCTGACTTTCAGCAGGGTCACAATG
Source organism: Ranitomeya imitator (assembly GCF_032444005.1). Taxonomy (NCBI): domain Eukaryota; kingdom Metazoa; phylum Chordata; class Amphibia; order Anura; family Dendrobatidae; genus Ranitomeya; species Ranitomeya imitator. Next base: position 132,134,712 of record NC_091284.1, read on the forward strand.
TTGTTGTGTAGCGTGCACAGGGAATGTTGCGTTATGGGTCAATGTACCAGCAGACTCATCTATCACTGGCTGGGCAATGGGCAGGATGAGGAGGAAACACAGATATAGGCCCAAAGAATAAAGTTGGCTAAATGCAGTTCAAAATTGGTAACACAGGAATAACCAGGGGGCATTGCAGTGGAGGACAACTGGAATGAGAGGCTGACACAGAGAGTAGGCCCAAATCAGTAAGTAGTCGAAATGCAGTTCAAAATTGGCAACCGTAGTAAACAGGCGGCACAGCTTTGTTCAGTGGAGGAGAACAGCAAGGAGTGGCAGACACCGATAGTAGGCCCCAACCCAACTAGTAGGCCAAATGCAGTCTAACATTAACAACTACTTAACGAGCGCCTGAAAACGGAATTTCAGGACAGGAAACCAGGAGAACAGCAAGGAGTGGCAGACACCAATAGTAGGCCCCAAACCAACTAGTACGCCAAATGCAGTTGTTCCGTTTAACCACAATTTAATGAGAGCCTGAAGATAGAAGTTCAGGAAAGGCAACCTGGAGAACACCTTGGAGTGGAACACACCATCTCTCTACACCCCATACCCAATTTGTAGGCCTAATGCAGTGTAGTTTCCAAGAACTACTAAACGAGAGCCGGAAGATCGAAGCTCAGGAAAGGCAACCTGGAGAACACCTTGGAGTGGAACACACCATCTCTCTACACCCCATACCCAATTTGTAGGCCTAATGCAGTGTAGTTTCCAAGAACTACTAAACGAGAGCCGGAAGATCGAAGCTCAGGAAAGGCAACCTGGAGAACACCTTGGAGTGGAACACACCATCTCTCTACACCCCATACCCAATTTGTAGGCCTAATGCAGCGTAGTTTCCAACAACTACTAAACGAGAGCATGAAGATCGAAGCATTGGCGAGGAAACCTGGGGAACACCTTGGAGTGGAACACACCATCTCTCTACACCCCATACCCAATTTGTAGGCCTAATGCAGCGTAGTTTCCAACAACTACTAAACGAGAGCCGGAAGATCGAAGCTCAGGAAAGGCAACCTGGAGAACACCTTGGAGTGGAACACACCATCTCTCTACACCCCATACCCAATTTTTAGGCCTAATGCAGTGTAGTTTCCAACAACTACTAAACGAGAGCCGGAAGATCGAAGCTCAGGAAAGGCAACCTGGAGAACACCTTGGAGTGTAACACACCATCTCTCTCCACCCGATACCCATTTTGTAGGCCTAATGCAGTGTAGTTTTCTACAACTACTAAACGAGAGTCGGAAGACCGAAGCAATGGCAAGGAAACCTGGGGAACACCTTGGAGTGTAACACACCATCTCTCTCCACCCCATACCCAATTTGTAGGCCTAATGCAGCCTACTTTCCGACAACTACTAAACGAGAGCATGAAGATCGAAGCTCAGGAAAGGCAACCTGGGGAACACCTTGGAGTGTAACAAACCCTCTCTCTACACCACGGAAGGGCTGATTCTTAGGAAGGAAGGCTGTCGGAAAGAAGCAGGGCGCGTCCGAGGGTGATTATATTCTTATTAGGTATATACTCACCCTCGGACGCGCCCTGCTTCTTTATTTGTTATGAATGTTTATTTGCAATGTGGTTTTGACTTACTCTATTTTTTTGGTAAATAATGATTTTATTATTTTCATTGTTTTGCATCTTCTTGGCAATAATATAAAGAAGACGCGACAGGACAACACTCGGTGGATGCCATATCTGTGTTTTAAATTGAAAAAAACTTTCAGTTAACTACTTGCAGGAGAAAGTTATTGTAGCTGGTGGCCATTTTTAGTACTGTACCAGATTTTTGTTGTATGTGTTTGTTTTTAATGTTAAAATGTCTGTATTTGATATCTCTCCAGTATTTTCTTTTTTATAAGCAAAATACTTATTTTTATATTTTCTGATGTTGGTTCAAGGGGTACACGGGCAGCAGTAGACAGGTCAGTGGAGGCCTAGTGGAAGGAGGGACCGCAGACAGGCTTGGAAGCCCTAACATAATAAATTGGGCTGGCTGTAGGCAATTTAAAATTGGTTCCAGGGGAACACGGGCAGCAGTAGACAGGTCAGTGGAGGCCTAGTGGAAGGAGGGACCGCAGACAGGCTTCGAAGCCCTAACATAATAAATTGGGCTGGCTGTAGGCAATTTAAAATTGGTTCCAGGGGAACACGGGCGGCAGTAGACAGGTCAGTGGAGGCCTAGTGGAAGGAGGGACCGCAGACAGGCTTCGAAGCCCTAACATAATAAATTGGGCTGGCTGTAGGCAATTTAAAATTGGTTCCAGGGGAACACGGGCGGCAGTAGACAGGTCAGTGGAGGCCTAGTGGAAGGAGGGACCGCAGACAGGCTTCGAAGCCCTAACATAATAAATTGGGCTGGCTGTAGGCAATTTAAAATTGGTTCCAGGGGAACACGGGCAGCAGTAGACAGGTCAGTGGAGGCCTAGTGGAAGGAGGGACCGCAGACAGGCTTCGAAGCCCTAACATAATAAATTGGGCTGGCTGTAGGCAATTTAAAATTGGTTCCAGGGGAACACGGGCAGCAGTAGACAGGTCAGTGGAGGCCTAGTGGAAGGAGGGACCGCAGACAGGCTTCGAAGCCCTAACATAATAAATTGGGCTGGCTGTAGGCAATTTAAAATTGGTTCCAGGGGAACACGGGCAGCAGTAGACAGGTCAGTGGAGGCCTAGTGGAAGGAGGGACCGCAGACAGGCTTCGAAGGCCTAACATAAGAAAAATGTCAATACAATGGTATTGACAGTGCCAGGCATTGAAGGATGTCAGCGCATAGACTAAACATTGGTGGAGCTGTGAGGGAAAATTTTGCAAGTCGTAGAGCACTGTTTGACCTAGGGGGGGACTGTCTTGTGGCCGGCGGTACAGGCCCAGGGCCCCTCATATTACAACGGTGTGTCTGACGTTGGGTGCGCACCACCACCGCCAGACACTTTATTGTACTATGAGGGACCTAGTGGCAGTGCCGTCGACCAAAAGCGGGCACACCCACCTCTTCAGACAAACAGTACTCTCACGGGTGCTGGAGCTAAGTGGCGATACCATGGCCCCGTGTGGGGACTTTGGCCATTTAGGGAGGTGTTAACATGTCGGATGCTGGACAATCAGGTGCTGCAAATTACGAGATTGGAAAAGTCGTTCAGAATAGTCCACAGGCAAGACCTTTACATAGGAAAGCTAGGTGTCAGCCGGGCAAGGTGGGGCAAAAGATTTCGAAATCCAGTTGTGGTTCATTTTAATGAAGGTTAGATCATCTACATTTTGGGTAGCCAGACGAGTCCTTTTTTCTGTTAGTATTGAACCTGCAGCACTGAATACTCTTTCTGATAGGACACTAGCTGCCGGGCAAGCAAGCTCCTGCAATGCATATTCTGCCAATTCTGGCCAGGTGTCTAATTTTGATGCCCAGTAATCAAATGGGAATGACGGTTGAGGGAGAACATCGATAAGGGATGAAAAATAGTTTGTAACCATACTGGACAAATGTTGTCTCCTGTCACTTTGAATTGATGCTGCAGTACCTGTCCTGTCTGCGGTCATAGCAAAATCACTCCACAACCTGGTCAGAAAACCCCTCTGGCCAACGCCACTTCTGATTTCTGCCCCTCTAACTCCTCTGGTCTGCTGGCCCCTGCAGCTCGTGTGAGAACGATCACGGGCGCTGTGTGCAGGGAATGCCAGAAGCAAACGGTCAACAAGAGTTGATTGTTTGGTTGCTAATATTAGTTCCAAGTTTCATGTGGCATTATATTTTGCAATTTGCCTTTATAGCGAGGATCAAGGAGGCAGGCCAACCAGTAATCGTCATCGTTCATCATATTAGTTATGCGTGTGTCCCTTTTGAGGATACGTAAGGCATAATCCGCCATGTGGGCCAAAGTTCCAGTTCTCAAATCTCCGGTTGTGCTTGGTTGAGGGGCAGTTTCAGGCAAATCCACGTCACTTGTGTCCCTCCAAAAACCAGAACCCGGCCTTGCCGCGCCACCAATTTCCAGTGGCCCCGGAAAAGCTTCCTCATTACAAATATAATCATCCCCATCATCCTCCTCGTCCTCCTCCTCCTCTTCGCCCGCTAACTCGTCCTGTACACTGCCCTGGCCAGACAATGGCTGACTGTCATCAAGGCTTTCCTCTTCCTCAGCTGCAGACGCCTGATCCTTTATGTGCGTCAAACTTTGCATCAGCAGACGCATTAGGGGGATGCTCATGCTTATTATGGCATTGTCTGCACTAACCAGCCGTGTGCATTCCTCAAAACACTGAAGGACTTGACACATGTCTTGAATCTTCGACCACTGCACACCTGACAACTCCATGTCTGCCATCCTACTGCCTGCCCGTGTATGTGTATCCTCCCACAAAAACATAACAGCCCGCCTCTGTTCGCACAGTCTCTGAAGCATGTGCAGTGTTGAGTTCCACCTTGTTGCAACGTCTATGATTAGGCGATGCTGGGGAAGGTTCAAAGAACGCTGATAGGTCTGCATACGGCTGGAGTGTACGGGCGAACGGCGGATATGTGAGCAAAGTCCACGCACTTTGAGGAGCAGGTTGGATAACCCCGGATAACTTTTCAGGAAGCACTGCACCACCAGGTTTAAGGTGTGAGCCAGGCAAGGAATGTGTTTCAGTTGGGAAAGGGAGATGGCAGCCATGAAATTCCTTCCATTATCACTCACTACCTTGCCTCCCTCAAGATCTACAGTGCCCAGCCACGACTGCGTTTCTTTCTGCAAGAACTCGGACAGAACTTCCGCGGTGTGTCTGTTGTCGCCCAAACACTTCATAGCCAATACAGCCTGCTGACGTTTGCCAGTAGCTGCCCCATAATGGGAGACCTGGTGTGCAACAGTGGCAGCTGCGGATGGAGTGGTTGTGCGACTGCGGTCTGTGGACGAGCTCTCGCTTCTGCAGGAGGACGAAGAGGAGGAGGAGGGGGTGCGAACGGCTACAGCCAACTGTTTCCTAGACTGTGGGCTAGGCAGAACTGTCCCAAACTTGCTGTCCCCTGTGGACCCTGCATCCACCACATTTACCCAGTGTGCCGTGATGGAAACGTAACGTCCCTGGCCATGCCTACTGGTCCATGCATCTGTTGTCAGGTGCACCTTTGTGCTCACAGATTGCCTGAGTGCATGGACGATGCGCTCTTTAACATGCTGGTGGAGGGCTGGGATGGCTTTTCTGGAAAAAAGTGTCGACTGGGTAGCTCGTAGCGTGGTACAGCGTAGTCCATCAGGGCTTTGAAAGCTTCGCTTTCAACTAACCGGTAGGGCATCATCTCTAACGAGATTAGTCTAGCTATGTGGGCGTTCAAACCCTGTGTACGCGGATGCGAGGCTAAGTACTTCCTTTTTCTAACCATAGTCTCATGTAGGGTGAGCTGGACTGGAGAGCTGGAGATCGTGGAACTAGCGGGGGTGCCGGTGGACATGGCAGACTGAGAGACGGTGGGAGATGGTATTGTTGCCGCCGGTGTCCTAGATGCAGTGTTTCCTACTACGAAACTGGTGATTCCCTGACCCTGACTGCTTTGGCGTGGCAAAGAAACCTGCACAGATACTGCAGGTGGTGCAGAAAATGGTGGCCCTACACTGCCGGAAGGGATGTTGCGTTGCTGACTAGCTTCATTGGCCGAGGGTGCTACAACCTTAAGGGACGTTTGGTAGTTAGTCCAGGCTTGCAAATGCATGGTGGTTAAATGTCTATGCATGCAACTTGTATTGAGACTTTTCAGATTCTGTCCTCTGCTTAAGGTAGTTGAACATTTTTGACAGATGACTTTGCGCTGATCAATTGGATGTTGTTTAAAAAAATGCCAGACTGCACTCTTTCTAGCATCGGGTACCTTTTCAGGCATTGCAGACTGAGCTTTAACCGGATGGCCACGCTGTCCTCCAACAGGTTTTGGCTTTGCCACGCGTTTTGGGCAAGATACGGGCCCGGCAGATGGAACCTGTTGCGATGTTGATGCCTGCTGCGGCCCCTCCTCCTCCGCTTCAGAACTGCTGCCGCCTGCACCCTGTTCCCCCAATGGCTGCCAATCGGGGTCAAGAACTGGGTCATCTATTACCTCTTCTTGTAGCTCGTGTGCAACTTCGTCTGTGTCACCGTGTCGGTCGGTGGTATAGCGTTCGTGATGGGGCAACATAGTCTCATCAGGGTCTGATTCTTGATCAGCACCCTGCGAGGGCAATGTTGTGGTCTGAGTCAAAGGACCAGCATAGTAGTCTGGCTGTGGCTGTGCATCAGTGCACTCCATGTCAGATTCAACTTGTAATGGGCATGGACTGTTAACTGCTTCACTTTCTAAGCCAGGGACGGTATGTGTAAAGAGCTCCATGGAGTAACCCGTTGTGTCGCCTGCTGCATTCTTCTCTGTTGTTTTTGCTGAAGAGGACAAGGAAGCGACTTGTCCCTGACCGTGAACATCCACTAACGACGCGCTGCTTTGACATTTACCAGTTTCACGACAGGAGGCAAAAGAGCTAGAGGCTGAGTCAGCAAGATAAGCCAAAACTTGCTCTTGCTGCTCCGGCTTTAAAAGCGGGTTTCCTACTCCCAGAAAAGGGAGCGTTCGAGGCCTTGTGTAGCCAGACGACGAACCTGGCTCCACAGCTCCAGACTTAGGTGCAATATTTTTTTTCCGACGACCAGCTGATGCTCCACCACTACCACTACCCTCATTACCAGCTGACAATGAACGCCCCCGGCCACGACCTCTTCCACCAGACTTCCTCATTGTTTTAAAAACGTAAACAAACTAACGGTATTTGTTGCTGTCACACAAATTACACGGTGAGCTATAACTTCAGTATGATTTAGCTACCCCTTTACAGGTGAGACCACAACGAAAATCAGGCACAATGTTACACACTCTGTTGTTGGTGGCAACAAATGAGAGAGATGCCACACACGCAGGACTGTCACTGAAGCACAAATGTAAATATTAATCTCCCACTGATTTGATTTTTTTTTTTTTTTCAGGGAGACTTTAGGAAAAAAAAATAATAGAATAAAATGATTTTTTCAGGAAGAATTTAGAAACCAAATACAATAAAATGATTTTTTCAGGGAGAATTTAGAAAACAAATAAAACAAAAAAAGGCTTTCTATGGCCCACTGAGTGAGAGATGACGCACACAGGAGTCAGGAGTGGCACACAAGCCCAGAGGCCAATATTTATCTCCCACTGATTGATGTAGTGATTTTTTCAGGTAGATTTTGGAACCCAAATCAAGCTAAAAAAATAATAGGCTTTCTATGGCCCACAATTGGAGAGAGAGAGAGAGATGGCACACCCAGGAGTCAAGACTGGCACACAAGCAGAAAGGGCAATATTAATCTCCCACTGATTTGATTTTTTTTTTTTTCAGGGAGACTTTAGGAAAAAACTAATAGAATAAAATGATTTTTTCAGGAAGAATTTAGAAACCAAATAAAATAAAATGATTTTTTCAGGGAGACTTTAGAAAACAAATAAAACAAAAAAAGGCTTTCTATGGCCCACTGAGTGAGAGATGACGCACACAGGAGTCAGGAGTGGCACACAAGCCCAGAGGCCAATATTTATCTCCCACTGATTGATGTAGTGATTTTTTCAGGTAGATTTTGGAACCCAAATCAAGCTAAAAAAATAATAGGCTTTCTATGGCCCACAATTGGAGAGAGAGAGAGAGATGGCACACCCATGAGTCAAGACTGGCACACAAGCAGAAAGGGCAATATTAATCTCCCACTGATTTGATTTTTTTTTTTTTTCAGGGAGACTTTAGGAAAAAAAAATAATAGAATAAAATGATTTTTTCAGGAAGAATTTAGAAACCAAATAAAATAAAATGATTTTTTTCAGGGAGAATTTAGAAAACAAATAAAACAAAAAAAGGCTTTCTATGGCCCACTGAGTGAGAGATGACGCACACAGGAGTCAGGAGTGGCACACAAGCCCAGAGGCCAATATTTATCTCCCACTGATTGATGTAGTGATTTTTTCAGGTAGATTTTGGAACCCAAATCAAGCTAAAAAAATAATAGGCTTTCTATGGCCCACAATTGGAGAGAGAGAGAGAGATGGCACACCCAGGAGTCAAGACTGGCACACAAGCAGAAAGGGCAATATTAATCTCCCACTGATGTGTTTTTTTTTTCTTTTTCAGGGAGACTTTAGGAAAAAAAAATAATAGAATAAAATGATTTTTTCAGGAAGAATTTAGAAACCAAATAAAATAAAATGATTTTTTCAGGGAGAATTTAGAAAACAAATAAAACAAAAAAAGGCTTTCTATGGCCCACTGAGTGAGAGATGATGCACACAGGAGTCAGGAGTGGCACACAAGCCCAGGGGCCAATATTTATCTCCCACTTTTTTTTTTTTGTTCCAGGGAAAATTTATAAACCCAATAAAAAAAATAATAAATAGGCTTTCTATGGCCCACTATCTGAGAGAGAGAGAGAGAGATGGCACGCTTAGGACTGGCACACAAGCCCAAAGGCCAATATTAATCTCCCTTTTTTTTTTCAGGGAGAATTTATAAAACCAAAAAAAAATAAATAAATAGGCTTTCTATGGCCCACTATTTGTGAGAGAGATGGCACGCTCAGGACTGGCACACAAGCCCAGAGGCCAATATTAATCTCCCACTTTTTTTTTTTTTGTTCCAGGGAAAATTTATAAACTCAATAAAAAAAATAATAAATAGGCTTTCTATGGCCCACTATCTGAGAGAGAGAGATGGCACGCTTAGGACTGGCACACAAGCCCAAAGGCCAATATTAATCTCCCTTTTTTTTTTCAGGGAGAATTTATAAAACCAAAAAAAAATAAATAAATAGGCTTTCTATGGCCCACTATTTGTGAGAGAGATGGCACGCTCAGGACTGGCACACAAGCCCAGAGGCCAATATTAATCTCCCACTTTTTTTTTTTTTGTTCCAGGGAAAATTTATAAACTCAATAAAAAAAATAATAAATAGGCTTTCTATGGCCCACTATCTGAGAGAGAGAGATGGCACGCTTAGGACTGGCACACAAGCCCAAAGGCCAATATTAATCTCCCACTGATTGATTTATTGATTTTTTTAGGTTGAATTTAGAACCCAAATAAAGCAAAAAAAAAAAAAAAGGTCTTTCTATGGCCCACTGAGTGAGTGATGATGCACACAGGAGTCAGGAGTGGCACACAAGCCCTGAGGCCAATATTTTTCTCCCACTGATTGATGTAGTGATTTTTTCAGGTAGATTTTAGAACCAAAATCAAGCAAAAAAATAAATAGGCTTTCTATGGCCCACTGACTGAGAGATGGCACACACAGGAGTCAAGAGTGGCACACAAGCCCTGAGGCCAATATTTTTCTCCCACTGATTGATGTAGTGATTTTTTCAGGTAGATTTTATAACCCAAATCAAGCAAAAAAATAAATAGGCTTTCTATGGCCCACTGAGTGAGAGATGGCACACACAGGGATGGCACTCTAGCAGAAATGTCATTCTTAATCTCCCACAAAAAAAAAACAAAACAGGGAGTGTCCTTCAATTACTATCTCCCTGCAGTAATCTCAGCCAGGTATGGCAGGCAGCAATAAGGAGTGGACTGATGCACAAATTAAATAAAAAGTGTGTACAAACAAAAAAGATAGCTGTGCAGAAAGGAAGGAACAAGAGGATTTGTGCTTTGAAAAAAGCAGTTGGTTTGCACAGCGGCGTACACACAGCAATGCAGCTATCAGGGAGCCTTCTAGGGCAGCCCAATGAGCTACAGCGCTGAGGGGAAAAAAAAAAAAATGTAGCTTCCACTGTCCCTGCACACCGAAGGTGGTGTTGGGCAGTGGAAATCGCTACAGCACAAGCGGTTTGGTGGTTAATGGACCCTGCCTAATGCTATCCCTGCTTCTCACGAAGCGGCAGCAACCTCTCCCTAAGCTCAGATCAGCAGCAGTAAGATGGCGGTCGGCAGGAACGCCCCGTTATAGCCCCTGTGACGCCGCAGACAGCAAGTCAATCACTGCAATGCCCTTCTCTAAGATGGTGGGGACCAGGACCTATGTCATCACGCTGCCCACACTCTGCGTTTACCTTCATTGGCTGAGAAATGGCGCTTTTCGCGTCATTGAAACGCGACTTTGGCGCGAAAGTCGCGTACCGCATGGCCGACCCCGCACAGGGGTCGGATCGGGTTTCATGAAACCCGACTTTGCCAAAAGTCGGCGACTTTTGAAAATGAACGACCCGTTTCGCTCAACCCTAGTTTTTAGCAAAGTCCAGTCTAGCCATTTTATTCTTGATGCTTATGAGTGGCTTGCACCGTGCAGTGAACCCTCTGTATTTACTTTCATGCATTCTTCTCTTTATGGTAGATTTGGATGTTGATACGCCGACCTCCTGGAGAGTGTTGTTCACTTGGTTGGCTGTAGTGAAGGGGTTTATCTTCATCATGGAGATTATTCTGCGATCATCCACCACTGTTGTCTTCCGTGGGCGCCCAGGTCTTTTTGCATTGATAAGTTCACCAGTGCTTTCTTTCTTTCTCAGGATGTACCAAACTGTAGATTTTGCCACTCCTAATATTGTAGCAATTTCTCGGATGGGTTTTTTCTGTTTTCGCAGCTTAAGGGTGGCTTCTTTCACCTGCATGGAGAGCTCCTTTGACCGCATGTTTACTTCACAGCAAAACATTCCAAATGCAAGCACCATACCTCAAATCAACTCCAGGCCTTTTATCTGCTTAATTGAGAATGACATAACGAAGGGATTGCCCACACCGGTCCATGAAATAGCCTTGGACTCAATTGTCCAATTACTTTTGGTCCCTTTAAAATCAGGGTGGCACATGTTGAGGAGCTGAAACTCTTAAACCTTTCATCCAATTTTAATGTGGATACCCTCAAATGAAATGTGAAAGTCTGAACTTCAACTGCATTTGAATTGTTTTGTTTAAAATTCATTTTGGTAATTTCTATAACCAAAATTAGAAAAATGTTGTCTCTGTCCAAATATATATGGATCTAACTGTATGTTCAGGTAGCTATAGAGAATCCTGCTGTGGTTTCCGGCGAGTCTGTAAAGACCATTATCCTTACTGAAGTCGGCGTGTGCTCCAGCGACGAGGCATCCACCGCTAGTCAGCTGTCTTGAGACTGGGAAGACAGACAGGACAGACTGGGAGGACACACTAACAAGACTGACTGGGAGGACGGACTGACAGGACAGACTGGGAGGACGGACTGACAAGAATGACTGGGAGGACGGACACACTGGGAGAACACACTGACAGGACAGACTGGGAGGACGGACTGACAGGACAGACTGGGAGGACACACTGACAGGACAGACTGGTAGGACACACTGACAGGACAGACTGGGAGGACACACTGACAGGACAGACTGGGAGGACACACTGACGGGACAGACTGGGAGGACACACTGACGGGACTGCATATGTTTTGTATATACTTTGGTTTTGGTTATTATTTATGTTATCATTTGTGTTTTCCCAATTATGTAATTGATTTTGTGTATATATACTTGTTTCAGTTACTGATGAAGGTCCCTTTGTGTGACCGAAACGTTTACTGCTTTGGGATATAATAAATCTTTCGTTTCTTCTCACTACAAAGTTGAGTGCCGGGTTTTGTATTATTTGGTAAACACTGACAGGACAGACTGACAGGACAGACTGGGAGGACAGACTGACAGGACAGACTGGGAGGACAGACTGACAGGACAAACGGGGAGGACAGACTGACAGGACAGACTGGGAGGACGGACTGACAGGACAGACTGAGAGGACACACTGACAGGACAGACTGGGAGGACACACTGACAGGACAGACTGGGAGGACGGACTGACAGGACAGACTGGGAGGACGGACTGACAGGACAGACTGGGAGGACACACTGACAGGACAGACTGGGAGGACGGACAGACTGGGAGGACACACTGACAGGACAGACTGAGAGGACACACTGACAGGACAGACTGAGAGGACACACTGACAGGACAGACTGAGAGGACACACTGACAGGACAGACTGGGAAGACAGACTGACAGGACACAATGACAGGACAGACTGGGAGGACACAATGACAGGACAGACTGGGAAGACAGACTGACAGGACACACTGACAGGACAGACTGGGAGGACACACTGACAGGACAGACTGGGAAGACAGACTGACAGGACACACTGACAGGACAGACTGAGAGGACACACTGACAGGACAGACTGAGAGGACACACTGACAGGACAGACTGGGAAGACAGACTGACAGGACACACTGACAGGACAGACTGGGAGGACACACTGACAGGACAGAATGACAGGACAGACTGGGAGGACACACTGACAGGACAGACTGAGAGGACACACTGACAGGACAGACTGAGAGGACACACTGACAGGACAGACTGAGAGGACACACTGACAGGACAGACTGGGAAGACACACTGACAGGACAGACTGAGAGGACACACTGGGAAGACAGACTGACAGGACACACTGACAGGACAGACTGACAGGACACAATGACAGGACAGACTGACAGGACACAATGACAGGACAGACTGAAAGAAAGAATGGATACCAGAAAAACAAGAAGGGCAGCAGCCTATCCAGGTGAAAAAACAAAAATACCTCTTTATTTTGCCATAATGCGACGCTTCGACCAATTGGTCTTTTTCAAGCAAAGGAAGAATTATTTCTCTCTACATAAGAAAACAATGAGCCTGGAATGAATGAAATGTGACACGAGACTTGGTGGGTGAAGGGTTAATCCAGGCCCCGCCCCTCGCCGTATACGGCCTCACTTTCCCGCCTCCTGCACACGGTCACATCCAGGCAGCAGACGTGTCCTTCCACAGCGCAGGATGGAGGCCCCGCGGTCCAGGCCCGCACTTTCCCTGGCTCTCTGCTTTATTCTCGCCGGCACGTCTATCGCAGCGGAAGACCAGGAGCAGCCCCGGCCGGGCAAGGCTGCGCAGGACGGAGAGTGCCACTTCTATGCCGGCGGGCAGGTGTACCCCGGGGAGGCCACCCGTGTGCCGGTGTCCGACCACTCCCTGCATCTGAGCAAAGCAAAAAGTGGGTTCCTGGAGCTGCGGAGCGGGGTCCCTGCGCTGTGTGCGGGGTCCCTGCGCTGTGTGCGGGGTCCCTGTGCTGTGTGCGGGGTCCCTGCGCTGTGTGCGGGGTCCCTGTGCTGTGTGCGGCTCCTATTGGTGCAGATGCTGCGCTCACATTCATCACTGGCCGCCTGCGCTGTGTGACGCGTGTGAGTTGCCGCATGTGTGAGATGCCGCATGTGTGAGATGCCGCATGTGTGAGATGCCGCATGTGTGAGTTGCCGCATGTGTGTGGACCGCATGTGTGGGCTCAGCAGTGTGAACACTGGCTTGTTGCTGCTTTCTTCTGTCCTAGAGTGTGTGTGATCCCTCCAGATTTCCGTTTCTGGCCTCGTTGCTCCTCAGTGTGGGGTTTATTCCTTGCTGTGCATGTTCTATCCCAGGCTGCTGGTGATGGCACGTTACTAGTATGATAATGTAGTTATAGGATGGCGCTATATAAGATAATCACAGTCCCTCAGATTTGGTGACTGTGATTTCAGTGGCGTGGGGCCAGCTTACTGTGACTTCGTTCGAATGAGTGGTCCGGCCGCGGTTTCTGAGCAGTGACCTTGGGCCCCGCTGTGCATTACATGCGTGTAACCGGCCATCGTAGACTTTCCTGTGTCCATCCGGGTCGGAGACTTTTCTGGCAGTAATGTGATTTGTTGGTATTAAAACTGGAATACCTGTAATGCTCAGGTGGCGCTAAGATGGCCCTGAAGCGCTAACACGTGACCATATCTGTTTGTGGCACATACTGTACCCAGATCCGTTAGCTCTAGCGCTAGTGCTCGTGGGTGACTGTCCAGATGGACCAGTGGTCTGTATGGCAATACAATTTCCACCATGCGCTATAAAGGTCCATTTTCCGGGCGATGAATGACGGCTCCAGCAGTTGCTATCCATAGATGGAGCCAATCACATCAGTCTTTCAATACGGCAGTGTGAACACAGACCAACGTGTCCTGATAGGTGACAGGCACCTGATACCTGCCTCTTAGGCTGCCGTCACACTAGCAGTATTTGGTCAGTATTTTACATCAGTATTTGTAAGCCAAAACCAGGAGTGGGTGATAAATGCAGAAGTGGTGATGTGTTTCTATTATACATTTCCTCTGATTGTTCCACTCCTGGTTTTGGCTACAAATACTGATGTAAAATACTGACCAAATACTGCTAGTGTGACGGCAGCCTTATACATATGTTTATAATACTAAGCACCCAGGCCCGATGGGTGATGGGTGTGAGTGTCTGGATCAGTATTTTGCATTTGTGCTGCCTCTTATTATTGGGACCCATATATACATTTTGTTTTCTTTTCTACCTTTTTTGCTGCACTTCAGAAAAGCCCCCCATAACTTCTGATGGAAGGGATGGTGCCATGTGAGCATACTCTGTATGTGATCCTCAGTTTGCTCAGGTTCTTGTTATCTCTCCGTTTAGGCTATGTTCACACTTTGCAGATTCCACTGCGGATTTTTCCGCAGCAGAATTCCAAAATCCGCAGTGAAAACCCATCGCGGTTTTTACTGCGGATTTATCGCGGTTTTTACTGCGTTTTCTTCTGCGGATTTTCATCTGCAGTTTTCTATTGGAGCAGGTGAAAATCCGCAGAAAAGAAGTGACATGCTGCGGAATGTAATCCGCAGCGTTTCCACGCGGATTTTTCTGCAGCATGTGCACAGCGTTTTTTGATTCCCATAGGTTTACATTGTAATGTAAACTCATGGGAAACTGCTGCGGATCCGCAGCGGTCAAATCCGCTGCGGATCCGCAGCAAAATCCGCAAAGTGTGAATATAGCCTTAGATAAAAACAAAGCTTAAAAATGGAATGTCACCAGTGATGTGTCACTTACCAGTCTGCCTGCTGTCGTTTTGATACAATATCTGCTGCAGATCTACCACACCATTGATTGGCAGCTATGTGCACATTGAAAGACAGCTGATTGATAATTGGCGGGGATGTGGTTACACTGTGCAGCTGGACTAGAATGCACCAGACACCTAGTCCAGTAGTGATCTACTGATAAAATACTGATTTTATTTAAACAGCAACACGCAGCCTAGTGACATGCACATTACTATAATCAGGCTCTCAGCCCCTACATCATGCTGCTGTGAGACTATGTATCAAAAACATGCTTTTTTTTTTTTTCTAATCTGATGTTCTTATGCAAGCTTTAGATCCACATAAGTCAGCCTAGTGTTGGGGCTGACTTCCGTACTAATTTGCTTGTGGCTTTAGGCTAACTTTCTTACCCCTGGCGTACCTGATTATGGTAAGACCGGTATAACTTGTATTGTTGTGCTCGGACGTTTACAGCCATAGACTTAAGGTACCTTCACACTGAGCAACTTTACAACGAGAACGACAACGATCCGTGACGTTGCAGCGTCCTGGATAGCGATCTCGTTGTGTTTGACACGCAGCAGTGATCAGGATCCCGCTGTGCCATCGCTGGTCGGAGCTAGAAGTCCAGAACTTTATTTCGTCGTCAGGTCGGCGTGATTCGTCATGTTTGACATCAAAAGCAACGATGCCAGCAATGTTTTACATGGAGCTAACAACCAGCGAGAACGATAAGTGAGTCGCCGTTACGTCACTGGATCGCTCCTGCATCGTTCTGCTGTTAGTGTTTGACGTCTCTACAGCGACCTAAACAGCGACGCTGCAGCGATCGTCATTGTTGTCTATATCGCTGCAGCGTCGCTTAATGTGACGGTACCTTACAGTAAGTTCCAGAAGGAAAATCAACCTGACAGGTTTTGTTAAATTGTAGGGTTCTCGCTGCTGACCTCCTGCTGATTCAGTGTCTACACACAAGCACTGATTCTGTAATATGGGAATGGCATTACAATACAGAAGATTGACTTGCTCAGAATGTGTCCACGGCCAGAAGTGTGGATTTAATATTACTCTATCAGTTAAAGATGTCATTAATGGTCTAATGTGTATTGACAAACCCTTTATAGTGATAGGGAATACAGTATTGGATTAAGGTACCTTCACACTTAGCAACTTTCCAACGAGAACGACAACGATCTGTGACGTTGCAGCGTCCTGGATAGCGATCTCGTTGTGTTTGACACGCAGCAGCGATCAGGATCCTGCTGTGACATCGCTGGTCGTAGCTGAAAGTCCAGAACTTAATTTGGTCGTCAGGTCGGCGTGTATCGTCATGTTTGACAGCAAAAGCAACGATGCCTGCAATGTTTTTTCAAGGAGCGAACAACCAGCGAGAACGATAAGTACGTTACTGGATCGCTCCTGCATCGTTCTGGAGTTGCTGTGTTTGACATCTCTACAGCGACCTAAACAGCGACGCTCCAGCGATCTAGTTTAGGTCAGATCGTTGTCTATATCGCTGGAGCGTCGCTAAATGTGACGGTACCTTTAGGCAACTTTTTCTCATGATCCCATCAACCTAATCATCAATCTTTTCAAGGCTGTGTCATTTTCATGCAATAGCTGTCCATTATTTACCATGGAACCTTTCCTGTTGACATAGGGCTGCAGCTAAGGACACGTAATGTGTAAACTCTTGGGTTCGGTTGACACAACTTCCATGTAAAATCTCCCCT
Organism: Ranitomeya imitator; assembly: GCF_032444005.1. Taxonomy (NCBI): domain Eukaryota; kingdom Metazoa; phylum Chordata; class Amphibia; order Anura; family Dendrobatidae; genus Ranitomeya; species Ranitomeya imitator. Next base: position 132,151,433 of record NC_091284.1, read on the forward strand.
GGTGCTCCTGTACCTGTTGTGTCTTGTATGGTTGGACACATAAATTAATACTGGCTTTCTTCACTTGGCCATATGACTTTGTGTGGATGTAAAAGGTTCCCAAAAGATTGTTTCCCAGCTCCTTATATCATTTTCGGCACTATGTGGGTCTAACACATAGACAAAACAAAAACTAGATCAAATTACTGTACGAGGGAATGTCTCTTAAAAAACCATCTAAATACAGCCCTGTTGTCAAATCTGAATTATTTCTTGCCTTTGCAATATAGTGAAGTCCATTGTAAAGCTGCAGGTTGAAGAAGCCGAGGACTGACATTGCTGGAAAGTCAGGGAGCAGTAGGGAAACTTCTAAGCAGCCTTGTTACTAGATTATGTAAAGACAGATCACGCTGAGGGGCTGCCCACTGGTTTTATTGATTTAAAGAGAAGCCCCAAATAGAAAAAGGATATGCTTCTAAGTTTTTTTTTTTTTTTTTTTGTGTTCACAGCTTTTATATTGATGGCCCATTCTCAGGATAGGTCATCAATATCAGATCGGTGAGACACCCGGCATCCCCCGACAATCAACTGTTCTTGGTCCAGGCCTCGGCCTGAAGTGATCATTTGCTACTCAGCTTCATCATATTTATAGTGGCTGGGTACTACACATCCGCTTCTATTCAGCATCGAGAACCACTGATTGGGGGTTGCCAGTGGTCGTACACCCACAACTCCCCACCGATCTGATACTTATGATCAGGGCTGTGGGGTCGGTAAAGGTACCGTCACACTAAGCGACGCTGCAGCGATACCGACAACGATGTCGATCGCTGCAGCGTTGCTGTTTGGTCGCTGGAGAGCTGTCACATAGACAGCTCTCCAGCGACCAATGATCCTGAAGTCTCCGGGTAACCAGGGTAAACATCGGGTTACTAAGCGCAGGGCCGCGCTTAGTAACCCGATGTTTACCCTGGTTACCGTTGTAAATGTAAAAAACCAAACACTACATACTTACATTCCCGGTGTCTGGTCAGGTCCCTCGCCTTCAGCTTCCAGCACTGACTGAGCGCCGGCCGTAAAGTACAGCGGTGACGTTACTGCTGTGCTTTGCTTTACGGCTGGCCGGCGCTCACCAGTCAGTGCGGGAAGCTGAAGGCGAGGGACATGACCAGACACCGGGAATGTAAGTATGTAGTGTTTGTTTTTTTACATTTACAATGGTAACCAGGGTAAACATCGGGTTACTAAGCGCGGCCATGCGCTTAGTAACCCGATGTTTACCCTGGTTACCAGTGACGACATCGCTGAATCGGTGTCACACACGCCGATTCAGCGATGTCAGCGGGAGATCCAGCGACAAAGTGCTGGACTTTCCCCAGCGACCAATGATCTCCCAGCAGGGGCCTGATCGTTGGTCGCTGTCACACAGAATGATTTAGTTAACGATATAGTTCAGTGTGACGTTACCTTAAGACAAATCACTGATTAGGCTGGGATAACACTTGCCAGTGGGATGCGAGAAACTCGCACATTGATACCCAGCACTGCCGCCGGGACCGGAGCGTTCAGCTGCATAGAAATACATGCAACCGCACGCTCCAGTCCAGAGTGTCGGCAGCAGTGCCCGGTATCGATGCGAGAGACTCGTCCGAGTTTCTCGCATCACACTGGCAAGTGTGACCCCGGCCTTAGACTCAGACTCCTTAATTTCCCTGACCCCACACCACTGGTCGCTACTGAGCATGCACATAAAGTGCAGCACAGATTCATCCCAACTAAAAGCCCAGATACTTAGATCAGGAACAGGACAGACATTTATAGGACATTTCCAAATTCTTATGAAAACATTTACAGCACATCCTGGGCAGCACGGTGGCGCAGTGGTTAGCACTGCAGCCTTGCAGCGCTGGAGTCCTGGGTTCTAATCCCACCCAGGACAACATCTGCAAAGAGTTTGTATGTTCTCTCCGTGTTTGCGTGGGTTTCCTCCGGGCACTCCGGTTTCCTCCCACATACTGATTGGGATTCTAGATTGTGAGCCCCAACTGGGACAGTGATGATAATGTGTGCAAACTGTAAAGCGCTGCGGAATATGTTAGCGCTATATAAAAACAAAGATTATTATTATCCTGCATTGAACTACTGAACCTAATTTTTTTTTATATAATTTAGGAGTTGGTCCATTTTATGTTGACTCCACGACTATGAATCCACAGACTTGCTTATGATCTCTCCTAAGGACTGGCTGTCAATATAAAGTCCACTAAACCCCTTTGGATGATGGAAATGGCCTTTCATAATCTTCTAACTGCTAATGGAGTCAGATTTATTTTTTTTCGTTAATTTTAGTATTTGAGGTTTATTACTTTCTGATGTACGGTATGTAGAATCTTGTACATAAGGCCTCCTTACAAACACTGATGCGAATTACCAGTCAAAACCAGCAGTGGGTCCAAAACATGGAAAAGGCTCAAGTCTTTTCATCAATGGTTTGCTTGCTTTCCTGGTGTGTTCTGAGATATAAGCAGTGATGCAAAATGTGCAAGTGTGATGGCGAAGATTATTCTATAGCTGCCCGCCAGCCTGGATTATTTACCTGTGTAGGGAGGAATCAAAATGATCTAATTGCTGATTTAGAATTATTAATTTTTTTTTTTTAATTATTAGACTTCCATAGTGTGGAAATGGCTGGCTGACAGTTGTTGATGGGGCTGCATCTTGTGGCTGCTTGAGAATAATTGCCCTTTCTGTAGCGTGGAAGTAGCAGCGGAGTAACTGCTGTCTCTATAGCTTCCATTGCTTGAGGAATGGCTCCATCATTCTGTTGCTCAGTTCAGCTTGAAGAAGACTTAGGAAAGCTATTGTAAGCGCTTTAGATTTACCCAACCAGTGTTCTGGTTAAGATTTCTAAACAATATTAAATACAAAGATATTTCTTTAACACTTTATTTTATATGTATTTTATTTCTAGTCTCCAAGACGGCTCCATACTGGGAGGGAACTGCAGTCATAAATGGAGAATTCAAAGAGCTAAAACTTACAGATTACAAGGGGAAATACTTGGTTTTCTTCTTCTATCCTCTTGATTTGTGAGTATCTTTTTGTGCTATATGGATCTATACTAAAGGGGGTTCTCTTAAGGTACCGTCACACTAAGCGACGCTGCAGCGATACCGACAACGATCCGGATCGCTGCAGCGTCGCTGTTTGGTCGCTGGAGAGCTGTCACACAGACAGCTCTCCAGCGACCAACGATGCCGAAGTCCCCAGGTAACCAGGGTAAACATCGGGTTACTAAGCGCAGGGCCGCGCTTAGTAACCCGATGTTTACCCTGGTTACCATCGTTAAAGTAAAAAAAACAAACGCTACATACTTACCTACCGCTGTCTGTCCTCGGCGCTCTGCTTCTCTGCTCTGACTGTGAGCACAGCGGCCGGAAAGCAGAGCGGTGACGTCACCGGTCTGCTTTCCGGCTGCCCGGCGCTCCCAGTCAGAGCAGAGAAGCAGAATGGCTATTGCCTAAATATCTTTAGAGCTTTATTTATAGTAATTCTCATAAGAATACCAGATGAGACAGACTGAGATCAGACCAATTGTACGCTTACATACACCAACTTAGAATATTGTCACAGAAACACATTTCACAATGTAACGTAGCTATGTCTCCAAGGGATTAGTCTATCTCCACTCGGTTATTAGTGACGAGCGAACGTGCTCAGATAACATGTTATCACAGTATCTTGGGCATGTTCGAATAATATGTTCAAGTCGCCGCGGCTGCATGATTTGTGGCTGTTAGACAGCCGCAACCTATGTGGTGATTGCTTGTTTTAGACGATCCCTTCATGTGTTGCTGCTGTCTTAACAGCCGCAAAAACATTCAGCCACATGGACTCTATTCAAGCGTGCCCAAGACCCCCCCCCACCCCCATCCGACCTCCGCTCGCTCATCCCTAGTAATTCTGTCTTTGAGATATAAGTAGTTTCATTACCACATGTCCACTGAGCCAACCTGTCAATCACTACTTGTGCTCAGCAAAAACTAGATTTCCGTCAAGCCATGACCACTGGAGTAGCTGCTTGTAATGTGTTCCCAAGAACTTGATCCTCTAAGACTGAATTCATAGTAGCGTCAAATTGCTCAATGCAGTTTCCTTAATTTAAATTTAAACTTTAGATTATTTCTCTGAAAATATTAACAACTTATTCAACGTTTTTATAGGGGTTATCTGGCACCACTCACTTCTGCATTTGGTGAGAGTTGCTGTTGAAGTTATGACCCCACATGTCAATTGGGATGTGTGCAAGTGTCCTATGGCGATCGGGCATACTTCTCAGCAGGTCATAACATGTGTGCCACTCGCCTTCAGTGTGCAAGTGAGCAGAGCTAGATAACCCCCTTTAACCTCTTAGTGACCAAGCCAATTTTGACCTTAATGACCAGGACAAATTTTATATTTTTGATCAGTGCCAGAGAACAGGATCAGTGCTTAATTTTACAGTCCCGTCACATGATCGCCATTGTTCACTGAATAATGATTATGACAAAAGAAAAAGTCTGATTTTAAGATTAATTTCTCTCTCCTCTGATATGGTTCTCCGCATCTTTTTGGAAAAATATGGACGCATGCACAATGCGTCTGCCGAGATCTGCCGTCCAGTACCCGGCAACTATAGGGAATTTTTCCTATTGGTTCCTTTTTTTTTTTTTTTTTTCACTGTGATTAGGTCTATCACAGTGATCAAAATAAAACAAAATGGTAAATCAAACCTCCCTTTGTCACCCCCCTTCCTCTCCTTAGTTAGATAAAAAAAATTCCATTCTTTGCAGTTTGGGTTGGGGGTTGTGTTTTTGATTTTTCTTTTTATAACTTTTGAAGAAAAAAAAAACCCTCAGACGATATGGTGGCTACGGTTGAGCCCAAGTGCTATCTACTTGAGTTTATCGGGTTTGCACGGAACATCGCAGATCCTTGCGTGGTGTGTGGGTTTCTTTATTTTTTTATTTTTTTGTGTGGCTATCGGAAGCGAAACATGCACGCAGGGTCACAAGCAAATTTCAATTTTGTTTTTTGTTTATTTGCATAAATACAGGCAAGTCATATTGAAGAATTTTTACCACTATTATGAAGTACAGTGTGTCTCAAAAACAAATAAAAACAAAAAATCTCAGAATTGGTGGACTAAAGTATAAGCCAATGGGGTCTTATTCAGCATAAAAAATGTGCTGAAAAACTCTACTTATGCTCAAGTATATACGGTATTACTGTCTAGGGCACTGTGGCTTGTGTAGAGGTGGGGGAATGTGAGGAGGGGACTGTTTACATTTTGTAGGAATGAGTTCTGCATGGAAGAAGGGGTAGTGGTGGTCTGGACCGAATAAAAAAGGAAAATAAGTCACCACAATAAGTAAAAATGTTCATTGTGCCCCATATACAGTGCTCTGCACCGTTCATTATTGCCCCATAGCTGTGCCCCATATACAGTGCTCTGCACCGTTCATACTGCCCCAATAGCTGTGCCCCATATACAGTGCTCTGCACCGTTCATTGTGCCCCATAGCTGTGCCCCATATACAGTGCTCTGCACCGTTCATTGTGCCCCATATACAGTGCTCTGCACCGTTCATTGTGCCCCATAGCTGTGCCCCATATACAGTGCTCTGCACCGTTCATTGTGCCCCATAGCTGTGCCCCATATACAGTGCTCTGCACCGTTCATATTTCCCCAAAGATGCTCTGCCATTGTCGCTGCTGCTGCTGCTGCAATAAAAAAAAAACACATACTCACCTCTCTTGCTTGCAGCTCCCAGCGTCCGGTCCCGGCGCCTCCATCTTCCCGGCGTCTCTGCTCTGACTGATCAGGCAGAGGGCGTCCGCACAGTATATGCGTCATCGCGCCCTCTGACCTGAACAGTCAGAGCGCAGGCGCCGGGAAGATGGAGCGACGCCCGGCGGCTGGAACGCGGACAGGTGAATATAAAATACTTACCTAGTCCCAGCAATCCTGACGCTCCCTCTGCCTGGTCTTCAGTGCCGCAGCCTCTTTCTCTATCAGCGGTCACCGGCACCGCTGATTAGAGAAATGAATACGCGGCTCCGCCCCTATGGGAGGTGGAGCCGCCTATTCATTTTTTTTAATGAGCGGTCCCACGTGACCGCTGAAGAGGGGAAGACGCTGCAGCACAGAAGACCGTGGGACGGCAGGAGGAGCGCCAGGATCGCCAGGACTAGGTAAGTATGCCTCAGCGCCCTCACCCCCTCACCCGCCGACCCTGCCACCCACCTTGACTCGAGTATAAGCCGAGAGGGGCACTTTCAGCCCAAAAATTTGTGCTGAAAATCTCGGCTTATACTCTAGTATATACGGTATATGGTCTGCAGAGCACTGGTGTAGCACTGATAACAATATATGGTCATTGTATGGTCTAGTACAGAGGTTTTGGTTAATGATCAGTATGGTGGTATTATCACCACTGTATATCTGGTGATATTTCTGTTATATTACAATGTTATTAAATTTTACATAAAGTTATTCTTGGAAATAGGCCTCGGCCTGTGTGTTTTCAAATGCCAGGGCTGAATTTTAGTCCTAGTCCATTCCTGGTTGTGCCCAGAAAAGGTAAAACCAGAAGTACATACAGTGGGGGAAGTAAGTATTTGATCCCTTTCTGATTTTGTCAGTTTGCCCACTGACAAAGACATACAGTCTATAATTTTTAGGGTAGGTTACTAGACCATACAATGACCCATATATTAGTTCTAGACCAGTGCTCTGAAGACCATATATGTGTACTGCAGAGGATCTCAGAAGTCACGTGTGTGGTTTTTTTTTTTTTCTTTTTTTACTGATTGTTGTCATTAATTTTTTTTTTTTTTTTGGTCCAGACCGCCACTACCCCTTCTTCAATCCAGAACTCATTCCTGCAAAATGGAACACAACCCCCTCCTCACATTCCTCCACCTCTACACAAGCCACGTGGTGATATAACCAGTGCCCTAGACAGTAATACTGTTTATACTAGAGCATAAGCTGAGTTTTTCAGCATTTTTTTTTTTTTTTTTCTCCGAAAGACCCCCTTGGCTTATACTCTAGTCAGGGTCCCACAAGACTGAGGGGGAGCGGCAGTGGCAGAGCAGCATCTCACAGGAGGCAGGAGTCGGCTGCTGCAGCTAACACCTTTTCCTGCTGCTAAAGAGAAATGAATATTCACCGCACACAATGAATATTCACCGGCTTCCTGCAACGGCTGTGAGATCAAGTGTGCCCGCTACTTAAAGGAATGAATATTCACTGCTCTCCACTCCTATAGGTGTGGAAAGCAGTGAATGTTCATTGCCTTTAGTAGCTGGTACACGTGATCGCCCGGCCGCTGCAGCATGTCAGCAGCTGAGGTTACTGTGCCCGCTATTTAAAAGCAATGAATATTTACTGCTCTCCACACACACAGTCCTGGCATGGAGAGTAGTGAGTTTTCTGGCAGCTGTCCTCTGCTTGTAAGCAGCGCATGACGTCCCTGCTGAGCATAACTCAGCTGTTGGCATCAGAACAGAACGCTGCGTTGGAGTGCAGGGAAGAGGAGTAAGATGAATTTTTGTTTGTTTTGTTTTCTGATGGGGGGCCGTGCATACCAGGCTTGTACTTGAGTCAATACGTTTTCCTATGTGTTTTTATCACAAAAAAGAAAAATAAAAAAAAAAAATTTGTGCCTCAGCTTATATTTGGGTTGGCTTATACATAGAACTGCTTTATCAATTTTACCAGATGCAAAATGGCATAAAGGCCCCCCCGCGCTCAAAATCTGGTGATGCAAAAACTATTTTTTTGCAATAAAAAGCATCTAAGTGTGTGACAGCTGCCAAACATAAAAACCCGCTGTAAAAATCCACTATAAATGGTAAATAAACCCCCCTTAGTTAGGGAAAAATAATAAAATAACAAAAATGTATTTCCATTTTCCTGTTAGGGCTAAAGTTAGGATTACGGTTGGAATTGGGGTTAGGGGTGTGTTAGCGTTAGGTTTGTGGTGTGGGTTATGGTTAGGTTAGGGTTGGGATTAGGGCTAGGGGTGTGTTGGGGTTAGGGTTGGAGTTAGAATTGGGAGGTTTCCACTGTTTAGGCACATCAGGGGTCTCCAAACACGACATGGCGTCCGATCTCAATTCCAGCCAATTCTGCATTAAAAAAGTCCAAAACTTTGTGAGATTTCTCTGGAACACTTGAGGAATCTGCTTCCCTTCCGAGCTCTGCCATGTGCCCAAACAGTGGTTTACCCCCACATATAGGGTATCACCCTACTCGGGACAAATTGGACAAAAACTTTTGGGGTCCAATTTCTCCTGTTACCCTTGGTAAAATAAAAAATTGTGGACTAAAAGATCATGTTTGTGGAAAAAATAATTTTATTTTTTTTATTTTCATGCCGGGGCGTTATTAACTTTAGTGAAACACCTGAGGGTTCAAAGTTCTCACCACACATCTAGATAAGTTCCTTGGAGGGTGTAGTTTCCAAAATTGGGGCACTTGTGGGGGGTTTCCACTGTTTAGGCACACCAGGGGCTCTCCAAACGCAACAAGGAGTCCAATCTCAATTCCAGCCAATTTTGCTTTGAAAAAGTAAAACGGCGCTCCTTCCCTTCCGAGCTCTGCCATGCTCTCAAACAGTGGTTCCCTCCCACATGTGGGGTATCGGCGTACTCAGGACAAATTGCACAATAACCTTTTGGGGTCCAATTTCTCCGGTAACCCCTGGGGAAAATAAAGAGAAAATTTGGATCTGGAGTAATTTTTTTTTTTTTGTGAAAAAAAAAGTTAAATGTTCATCATTTTATTTATTTTAACTTTCCAAAATTTCCTGTGAAGCACCAGAAGGGTTAATAAACTTCTTGAATGTGGTTTCAGAATGGTGTCACTCTTGGTTATTTTCTATCATATAGACCGCTCAAAGTGACTTCAAATGTGAGGTGGTCCCCAAAAAAAAAAGTTGGAAAAATGAGAAATCGCTTGTAACTTTTAAATCTTATAACTCCGTCACAAAAAAAAAAAAAAAAATTTGGTTCCAAAATTGTGCTGATGTAAAGTAGACATGTGGGAAATGTTGTTCATTAAGTATTTTGTGTGACATATCTGTGTGATTTAAGGGTATGAAAATTTCCATTTTTTTTTTTTTTTCCCCCCACAAATAAACACAAGTTGTATCAAAGAAATTTTACCACTAGCATGAAGTACGATATGTCACGAGAGAACAATGTCCGAATCAACGGGATCCGTTAAAGCGTTCGAGAGTTATAACCTCCTAAAGGGACAGTGGTCAGAATTGTAAAAATTGGCCCGGTCATTAACATGCAAACCACCCTTGGGGGTAAAGGGGTTAAAGAACACCAGATGCTGTACCCTTCTTTCCTGTGTCCACTGGTGAGTCTCCACTGGTGTCAGTGTCTGGCATTGGGCTGCGGCACTGACATTGTCAACCAAATGGCTGCCCAGAATAGAGTATGCCATCTACAATTGGAAAGGCTGGCTGCTGTAACGTAAACTCTGGAGCCAATGCCAGACACCGGGAGCAGTGCACCTGAGATTCATTGATGGACCTGGGAATAGGGAGTACAACTCAGTATAAGACAACAAAACAAACTAGTATTTGATGTTGTAGTTATTTCAATAGATGGCTAGACATTTATTTTATTTAAGTCAACAAGAAAATGAGTATATTGCATTAAATTTCTGTTTAAGAATAGGATATTTTAAAGCTGTAATTGACTGATTTATTTATTTTTAGCACGTTTGTTTGTCCAACTGAAATTATTGCTTTTGGAGACCGCATAGAAGAATTTAGATCAATTAATACTGAGGTGGTGGCCTGCTCTGTGGACTCCCAATTCACACACTTGGCATGGTATGTATTTAGTATGAAATAATTGTGTTACCAGTGGGAACTCTGTAGACTAAAGTGCCAGAGCCATAAATGGAAGATATAGGAGACTGCTGTACAGAACATGCAATTTTTTTACACAATATATTTGGTTAGTTGGGGTGGTTGAGCACTATTGATTAGCAAATATTGTCAATCTGCAGGTAAATGGCATTAAATTCATGCCTTGTAGTATAGCTACAGGGAAAAAATGAACTTGTATCTTCCGTGCTGCCACTCTTTACCATCTTCTGGGGGGTGCAGGGAACTATTTGTTATCATTCTCTACATGGTCAAGGTGGCTTTAATCACTTCCTGGCACCTTTATAACTAGCTAGGCTCACATACACTGTGGATTAGGTTGTCAAAGTGAGGATTACAGCTGTGCTCAGGATGTAGTTAGTGGTGCCTTATAGCTCCTGCATTGCCCCATGGCTGACTGCAAGAGAGCAGCTACAGGGAGGATAGATGGTTTTTCCCCCTGAAGCTGTGTTTCCAGTAAACCGGGTATCATTGTAATGCTTTTTACCTTGTTGCCTTTCACTGTTATTTGAAAGAAGGCCTAAAAAAAATTGTTGCGAAATATCAAATGTTAAATGGACATTAAATAATGTACACTTTACAACAACTTTACTAATCACAGGATTAATACACCTCGGAAGCAAGGTGGGCTTGGGCCAATGAAAATTCCTCTCCTATCTGATTTGACACATCAGATTTCAAAAGACTATGGTGTATATCTGGAGGACCAAGGTCATACACTCAGGTTTGTGTGCATTAGTTAACTTCTTCAAAAAGCTTCCAAATGAATTTTCCAATTTAGTGCAGTTTAGTAGAGGTAGAGACCACACGTTGCAGGACAAATTTGCACCTAAAAGTGCCATAAATTATAAGGCAAATCTGTGCCAGCCATAGGGTAATTTTTATTTATTTTTATTTTTTGTGCACAATCTATACATCTGGTTAACTTTGATAGTATTCTGTGGGTTACTGTTCTGTCCATGGATTTTCACACTTTAGGGATTATGACAACTACAAATATACCAGAATTGACTCAAATTGATCCAGATTTCTAGCACACATTACATGCACCACATTTATTAAAGAAGTTCCATCAACATTTTCATTCCACCCTAACCATGTAATGATGTGTAAGCATATTATAATAGTTATTGATCACGGCTTTCCCTTGTTTCCACCACCACTGTGGTCCTTTTCTGTCCCAACTGACCTGATGGCACGATTGTAAAGTGATTTGTATGAATTGGAACTTTTTTCTTATTTTATTCTATGGTGACCCATACGGGGTCTTAGTCTTGCATTGAAAACTGTATCACCTTGGTAAAGCTGCTGAGCAGTTGCTTGTACAGGAACTAGTCTAGTGAGGTGCAAAAAGTAGAACAGTTATGTTTTGCGCACAGCCCATAACTGTTTTATGTGTAGTAAGCCGATGTTCTTTCTCTCTTTGCTTAGTAACTCTTCCACGGTATTGGTTTTACTACTCGTTTATATAGGATGATTTATAAAAGGATGGTGCAAATGCAATTGTTTCCCGTGCAGCCAATCAAACTTACCAGCAAAACTTAATTTGGTTCTGTGAACATCCAAATGGAGATGTGGAGGTGCACTAATCTACAGATTGAGGAAGATCTGCAAAACGTAGTCTCTTGACATCAGCCATTTCTTTAACTTGTCCAGCTAGGAAACTCCAAACTTGGTACTCTCAGCAAAGAGATAGTAGATGTAGCACCTGCTCCCTGTCCAGAAAATGGTTACATTAGGGGAGTCTCATGTGCTTGATTAAGGGCTAACTTTTGTAGCGATTGATCTTTCCCCTTAGGGAACACCAACCTGTCAGTGAATTCACCCTCTTTCAATTGGGCCCTGGAAGTCAATGCAAAAGTAGCATTATTTCAATTTCTCTAGGTTCAGCTCCTCAAGATGTAGTCTCTATGGCTTAGGGTAAGTTCACACAGGATGTTTTTGCTGCTTTTTTTTTTTTTTTTTTTCTGCAAAACCTGATCATCTTGGCAGGAAAAAAGCTGCGTCAAAAACGCAAGTTTAGGTGCATTTTTGGTGCATTTTTTGGTGCTTAGTGATAAGGGAACGTGATAGGCTGCCCTGAACAAATGTGTTTTGAGGGAGCGCCTAAATCTGTGTAAGTTGTAGATGGTCCTAATTTCTTGGGGTAGAACATTCCACAGGATTGGCGCAGCGCTGGAGAAGTCTTAAAGCTCGGAGTGGGAGGTACGTATTACTGCTGAGTTTAGTCGACAGTTGTTTGCAGAGCATAACGAGCAGGTAGTGGTTTGTGGCACATGTTGCTCCATACTTGTCTACTTTCTTTAGCTATGCAAGTGTTGTGCTCATTGTCTTTTATGAAGTCTTTGGGCAGCCAGGATTTTTCCCATGACATGGTTACAAATTTCTTCAGCCATTGCAAACACAGCTTCAATGTGCAAGGCATTTACCAAACCTATTCTGAAATTTTGCAAGAACGCAGTCTGGTGACAGTAGAGCCAAACTTCAGCAAGCACAAAGCTTTTTCTATCTTCAATGTCACAGCCTTATGTTGTACCAAGTAAGCACAATTTATATTTGGCTTTTGATAACTGGGAACCTAAGTAGCCAATGTTTTTTTTTTTTTTTCTTCTTTTTTTTTCTTCTTCTTTGTTTGTCACTGGACATTTACCACTGAGGTTACTCTAACGACAGGCTTTTCAGTTTTGTACCATCCATTTTAAATCCCTGTATAAACTTTCAGGATCATACCTTGACTTCACATTTTTAAATGCATACATTTTAAACACCTCCCTAGAAATTATTTTTTTTCTTTTGTATAATAGAGGGCTATTTATCATTGATGATAAGGGAGTTCTTCGGCAGATTACGATGAATGACCTTCCTGTTGGACGATCTGTAGATGAAACACTTCGTCTAGTTCAAGCATTCCAATATACAGACAAGCATGGAGAAGGTAAGGAAACGTTCTATCCATGTCTGATGTACCCGATGGACTGGAAGTTGGTGTTTGGCTATTAAATGGCTCATTCCATCCTGGTTGAGAAGTTCCGGTCACTGCTTGTACCACCTGTAATGAGTAAAGGTGTGTTTTTTTTTTTTGTTTGTTTGTTTGTTTAAAAGGTAAAGGCTGTTAAATTTAAAATCGGGGTCCAGCAGCTGTGGATCCAGGTCTACCACCTTATTCACAGAAGAGAAGCTGTCTTATTAACAGTTGCAGGTCACAACTTAACCCCTTCATGACATGGAATTTTATTTCTCCATTGCCTGTCTAGTATGCTATATGGCAGAATGGGTAAAAATAAAAAAAATCGCCAAGTGCTTTGAACTTGCAGAGTGCAGTTCCACAATTGTTGTTTTTTTTTTTATCTACCTTGTTCACTGTAAATATGCAGCTGTATAAGGGCTTATTTTTACTCCGAGCTGACCTTTTTGTTGATACCATTTTGGGGTAGATTCTATGTTCTAATTGCCTTTTATTACATTATCCTTTTGATTTCTTTTTCTGTTAAGCAGTTTACTCATCGGGTTAATTTTTATTTTTTGATTGGACTTCTACATATACACCGATAACAAATGTGTGGTCGGGGTGTTTTTTTTTTTTTTTTTTATATTGCTTCAAAAGGGATGATTTGCACTTTTTGTTTTCGTGATCACGTTACCGATGCACCAATGGGAGTGTAGAATGATCCATCCGTGGCTATTGGAGGCACATGATGGCTGATTTTAAATCAGCTGTCATGTGCGGAGTAAGATGCTTTCTCAGTGTGCGTCCCTGCATCAAAGGCAGTGACAAGTCTATTGACGTACAAGTGCCACAAAGGTGAAGAGGTTAAAGGCCGTTTAAGATGTGTTTTTTTTTTTTTTTTGTTTTTGTTTTTTTTATAATTTTATAAATAGGATGACTCATTCCATTTAAGAACATCTGGGATGTAAAGTCCTACAGAAAACTCTTCCCTTTTCATTCTGGCTAGAAACTAAATGAGCTACTCTTGATTTGGAGACTGCAGCAAAAGCATGTAAAAAAAAAATCTGATGTACAACATCATCTGTGAGAAGTTCAATAGTGTACTTGCGTGGATAATGGAGGCCCATCTTTTGTGTTTGTGCAGCTAGAGGGTGATATAAATTCAGCCAATATCCCATTCCTTGTTAAGGTACCTTCACACTGAGCAACTTTAGAACGATAACGATAGCGATCCGTGATGTTGCAGCGTCCTGGATAGCGATATCGTTGTGTTTGACACGCAGCAGCGATCTGGATCCTGCTGTGACATCACTGGTCGGAGCTAGAAGGCCAGAACTTTATTTCGTCGCTGGATCACCCGCTGACATTGCTGAATCGGCGTGTGTGACGCCGATCCAGCGATGTGTTCACTTGTAACCAGGGTAAACATCGGGTTACTAAGCGCAGGGCCGTGCTTAATAACCCGATATTTACCCTGGTTACCATTGTAAATGTAAAAAAAAGCAAAAACCACACACTACATACTTACATTCCGATGTCTGTCGCGTCCCCCGGCGTCAGCTTCCCTGCACTGTCAGCGCCGGTCGGCCGTAAAGCAGAGCACAGCCGTGACGTCACCGCTCTGCTTTACGGCCGGTGCTTACACAGTGCAGGGAAGCTGACGCCGGGGGACGCGACAGACACCGGAATGTAAGTATGTAGTGTTTTTTTTTTTTTTTTTACATTTACAATGGTAACCAGGGTAAACATTGGGTTACTAAGCGCGGCTCTGCGCTTAGTAACCCGATGTTTACCCTGGTTACCCGGGGACTTCGGCATCGTTGGTCGCTGGAGAGCTGTCTGTGTGACAGCTCTCCAGCGACCACACAACGACTAAAGAGCGATGCTGCAGCGATCGGCATCGTTGTCTATATCGCTGCAGCGTCGCTTAATGTAACAGTACCTTTAGAGTTCCATTCAGGATGCAGCAAATTAGTGCTGAGCTGGACATTAGATGAGTGGTTCAGATTGGAAACAAGCAGGGAAAAAATAAATCTCCAAGCTGGGGTGAAATCCTGAGGGCTTTTATTCAAGTAAATACAAGTCCCTAGCTTAGACTTGTACTGTTATGAAATCAAACATCCGCTGCCAGTTTGCACCCAACTTAAAACAATAAATAAAACCCTACATTCATGACCAGGCAAATTATCATGAAATGTTTAAGGCTATGTGCACATGTCCGGAATTGCCTCGGAAATTTCCATGGCAATTCCGGAACTCCCTGCCGCGGGATAAATGCATGCGGAATTGGCATCCGGTTTCCCGCTAAACACTAGTGTTTTGCAAGCGTAATTAGCTTGCAGAATGCTAGCGTGTTCCAAATGATTTGAAGCATCGCTTGGAAAACTGACAGGTTGGTCACAATTGTCAGACAGTGTTTGACAAGTGTGACAAATTTTTTACTATTGATGCTGCTTATGCAGCATCAATAGTAAAAAGATATATAATGTTAAAAATAATAAATAAAATAAAAAATCGTGATCTTCTCACCTTCTGGCGTCCCCAGCAGTCTTCCTGCTCCTCGTGATGCTCCAGTTCCCAGTAATGCATTGCGAGAATGACCTGTGATGACATAGCGGTTACGCCATCACAGGTCATTGCCGCAAGGCATTATTGGGAACAGGAACAGGAAGACTGCCGGGGACACCGGAAGGTAAGAAGATCACAATTTTTTTTATTTTAATTTTTTTTTTTTTTTTAACAATTATATGGTTTTGAGGGCCTGGAGGAGAGTCTCCTCTCCTCCACCCTGGGTACCATCCGCACATGATCCGCTTACTTCCCGCATGGTGGGCATAGCCCCATGCGGAAAGTAAGCAGATCAATGCCTTCCTATGTGTGCAGAATCCCCGCGATTCCGCACAAAGAATAAACATGCTGCATTTTTTTCCGGAATGCGATGCCGCCGAAAAAAAAAAACACGCAACATGTGCACAAAAATTGGGGATTGCATTCTAATAATAGGATACATTAATTTTTGCGGTTTTATCGCGTTTTTATAGCGAAAAATCCTGAACTTGTGCACACAGCCTAAAACTAGTCAGGTTAGGATACAAGATATATTCCCTTAATACATGACCTCCTGGAATGTTTTTACCTACTAATATGGGCATACTGGTGATAGAATGGTTAAAATAGTCATACACCCATATCTGCGATCTTAAAGGGAACCTGTCACCCCCTTCCTCCCCCCTGGCATTTTTACTTTCAAAATCTTTTATTGGATTTTCAACTTTAATAGGGAGAAAAGGAGGAGAGGGGGAGGGGAGTTGAGAAGGGAAAGGGGAGGGGGGAGGTAGGAAGAGGGAAAGAAAGGAGGGTAGGGATGGGAAAAGGGAGAGGGAAAGGTCAGACCCCCTGCCAAAGTAGGGGTGGGGGGGGGGAGAAAACAGAACCATTTTCACATTTGAAGTGCATAAATGTAGAAATTGCAGGAACTATGTACAGATACAAAAACATAATAGTAATGAACTTGTGAAATAGCAGTAGTGTTACAAACTACGTGAAATTTGACTCTTTATGAGTCGAAGAGAGCATCGGTAGCAATAGAACTTTTTTTTTTTTTTTGTGATGTGTAGAAGCAGTAATAACACAAAACAAAACTTTTGAAATAGCAGTAGTATCACAAACGACATGGAATTTGACTCTTTATGAGTCGAAGAGAGCATCATAAGCTATAGAGCTTTTTTGTGATATTTGAAAAAGCAGTAATAACACAAAACACAATATTTGACTCTTTGAGTCGACAACAGCACCAAAACAGTAGGACTATTTTATACTTGGCAAATGGAGCATGAACTTGACTGGTGTTCAGGTGATGGGTGTGGGAAATTGCTGATCCCATCTGGACCACTTTTTTGCAAACTTTAGGTACTGGTTATTGGCAATTGCGAAGTGAGACTCATGGGATCTATGAAGAGAGATCCTTGAGATGATGTCTTTTGTTGATGGGGTTTGTTGAGTTTTCCAATTTGATGCTATGAGATTTTTTACGACTAAGCAGATATGAGTTATCAGTAGTTTTTGGTTATGGTCGAGCTGACCGAGTCCAAGAGACAACAGAGCCCCCTGGGGCTTCAAGTCAAAGGGTGTGCTAGTAAGTTTGTTGATGATTTCTTTAATTTTTTCCATATGGGATTTATCACGGGACAGCTCCAGAAAATGTGCATAATGTCTCCTCTTTGGCCACAGCCTCTCC
Source organism: Ranitomeya imitator (assembly GCF_032444005.1). NCBI lineage: Eukaryota > Metazoa > Chordata > Amphibia > Anura > Dendrobatidae > Ranitomeya > Ranitomeya imitator. Next base: position 132,168,549 of record NC_091284.1, read on the forward strand.
AGCATTGGGCAGAATTTATGGTGTCCATGTGCGCCAATCTGCTGGGGGTGTAATACCATCTTGATTCTACCTTGAAGTGTGTTTCTTGTAGGGCCATTGAAAGAGTGGACTGGTAAGAGGTGGTGAAAGCCTCTTCCCACTCTTCAATACTATAAGTGTTTTTTAAATCTTGTTCCCATTTGAACATTGGGGGACTTTTAGAGAGTTAAGTCAGAGTTGAAATTGCTATAAATGAATTTGTGGCTCCAAAATATGCTATGTCCAATATTGCTTAGGAGTTTAATGGATGATTCTGATAATTTGGGTCTCCTCCCCATAAAAGATCCTATGTTCTTTTTGAGTATAAGAAACTCTAGGAAAGAGGATGGTTGAGTGCCATATTGGCGTTTCATATTTTGGAAGCTTATAAAGGTCTCTCCTGAGTGTATGTCCCCAATCTTCTTAATTTTTGAGTCTGACCAAATTTTTGGGAAAGTTTGGCCAATTATGGAATAGGCCAAGGAGATGGGAATGTATCTTAATATAGCTGAGTGTTTAAGGCCTTTCTTTTGGAGTGATAATTTTTTCCAGGCTGAGGCTGTTGCCTGAAAGATGGGGTGGGAGACTGAATTTGGGAGGTTGCCAAATATTGATTTGTATATAATCGATTTTGGGTGGCTATTGTTATTTAGAGCTGTCTCGAGATCAAGCCATACTGGCGGGTTGGAGTTCTGCATCCAGTGGATACTCTGTTTTATAAGCAGTGTGTGGAAGTGGGCTTTTATGTTTGGGATATTAATCCCTCCGTTTATTTTTCTTTTAAAAAGAGTTTGGGTGGCAGTACGTGGCTTTTTTGAGTTCCAGATAAAGGTTTTTATCTGTTCCTGTAGGTGTGTGAAGCTGATGTCTGAAAATGGTAGGGGGACACATCTCAGGATGTATAAAAGTCTAGGTAGAATGAATAGACCCATTGTCAGCGCTCTGCCCCACCATGTAAGTGTGTTGTGCCTATGTGTTATGGTTTCCTTGTTTAGTATTTCTTTCAGTAGATTGAAGTTAGATTTTATTGTCCCTATATTTGTTTTATTTATTATGATACCTAGGTAAGTGAGTTCTTTTTCACACCAGTTTAGGGTTGTTAGGTTTTTTTATAGTATGGGCTTGGGCTTCACTAAGACCTATTGGGAGTATATTGGATTTAGCTTTATTAATTTTAAAGTTTGAGAATGAGGAGAATCTTTCGATAGTTTGGATTGCTTCGGGAATTGAGGTTTCTGGGTTGGAGAGGGATAGAATAATGTCGTCTGCAAAGAGGGAGATTTTGTGGTGTCTGGTGGGTGTGGAAATGCCTGTTATTTTGTTATTGGATCTTATAATTTCTGCCAGTGGTTCAATTACTAGGTTAAATAGGATCGGGGAGAGTGGGCAACCTTGTCTAGTACCGTTCCTGATACTAAAGGGGTCCGAAATTTGACAGTTGCAGTAGACGCTGGCCTTGGGATCTGAGTATAGGGCCATTATGTGTGATGTCAGGGGTTTGTCGAAGCCAAATTTGTTTAGGCATTCTCTCAAGAAATCCCAATCCACTCTGTCGAAGGCCTTTTCAGCATCAAGCGACAGTAGAGTCATGGGGATTCCCTGTTTCCTAGCCCAGCTTAAGATATTAATGATTCTTCTAGTAGAATCCGCTGGTTGCCTACCTCTCACGAATCCCATTTGGTCGTTTTGAATCAACCTTGGAATCACCAGGCCGATCCTATCTGCAAGGATTTTTGAATAAATCTTGACATCAACGTTTATTAGGGAGATAGGTCTAAAATTTTCCATGGCCTCAGGATCTCCTTTTAATTTGGGGATAACCGAAATTGTGGCCGCTAACATTTCTGAGGGGAAGGAGCCGCCATGGAAGATAAAGTTGAAAACCTCTGCTAGGTGTGGGGAAAGATTTTTTGAGAAAGTTTTATAGTATGCATTTGAGAATCCATCGGGGCCTGGGGACTTGTGAAGGCCAAACCCTTTGATAGTGTTTTCTATTTCGTCGGGCGTTATAGGGGCTTTGAGGGCGGTAAGTTCTTCTAGGGTTAGGGTGGGGAGGTTTATTTGTTTTAGAAAGTCTTTGATTTTGTCTATTTTGACCAAATTGTCTGTGGAGTCGTTATTTTGGGGGTTTATGTTATAAAGCTTGGTGTAGAATGTTGCAAATTCATTTGCTATCTCGTTAGGGTGGGAGATTTTACCTGACCATCTAGCTTGTTAATTCTGTTGATTCTACTTTTGATTCTGTTCGTTCTTATTTTATTGGCCATGTATTTAGTAGGTTTGTTGTGTGATGTATAAAATTTGTAGTTTGACATTTTAACTATGTTGTCATATGGCGAAAATAGGGTCTCTCTTAATTCTGATCTTAGTTTGGAAAGCTCCTTTTGGGTGTTCTGGGGGGCTGTGTTATTGTTTAGTATATTGTTTTCTAGTGTCCGAATTTTATTAGATAGGTCTTTAATTATTCTCCTAGACTCCTTTTTTTTCCCTGGATGCCATTCCCAGCAACAGTCCTCTGATAACCGCCTTGTGTGCGCACCAATTGATGCAAGGATTGGTTGACTCTGATTTGTTGACCTCAAAGTAGTTATTTATTGCGCTTTGTATAGTGTTTTTATTAGTTGGATTGTGTAGGATTTTGGCGCTACATCTCCATAATCTGGCATTTAGGAGAGGGGGACCTATTGTGAGTTTCCCGTAGACAGGAGCATGGTCCGAAATTGACCTAACTCCAATTGATATTTCCTTGAATTTTGTCAGGGAGTGGATGTCTGTGACAATTAAGTCTATTCTCGCGGCTGATTGATGGATGTCCGAGAAGTGTGTATATTCTTTAGAATTGGCGTTAAGGCACCTGAAGCCGTCAAATAGTTAATTGTTATCTAGCCAGTTATTGAGGCAGTCATTAGCGGGTCTGTTTTTGGAGGAGGAGTCCAACCTGTTGTCCGGGGTGACATTGAAGTCCACCAGCAGAAACAGATTACCTCTCCTGACCTCTTCGATTTTTTTTTTTCACGATTTTGTTCAGGAATGGGACCTGGCCAACATTTGGGGCGTAAATGTTTGCTATCGTACACTCCTGATCGTTTATTTTACAAATGAGTATGTGGAAGCGGCCATTTTTATCTTTAAATTCACCTAGGGTCTCAAACGGGATTGAGCTCTCAATCAATGTTAGGACTCCTGCTCTTTTCTTTGTGTTACAAGATTCGAACATGTGTGGGTATTTGTGGTGTTTAAAATAAGGGTGGTTACCTTCCAGGAATTTGGTTTCCTGTAAGCAGATAATGTTGGCCTTGGACTCGGTCAGCTCTCTCCACAGTGCGTGTCTTTTTCTAGGGTTGAGCCCTCTCACGTTGTATGAGGTCAAGTTCAGCTCCATTATGCGTTTTTGCTGAGTGACTGGAAAATAGGGATAAGTTTAGGAAGTAATCAGAAAAATTACAATTATTGGAAACGGCTATAACTTGAATTAACTATACAACAATTTTCAGATTTTGGTATCAGTTCCTGAAAGAGAAAAAATGGTTAGTCCTGTTTATTAATGTAGAATATATGGACAGGTAGACCCGAAGGGATGCTACCTCCTCTCGACGGGAAAACTCCTGTGAAGAAAGGGAAGCAAACAGGGAAAGCATCCTGGTATCAGAGAAATCTAATCAGCAATTTACAACTTGCAGTCTCCCAACAGGAATATAAGTGACATTCTTCAATTTTTGGTTCTGGTGGAGGTGGGGGAGTCTTTGATTGAGTCAATGAAGTCCATTCCATCTCTAGGTGAGAAGATCGGAATGGTCCGTCCTCTGAAGCTCACCAGTAATTTTAGCGGAAAGCCCCATTTGTAGGGAATGTCTTTTTCCCTAAGGAAAGAAGTGACCTTGCTGAAATCCTTGCGGCCTTCTAGAGTTTCTCTAGATAGGTCTGGGAAGACCTTCAGGTCCTTGTAGGGTTCGGGGAAAAACTTGTTCGCTCTAAGGTAGTTGGTAATTTTCTCCTTGGTTTGGAAGAAGTGAATATTTAGGATGGTGTCCCTTGGGACATCTGAGGCTATTTTGGGAGGACGGGGGAGTCTGTGGGCTCTGTCGATTATAAGATCGGAGGGGGACAATTCCGGGATTGCTGTTTTGAATATGTCCTGGATGTGTTGTGTGAGATCTTCCTGTTTAACTGATTCCGAAATCCCTCTGATTTTTAAGTTATTTCGGCGTCCCCTGTCCCCGATGTCTGCCATTTTAATTTTTAGTTTGTGGATCTCAGCTGAAAGGTACTCTAGGTCAACGGTTGATTCTGCAGTGCTCTTTTCTATTTTTTGGATTCTTATTTCGTGGTTCTCAACTTGTTTATTGATTTTGTCGCACATCGTGTCGAACTCTACTCTCCATTCTTGTTTTTGAATTTTGAATTCATCTCTGATCATGGATCTGATTTCCTCAATCATGTTTGGTTGTAGTTCTTGGTTATGGTGGTTTAATCCTGGTTGGGCACGGGGTGGGCTCTCCCTTCTGAGTCTTTGTTTTTCAGGACTTTGGTTGGGGCTGTAGTCATTGTATGATTCATCAGTCGCTAATGTTTCTGAGGTTTACGTATTTTTCGCCCATTGCCCCTGGCATACTTCTTTTTGAGGAAAGGGAGGAGTCCATTTTTTCCAACTGGTGGGGATTTTCATCCATTTTTGTTTTTCTTCTAACTAATGGTTGTTGGTTAGCGTCTCTCTGAGGCGATCTGGATCTGGCTCTAATGTGACTAATGAGGTTTACTTGGTCCTTGTGAGGTTTGTGGCTGCTATATGTTTTGTTTTGTTTTGCAGCATTTTGTGATTTAGGAGATTGTTGGGACTGAGAGCCCCTTAGGTCTAGAGAAGCTCATGATGGTTGGATTGAGTTAGCTGGGTAATGGTAGGATAGTACCGGGGGGATCCGGTGTGGGAGCCGCCGCTTTTGAGTGATTTTTAGCGGGAATTATGTGGCTCAGTGGTCTTTTTTTGGGTCTGTGCGGGACAGAGTAAGGCCACTAGATGATCTGTGGGATTAATTCAAGATGTGAACTGGTTTCAGAGAACTGTGATTAAAGCGTATGTGACAGTAAGGGTATGTCGCTGGAGCGTTTTAGATAGGGCTGTGTAGCGCTGTGATGCTACGGAAGTTGCGCAGCAGCTTTGTGAATACGTCTCTGGGCACTTATTATGGAGCGCTGGTAGCTGTGAGAAAATGGCGCTGGAGCTTCTTGAGTGGAGCTTTGGAGCGCAGAAGGGTAACAGTTACTGTAATGATTTAGCTGGCAGGGGCAGTGAGACCTGTGAGCTGCTGCTGCTGTGCTGCAGCTATTGTATTATATTATGTGGGCAGACTGGCCGGGTGCTTGGAGCAGGGGGAGGAGGGGCTCTTACCTCCTACCTGCTGTGCCTTGGTAGTGATTTTGCTTGTCTGCTGACCTGTTGATTCAGGGTGACCCAGGCGCTGGATCTGGATCTGTGCTGCCTCTGGAGCTGTGCTGCTGCTGTGTCCAGGTGGGTAAAGCAGGGTCTGGTCTCTCCCCCGCTTGTTGTATCGCTCACTCGGTGTGGGGAGAGGAGGGGAGCGGTTGCTTTCCCGCCGCTGCTGCGGGCTCACAGGCAGAGGACTCCGGCGCGGCCGGAGACCGGATGTATCTCCCGCCCCGCGCCGAGTCCCGGACCGCTTCTGCTGCTAATCCGTCGGCAGTGAGGTTGTAGGGCTGCCGGCCGCTGCAGCGACAGTCGCTTCTCTGCGCCCCTCTGCGCCCGGTCTCGGTGTGGGCCGCAGGCTTTGTGCACCCGCTCCGTTGCCGGGTGCCGTGGAGGTGGGGGAAGAGATTTCTCTGTGGCGGCTCTAAAGCGGTGACACTCACCGCCTCGCCGGTCACCTCCGTTGTAGTTCCGGTGACCGGGTCTTCTGTGCCGCTTCTCTGTTCCTGGCGCTCCTGGCGGTGGATGATGCGGGCTCTTGGGCACCCGCTCACCGCTGTCGGGCGCTGAGGGAGAGGGAGGGAGGCACTTCAATGGCGGCTCAGCCGCGGCAGCCTCACCTTGTCACAGCGGTCCCGTTGCCCGTGGGGGGCCCTGATATTCAGCCCCTTTTCGGTCTTGTCTGGGCCCTGGAGGAACCTCGCTGTGTCCGGGGATGTGCGGTGACGCTGTAGAAGCGTTGCAGCCGGCTGGCTGTAGAAATTTAGGCCCAGGCCTCAGAGGTGTGAGTAGGCCTCAATTACAAAAGTCCTCCAAAGTGGGAAATGTAGGTCTGGGAAGGGACTAGGTTGTATCCCGGACCAATCCTGTGTGTTTTTGGGACTGGATGGCTGGGATTTAGTCAGTTTTTTGCCGGATTGTGATGCTTTCCCCTGGAGCCTCTCACTCTACAGCCTCATGCTCTGAGCTCAGGGGGCGGAGTTTTTCCCCCCTGGCATTTTTAAACTAAAAGAGCCACCTTGTGCAGCACTAATGCTGCATTCTGTGAAGATGGCTCTTCTTTTTTTTTTTTTTTTTTTAATTTCTTTTTTTCGGGCATGCGCTGTTTGCCTGAAAAAGGAAAGCACAGCGCAGGCACCGGGTACGTTACTGAAGGAGGAGGAGGCGGCGCACGCAGAGGCTGAGTGATGGCTGGGAGGCGGTTGTGTCCAGGGGAAAAGACGTGCCTCCCGGACAGACTAAAGGTATGGCCTGCAAATTATAGAAAGTAATATTGCAGCATTGAAAGGGACCACAAAAAGAGCCACCTTCACAGAATGTAGCATTAGTGCTGCACAAGGTGGCTTTTAGTTTAAAAATGTCAGGGGGGGAGATGACAGGTTCCCTTTAATGTGCAGAGATCGTCTTATTCTGATGAGTTCTTCCAGGCTCCGGGTCGTTTGGTGCCTGGAAGTAGCTACTGCATGATGAAGAAACAGTGATTTGCCATCGAAGAAGAACCATGACACCAATGCCCCCAGCAGGGTGGAAAATGTACATATAATTGCACAATTAAAGGGTACCGGATCCCGGGGCCAGCAATACTCATCACAGGGCACTGTGACGCTGACGGGAGGGGGGGAGGGATGCAAACGAAGACTGGAGGCAGTTATCTTCCAGGTACCTCATGCCCAGAAACTAATTACGGTAATTAATAAAAAGCCATTTCTGCAAATCAAGACTGCAGATATCGGCATACAGGTATGATTATTTCAACCATTCTATTACCTGTGTGCCCATATTAATAGGTAAAGGCGTGCCAGGGGGTGACAGATTACCTTAGCACTTGCTAAGAGAATTATTAATTTTAATTGTTAATATTGGTTCTTCGTGTTAATGGCAAAAATTTTGAACAGATTTTATTCCTCGCCTCCAGCCATGCCACCAAGGCAACCTCATCAGATGGACCAAAGAATTCACCTGTTGTGCAGGTGCAATGTTTTGTTTGGACTTGACCTACAAATGTGCTGTGTATGGTAACTTTGGCTGATCCTTTTTATGTGACTGCAGACCTCAAGTCAGATGCACTACTCACATTCGGCTAAGCTCACACCGAGTCTTTGTAAATGTTAAGCTTTTATTCTGGTCAGATATGTATGTATTTATTTAATCATTGTATGCTAATGTTTAATTTATTGAGATCTTTATTTATAATATTTTTTTTTTTTTTTAGTTTGTCCTGCGGGGTGGAAGCCTGGTAGTGAGACTGTAAGTACCGTACACAACTCTTCAATGCAACTTCTAAATAATAAATTGACTCTTGCTAAACTTTAGCTATGCTGCATATCCAGACTAGTAATAGTAGCAGCCTTCTACTTTTCTGCCTCAAACCTATGAAATGCTTTCCCAACCACTCTTGTATTAGACAGTAACTATAGTCTGTGTGCATAGCACTTATAAATTCCGTCTCAGTGCCACGTTTATTTGGTTAACTTAGATCAGACCAGATGATGCTATGAAAGCTTGGTGGCCAAGACAGGAACTGTAAGTAAACTTCTACACCTTAGTTAATTTTAGGCTCTACTTGCATTTCTATTTTACTTGACTGTCAGTATGGTGCACATGGCATATGATGCGTTCATGGGGTCTAATAGTTGCCAAGAGTATCATTTTGTCTTAAAGGGAACCTGTCACCCCGAAAATCGCGGGTGAGGTAAGCCCACCGGCATCAGGGGCTTATCTGCAGCATTCTGTAATGCTGTAGATAAGCCCCCGATGTTACCTGAAAAAGGAGAAAAAGACGTCATATTATACTCACCTAGGGGCGGTCCCGCTGCTGGTCAGGTCGGATGGGCGTCTCTGGTCCGCTCCGGCGCCTCCCATCTTCATTACAAGACGTCCTCTTCTGATCTTCAGCCACGGCTCCGGTGCAGGCGTACTTTGCTCTGCCCTGTTGAGGGCAGACAAAGTACTGCAGTGCGCAGGCGCCGGGCCTCTGACCTTTCCTGCGCACTGCAGTACTATCCTCTGCCCTCAAGAGGGCAGAGCAAAGTACGCCTGCGCCGGAGCCGTGGCTGAAGATCAGAAGAGGACGTCTTGTAATGAAGATGGGAGGGAGGCGCCGCAGCGGACCAGAGACGCCCATCCGACCGGACCAGCAGCGGGACCTCCCCTGGGTGAGTATAATATAACGTCTTTTTCTCCCTTTTCAGGTAACATCGGGGGCTTATCTACAGCATTACAGAATGCTGCAGATAAGCCCCTGATGCCGGTGGGCTTACCTCACCCGCGATTTTCAGGGTGACAGGTTCCCTTTAAACTGGTCTGTAAATTGTCTTTATAGGATTATAGCTTAGAGTATTTCCCAATCATAAGTACCTTAACCACATTCTGTTTTTCACAATTCCTGACACTTTACGTACTACGATTATTTTTGGGTCTGTTTAGAATTGCAAATGTATTCTGTATCTCTGATGTGAAATTTAAAATATAAGCTAAAATGAATCTAGTATTCTGAAATCACATGCCCAGTGACTCAGCTTACGTACACTACCTTTTTAAAGGTATTGCCAGCGCTGAGGAAATTTTCAACAAGTGCTACATCTTGTCAAATTTTAACTGCACTATAAACACTGTTAGGCCGGGGTCACACTTGCGCGATCAATGCGAGAAACTCCCTTATCAAGTCCTGGCACTTCGGCCGGCACTCGGGACCGGAGTGTGCGGCTGCATAGAAATAAATGCAAACTCCGGTCCCAAGTGCCGGCGGCAGTGCTGGGTATTGATGTGCGAGTTTCTTGCATTGTACTTGCAAGTGTGACCCTGGCCTTAGGATTTGACTTTGCTTGATTGTCTGATTTTTGCATACTTGTGGTCATTTGTCAACTAGCTTAACACATTCTATTACAAGAAACTGATGAGACTCTAGCCAGCTCGACTGAAAGGGGTCATTCCCACTTGCGATGCAATTGGACAAGTGCAATCTGATTAACCCCTTTCTGACATGGGGCGTAATATTAGACCAATGTCAGACTCCCTCCCTTTGATGTGGGCTCCAGCGCTGAGCCCACATCTTTCCCAGCACGTCGGCTGTTTTGAACTGCTGACATGTGCCTCTAACAGCTGCAGGTGGAATCGCTAAATCGTCAATCTGATGGTGACATTTAAAGGCCCCTTTCACACATCAGTTTTTTGCTATCAGTCACAATCTGTCAAATTATGGAAAAAAAACGAATCTGGCGACTGATGCTGCCAGATCCTTTTTTTTCTCTCATAGACTTGTATTAGCGACGGATGGCCTTACGTTTCATCTGTCGTTCGCCGTATCCGTCAAATTGTCCAGTGGCCAGAGACAACACACAAAGTAACGTGTTTTGTGTACGTTAAAATGATGGACAGCGGCGGATCCGTCGCCGTCTGTTTGCTCGAATGGAATCCTATGGGTGCCGGATCCAGCAAATGACGGAATCCGGTTACTGATTCCGTCGCAAATCCCACCCATCGGTGATCGTTGGTCACCGATGGGTCGGTATGACAACCAGAGATCTCCAGCAGACCTCTATGGTTGTCACTACCGGATTGCTAAGAGCGCCACCCGGTGGTTGGCGCTCGTAGCAAGTAAGTAATTCTGCTACATACAGGGGATCTGATCATCGCCTGTATGTAGCAGAGCCGATTGGACTATGGCAGCTTCTAGTCTTTCATGAATACTATTGAAGCAGGCCAAAAGTTAAGGTGTTTTTTTAAATATTAAAAAAAAATAAAGTTCAAATCAGCACCCTTTTGCCCAATTCAAAATAAAACAAATCAAAAGTACACATTAGGTATCGCCGTGTTCAGAATCGCCCGATCTATGAATATAAAAAAAAAAATTAACCTAATCGTTAAACGGCGTAACAAGAAGAAAAAAGTCAAAACTCTAGAATTTTTTTTTTTTTTATACTTAAGTCCGGAATCGGTGATGGACGATTGGACATTTCTATACTTTAACTTTGTCCTTTTGGTTTCTTTGGACATATAAATGGCCTTTTTTCTTTATCAGGTAATATGAATCTAACCCTAGGCTCTCCCACCAGCAAGTTGTTTAGCAGGTAGCTGCTGGATGTTAAACTTTAAATGGAACTGCATTGGAATTGAGGTTAATGTCGCCAGTTTACTCTGGAATAGAAGCCGATAAGCAGTATAGCCTCAGGGTAGGTGCCCATGGTCAGTAATCAGCAGAGCTTTGGACGCAGCACATGTGCATTGTATTCAAAGCGCTGACCCCTATTGAATACAGCTGAATCCGCATGTGTTTGTTAAACCATGCGGAATCACAGAGTTCAATACATTGTATGGGTGAAATTTATCTTACAGAGACTTGTGTCAAGATAAATTGACATGCTGCGGTCTGGAAAGACGTGTCGCATGTTCGTCTATGCAGCTGAGCCGCGGGCGTCTATTCGCGCATAGTGGGCATAGGATTTCTTGCAATCCCATGCAGGGTCGATGCTTCAGGAGGCCGTCAGCAGCTGGAGTAGTGCGTTGCTTGGGATCACAGAAGGTGTCGGTGAGCAGACTAAATTTTCCCTATGATATTCCTGGTGCGGGATTCAGGATAATGGCTGCTGGAAGCTGTTCATACGCAGATTATGATATCTGGAGACCTGCCACCGCTGGCTTCCTGAAGCAACGACCCTGCGTCTTCTGATTCTGTGCTGCGCACCCCTGGTGACCTCCCTTTGGATTATAAAATGCACCCCCGTTTACCTCCCAATCTTGGAGGGTGGGGTGGAGGAATGTGTCATCTGAAACGTGTTTTTTTTTTTTTTTTGTTTGTTTTTGTTTTGTGAAGTTGTGGGAATAGGAAAGGAAACTATAATTAAAAATCTGTCTTTTTTTTTTCTTTTATAGATAATTCCTGACCCAGCAGGAAAGCTGAAATATTTCGACAAGCAACACTGATGTTTATAGTTTTAGACTATACATAGATCAGTAAGTGTTTTAAAGCTGGTTGATTACATTCATTAAAATTCTGTGAATTTTGTTACTCTTGTGTGTTTCTTAAATATAAATATTATGGACTTCTGTCATTTCGTAAGCAAAACATCTGTCTTTCTGCCGTTCCCTACTCACGATAGTCCAGCAGCAACAAAGAGTAATGTCCTTCAGTAGTTCTTCATTCACAGGTTGAACATATGAAGAGTGGTCATCTCCACCCCCCAGTCCTCTCTACTGCTTTCAAGAAGTGCTGCTCAACTCTCCATTCTCTCTTCACACAGTGGCAAAGTTTCTGTAAAACATGCAAATATAATTTACAAATGGCTGTACCAAATGTTCTCAAGTTATATCATAAACTCTAAATACTTTGCAACACCTTCATCTAAGGGAAAGGTCAGGCGTCCCTGTAACTCTAATAACGATTGCAACACAATGCTCATACTGGTTGGCGGCTTTTCCGAGTGAGACCATCAGTGTGCACCATCACTGAGTAGTGATTTGTCATACTGTGTAAGTGAGGCTCCTGAGCTAGTTGCTTGGATGGATCTGTCGACTCTACAGATGGGATTCTGCTGAAGATCGTGACTTGCACATAAGTCTCCTCTAGAAACAGAGTTGCCCGTTTCCTAAGCTGTAGACACAGGCTAATTTACCAGCCCATTCACAGCGTGGGAGGCTGTTGGAGTGCAGAGAGAGTAACTAATCACTAACTGTAATGTATTTCTTCAAATTCTGTCAGCTCAGAAAATACAGCGTCATGAAGCTTGGAGTAAGTAATCCTCGAGAATATGAAAAGGGAAAATCTTCACTTTACTTAAAGACCTGTAAAGTCCTGTCTTCATCATCAGGAGTGAAATTCCAATACTGCTGATTCACAGAAATGTCCAAATGCAAAAAAAAGAGGATAGGCACACCTGCAAAAAAAGTTCAACCTGTATTTTACATACATCGGATTAAAATTTTAACATACAGCTGTTGAAGGTAATAAAACATGCACAGGTGTTTTTGGTATCCCCAGTCTTGAAGCTCTATGACTAAGGGCACAGTGGGTGCCAGAAACACATCAGAGCATGTTTTAACCCAATGTATATGAATAAAGCTTGCAGATTTTATGTGGTTGTGCCTATGCTCTGTATGTATGGCGAATAGGATGCAGGCAAGTGCGACACCACCTCATTCTAATATCCCCTCTATGCAGCTTTCTTTCCTTTGTGCCTCATGCCTCCCTCCTCAAGGCTACTAGCTTCCATTCACTATCTTACTTTTTCTCAGTCCTTTTTTGCATGAACACAAATGTATTAATACTGCATCGGTTGTACACAGTTTAAAATCAACAGTTTCCAGGATCTCTCCTAACAGTACACCAGGCGAGAGCCATCCTCAAGGGAAAGAAAACACATGAGCAGTTGAATAGCCCCTTCCCTTCAGCCATCAGTGTTTTTCCTGTCCCTAGGAGGACCGATGCTTGAGAGAACATGCGAAGCTTCCAGGTGGGTCCGGGGTTTCATCCTTTCCGCCCTCCTGGCAAGACCCTCACAGCTGACACCTCTGTGAGGTCTCTCAGCCTGCTCAGTTTAGTGGGACGTAGCTCCTGACTCTAGCTGCTTCCCTTCATGGAGGGCTCTCTGCGGCTGCTTCCCAGGCACGCTTCCAGTGCCATGTACGTTCTAGGGTGGAACGCACTTCTGGTTTCTACAGGAAGCGCATAGAGAGCTGCAGGCTTGGAGTATGTTCTAGCATGGACCACACAGGGCTGTGGAGTGAAAGTTAGTTTTGGTTTGAGTCGGTAGAAATGTACCGACTCCAGCTTTAACCCCTTCCCGACCTGTGACACAGCGTATGCATCATGAAAGTTGGTGCCAATCCGACCTGTGACGCATATGCTGTGTCACAGAATGATCGCGTCCCTGCAGATCGGGTGAAAGGGTTAACTCCCATTTCACCCGATCTGCAGGGACTGGGGGAGTGGTAGTATAGCCCAGGGGGGGTGGCTTCACCCCCCCCGTGGCTACGATCGCTCTGATTGGCTGTTGAAAGTGAAACTGCCAAACAGCGATTTGTAATATTTCACCTATTAAGGCTACGTTCAGACTAGCGTTGCGCGCCGCTGCGTCGGCGACGCAACGCACGACGCACACAAAAACGCGGCAAAACGCTGCGTTTTGCGACGCGTGCGTCGTTTTTTGCCGAAAATCGGATGCAAGAAAAATGCAACTTGCTGCGTTTTCTTGGTCCGACGCTAGCGGCAAAAAAGACAAGTTGAAAAACGCAACACACAAAAACGCATGCGTCCCCCATGTTAAACATAGGGGCGCATGATGCGTGCGTCGCCGCTGCGTCGCCCGACGCTAAGGCGACGCACACTAGCAGAACGCTAGTGTGAACGTAGCCTTAAACTGGTGAAATATTACAATCCAGCCATGGCCGATGCTGCAATATCATCGGCCATGGCTGGAAACACTGGTCTGCACCCCCCCACCGCCACTGTTTTTTGTTTCCCAAGCCCCCCCCCTCCTCCGATCAGTCCGGTACACAGCTCCACTCCCCTCCGTCCCCCTGTCCGCTCCCCCCATGCTCTTGTCCGCTCACCCCCGTACTCCGATCCACCCCCCCGTGCTCCTTCCCCACTCCATCATACTTACCGAGCCTCCTGTGGTCCGTCCATCTTCTTTCCTGGGCGCTGCCATCTTCCAAAATGGCGGGAGCATGCGTAGTGCGCCCACTGAATCTGCCGGCCGGCAGATTCGTTTCAAGTGCATTTTGATCACTGTGACCTATCAATATAAAAAAAATATTGTCACCCCCATAGGTAGGGACAATAATAAAATAAAGAAATTTTTTTTTTATTCCACTAAGGTTGGGGTTGGGGTATGTGCACACGTATTCCAGTCCTCTGCGGATTTTTCCGCAGCGGATTTGATAAATCCGCAGTGCTAAACCGCTGCGGATTTACCGCGGTTTTTCTGCGCATTTCGCTGCGGTTTTACAACTGCAGTTTACTATTGGAGCCGTTGTAAAACCGCTGCGGAATCCGCAGAAAGAAGTGACATGCTGCGGACTGTAAACCCCTGCATTTCCGTGCAGTTTTTCTGCAGCAGGTGTACAGCGATTTTTGTTTCCCATAGGTTTACATTGAACTGTAAACTCATGGGAAACTGCTGTGGATCCGCAGCGTTTTCCGCAGTGTGTGCACATACCTTTAGAATTAGGCTGTGTGCACACGGTGCGGATTTGGCTGCGGATCTGCAGCGGATTGGCCGCTGCGGATTCGCAGCAGTGTTCCATCAGGTTTACAGTACCAAGTAAACTTATGGAAAACCAAATCCGATGTGCCCATGGTGCGGAAAATACCATGCGGAAACGCTGCGTTGTATTTTCCGCAGCATGTCAATTCTTTGTGCGGATTCCACAGCGTTTTACACCTGTTCCTCAATAGGAATCCGCAGGTGAAATCCGCACAAAAAACACTGGAAATCCGCGGTAAATCCACAGGTAAAACGCAGTGCCTTTTACCTGCAGATTTTTCAAAAATGGTGCTGAAAAATCTCACACGAATCCGCAACGTGGGCACATAGCCTTAGGGTTGGAATTAGGGTTGCGGTTAGGGTTAGGGGTGTGTTGGGGTTAGTGTTGGAGGTAGAATTGAGGGGTTTCCACTGTTAAGGCACATCAGGGGTCTCCAAACGCAACATGGCGCCACCATTGATTCCAGCCAATCTTGTATTCAAAAAGTCAAATGGTGCTCCCTCCCTTCCGAGCCCCGACGTGCGCCCAAACAGTGGTTTACCCCCACATATGGGGTACCAGCATACTCGAACAAACTGCACAACAATTATTGGGGACCAATTTCTCCTGTTACCTTTGTGAAAATAAAAAATAGCTTGCTAAAACATCATTTTTTGAGGAATGAAAAATGATTTTTTATTTTCACGGCTGTGCGTTGTAAACGTCTGTGAAGCACTTGGGGTTTAAAGTGCTCACCACATATCTAGATAAGTTCCTTTTGAGGTCTAGTTTCTAAAATGGGGTCACTTGTGGTGGGTTTCTACTGTTTAGCCACATCAGGGGCTCTGCAAGCGCAACGTGACGCCCGCAGAGCATTCCATCAAAGTCTGCATTTCAGGGGGGGGCGTGGCTATGTAAGCCAAGAGAGAAGACGCACCTTTTGGAGGCTCCCATCATCCTGACTCGAATCCGGCCATTAATCCCCCTGAACCGCAGCTGCACCGGCTGGAACGGTGCTCTGAGAGCTCGGGAGACCGGCGACCCCTCGGGCGGTGGAGCGCTGGAGAGCCGATATCTGTGGCGGCCTGGAAGAGCAGCGAAGTCCCTGAGCTGCGGCGGCCATCTTTGAGCGCGGCTCCGGCGGGCGGGACGCAGTGCCGGCGGCGGCTGAAGCCGGGTGGATCTCCTGGGAGCACGGCAGGCATCTATATACAGCGGGGACGCTGTGGAACATCGAGGAGCAGGATGCAGGTGCCGGGTCTGGAGCGGCGGGCGGGCCCTGGGGGACAGCGGCCATTACCACAGCGCACTCTCCAGCAGCAAGGAGAGAGGCGCTATAAAGTAAGACTGCGGTGCATTCAGGAGGTGAGCTACCGGCCTGAAATGCTAAAAGGGGCAGAGCGGTGTGCGCCCTGAAAAATTGGGCCCTGCACTCCCCTTATCAAAAAACCCCTGCTTGCGCCATAACTTTGGAGGGATCGTTCCCCCTCCCTGCTGTTCTGCCTGGGGAACTGTGGCTGCTCTGAGACGCAGTGCCTGGGCAAATTCCTAAGTTGATACATTTGCAAATATCTGAGACTCTTTGCTTGGTTTGCTGCCTCTCTGGGGTACATCCCGGTGTTTGGCCCTATCCGGTCTGCTAGTGGAGAATAGACTGCCATAATAATAAATCTGGTCCTTTGGTGGGGGATCTTCTGCCAATCACCATGCACCATCCTAAAGGAGCGGGGGCTGCTGACAAGTTGAGGAAATATGCCAGAGACGATGCCCCAGATAATACACGCTCTCTCAGAAATAATCCTACGCAGAGTCAACGCAAAAATCGTCTCTGACAGCAATGAGGAGGGAGAACAAGACGAACTGACTCTTAAACAAGCATCTGAGCAGTTGATGCAGGCCATATCTCTCACCAGGTCCTCTCTCACTGAGAAAATAGAAGACGTGCATACTGAAGTGGGCCGTCTGCGACAAGATATACAAACTGAGAGGACGTATTTCAGAGGTTGAAACAAGGGTGTCTCAGATAGAGGACACCATTGCCCCAATAGAGGCTAAGCTATCAAGGGCCACTGGCTCTGTGAATGCCTGGAAGCAAAAGGCAGATGACCTGGAAAACAGACTGCGTCGTAATAACATCCGAATTATTGGCCTGCCGGAACGCTCGGAGGGTCAGCAACCTGAGCAATTTCTAGAGGACTGGCTTAAAACCTCCCTGGGAGACGGATTCTCCTCAACATTTTCTGTGGAAAGGGCCCATAGGGTCCCAACGAGACCTCTTCCCCCCCGGAGCTCCGCCTCGACCTTTTCTGGCACGTCTCCTTAACTGCTGAGACAGGGATGCAATTCTTCGCTTGGCAAGGCAGAAGACCCCTATTAAATTCAATAACGCCACCATATCAATCTTCCCGGATTTTTCTATGGAACTTCAAAAGCAGCGAGTTCGATTTATGGAAGTCAAAAAGCAGCTCAGGGATAAAAACATCATTTACTCCATGCTTTATCCAGTTCGACTCCGTATTGTTCATGAAGGCTCCTCCTTGTTCTTTACTGACCCGGCGGAGGCGGTTGAGTGGTTACGGTCATACAAGGGGCCTAGTACCCCGGACTCTTGAGTAGCTCTTTCTATCTGATGGCAACGCAATCTAGAGCTCTCTACGTGGGTGCTGAGTTTGTCAACTATACCGGACGCTGATTCCAGTGAGGGTATCCCCTATTCTACTCAACTATAGGAGTGTAGGATTACACTCCTCCACCGTTTAAATGTTGTTTGGTTTGGTATTTTACACCAGTTTTGATTGTTTGTTATGTTTGTTAGTCGCCAGTGATAACCTTATGCTCTATATGATGTTCCTGATTCCCGCCCAGGCTGTGGTGTATATTATGCCTTTTCCCGAACGTAGATATGGGATCTGAGATTGTATGTATGATGTGGAACATACGGGGTATTAAGACTCCTCGAAAGAAAATTAAGGTATTTTCACAAATTAAAAGGTATCATCCACATATTGTAGCACTTGTGGAGACGCATTTGACCAGAGACACAGCTAAGTGTACGCAAAAGCCGTGGGTGCAGTGGTCCCTTCACGCATTTCACACCAGTTACTCCAGAGGGGTCTCCCTGTTGGTACATAGGAATGTCAGGTGGGAGGCTAGAGAGTCACGACTAGTGTTGAGCGATACCTTCCGATATCGGAAAGTATCGGTATCGGTTTGGATCGGCCGATATTCAAAAAATATCGGATATCGCCGATACCGATACCCGATCCCAATGCAAGTCAATGGGACCAAAATATCGGAATTAAAATAAACCCTTTCTTTCCTTGTAGGTTCATTCTACCTGAAGGAAAACAACTAAGAATAATGTAGGATGTATGGGGGAGGTGGCGGAGACATTAAAGGCAATGAGGATTAGTCCAATCAAATAGAATAGCATGTTTTTTTTTTTTTTTTTAAAGACGTTCGGATTGAAAAAGATATTGAGTATGTAAATTTTTTTTATTTTGTCAGATATTGATGTTTCACTATTCCACGCCCTTCCCCTTCTTTTTTTTCTTTTTTTTTTTTCTTTTCCCACACTTTCATCTTCATCATCATCAGCATCCTTGACATCAACTTCTTCACCTTATTCATCTTCTTCTTCATCTTCTACCTATTTTTTTTTTTTTATTACATTCTTCATATTCATTTTCTTCAACTATTATTATTCTTCCTATTCTACATATTCTTTTTATTCCACTGTTATTATTCTTCCTATTCTACTTCTTCATCATATTCTCATTTGTGACAGGCATTCCCGTAGTTGTTATCTATAAAAGTTGGAAGATTACACCTTCCGTTCTGCCAGTCACAAAAGTTACATTTGTCCGCGTTCAGTTTGGCCTGCAGCATCAGGCTTTATCCAGGGGCACCACGAGGAGGAACGGACTCACCCCCATACACTGCTTAGTCTTCTTCTGCATATAATTTAGATAATATCTTTTGCTCTGATATTAAGTCTTATGCTTAATGTTCTTCTGCTCTTTGTTCTGCAGCCTCTTGTTCTTCTGCTTCTCGGTCTTCCATGTTGTCGTCTCCAGGGTCTTCGTCTCCAGTGTCGTCATCTCCGCCGTCGTCGTCTCAGCCGTCGTCGTCTCCGCCGTCGTCGTCGTCGTCGTCATCGGGGTGGTCTTCCGGGTCGTCGTCATCGGGGTGGTCTTCCGGGTTGTCGACGTTAGGGTCTTCAACTTGGAAATGTAGCAGAAGGTACAAGAAGGCTGAGAAAATGCCAAGAACCAGCTGATGGAACTGGAACTCGGATGGCTACCCGAAGGTTCAAGAGCCTATGGAACTACCGAGGACCAGCTGACGTTACTGGAACCCGGTTACTAAGCAGGAGGTACCCGTGCTAAAAAGCACTACCAAGGACCGCCTGACGTTGGCGGAACTCGGATACCCAGAAGGAGGCACCTAAGCCAAAGGCTCTGCCCGGAACCAGATGACGTTACTGGAACCAGGATGGGGAGCAGAAGGTACAAGAGCAAAAGACACTGCCGAGAACCAGCTGACGGTACTGGAACCCGGATGGGTAGCCGAATGTCCAAGAGCCAATGGAACTACCAAGGACCAGCTGACGTTACTGGAACCCGGTTACTAAGCAGGAGGTACCCGTGCCTGAAAGCACTACCAAGGACCACCTGACATTGGTGGAACTTGGATACCCAGAAGGAGGCACCTAAGCCAAAGGCTCTGCCCGGAACCAGCTGACGGTACTGGAACCAGGATGGGGAGCAGAAGGTACAAGAGCAAAAGACACTGCCGAGAACCAGCTGACGGTGCTGGAACCAGGTGGTGGACCCCAAGGCCCACAGGAGAGGAGAGAACAGCTAGGCCGCGAGGCAGCCGCAGTTACCGAACCCCAACAGTCCTACAGGGGGAGCTGGGCCTACTGGCACTACAGAACCAGCCTTGACTACCAGTTCACGCAGCCCACATAGGAAGCTCCTAAACTGGAGGCACCCTGGAGTTGGCTAACTCGACCGCCCCACGACGGGGCAAGCATAGGCGTCTCAGTGAAGTTGACACAACCCGGAAACAGCTGACGGTGCTGAAACCAGGCTTGGCACGAGGGAGTACCTGTGACAAGAACACTGCCGAGAACCAGCTGGCGGTGCTGGAACCCGGATGCGTTGCCCCAGTGTGCAAGAGCCAATGGCACGACCGAGGACCAGCTGACGGTGCTGGAACCCGGTTGCTAAGCTGTAGGTGCCCGCGCTTAAAAGCACTACCAAGGACCGCCTGGCGTTGGCGGAACACGGATACCCAGGAGGAGGCACCTAAGCCAAAGGCTCGGCCCGGAACCAGCTGACGGTGCTGGAACCAGGTGGTGGACCCCAAGGCCCACAGGAGAGGAGAGAACAGCTAGGCCGCGAGGCAGCCGCAGTTACCGAACCCCAACAGTCCTACAGGGGGAGCTGGGCCTACTGGCACTACAGAACCAGCCTTGACTACCAGTTCACGCAGCCCACATAGGAAGCTCCTAAACTGGAGGCACCCTGGAGTTGGCTAACTCGACCGCCCCACGACGGGGCAAGCATAGGCGTCTCAGTGAAGTTGACACAACCCGGAAACAGCTGACGGTGCTGAAACCAGGCTTGGCACGAGGGAGTACCTGTGACAAGAACACTGCCGAGAACCAGCTGGCGGTGCTGGAACCCGGATGCGTTGCCCCAGTGTGCAAGAGCCAATGGCACGACCGAGGACCAGCTGACGGTGCTGGAACCCGGTTACTAAGCTGTAGGTGCCCGCGCTTAAAAGCACTACCAAGGACCGCCTGGCGTTGGCGGAACTCGGATACCCAGGAGGAGGCACCTAAGCCAAAGGCTCGGCCCGGAACCAGCTGACGGTGCTGGAACCAGGTGGTGGACCCCAAGGCCCACAGGAGAGGAGAGAACAGCTAGGCCGCGAGGCAGCCGCAGTTACCGAACCCCAACAGTCCTACAGGGGGAGCTGGGCCTACTGGCACTACAGAACCAGCCTTGACTACCAGTTCACGCAGCCCACATAGGAAGCTCCTAAACTGGAGGCACCCTGGAGTTGGCTAACTCGACCGCCCCACGACGGGGCAAGCATAGGCGTCTCAGTGAAGTTGACACAACCCGGAAACAGCTGACGGTGCTGAAACCAGGCTTGGCACGAGGGAGTACCTGTGACAAGAACACTGCCGAGAACCAGCTGGCGGTGCTGGAACCCGGATGCGTTGCCCCAGTGTGCAAGAGCCAATGGCACGACCGAGGACCAGCTGACGGTGCTGGAACCCGGTTGCTAAGCTGTAGGTGCCCGCGCTTAAAAGCACTACCAAGGACCGCCTGGCGTTGGCGGAACACGGATACCCAGGAGGAGGCACCTAAGCCAAAGGCTCGGCCCGGAACCAGCTGACGGTGCTGGAACCAGGTGGTGGACCCCAAGGCCCACAGGAGAGGAGAGAACAGCTAGGCCGCGAGGCAGCCGCAGTTACCGAACCCCAACAGTCCTACAGGGGGAGCTGGGCCTACTGGCACTACAGAACCAGCCTTGACTACCAGTTCACGCAGCCCACATAGGAAGCTCCTAAACTGGAGGCACCCTGGAGTTGGCTAACTCGACCGCCCCACGACGGGGCAAGCATAGGCGTCTCAGTGAAGTTGACACAACCCGGAAACAGCTGACGGTGCTGAAACCAGGCTTGGCACGAGGGAGTACCTGTGACAAGAACACTGCCGAGAACCAGCTGGCGGTGCTGGAACCCGGATGCGTTGCCCCAGTGTGCAAGAGCCAATGGCACGACCGAGGACCAGCTGACGGTGCTGGAACCCGGTTACTAAGCTGTAGGTGCCCGCGCTTAAAAGCACTACCAAGGACCGCCTGGCGTTGGCGGAACTCGGATACCCAGGAGGAGGCACCTAAGCCAAAGGCTCGGCCCGGAACCAGCTGACGGTGCTGGAACCAGGTGGTGGACCCCAAGGCCCACAGGAGAGGAGAGAACAGCTAGGCCGCGAGGCAGCCGCAGTTACCGAACCCCAACAGTCCTACAGGGGGAGCTGGGCCTACTGGCACTACAGAACCAGCCTTGACTACCAGTTCACGCAGCCCACATAGGAAGCTCCTAAACTGGAGGCACCCTGGAGTTGGCTAACTCGACCGCCCCACGACGGGGTAAGCATAGGCGTCTCAGTGAAGTTGACACAACCCGGAAACAGCTGACGGTGCTGAAACCAGGCTTGGCACGAGGGAGTACCTGTGACAAGAACACTGCCGAGAACCAGCTGGCGGTGCTGGAACCCGGATGCGTTGCCCCAGTGTGCAAGAGCCAATGGCACGACCGAGGACCAGCTGACGGTGCTGGAACCCGGTTACTAAGCTGTATGTGCCCGCGCTTAAAAGCACTACCAAGGACCGCCTGGCGTTGGCGGAACTCGGATACCCAGGAGGAGGCACCTAAGCCAAAGGCTCGGCCCGGAACCAGCTGACGGTGCTGGAACCAGGTGGTGGACCCCAAGGCCCACAGGAGAGGAGAGAACAGCTAGGCCGCGAGGCAGCCGCAGTTACCGAACCCCAACAGTCCTACAGGGGGAGCTGGGCCTACTGGCACTACAGAACCAGCCTTGACTACCAGTTCACGCAGCCCACATAGGAAGCTCCTAAACTGGAGGCACCCTGGAGTTGGCTAACTCGACCGCCCCACGACGGGGCAAGCATAGGCGTCTCAGTGAAGTTGACACAACCCGGAAACAGCTGACGGTGCTGAAACCAGGCTTGGCACGAGGGAGTACCTGTGACAAGAACACTGCCGAGAACCAGCTGGCGGTGCTGGAACCCGGATGCGTTGCCCCAGTGTGCAAGAGCCAATGGCACGACCGAGGACCAGCTGACGGTGCTGGAACCCGGTTGCTAAGCTGTAGGTGCCCGCGCTTAAAAGCACTACCAAGGACCGCCTGGCGTTGGCGGAACACGGATACCCAGGAGGAGGCACCTAAGCCAAAGGCTCGGCCCGGAACCAGCTGACGGTGCTGGAACCAGGTGGTGGACCCCAAGGCCCACAGGAGAGGAGAGAACAGCTAGGCCGCGAGGCAGCCGCAGTTACCGAACCCCAACAGTCCTACAGGGGGAGCTGGGCCTACTGGCACTACAGAACCAGCCTTGACTACCAGTTCACGCAGCCCACATAGGAAGCTCCTAAACTGGAGGCACCCTGGAGTTGGCTAACTCGACCGCCCCACGACGGGGCAAGCATAGGCGTCTCAGTGAAGTTGACACAACCCGGAAACAGCTGACGGTGCTGAAACCAGGCTTGGCACGAGGGAGTACCTGTGACAAGAACACTGCCGAGAACCAGCTGGCGGTGCTGGAACCCGGATGCGTTGCCCCAGTGTGCAAGAGCCAATGGCACGACCGAGGACCAGCTGACGGTGCTGGAACCCGGTTACTAAGCTGTAGGTGCCCGCGCTTAAAAGCACTACCAAGGACCGCCTGGCGTTGGCGGAACTCGGATACCCAGGAGGAGGCACCTAAGCCAAAGGCTCGGCCCGGAACCAGCTGACGGTGCTGGAACCAGGTGGTGGACCCCAAGGCCCACAGGAGAGGAGAGAACAGCTAGGCCGCGAGGCAGCCGCAGTTACCGAACCCCAACAGTCCTACAGGGGGAGCTGGGCCTACTGGCACTACAGAACCAGCCTTGACTACCAGTTCACGCAGCCCACATAGGAAGCTCCTAAACTGGAGGCACCCTGGAGTTGGCTAACTCGACCGCCCCACGACGGGGCAAGCATAGGCGTCTCAGTGAAGTTGACACAACCCGGAAACAGCTGACGGTGCTGAAACCAGGCTTGGCACGAGGGAGTACCTGTGACAAGAACACTGCCGAGAACCAGCTGGCGGTGCTGGAACCCGGATGCGTTGCCTTGCCTATTAAAGATTGTCTTCCTAGAGCCCCAACTAGCGGTGTTGGAGCAAAGGGTAAGCAGGGGGAGATGAGTGTAGGCCGAAGCCTGCACTGGAGGCAGCTTTGTGTCTGCGTTGCGTTTGCAGGACACTTTGCCGGCTACACACTGGGGGAACAGCTGGCGTTGCTGAACCCCACTAACACAATGGCGTGTGTTTTTATCTGTGCAGCTAGCACTTGCGGGCAAAAACTAGCGATGTTAGAGCCCGTGTTGAAGCAGGAGGAGGAGGAGAGGAGCAGAGTGTAGGCCGAAGCCTAGTTGAACCAATTTCAAAGGAAACCTTTAACCCCCCCCTCAGGTGTTACAAAGTACAAGAGACACACCTTGTGCAGTATTAATGCTGCACAAGTGAAAGGTTGCTCTATTAATTTGTCTACTTGCACACGCTGAATGAAAGACATACACAATTTACCCCATTCTACAGTCAAACTGTAGTGGATGCGTGACTTGGTTTTTTGATGAGACGCAGCACAGGTGTCCAAAATAACGCCTTGGTGCTTGGCGCAGCTTCCTGAGCGTTGTTATTTGCTGTACAGGAGTCTGCGCTCTTGTGTTATCCCTTGGCAATGCCCTGTTAGCGCTGCCCATCTTATGACCTCATTTCATGTTGGCCGGTGCGGTTAACGATGGCCATAAATCCCAGACCCACAGTGTCTTTTCATAAAGCCACACTGCGGTGCTGGGATTCGTGGCCTTGAGCAGTAAATATTTTGGCCGCTCACACACGTCCTTACACCTGCTTCAGACTGGGCGGCCTCTGCTGATCCCTTCTCGCATGCCGCGGCCATGAGGCTGCACAGTCAGAAGAAGGCGGAAGGAGATGAGTTAAGACAGGCGAAGATATGCACTGCTCGTGCCCATCAATCACACCCTCGCAGTCAAAATAATTAAGACAACGAGGAGCATTTTATTCAGGCAGGGCGGACGAACAGGCGCAAGTAGCCAACCAATGATGTCAGAAGACGGGAAGCGCTACCAAGGGGGGTGCTGCGTATCATTAGAAAGGAAAGTCACACCTCTGGGACAGTGGAATGGTCTCAAAGAGACACATTTTGTACGTGTTGAGTTCCACGTGGGCAAGGAGAAAACATCAGCCACCTTGTACAAATGCAGCAGTACTGCTGTACAAGGTGGCTGTTATACATAGAAACACCTGGGGGTGGGGGCCAGGCTCCCTTCAATTTCAGTTCATGTGCCTGCGTGGCGTTTGCAGGTCACGTTGCAAGCTGCACAGCAGGGGAACAGCAGGCGGTGCTGAACCCCACTAACACATTGGCTGGTGTTTTTCTCTGTGCAGCTAGCATGTCCGGGCAGAAACTGGCGTTGTTTGAGCCCAGGGTCAGCAGGAGGAGGAGAGGAGCAAAGTGTAGGCCGAAGCCTGCACTGGTGGCAGCTTTTGTTCTGTTGTGCCAGCGTGGCTTGTGCTGGACACGTTGCCGACTACACAGCAGGGGAACAGCTGGCGGTGCTGAACCCCACTAACACATTGGCTGGTGTTTTTCTCTGTGCAGCTAGCATTTCCGGGCAAAAACTAGCGGTGTTTGAGCCCAGGGTCAGCAGGAGGAGTAGAGGAGCAGAGTGTAGGCCGAAGCCTAGTTGAACCAATTTCAAAGGTTACCTTTAACCCCCCCCTCAGGTGTTGCAAGGTACAAGAGCCACACCTTGAACAGCATTAATGATGCACAAGTCAAAGGTTGCTCTATTTAATTTTGCTCCTTGCACACGCTGAATTAAACACGTACACTATTTAGCCCATTATACTGTCAAACAGTAGTGGAGGCGTGACTACTAGTCTTTTTAAGGAGACGCAGCACAGGTGTACAAATTTACACCTAGGTGCTGTGCGCAGATTCCTTACCGTTGTTATTTGCAGTACAGGAAACTGCGCTCTTGTGTTATCCCTTGGCAATACCCTGTTAGTGCAGGCCGTCTCATGACCTCATTTCATGTTGGCCGGTGCGGTTAACGATGGCCATAAATCCCAGACCCACAGTGGCTTTTCCTAAAGTCACACTGCGGTGCTGGGATTCGTGGCCTTGTGCAGTAAATATGTTCGCCGCTCACACATGTCCTTACACCTGCTTCAGACTGGGCGGCCTCAGCTGATCCCTTATCGCATGCCGCGGCCATGAGGCCGCACAGTCAGAAGAAGGCGGAAGGAGGGGAGTGAAAACAGGGGAACATATGCACTGCTCGTGCCCATCAATCACACCCTCGCAGTCAAAATATATGAGACAACGGGGGGCGTTGTGTCGGGCAGGGGGGACGCACAGGCACAGCCAGCCAACCAATGATGTCAGGAGACGGGCAGCGGTAACAATGGGGGTGCTGCGTGTCATTAAAAAGGAAAGTCACACCTCAGGGACATTGTAATGGTCTGTAATGAGACACATTTTGTACTTGTTGAGTTCCACGTGTGCAAGGAGAAAAAGTCAGCCACCTTGTACAAATGCAGCAGTACTGCTGTACAAGGTGGCTGTTATACATAGAAACACCTGGGGGGGTGGGGGGCAGGCTCCCTTCAATTTCAGTTCATGTGCCTGCGTGGCGTTTGCAGGTCACGTTGCAAGCTACACAGCAGGGGAACAGCTGGCGTTGCTGAACCCCACTGACACATTGGCTGGTGTTTTTCTCTGTGCAGCTAGCATGTCCGGGCAGAAACTGGCGTTGTTTGAGCCCAGGGTCAGCAGGAGGAGGAGAGGAGCAAAGTGTAGGCCGAAGCCTGCACTGGTGGCAGCTTTTGTTCTGTTGTGCCAGCGTGGCTTGTGCTGGACACGTTGCCGACTACACAGCAGGGGAACAGCTGGCGGTGCTGAACCCCACTAACACATTGGCTGGTGTTTTTCTCTGTGCAGCTAGCATTTCCGGGCAAAAACTAGCGGTGTTTGAGCCCAGGGTCAGCAGGAGGAGTAGAGGAGCAGAGTGTAGGCCGAAGCCTAGTTGAACCAATTTCAAAGGTTACCTTTAACCCCCCCCTCAGGTGTTGCAAGGTACAAGAGCCACACCTTGTGCAGCATTAATGCTGCACAAGTAAAAGGTTGCTCTATTTGTTTTGCTCCTTGCACACGCTGACTAAAACACGTACACTATTTAGCCCATTATACTGTCAAACAGTTGTGGAGGCGTGACTTGTCTTTTTAACGAGACGCAGCACAGGTGTCAAAATTTGCACCTAGGTACTGGGCGCAGATTCCTGAGCGTTGTTATTTGCTGTACAGGAGTCTGCGCTATTGTGATCCCTTGGCCATGCGCTGTGAGCGCTTCCTGTCTTCTGACCTCATTTCATGTCGGCCGTTGCGGTTAGCGATGGACATGAATCCCAGACCCACAGTGTGTTTTCAAAAAATCACACTGCGTGGCTGGGATTCGTGGCCTTGTGCAGTAAATAGGTTTGCCGCTTACACATGTCCTTACACCTGCTCCAGACTGGGCGGCCTCAGCTGATCCCTTATCGCCTACCACGGCCAGGAGGCCGCACAGTCTGAAGAAGGCGGAAGGAGATGAGTTAAGACAGGCGAACATATGCACTGCTCGTGCCCATAAACCACACCCTCGCTGACAAAATAAATATGACAACGAGGGGCGTTGTTTCTAGCAGGGCGGATGCACAGGCGCAGCCAGCTAACCATGATGACAAAAGACGGGAAACGCTACCAAGGGGGGTGCTGCGTATCATTACAAAGGAAAGTCACACCTCAGGGACAGTGGAATGGTCTCAATGAGACACATTTTGTACGTGTTGAGTTCCACGTGGGCAAGGAGAAAAAGTCAGCCACCTTGTACAAATGCAGCAGTACTGCTGTACTAGGTGGCTGTTATACATAGAAACACCTGGGGGGGTGGGGCCAGGTTCCCTTTTAATTTCAGTTCCTGTGCCTGCATGGCGTTTGCAGGTCACGTTGCCGGCTACACAGCAGGGGAACAGCTGGCGTTGCTGAACCCCACTAACACATTGGCTGGTGTTTTTCTCTGTGCAGCTAGCACTTCCGGGCAAAAACTAGCGGTGTTTGAGCCCAGGGTCAGCAGGAGGAGGAGAGGAGCAGAGTGTAGGCCGAAGCCTGCACTGGTGGCAGCTTTTGTTCTGTTGTGCCAGCGTGGCTTGTGCTGGACACGTTGCCGACTACACAGCAGGGGAACAGCTGGCGGTGCTGAACCCCACTGACACATCACCTAGTGTTTTTTTCTGTGTAGACAACACTTCCAGGTGGCAACTGACAGTGTTGAAACCCAGGGAATCAAAGAGGAGCAGAGTGTAGGCCGAAG
Source organism: Ranitomeya imitator (assembly GCF_032444005.1). Classification (NCBI taxonomy): domain Eukaryota; kingdom Metazoa; phylum Chordata; class Amphibia; order Anura; family Dendrobatidae; genus Ranitomeya; species Ranitomeya imitator. Next base: position 132,196,392 of record NC_091284.1, read on the forward strand.
CCTGCAGTGGAGCAAGTTGAAAGGGAACCTTTAACCCCCCCCCCCAGGCATTTGTTGCTGAAAGAGCCATCTTGTACAGCAGTAATACTGCACATGGAAAATGGTGGCTCCGAAAATTATGCTCCTTGCAAACGCTGAAGTACACACTCATATAATGTGTCCCCTCACACCGTCAAACCATCCCGGAAGTGGGACTTTCCTTTGTAATGTGACACAGCACAGCCGTCATTCCAACCCCCTTGGTGCCGGGCACCACCTCCTCAACGTTGTTTGGTTCTGTCACGGAGCCCGCACTGTAATGTTATCCCTTGGCCATGCACAGTTAGCGGTGCCCGTCTTCTGACATCATGTAGGTGTCAGGCTGGCAGTGCCTGTGCGTCCAAGCTGCCCGAGATCCAACCTTGCAGTGTCATCTAATGTAGTCCCACTGCGGGCCAGGGATCCATGGGCATGCGCAGTGCATATCATCGCCTCTCACTCACCTCCTTCCTGCTTCTTCAGACTGTGCGGCGTCACGGCCGTGGCATGCTATTAGGGATCAGCTGACGCCGCCTAGTCTGAAGAAGCGTGAAGAAGGGGAGTGAGAGGCTAGTATATGCACTGCGCATGGCCATGGATACCAGGCCCACTGTGGGATCACATTAGACGACACTGCGAGGTGTGATTTCGGGCAGCGTGGACGCACAGGCGCAGCCAGGACGACAACAAATGATGTCAGAGGACGGGCAGCGCAAACTGTGCATGGCCAAGGGATAACATAACAGCGCAGGGTCCATGACGGAATCAAACAACGCTAAGGAGGCAGCGCACGGTGCCAAGGGGGTAGCAATGACGGCTGTGCTGCGTCACATTACAAAGGAAAGTCCCACCTCCGGGACGGTTGGACGGTGTGAGGGGACACATTACATGAGTGTGTAGTTCAGCGTTTGCAAGGAGCATAATTTCAAGAGCGACCTTTCCCTTGTGCAGTATTAGTGCTGCACATGGTGGCTCTTTCAGTAACAAACGCCTAGGGGGGGGGGGGACAGGTCCCCTTACATTTTAGTTGTGCCAGCGTGGCGGTCGCATGACACGTTGCCGGATACACAGCTGGGGATCAGCTGACGTTACTGAACCCCAATAACAGAGGAGCGACTGTTGACTGTGCACACAGCACTTCCAGGCACCAACTGGCGGTGTTAGAGCCCAGGGACAGCAGGAGGAGCAGATTGGAGGTATTGCCGCACACACAGCTGGGGATCAGCTGACGTTACTGAACCCCAATAACAGAGGAGCGACTGTTGACTGTGCACACAGCACTTCCAGGCACCAACTGGCGGTGTTAGAGCCCAGGGACAGCAGGAGGAGCAGATTGGAGGTATTGCCGCACACACAGCTGGGGATCAGCTGACGTTACTGAACCCCAATAACAGAGGAGCGACTGTTGACTGTGCACACAGCACTTCCAGGCACCAACTGGCGGTGTTAGAGCCCAGGGACAGCAGGAGGAGCAGAGGAACAGAGTGTAGGCCGAAGCCTGATTGGAGCAAGTTGAAAGGAAACCTTTAACCCCCCCCCCCCAAGACGTTTGTAGCTGAAAGAGCCATGTTGTGCAGCACTAAGGATGCAAAAGGAAAAGGTTGCTCTTTTAATTATGCTCCTTGCAAACACCGAAGTAAACACTAAAAATGTGTCCCTTTATACCGTTAAACCGTTCCGGAGGTGCGAATTTCCTTCGTAATGGGACACAGCACAGCTGTCATTCCTATCCCCTTGATGCCGTGCGCTGCCTCCTCAGCGTTGTTTTAAGCTGCCACGGAGCCTGCGCTGTTCTGTTAGCCCTTGGCCATGCCCAATTAGCGCTGCCTGTCTTCTGACATAATTTGGTGTCAGGCTGTCAGTGCCTGTGCGTCCACGCTGCTCCAGATCCCACCTCGCAGTCTCATCTAACGTAATCCCACTGCGGGCCTTGGAACCATGGGCATGCACAGTGCATAACCTCGACTCTCACTCCCCTCCTTCCCTCTTCTTCAGACTGTGCGGTGTCACGGCCGTGGCATGCTAGGGATCAGCTGACGGCGCACAGTCTAAAGAAGGCGGAGGGAAATGAGCGAGAGCCCGAGGGGAAGATATGCACTGCGCATGCCCATGGATCCCAGGCCCGCAGTGTGACTCAATCAGAAGACACTGCGAGGCGGGATCTCGGGCACCGCGGCCGCACAGGCGCAGCCAGCCTGACACCAAATTATGTCAGAAGACAGGCAGCGCAAATAGGGCATGCCCAAGGGATAACAGAACAGCGCAGGCTCCGTGACAGCTTAAAACAACGCTGAGGAGGCAGCGCATGGCACCAAGGGGGTAGGAATGACGGCTGTGCTGCGTCACATTACGAAGGAAAGTCCCAGCTCCGGGACGGTATAACGGTATCAGTGAACACATTTTATAAGTGTTAAGTTCTGCGTGTGCAAAGAGCTAAAAAAAAAAGAGCTACCTTTTCCTTGTGCAGCATTACTGCTGCACAAGATGGCTCTTTCAGTAACAAACGACGGGGGGGGGGGGGGGGGGACAGGTTCCCTTACATTTAGGTTGTTGTGCCAGCGTGGCGGTCGCAGGACACATTGCCGGCTACACAGCTGGGGATCAGCTGACGTTACTGAAACCCAATAACACTGGGTCGTATGTTTTTACTGTGCAGCCTGCACTTCTGAGCCGCAACTGGCGGTGTTGGAGCCCAGGAATAGCAGTTCAGGTGGTAGAAAGATGAACACAGCAGGAGACCTGGATGACACCCAATTACTTAATCAGGCAGAGGAGTGGCAAATTCCTGCGAGATCCAGGCCTGGTTCATTTTCAGGAAAGTAAGCCGGTCAACGTTATCGGAGGATAGTCGCATGCGACGGTCTGTTAGTACACCACCTGCGGCACTAAAGACACGTTCCGATAAGACACTAGCCGCAGGGCAAGCCAGCACCTCCAATGCATACTGGCTTAGCTCTGGCCATGTATCCAGCTTAGAGACCCAAAACTTGAACGGGGAAGAGCCGTCTGGGAGTACAGTAAGAGGGCAAGCCATGTAGTCTGTCACCATCTGACGGAACCGTTGCCTCCTGCTGACTGGAGCCGCCGGTGATGGTGTAGACATTTGGGGCGGGCACACAAAAGTGTGCCAGAGTTGTGCCATACTGGGCTTGCCTTGGGCAGAGGCACTGCTTCTGCTCCCTCTTTGGGCAGAGCCTCCCCCACTGCCTCGACGCACTGAGCTGCTTTGTAAAGCACTAGCAGCACTCCTCTCAGTTGGACAGGAGAAGATGATGGAATTCACCAGTGTGTCGTGGTACTCCCGCAATTTACGCTCCCGGGTCAACGCAGGGATGAGGTTTTGGACGTTGTCCCGGTAGCGAGGATCGAGGAGGGTGAACACCCAATAATCAGGCATGTTGAGAATGTGGTCGATGCGGCGGTCGTTTCTCAGGCACTGCAGCATGAAATCCACCATGTGCTGCAGAGTGCCAACCGGCCCAGAAACGCTGTCCCCTGCTTGAGACATGATCTCTGCCCGCTCGTCATCACCCCACCCTCGCTGTACACACTGACCACTGGACAATTGTGTCGCTCCCTCCTCTGGACGGAGCTCTTCCTCCTCCATTGACTCCTCCTCATCCTCCTCACAAATTGGCCCCTGCGTACCCCTTTGTGAGGAACCACGTGGCGCTGACTCTCCAGAAGCTGATGGAAAAGGTGACTCCTCATCCTCCACCTCTTCCACCACATCATCCCTTAACCCTTGCAAAGTTTGCTGAAGCAGGCAGATAAGGGGGACAGTCATGCTGACTAGTGCATCATCTGCACTTGCCATCCGCGTGGAATAATCAAAAGGACGCAAAACCTGGCAGACGTCCTTCATAGTGGCCCACTCTGTGGTTGTGAAGTCTGATCGGCGCTGACTGCGACTTCTTTGCGCCTGATGCAGCTGGTACTCCATAACTGCTTGCTGCTGCTCACACAACCGCTCCAACATATGTAACGTGGAATTCCACCGGGTAGGTAGGTCACATATGATGCGGTGTTCCGGAAGGCGGAATCGGCGCTGCAGAGCAGCAATGCGGGATCTGGCCAAGCTGGAACGCCGCAAGTGAGCACACTCTAGGCGGACCTTGTGCAGCAGGGCATCAAGATCCGGATAGTCCCTCAGAAAACTCTGCACAACCAAATTGAGCACATGTGCCAGACATGGGATGTGAGTGAGGTTGCCAAGGGCCAAAGCTGCCACCAGATTTCGGCCATTGTCACACACTACCATGCCTGGCTGGAGATTCGCTGGCAGTAACCACACATCGCTCTCCTGCTTTATGGCATTCCAGAGCTCCTGCGCTGTGTGGCTTCGATGCCCCAATGAAACTAGTTTCAAGACGGCCTGCTGACGTTTGGCCACGGCTGTGCTCATGTCGGTCATAGGTAAACGTTCACGGGTCCATGTGGGGGTGGACTGTGACGGATCCTGCAGAGAGGAATCAGAGGAACTGGTGTAAGAGGAGGAGTCGATGCGTACAGACTGGATTCCTGCAATCCTTGGAGTGGGCAGGACACGTCCTGCGCCACTCGCACGATCTGTACCTGGCTCAACAACATTAACCCAATGGGCAGTGAGGGAAACATATCGCCCCTGTCCATGCTGACTGGTCCACGCATCGGTGGTGAGGTGGACCTTGCTACTGACGGCGTTCAGTAGCGCATGTTTTATGTTTGCCTCAACATGCCTGTGCAGGGCAGGGACAGCCTGCCTGCTGAAGTAAAAGCGGCTGGGCACCTTGTACTGTGGGACTGCCAATGCCATCAAGTCACGGAAGCTGTCAGTCTCCACCAGCCTGAACGAGAGCATTTCCAGGGACAACAGTTTGGCAATGCCTGCATTCAGAGCCTGTGCTCGGGGGTGGTTGGCCGAGAATGCCCGCCTTTTCTCCCATGCCTGTACTACCGATGGCTGTAGAGTAGACTGGGAGTGTGAGGATGACTGGGAAGGTGGTGCTGTGGGTGGAATTACACAAGGTCTCTGGGAGGAAGCCAAACCAGCTGTGCGTGAGCTGGAGGAAGAGGCAACACGAGCTGAAGAGGTGGTAGCTGCCGCTGTTGGTTGGCCTACATCTTCAGTGTGTTTCTGTAACTCCACCGCGTGCCTGGTCCGCACATGTTTCCACATATTTGTGGTATTGAGGTTGCTGACATTTTTCCCTCTTTTTACTTTATGATGACACAGCTTGCATTTGACAAAACAAATGTCATCTGCAACTGTGTCAAAAAAGGACCAGGCACTGCAAGTCTTGGGAGCGCCCTTTTTGGCTTTGGAAAGAGACAGGCTCCTAACGGGTGCCAAAGTGGAGGCTACAGGCTCCGCAGTCTTCCCCCTCCCTCTCCCTCTTTGGCCCGTAAGAGGAAGCTCTTCCTCTGAGCTGCTCCCACCACCTTCCTGTTCCTCACGCCACGATGGGTCAAGGACCTCATCATCTCCACTACCCTCTGCCACCAACTGCTCCTCCTGGGTAGTCTCAGCAGCACAGTACGCACGAGAAAGCGGCACCTGAGTTTCATCATCAGATGCGTACTGCGCTGTGGTCACCGGAGGCACTGGCCCACCTGCCTCTTCAGAGTCAGAGAGAAAAAGGTGTTGGGCATCACTGCACACTGCCTCTTCTTCCATTTCTCCAATGCTGCTTGGCTGGCCCCCTGTTTCCAAGCCAAGAGATTCAGAGAACAGAAGTAGAGACGGCTCCTGTCCTGGGCTCTCTGACTGCCTGGCCAATTTGGCAGGTGGTGAAGAGACAGATGGCTGCTCTCCAGTGCTCTGTGCCTGAGAGGATGTGGCACTAACTGAAGTCGATGCCGAGGCGTTAGCTGCCATCCACCCGACAACGGCTTCAATTTGGTCTTCACGCAGCAGCGGTGCACGGCGCTCTCCGACAAAGCTGCGCATGAAGGACTGTTCCCTGCTGAAACTGAGTGACGACGAGTCACCGGCGCCCGCAGCAGGCACAGAATCACCACGTCCTCTCCCTGCTCCTCTCCCTGCTCCGCGCCCACGCCCACGTGCCTTACTCCCTGCCCTCTTCATCTTGGTTGACAGATAAAGATAAGCAGAAAAGTACTAAGGCCTTAGTGTGCTTATTCCTGTAATGCTCCTCCTAACAGGTGTAAGAAACACTAATGTTGTAAATTGTGGACTAAACTTTATTATTTTTCAAATGTGGCCTACACAAGTGTAAGTTGTGTTTGGTGAACTTAACCTTTTTTTTGGTGCAGATCGGGCTACAGAGCTAGTTTAAATCACACGGAGACCGTGCAGACAGCCGTAAACGGCGCTGCAAGGCCAAGAAACCCTCCTCTAGGTTATCCTATATAGTGTTTTTCCACTATTTAGCTGGATACAAGTGGAAAGACACTAATAGGAATTTTTTTTTTCAAATTTTAAACTGGCTGCACTATTTGAAAAAAAGGAAATTGTTTTTCAAGGTATGAGGCAGTAACGCACCCTGAGCTGAATCCAACCGGCTATGGCTGCACACAGACTACAGGGCGAGCTGCGCTCACACAGAGACCGTGCAGACAGCCGTAAACGGCGCTGCAAGGCCCCCAAAAAAACCTCTAGGTTATCCTATGTAGTGTTTTTCCACAATTGAGCTGGAGACTGGTGGAAAGACACTAATAGGAATTTTTTTTTTTTTCAAATTTTAAACAGGCTGCACTATTTGAAAAAAAGGAAAATTTTTCTCAAGGTATGAGCCAGTAACGAACCCTGAGCTGAATCCAACCGGCTATGGCTGCACACAGACTACAGGGCGAGCTGGGCTCACACGGAGACCGTGCAGACAGCCGTAAACGGCGCTGCAAGGCCAAAAAACCCTCCTCTAGGTTATCCTATATAGTGTTTTTCCACTATTTAGCTGGATACGAGTGGAAAGACACTAATAGGAATTTTTTTTTTCAAATTTTAAACAGGCTGCACTATTTGAAAAAAAGGAAAATTTTTCTCAAGGTATGAGCCAGTAACGAACCCTGAGCTGAATCCAACCGGCTATGGCTGCACACAGACTACAGGGCGAGCTGGGCTCACACGGAGACCGTGCAGACAGCCGTAAACGGCGCTGCAAGGCCCAAAAACCCCCCTCTAGGTTATCCTATGTAGTGTTTTTCCACAATAGAGCTGGAGACTGGTGGAAAAACACTAATAGGAAATTTGAGAAAAAATGTGCAGCAGGCTGCACTAAGAGCAAAAAAGAACAACTGTGTGAGGCAGTGTGAACCCCCCCTGAGCTGAATACAACCGGGTATATGGCTGCACACAGACTACAGAGTGAGCTGCACACACACACACACACACACACAGAGACCTTGCAGAACGCTGTTAAAACAGCGCTGCAAGGCAAGAGCAAGGTGAACAGTGAAGAACACACAGCGTTTTGCTAAATTAGCCTTTGGAAAGGAAAATAAAGCAATTAGCTAGCTCAACTGGCCCTCAGTTAGAACACAGCGTCCTGTCCCTAACTGAAATCACAGCAGAGTGAGCGCAAAATGGCGGCAGCGCTTTTTTATAGTGCAGAGTGACATCATTTCAGCAGCCAATCCAAGCCTTGCCAGTACTTACATGCCCACCATGCTAAACAGGATGTGCCCACACTTTCATTCATTCCTCATTGGCTGCTGCGTTCAATTTGAATTCTGGGAACTTCCGATTCCGGTATCCGATACGCGGGAAGTATCGGAATTCAGTATCGGAATTCCGATACCGCAAATATCGGCCGATACCCGATACTTGCGGTATCGGAATGCTCAACACTAGTCACGACGTGATCCCGAAGGTCGCTTTGTTTTTGTTCATGCCTTTATTAATATGCGGGAATATGTGATACTATGTGTTCATAACCCACCCCCGGCTGGCATATCGGTTCTCCGCATGGCATTGGGTTTCTCCCTAAATTATCCTAATGCTAGTGTTATCTGTATGGGAGACTTTAATTTAGTCATGGATAATCTTAAAGACAGACTGAGACTAGACGGTGAGATATTAAGGGGGCCCCTTTCTCAATCTCCCTCTCAATTGGCATCATTTATGAACGGTAGCGGATGGTTAGACCTATGGAGAACACGTCACCCTGAGACAAAGGAATATACTTGTCATTCTTCAACTAGACAGTCTCTATCCCGTATAGATTACATATTTGGATCTAGTGACCTAGCGCTATGGGTGAATAGTGTCGAACATGGTAGCAGGGGGATATCAGATCACAGCCCAGTTTTTCTCAAACTTAAATACGGTCAGTCAAATAATAATATACCTTGGAAATTGAATCCCTTCTGGCTGAAACTGATAGATGCTAGTGATAGAACGGTTGATCAGTTAAACTGCTTTGTCTCTACTCACCCAGACCCCTCGAATCTCAATCTGTTCTGGGACACTCTAAAGGCATACTTGAGGGGATGTCTGTCCTCTACAATCTCCTATATAAAGAGGGTGACGGCGGGGGAGGATGACGAGATGGAGCGACGGCTGAAGGACTCGGAAGCCGCCTATGTGGCCAATCAAACTAACGGCAACCGGGTAGAGTGGCTCACTTCCCAAAGATTATACACCAAAAATATAGACACTAAATCAAAACGTAAATTATTTTTTACCCGTCAGTCTTATTTTGAATTGGGGAATCAGGCCAGTACACTCCTAGCTTTTTTGGTACGTCAGCATAACACCTCCAACACGGTACTACAGATTAGGACACTCGATGGTGCGTTGGTATCCTCCACCGAGGAAATTCTTCAAAGTTTTTGTAATTACTATAAGTCACTGTACAAATCGGGTAGTGGTCTTGGGGTCCCTGAATGTACAGACTATTTATCAGACATAGCATTCCCCTTACTGAGCCCAACCCAGCAAGCTTTTATGGAAGCCGAGTTTACTCTGGAGGAAGTGGAACAGTCTATAATGGACATGGCCACCGGGAAGGCCCCTGGACCTGACGGGTTTCCCGTTGAGTTCTATAAAAAAATATCGGGACCACCTGGCACCACTTTTATTGAAGGTACTTCAGAATATATGGGAGGGAGAAATTATGCCTGAAACATTTTATGATGCAAATATCATTGTACTTAAGAAGGAGGGAAAAGACCCCTTGGAATGTGGATCATATCGCCCCATATCATTGGTGAACGTAGATTATAAAATCTTCACTAAAATATTGGCCACTAGACTAAATACAATCATATTAGATCTTATACACCCAGATCAAACAGGCTTTATGCCCGGGAAAAGTACCTCTATTAATATTCGGCGGGTCCAATCAGTGATTCAATATAGCTCCCTAGAATTGGACAATAACTGGGCTCTGGCATCCCTAGACACAGCTAAAGCGTTTGACTCCCTCGAATGGCCTTTTCTATCCGCATGTCTGCAGAAATACGGTTTTGGAGATAAATTTATTAGAGGGATAGATACACTATATAGGAATCCTAGGGCACGGGTAATTGTGAATAACTATCTCTGATTCCTTTACTTTACATAGGGGAACCCGTCAGGGATGTCCTCTGTCCCCGGCCCTCTTTGCCCTCGCGATAGAAGCCTTGGCAATACGCATAAGGTCCTCCACGGATATCAAAGGAATAAGTATTGCGGATCGTGTGGATACCATCGGTTTATATGCTGATGATATGATCATATTTATGGATAAAACAGAAGAAACACTACCACGAGTAATAACGACTATAGATAATTTTAGCAAATTCTCTGGTCTCTATATAAATTGGGATAAATCTGCTCTGATGCCTCTGTCACATGCGCCGATGCCCTGTCTCAAAAATCTCTCGTCACTACCTATAGTCTCCAATTTCAAATATCTAGGAATACATATGTCTCAATATAGTCAGCTGGACCTACGACTTAATATTTATCCACTATTGGACCTGGCCAAATCTAAATTTATAACTTGGAGCAAACTCCCTCTCTCCGTTGCAGGTCGCATTAATTTAGTTAAGATGATATTGCTCCCCAAATTTAATTATTGTCTCCAACATAGTGCTGTGCCAATACCCAAATCTTTCTTTGCAAACTTAAACTCCCTGACCACGTCCTTTATATGGGGGAAGACTAGACCCAAACTCAAGCTATCTACTCTACAGAGACCGACAAGGGGGGGAGGGGCAGCCTTACCAGACTTTTATCTATATTATCTTGCCGGGCAGGCTAGGGCGATAAGCAAGTGGATGCCTAGCAACCCCCTACCCAATTCAGAAAGCCATATAATCCATTCTGCCCGGATTGACTGTCCACTGGGTTTTTTGGAAATGGAGAAAGTCAGTGCTCCCCGTTTGCTGCCATTGCTTCGACAAGCGAGATTAATATGGAGGCAAATTAAAAAAGTTATTAAATGTACAGATATAATAGCCGAAATGCCACTGTGGTATAATAGTTATTTTCCAGAATTACTAAATCACCCATCTACTGAGTTCTGGATCTCATATGGTGTTCTCTCGGTAGGTAATTTATATAACCCAGGATGTTTTTGTGTCCTTTGAGCAATTGCGGGATACCTACAATATCCCAAGATCTCAATTCTTCCGTTTTTTACAGCTGAGGTCAGCTTTCCAGTCACATATGCGAAATGCAGGTGCAAGTCGAGCAATTTCATCTTTACCCCTTATAGGCATTCTCAAATCACAGGGTCCTCAGGGACTCATCTCCTCTTTATACACATATCTATTATCCGTGGGAGATGGGCTCACTATTAACTCCTTAAAAAAGAAATGGGAGGGACTCCTTCCCGATACACTGGGAGAGGAGTGGGAAGATATTTTGGAATCTCCAACTAAAGTTTCTCCCTCAGTTAACAATAGGATGACCCAGCTATATATTATATATCAGACTTATCTGACTCCGACACGACTTTTTAAAATGGGCCGCCTTCAGACGTCAGACTGCCTACGATGTCACGCGCATGATGCGGATTTTATCCACATGATATGGAGGTGCACGGTAATCTTTCACTATTGGAAAGAAGTCACAACATTGTTAACGTCTTTATTGTTAATCCCTGTCCCACTTGAACCATTGACTTGCCTATTTGGGGTGTGGGATACAGAGACCTGGGATCACCATACTGGGATCTTCCTTCGAGAAGCGCTCTTCTTAGCACGAAAGGTACTGGCATTAAGGTGGATGGGTAGCTCCTCCCCGTCTCTCAGAGCTTGGATTGACCTGGTGAACTCTGTTATCCCATATGAAAGAACACTATACCATAATAGAGGATGCCCAGGTAAATTAAAAAAAATTTGGGGTAGATGGAACTCATCTCATCATACTCTGTAGTCTGCGTGGATTAGATATGTGCACGGGAGGGAGGGCATGTGGTTTAGGGACATCGTTGCAGAGCAAACTTGAATCTGTTTTCTTTTGGCGACTTATTACTAAAGGTTTAAGTTGTATAGTAGGTATTTTATAGGTACTAATGATTCAACATGCACAGTCTATTACCTCTGAACTTTGGATGCGATGATGTTTTGTAATCATTTGTATCTGATGGTATGTTTAATAATGATAAATGTAATATGTGCAATGTTTGTTTACTCTGAAATTAATAAACGAGTTTAAAAAAAAAAAAAAAGTCTGCATTTCAAAACATCACTACTTTCCTTCCAAACCCTGACGTGTGCCCAAACAGTGGTTTACCCCCACACATGGGGTATCAGCGTACTCAGGAGAAATTGGACCCCAAATTTTGTTGTCCAGTTTGTCCTATTACCCTTGGCAAAATAGGAAATTCCAGGCTAAAAAATAATTTTTGAGGAAAGAAAAATTAATTTTTATTTTCATGGCTCTGCGTTATAAACTTCTGTGAAGCACCTGCGGGTTTAAAGTGCTCAATATGCATCTAGATAAGTTCCTTGGGGGGTCTAGTTTCCAAAATGGGGTCACTTGTGGGGGAGCTCCAATGTTTAGGCACACAGGGGCTCTCCAAACGCGACATAGTGTCCGCTAACAATTGGAGCTAATTTTCCATTCAAAAAGTCAAATGGTGCGCCTTCCCTTCCGAGCCCTGCTGTGTGCCCAAACAGTGGTTTACCCCCGCATGTGAGGTATCAGCGTACTCCGAACAAATTGGACAACAACTTTCGTGGTTCAGTTTCTCCTTTTACCATTGGGAAAATAAAAAAATTGTTGCTAAAAGATAATTTTTGTGACTAAAAAGTTAAATGTTCATTTTTTCCTTCCATGTTGCTTCTGCTGTGAAGCACCTGAAGGGTTAATAAACTTCTTGAATGTGGTTTTGTGCACCTTGAGGGGTGCAGTTTTTAGAATGGTGTCACTTTTGGGTATTTTCAGCCATATAGACCCCTCAAACTGACTTCAAATGTGAGGTGGTCCCTAAAAAAAAATGGTTTTGTAAATTTCGTTGTAGAAATGAGAAATCGCTGGTCAAATTTTAACCCTTATAACTTCCTAGCAAAAAAAAATTGTTTCCAAAATTGTGCTGATGTAAAGCATACATGTGGGAAATGTTATTTATTAACTATTTTGTGTCATAACTCTGGTTTAACAGAATAAAAATTAAAAATGTGAAAATTGCGAAATTTTCAAAATTGTCGCCAAATTTCCGTTTTTATCACAAATAAACGCAGAATTTATTGACCTAAATTTACCACTAACATGAAGCCCAATATGTCACGAAGAAACAATCTCAGAACCGCTAGGATCCGTTGTAGCGTTCCTGAGTTATTACCTCATAAAGGGACACTGGTCAGAATTGCAAAACAGCCAGGTCATTAAGGTCAAAATAGGCTGGGTCATGAAGGGGCTAAAAAAAAATGTATTAATATTTCATAATTGAACTTCATATGAATTTTATAAATGTTACTCAAATATATATTTTCTATCAAACTATGAACAACCGTGATAAGCAGTTCTGCTGGAGATACACATTTCTTACTTGTGTGTCACTGTTCTCCACTGCCCTCATCTAATCTTATACTTGGTTAACCTCATGCTGCCCCAAACCCCTACTTACAATGTATGAAACTGAAAGTGTTGCAAATTCTTAGTAGTAAAGCTCCTCCTCTAGACTAGATGTTTGGTGTGGGTCTTCCAAGCATCTCACAGCTGCTACTCAGAAGAGGAAGACTGTAAGAAGTATTATCCTTTCAACAAACTTTGCATTAGTTAACTGTGAGTGCATGAGGAATAACAGTATTACTGACCACTATATCAATTGTACAACCTGGCAATAATTTTGTACAATTGTTTTTAGGAAAAACAATTGTCATTTGGATTGTGAGTGCAGAATTAAAAACCTGAGAATGTCAAAGAAGCGTCACATTAAATCAGCTGTATTTGAACATTTCACCATCACTCAAGATACAAAACATTATGTCTGTCAGTGTATGACAAATGATCCAGACGAAAACAAATGCTGTGAAGCCAAGATCAGTGCATATTCAGGCAAAGATAAAAATGCTCCTACCAGAGCTTCTAATCTAAAGAGACATTTACAGCGCTTTCATCCAGAAATACTGAAAGCAGTGGATGAGAGAGACTGCATCCAAACCAATGAACCAGTGCCCAGCTCTTCCAGCCAAACAAAGGAGCAGAGAACTTTGCAGCCATCAGTTGCAAGATATTTTGTCAGTGACAAAGTTACTGTGACAATGACAGTAGATACATTTAAAAAACAGACCATAGAGCTTGTTGTAAAGGATAGTGTGCCTATTTCATTATTTTCACGACCAGCTTTGTGTCGGAATGGGGAAATGGCCCGCAAGCTTGGTGTTTCTCTGGAGAGAGAGAGTATTAGAAAATTAGTAATCGAAGAAGCTTTTAAACAAAAGGAAGAACTTAAAAAAACTCTCAAGGGACGCTTTCTGTTTCTTAAAATGGATGCCTGCGCACGTCACAGAGTGAACTATTTTGCCATCAATGTCCGATTTGTTTGTGACAAAAATGAAATAGTTACCAAGACATTGGCAGTAAAAGTCACCAAAGCTCATCACACAAGTGAGTTTCTCCAGGTCTTGGTGGAAAAGGTTCTGCAAGACTATGAACTTAAAAAAGAGCAAGTTCTTTCTGTCGTAACTGACAATGCTTCAAATATGATAAGTACTATTAAGCTAATGAATGAGAGTAATGATGGTGACCAGCAGCTAGAAGAACATTCTGGGTCCACAGACACAGAAATGTTTGAAATAGAGGAACACAGTATTATAACTGAGGAGCAAACTGAAGTTGCTTCAGATGAACATCAACATGATAGTTTAGATGATCTTGTTGAAACTGTCAATACATTCTTTCATTCATCACATGCTCTGTGTTGTGCATACGCTACAGCTGGCTATAAGAGACAGTCTGCAAGAAGGACATGCTGCTGCACTGATTGGCAAGGTGAGAAAATTGGCTACTTTTGCCAGAACCCCTAAAGTTCACTCAATTTTGAAGAGACGTGCTGGAAAAGGGGCAATTATTGATCAAGCCACACGATGGGGCAGTACTTAATGATTCAGCGCTTGGTTGAACTAAAAACCTCTCTTGTAGACATGGCTAACCCTCAACTGGCGCTAAATGAAAGTCAGTGGAATCAGGTGACTGAGCTGGAAAAATTGCTAGAGCACCCATTTACAGTGACTAAAAAATTACAAGCAGAGGACTTAACTCCAGGTATTTTCTTAAAGGAGTGGAAGAACCTAATGTTTCGCCTGTCCCAAAGAGGAGGGTTAATTGCAAGTGGCATTGCTACATTAATGAAACGGAGAGAAGCTACTATTACAAAATAACATTCTTTTGGCAGCTGTTTATGTAGACCCAATGCATCGGATTCTTCTAGATGATCAACAGCTAACTAAAGGAAAAGAAGCTCTTTAAAATAGCAGTAAGGATGAAAGGGTTGCAGAACAGTCAGGAGGAACAAGAAGAATTGTCATCCTGCCACATCTTCATCCTCATCAACTGATGAAGAATTTAATTTTGAAAAATACTTGGATCACAAGGACTGTGCAAAGCGTTCCCGCATAGAGGAGTCATCCCCATCAAAGAACACAGCCAGTACATTTCAGCAGAATTTTTCATGTGCACTAAAAGAAATTGAGAAATTTGACTGTTCATCAAAAATAACAGTGCAACAAGTGATTCCTTTGTATCCTGACATTGTCAGAGATGTTGCCCGAGTGGTTACTGCTTTGCCACCAACCCAAGTTAGTGTAGAGAGCATTACCTTAGGATGCCTCACTGTCCTGTAAACGCGCACACACACCCGAGGCGCGTTTCAGAAATCACTTCCTTCGAAAAAATCTAATATAGTATACAGTGTATATTGTCAGTGTATAGGTAACACACTGACTCACCAATGACGTCTCTAGGTGAAGTTCTTCCTCTTTCATCCAGTACAGACCGCCATCACTTCTTCCAGCCAGGAGACTTGTCTCTGCAGGAAATAACCGTTATCTCAAGCTCCGCTTGCAGAACACATTACTTAATTTTTCCCAACTTTTACATTACACCACATGAAGAAAAAAAGGCGACATAGTATTACTCTACACAGTAACAGGACCGCCCCCCTATTTAAAACAGTATACTCAAAAAATAAAATAAATACATCACTGCAGTAATAATATCCCTTAATTAGCCCCAATGGTAATAATATTCCCCATCCTGGTCCCCATGTGTCTCATTCCTGGCTTCAGCTATACGTTCCCCCATCCTGCTCACATGAGTATCCATTCTGCCCCATATGATCTCCCCATCCTGCCTTATCTGTCTCCATCGTATCCATCCTGCCCCATGATCCTGCAAGATCTGTCTCCAACCCTGCCCCATCTGTCTCCAATTATGCCCCCATGTCTTTCATCATGCCCCGTGTCTCCAATCATGCCCCATATCTCCATTCTGCCCCAGTGTGCAGCATTCTGCCCCCATGTCCAGCATTCTGTTCCCACGTCCAGTATTCTGCCCCGTGTCTCACAGTCCGCCCTCATGTCCAGCATTCTGACCCCCGTGTCCAGCATTCTGACCTCCGTGTCCAGCATTCTGTCCCCGTGTCCAGCATTCTGCCCCCATGTCTGTCTGTCCCCATGTCCAGCATTCTGACCCCCGTGTCCAGCATTCTGTTCCCACGTCCAGTATTCTGCCCCGTGTCTCACAGTCCGCCCTCATGTCCAGCATTCTGACCCCCGTGTCCAGCATTCTGACCTCCGTGTCCAGCATTCTGTCCCCGTGTCCAGCATTCTGCCCCCATGTCTGTCTGTCCCCATGTCCAGCATTCTGACCCCCGTGTCCAGCATTCTGCCCCCATGTCTGTCTGTCCCCATGTCCAGCATTCTGTCCCCGTGTCCAGCATTCTGCCCCCATGTCTGTCTGTCCCCATGTCCAGCATTCTGACCCCCGTGTCCAGCATTCTGCCCCCATGTCTGTCTTCCCCCATCTCCAGCATTCTGCCCCCGTGTCTCACAGTCTGCCTCGGGCCCCAGGATCGCCACTCTCAAACAAAAAAAAGGGAATTACACTTACCGGTAATTCGGTTTCCAGGTAGTCCCTCAGGACAGCACCCTGGAGGACGTCCTTCCTTGACCTATAGCGGGACAGGATCATAGAGAGGTTAAAAGGACCCTCCCACCTCCACCCTCCAGTGTTGTTTCAAAGTACCACCGAAGGATGGAAATAAATGGTCTATACATGCCCTTACAAACACGTGTGTAGTAAACCCTTTAACGCCTCCGTCTTAATTTCGAGCCATGGTGACCCAAAGGATGAACGATCTGCCGGTAGCTTAATCCCGTGCAAGCCTAAAAAGGGAACATAAGGGAGGGAACTATGGGTGCTGTCCTGAGGGACTACCTGGAAACCGAATTACCGGTAAGTGTAATTCCCTTTTTCCATTATGTCCCTCAGGCCAGCACCCTGGAGAATACCAAAGCAACTCTCCCAGGGTGGGTACAGAAGCCAGGAATCAAAGTCCAAGGCAAAAACCGGACTAGATGATAAATAAATGATCTGAAAGATCAGAAAAACCATAGATATCTAAAGAGATCCGCAAAGAGAATCACCATAGTGTCTGATATACATCTATAATGGCCAATTTCAGTATGAAATGTGGTAAACGAAATAAGCATCAGAAGTAGAGAGTGAAATACACCCATTGTACTCCAATACCAATAATGAACCACAGCAAGTTATTTATTGTGATAGATACTTATAGACATCACAGCCCCAGAATAGGGTTAGAAAACCTTATTGCCCAGCAAAATATGGTGAAAGTCCCAGCCACCACACCATGAGGACTGTACCGACCAATAATAAGCTCCATGTGCTTATAACAGGACTGTTCCTTCTGGGCTCAGGTTAAGCCTTGGTTACAGACCAGCTTACCATACTACAAGGAGACCTGCAGGACAGAGGCCCTGGACTGCGGGAAGATCAAACCAATAACAGTTAGTACATGGATAATGGCAGAGCATTGGGATGTACGCACATTACTCATCCAGGAGATCACGTCTATTCCAAATCCTTAGATGTCTAACCCCAAGTAAGGGTTATATATTGTTGAAACTAAGGAATACACCATCCGGCAGGTAATATCTCCTGCCATTACCAACGTCGGGCTTCTCTTTAGAAGCGCTGAAAGAAACGTGGATCATTACTCCTGTTTTACTGATGTTAGACACAGGGAGTCTGGACTCTGAATCGATGAAGGTGGTGGTGAAGGTGTCTTCCGACACTTGAAATTATTCGAAACTGCATTTATACGAGTCATTGGTCCAGACATTATAAGTATGTCAACTTATTTGTCCATATCTGCATATACGCACATACATATCCCAAGAGGCAATCTTCTCAGGGATCTTTATACACTCAGACTGCAATTGTGGGAGTAACCATAATCCATGGCTAGAGAAAAGTAGGTTTCTTCCTCATCACAGAGGGAGATTATCTACTGTGAGGCAGTGAGACTATGGGGTCTTAACTGTAAGAGCCCTGGATACAGATTCATTTATCTTAGGAGCCGTGACTGCTGTAAGAGCCTCGAGATTGGGATCCTCTGCCGCACAACACAGTGCTGCTGCTTCACCACAAGGTACAGAAGGCAGTGCTGATGTCCCTGGTAAACATAACGCAACAGACTTATGGGACAAGAATCTGTCCGATTGCCAAATGTGGAGTTTGGGAAGGATTAATAATAACAACAATAATAAACTTTATTTATATAGTGTCAATATATATCGCAGTGCTTTACAGTTTGACAGTTTCAAACACAGTCATAAGTAACAACCACATAATAATTAAAGCAAAATAAAACGACCCTGCTTGTGAAAGCTGACAATCTACAATGAGGCGGGGAAGATACAAAGTACAGGTGTGTATCAACAATATTTTATTTACAATGATGGCCAGCCATCTTCAGGGGGTGGGGGATAGATGGAGACAGTGAATGGGCTACACACACATAAAATTACTGATTAGGGAACGTGATAGGCCGCTCTGAACAAATGTGTCTTAAGGGAGCGCCTAAAACTATGCAAATTGTAGATGGTCCTAATATCTTAGGGCAAAGCATTCCGAGGCGGAAGGAATCCTTACTTCCAACTCGTGGGATCTTCCACTCCCAGGACAGAAGTATGTCCTTTTATAGGATTATAGGATGTACCAAAATGACATATGTCATCTTATAAAGCTAATTATGTAATAGACTTGCCTTTAGCACTCAAGGTAGAACCTACCTGAGAGATCTGTCCAAACAGAAGAAATGCAAATTTTACTAAGCCAATTCAAGCATATCTGTTTGCTTGACTAAGCCCTGTTCTAAAGAAAGAAGTAACAGAAGCTGGATCTGGGTCCGAAAACACAAGGACTCCATATCTGGAGTTGAGGCCCAAGACACTAATGTGAAGTTGTAGGCCGAAGATACAATGTGCGGCCACACAACAAGGCACCAGACAGAAGGTCTGACCCATTGGCTCACAGCCAGAGGCGAAAAAGGCACCACGTCCGGCACACTAATGATACCCCCTGCACTGCAAAGGGCACCGAAACCCAATGATGGAAAATGATGCATATAGGAACTATGAGGCAATGAAGCAATATGATGCACAAAGTTATTAAGAAGTGCTATGATGCATATAGCAACTATGGAGAAATATGCACAAAGGCAACTTGAAGCACTATGATGCAATATGATGCATGTAGGAACCATGAAGCAACCTGCTGAAAAATAATGCACAAAGGTAATATGAAGCGCTATGATGCATATAGGAACCATGAAGCAATATGCTGTAATATTATGCACAAAGGCAATATGAAGCGCTATGATGCGTATAGAAACCATGAAGCAATATGCTGTAATTTAGTGCACAAAGGCAATCGGAAGCACTATGATGCATATAGGAACAGTGATGCAAAATGATGCACAGAGTCACTATGAAGTGTAATGATTCACATAGGAACCATGAAGCAATATGATGCAGAAAGGCAATATGAAGCACTATGATGCATATAGGAACAGTGATGCAAAATGATGCACAGAGTCACTATGAAGCGCTATGATGCACATAGGAACCATGAAGCAATATGATGCAGAAAGGCAATATAAAGCACTATGATGCATATAGGAACAATGAAGCACCATGATGCATATAGGAACCATGAAGCAATATGATGCAATCTGATACATGAAGTAACTATGAAGCGCTATGATGCATATAGGAGCAATGAAGCACCATGATGCATATAGGAACCATGAAGCAATATGATACATGAAGTAACTATGAAGCGCTATGATGCATATAGGAGCAATGAAGCACCATGATGCATATAGGAACCATGAAGCAATATGATGCAATATGATACATGAAGTAACTATGAAGTGCTATGATGCATATAGGAACAATGAAGCACCATGATGGATATAGGAACCATGAAGCAATATAATGCAATATGATGCATGAAGTAACTATGAAGCGCTATGATGCATATAGGAACAATGAAGAAATATGATGTAATGATACATGAAGTGACTATGAAACAGTATGATGCCGTATGATGTCACAGAGGCACTCAGTATGATGCATAGATGTGCTATGATGCAGAATCATGCACAGAGGCAGTCAATATGATGCATAGAGGCACTATGATGCAGTATTATGCACGGAGGCACTCAATATGATGCATAGAGGCACTATGATGCAGTATTATGCACGGAGGCACTCAATATGATGCATAGAGGCACTATGATGCAGTATTATGCACAGAGGCACTCAATATAATGCATAGAGGCACTATGATGCAGTATTATGCACAGAGGCACTCAATATAATGCATAGAGGGCACTATGATGCAGTATTATGCCCGGAGGCACTCAATACGATGCATAGAAGCAGTATGATTAGCCCATGCCTGAAGGTGCCAAACAAGAGACCAGACTTACACTTTTAAGCAAAAGAGCAATCTATCAGAGTTCCAGATAAATCTCCACTCTGAACAGTACATCTCATTTGTCAGACTGACTCCACCCGAAGGAGCTAATTAATGAGCAGCAGCTGGAGGGCAGTCTTCATGGAGACAATGTGCCAATTTAACACCCTGTGTCCTCCTATGGATGAAGTAGTTAAGTTGCAAAGAAAAGTGAAACGCTTGCTTATTGAACCAGAAAATGGAAAGCATGCTTCCAAAAAAGTCACTCTGAAGCCCAATCATAAGGCTCTGTGCAGACAAGACCTGCAACAAACTGAAGTCCAGTCATGAGATGTAGCCTGGACGTATGGCCTCACCACAGCCTAGAGGTCCAAGGCCTAGCTCCAGGTACAGCTTTGGCACCAAGGCCTGAGACTAGAGTCAGCCCAGAGGCCCAGGCCATCAATGCAACATTAAACCATGCACTCACCTGTGCTGGCTCCATACCTGCTAGAAGACAGGGGGAGCTGGTAACGCCGAGAGCCTACCGTGGAAGGAAGCGGCGTCCCGTCAGAAATGCTGCATTACTGCCTGTGCCCCCTTCCGTGTTCCATCGTGGAACGCACGCCGATCCTAAGTGCCGGCGCTCCTCTGACGTCGGTCACTGGAGGCGCAATGGCCTTTTTCACCACATGACTTTCGGAAGTAGCGGTGTTTTGCTGGTCGGCGTCCGAGCCGAGAGCCCCCCACTGGGAGGAGGCGGCTCTACCCAGGAGCCCGTCCGCTCGACTGGTCTCTGGGGCTGAGGGACTCCCCACCGGGGAGTTTCCACCCTGGGCTACTTGACAGGGGGAAGGATTGGACCTGCCGCACGATCCCCCTAAGCCCATTACACAGGCTGTTGGCTGAGGAACCTCTCAAAGAGGAGTCAGCCATGGTCCGTCTGACCAGGAAAAGGGAAGGCTGAGACCCCCGAACTCTGAGTCCATCTGGTACAGCACTGATAGCTGAGGGACCTCTACCCAGTGAGGTGTCAGCCACGGACCACTTGACAGGGGGAAGAGAATCCACAGGCTATCTTCGCTCTAGGAGCAACCTCTCATACAACCGTCCCTGTAGGGACAGGAAAAACACTGGAGGGTGGAGGTGGGAGGGTCCTTTTAACCTCTCTATGATCCTGTCCCGCTATAGGTCAAGGAAGGACGTCCTCCAGGGTGCTGGCCTGAGGGACATAATGGAAAACAAATTCTTCTTACCTGGCCCCGCTCCAGCGGCGAAGCTCTCTCCACGCAGCTAAAGCGCGCACTCCGATTGGCTGGCGGCTGTTAACTATTGACGTGCGGGTTCGGGCCCACATGTCAATAGTGTTGCCGCAGCGCCGCTAAGGGCCCGGTTTAGCTTGCCGGTAGGGGCCCGATGCGGGCCCCCTCTGCCCACCGGGCCCCGTACGCCAGTCAGGCGGTCCAGTGTGTGTGTATGTGTGTATAAAATATATATATATATATATATATATATATATACATATACATATACACATCTAATATATGTATATATATATATATATACATATATTAGATGTGTGTGTATGTATATATGTGTATTATATATATAGATGGTGGCCCGATTCTAACGCATCGGGTATTCTAGAATATGCATGTCCACGTAGTATATTGCACAGCCCACGTAATATATTGCCCAGTGACTTAGTATATTGCGCAGCCACGTGGTATATTGCTTGGTTACGTAGTATATTGCCCAGTGATGTAGTATACAGCACAGAGCCACGTAGTATATTGCCCAGCCACATTTGTCACAGGTTAAAAAATAAACATATACTCACCTTTCCGAGGGCCCCTTGTAGTCCACGGCAGCTTCCGGTCCCAGGGTTGGTATGCGCACAGGACCTTTGACGTCACGGTCACATGACAGTGACGTCATGGCAGGTCCTTCTCCCATACAATCTTTGCCACCGGAACCTGCAACGGAAAATGGCGATCGGCGCGAGCTGCTCAGCGGACTACGGAGGGTGAGTATAGCAGTTTTTTTTGTTGTTTTTAAAAAAAATATTTTTAACATTACATTTTTTACTATTGATGCCGCATAGGCAGCGTCAATAGTAAAAAGTTGGGGACATAGGGTTAATAGCGGCGGTAACTGAGTGCGTTACCCGTGGCATAACGCGGTTCGTTACTGCTGGCAACCCTTCGTTAGCGGTGACCGGAGGGGAGTATGCGGGCGCCAGGCACTGACTGTGGGGAGTAAGGAGCAGCCATTTTCTTCCGGACTGTGCCTGTCGCTGATTGGTCGCGGCAGCCATGACAGGCAGCTGGCGAGACCAATCAGCGAATGAATATCCGTGTCAGACGGAAGTGACCCTTAGACAATTATATAGTAGACTAGCTGAAGAGCCCGGCGTTGCCTGGGCATAGTAAATATCTGTGGTTAGTTATAGCACCTCACTTGTCTTATTTTCCCATCACGCCTCTCATTTTCCCAATCACATCTTTCATTTTCCCCCTCCCACCTCTCATTCCCGCCTAACACTTGTCATTTCAACCTGACATCTGTCATTTTCTGATCACTCCACTATTTTCCCTCACTCCTCTCATTTTGCACTCACACCTTTTCATTTTCATCTCATCACCTCAGTATATACATGTTTGTCATCTCCCTTATATATAGTATACATCTGTATGTCATCTCCTGTATATAGTATATACCTATATGTCATCTCCCCTGTATATAGTATATACCTGCTGTCTCATCTCCCCTATATATAGTATATACCTGAATGTCATCTCCTTCTATATATAGTATATACCTGTATGTCATCTCCTCCTGTATATAGTATATACCTGTAGGTCATCTGCTCCTGTATATACCTGTGTCATCTCCTGTATATAGTATATACCTGTATGTTATCTCCTCCTGTATATATATGTACCTGTATGTCATCTCCTCCTCTATATAGTATATACCCGTGTGTCATCTCTCCTGTATATAGTATATATCTGTGTGTCATCTCCCCTGTATATAGTATATACCTGTGTCATCTCCTCCTGTATTAGACCTCGTTCACACGTTATTTGCTCAGTATTTTTACCTCAGTATTTGTAAGCTAAATTGGCAGCCTGATAAACCCCAGCCAACAGGAAGCCCTGCCCCTGGCAGTATACAGGTCCTTCTCAAAAAATTAGCATATAGTGTTAAATTTCATTATTTACCATAATGTAATGATTACAAGTAAACTTTCATATATTATAGATTCATTATCCACCAACTGAAATTTGTCACGTCTTTTATTGTTTTAATACTGATGATTTTGGCATACAACTCCTGATAACCCAAAAAACCTGTCTCAATAAATTAGCATATTTCACCCATCCAATCAAATAAAAGTGTTTTTTAATAACAAACAAAAAAACCATCAAATAATAATGTTCAGTTATGCACTCAATACTTGGTCGGGAATCCTTTGGCAGAAATGACTGCTTCAATGCGGCGTGGCATGGAGGCAATCAGCCTGTGACACTGCTGAGATGTTATGGAGGCCCAGGATGCTTCAATAGCGGCCTTAAGCTCATCCAGAGTGTTGGGTCTTGCGTCTCTCAACTTTCTCTTCACAATATCCAACAGATTCTCTATGGGGTTCAGGTCAGGAGAGTTGGCAGGCCAATTGAGCACAGTAATACCATGGTCAGTAAACCATTTACCAGTGGTTTTGGCACTGTGAGCAGGTGCCAGGTCGTGCTGAAAAATGAAATCTTCATCTCCATAAAGCATTTCAGCCGATGGAAGCATGAAGTGCTCCAAAATCTCCTGATAGCTAGCTGCATTGACCCTGCCCTTGATGAAACACAGTGGACCAACACCAGCAGCTGACATGGCACCCCACACCATCACTGACTGTGGGTACTTGACACTGGACTTCAGGCATTTTGGCATTTCCTTCTCCCCAGTCTTCCTCCAGACTCTGGCACCTTGCTTTCCGAATGACATGCAAAATTTGCTTTCATCAGAAAAAAGGACTTGGGACCACTTAGCAACAGTCCAGTGCTGCTTCTCTGTAGCCCATTTCGGCACCTGTAGCCCATTTCCTGCACACGCCTGTGCACGGTGGCTCTGGATGTTTCCACACCAGACTCAGTCCACTGCTTCCTCAGGTTCCCCAAGGTCTGGAATCGGTCCTTCTCCACAATCTTCCTCAGGGTCCGGTCTCCTCTTCTCGTTGTACAGCGTTTTCTGCCACATTGTTTCCTTCCAACAGACTTACCATTGAGGTGCCTTGATACAGCACTCTGGGAACAGCCTATTTGTTGAGAAATTTCTTTCTGGGACTTACCCTCTTGCTTGAGGGTGTCAATGATGGCCTTCTTGACATCTGTCAGGTCGCTAGTCTTACCCATGATGGGGGTTTTGAGTAATGAACCAGGCAGGGAGTTTATAAAAGCCTCAGGTATCTTTTGCATGTGTTTAGAGTTAATTAGTTGATTCAGAAGATTAGGGTAATAGATCGTTTAGAGAACCTTTTCTTGATATGCTAATTTATTGAGACAGGTTTTTTGGGTTATCAGGAGTTGTATGCCAAAATCATCAGTATTAAAACAATAAAAGACCTGACAAATTTCAGTTGGTGGATAATGAATCTATAATATATGAAAGTTTAACTGTAATCATTACATTATGGTAAATAATGAAATTTAACACTATATGCTAATTTTTTGAGAAGGACCTGTACATTAGCTCACACATACACATAATAGACAGGTCATGTGACTGACAGCTGCCGTATTTCCTATATGGTACATTTGTTGTAGTTTGTCTGCTTATTAATCAGATTTTTATTTTTGAAGGATAATACCAGACTTGTGTGTGTTTTAGGGCGAGTTTAGTTTGTCAAGTTGTGTGTGTTGAGTTGCGTGTGGCAACATGCGTGTAGCAACTTTTTGTGTGTCGAGTTGCATGTGACAGGTTAGTGTAGCAAGTTGTGTGCAGCAAGTTTTGCGCATGGCGAGTTTTGCGCGTGGCGAGTTTTATGTGTGGTGCCTTTTGATTATGTGAAAGTTTTGTGTGAGGCAACTTTTGCATGTGTTGCAACTTTTGTGCATGTGGCAATTTTTCCGCGTGTGCAAGTTTTGCGTGTGGCGAGTTTTCCATGAGGTGAGTTTTGCACTTGTGGCGAGTTTTGCAAGAGCCTAGTTTTTGCATGTGGCGAGTTCTGCGCGTGGCGAGTTTTGAGTGGCGACTTTTGTGTTTCGACTTTTATGTGGCGAGGTTGGTGTATGTGTGGTGAAATGTGTGCTGAGGGTAATATGTGTTCAAGCACGTGGTAGTGTGTGGCGCATTTTGTGTGTGTTTATATCCCCGTGTGTGGTGAGTATCTCATGTCGGGGCCCCACCTTAGCAACTGTACGGTATATACTCTTTGGCGCCATCGCTCTCATTCTTTAAGTCCCCCTTGTTCACATCTGGCCGCTGTCAATTTGCCTCCTACACTTTTCCTTTCAATTTTTCGCATTGTGTAGATAGGAGCAAAATTGTTTGGTGAATTGGAAAGCGCGGGGTTAAAATTTCACCTCACAACATAGCCTATGACGCTCTCAGGGTCCAAACGTGTGACTGTGCAAAATTTTGTAGCTGTAGCTGCGACGCTTCCAACACTTTTCCTTTCACTTTTTCCCCATTATGTAGATAGGAGCAAAATTGTTTGGTGAATTGGAAAGCACGGGGTTAAAATTTCACCTCACAACATAGCCTATGACGCTCTCGGGGTCCAGACGTGTGACTGTGCAAAATTTTGTGGCTGTAGCTGCGACGGTGCAGATGCCAATCCCGGACACACACACACACACACACACACACACACACACACACACACACACACACACACACACACACACACACACACACACACACACACACACACACACACACACACACACACACATTCAGCTTTATATATTAGATATAGATATATCTACTAGATGTATATATATTATACTAGATGGTGGCCCGATTCTAACGCATGGGGTATTCTAGAATATGTATAGTAGTATATAGCACAGCCACGTAGTATATAGCAGTGACATAGTATATAGCACAACCCACGTAACACAGACAGCCACGTAGTATATAGCAGCGACATAGTATATAGCACAACCCACGTAACACAGACAGCCACGTGGTATATAGCAGCCATGTAGTATATAACACAGCCCACATAGTATATAACACTGCCTATGTAGTACATTTAGAAACACGGAGAACATATAAGGCTTCTACAAGGATTTAAAAACATCATCACAGCATATTAAATGGAAACCAAATTCAGAGGATGTGCAGGACACACCAATATTAATGAAATACCACAAAGATAGCGGTGTACTAGTCCAAGGAATAGTATAAAATGTAAACTTTATTTGGAATGCAAAATGAAAGGTCAAACAGGCAGTAAAGAGTTAAAAATCGGCAGCACATCCGTACCTACAGAATAGGGGGATAAAGTGGCATCACATAGCAATACAAATCAAATGTAGTTTAGTACTCCATCAGAGTTAACAAACACTCCATATATAGTAACATAGTAACATAGTAACATAGTTAGTAAGGCCGAAAAAAGACATTTGTCCATCCAGTTCAGCCTATATTCCGTCATAATAAATCCCCAGATCTACGTCCTTTTACAGAACCTAATAATTGTATGATACAATATTGTTCTGCTCCAGGAAGACATCCAGGCCTCTCTTGAACCCCTCGACTGAGTTCGCCATCACCACCTCCTCAGGCAAGCAATTCCAGATTCTCACTGCCCTAACAGTAAAGAATCCTCTTCTATGTTGGTGGAAAACATAGAAGAGGATTCTTATAGCACATAAGGCCAAACAATGGCACTGAGGGAACCATAACCAGGCTTACAGAGCATGTTAATAAAGAAATAAAAACATACCATATAGTGATGCACGCTGAGCTGCGAACCACGACGTTCCCTGACCTTCGCGACGCGTGTTTCGGATAAACCTTCCTCAAGGGAGGCATGCCAATACTAAAATCTCCCATCTTTTTATGCCTGGCGTGATTACAGAAACGCCGATCACCTGTCAGCTACACAGCACACCCACCGATGCTGATTCACACGGGCCCATGCAATCAGGTAACGGGATAGCTGGAAGTGACATCGATCCCCGTGTAACGTCTGCCGCGGCCATCTTGGTGAAGGGCAAAACATGCCCATAACACTGTAGAGCAATGTTTATAGCCCAAAACAGTGTGACAGCGACCAAGATACATAAAGAACATACCAGGCAACATAATGTATATTAAGTCATCTGGGTAATTTCGCAATGCATCACTGGGAATGGAAGCTGGCGGCAGCATCGCGCGCATCGGTGGACGGCGGAAGGTGAGAATAGCACAATTTTTTATTATTTTTAACATTATATCTTGTTACTATTGATGCTGCGTAGGCAGCATCAATAGTAAAAAGTTGGTCCGGGATGGGGCGACACACTGGCACTGACTGGAGGGAAGTAGGGAGGGGGCACTGACTTGAGAGTAGGAGGGGCCAATTCGCGGCCGGACTAAGCCTGTTGCTGATTGGTCGTGGCCGGTCAGGCTCGAAAAATCAGCGACGCGGGATTTATGTTACAGACAGAAGTACCCCTTAGACGATTATATCTACTATATAATTGTCTAAGGGTCACTTCCGTCTTTCTGTCTGTCCTTCTGCCTGTCCTCCTGTCTGTCACGGATATTAATTGGTTGCGGCCTCTGTCTGTCATGGAATCCAAGTCGCTGATTGGTCTTGGCAAAACGCCCACGACCATTGCCATTTTATTAAATACATGTACAGTAATTTGCACACACTGTACTAATTGTATTTGTCACTGACATCTATATATCTATGTATGTAATCCATCTCTTCTATCCTGTCTGCACCTGTTGTGATTTTATGCCATATGGACCATCAATATGGCATTGATTATTACCGATACATTACAATTCTGTAGTATAGGAAACTGTAAATAGGCCTGGATGAAACTGCTCAGGCGGAACACGCATGAGGTGTATGGGGGGGGAGAGGAAGTATCACCCTTTTAGCTAGGTATTACATCACTGAATCTATGTAGGTATAATATAGGTTGTGCTGTGGTATAATCACTTTTTGATTCCTTAATGGCCGCCGATACGCCTTTTAACGGCGATAATTAAGGGTACTTAAACCACAGCGCCGTTAATTAATGGCGCTGTGGAAAATGTGTATAGCCCCCCCAGAGTCGGATTGTCTCCTGGGTCTCAGCTGCCGGGGGTAACTGAGACCCCATAGAACATGATTCGGGTCGGTTTTACCGACCTCCCGGGTTGCGATCGCCATTATGAACCGTATAACGGCAACTGCAAAAAAAGCGCCCTTTCACTTCTTTTTGCCCTTTAATTTCTCTGTCCTCCGATGTGATCGCACATCAAGGGACCGAGAAATAGGTTCCCTTATCCCCCCGATACTTACCAGTGTCTCCCGTTGTCCCTGGGTCCTCCTGCTTCCCCCAATGGCTGCTGGCGTCTTCTTCAGGTAAGAAAATGGTGGGCGCAAGCGCAGTGCGCCCGCCGAGATCTGCCGGCCGGCACCGAGCAAGAATAGGAAGATTATTCCTATTGGTTCATTTTGATCACTGTGATAGAC
This sequence comes from Ranitomeya imitator, assembly GCF_032444005.1. Lineage (NCBI taxonomy): Eukaryota > Metazoa > Chordata > Amphibia > Anura > Dendrobatidae > Ranitomeya > Ranitomeya imitator. The sequence goes on from NC_091284.1 coordinate 132,225,449, forward strand.
CCTATCACAGTGATCAAAATAAAAAAATAATAATAAATGAACCCCTCCTTTATCATCCCCTTAGTTAGGGAAAAATAATAAAATAAAGAAAATATATTTTTTTCCATTTTCCCATTAGGGTTACAGTTGGGCTAAAGTTAGTTAGGGTTAGGTTTGTGGTTAGGGTTGGGACTAGGGTTAGGGGTGTGTTGGGATTAGGGTTGGGGTTAGGGTTGGGATTAGGATTATGGGTGTGTTGGGGTTAGGGTTGAAGTTTGAATTGAGGGGGTTTCCACTGCTTAGGTACATAAGGGGGTCTCCAAACGCAACATAGCGCCACCATTGATTCCAGCCAATTTTGCGTTCAATAAGTCAAATGGTGCTCCCTCCCTTCTGAGCTCTGCCATGCTCTCAAACAGTGGTCCCCCCCACATACAGGGTATCAGAGTACTCGGGACAAATTGCACTACAACTTTTAGAATTCAATTTTTCCTGTTACCCTTGTGACAGGTAACCCTTGGGGTAAAAAGATAATTTTTGTGGAAAAAATGATTTTTTTATTTTCACGGCTCTATGTTATAAACTTTTCTACTGTTTAGGTACATCAGGGGCTCTGCAAATGCAGCATGACGCCTGCAGACCATTCCATCAAAGTCTGCATTTTTAAACATCACTACTTCCCTTCTGAGCCCTAATGTGTGCCCAAACAGTGGTCCCCCCACATATGGGGTATCAGCGTACTCGGGACAAACTGGACAACAACTTTTGGGGTCCAATTTTTCCTGTTACCCTTGTGAAAATAAAATTTGGGGGTGAAAAATCATTTTTGTGGAAAAAATACGATTTTTTATTTTCACAGCTCTGCGTTATAAACTTCTGTGAAGCACTTGGGAGTTCAAAATGCTCACCACACATCTAGACAAGTTCCTTAAGGGTGTAAACATATGACCCCAACCCATTCCCTTGCTCTAAGGATGGGTAACACTCAACTCAATATCAAGTCCGTTTGCATATTTATGCAGTGGCGGTGTGAGAATTTACTCTGACTGCACTTTCTTGGTTAGTACAATTTTGGGCTGTTGTGCAATAGCTGATACAGCTGATGTTTTGATTAGCATCAGGGATTGTAGGTATAACATTTTAATGAGACTGGACACACAAATGGGTCGCTATACCAATTGATTTTGCTGTGTTGCATTGTTTTTGTAGTGGTCTGGGATATCAGCAGGCTGGGTAAAAAATAAAAAATATATCGGTTGTCAATTTATATCTACCAGGCATTTGGAATTCTCATGTATTTAAAACTTAATAGGGAAATGTTCTCAGCATGCTCTATCACTAGACTGTACAATTTAGGAGGTGTTCTGGATATAGTGCAATATGCACCTGCTATCATTGATATCTTTATCTAAAGCTGTCCTGCCATCATTTATTTGTCTTTTCGGTTTTTGAGGCATTATTTTAAGTTTGTGTGTATTGTGTAATAAAGTTATATCTTTTTTATAAAAAAAACAACAAACACTCTTTTGGATTTACTTGCAGTCTGCGCGGTCGATCAGGATGTTTTGGTTTTGAAGTTCCTTAAGGGGTCTAGTTTCCAAAATGGTGCCACTTGTGGGGAGTTTCCACTGTTTAGGCACATCAGGGGCTCTCTAAACGTGACATGGCGTCTAATCTCAATTCCGACCAATTCTGTATTGAAAAAGTCAAACGGCGCTCCTCTTCCAATCTCTGGCGTGCACCCTAACGGTGGTTTACCCCCATATTATGGGGTATCTGCTTATTCAGGAGAAATAGCACAACACATTTTGTGGTTCATTTTATCTTTTTACACTTGTGAAAATAAATAAAATTGTTTCTGAAGTAAAATGTTTGTAAAAAAAAAAATTAAATGTTAATGGTTTCCTTCCACATTGCTTCAGTTCCTGTGAAGCATGTAAAGGGTTAATAAACTCCTTGAATGTGATTTTGAGCACCTTGAGGGGTGCAGTTTTTAGAATGGTGTCACTTTTGGGTATTTTCTGTACACCCCTCAAAGTGACTTTAAATGTGAGATGGTCCCTAAAAAAAAAAATAGTTTTGTAAATTTTGTTGTAAAAATGAGAAATCACTGGTCAACTTTTAATCATTAACTTTCATTAATCTCGTCTCCCGAGATCTCGGGACGAGATCTGAATCTGAGCATGCGCCGCCCCCAGCGGCCATTTTCACGGAGGCCACCGCATCGCAGCAATGGAGCTGCCGGCGCCTCCGGGCTTTCAGGAGATGCCGGAGGAGCCCCGACTGACTCTGTGGGAAGATACGCCGCCATTGCCGCCCCACAGCACAGAGCCCCGACGCTGCACGAAGAGGAACCGCCGCCCCACAGCACCCACGTGGCACAAAGAGGAGCAGCAGCCGCCGCCGCGGCTCCCCAGCACCCCACGCTGACGCTGGCTGCAGCTACAATGTCAGGTAATGGGGCATACTCCACTCACACTTTCCTGTGAGACGCCCCCTCCGTCATCGAGACCACTCCCCCCCATCCACCCACCCACCATATACACCCGGCGTACAAGACGATACCCGGCATATAAGACGACCCCCGACTTTTAAGATTTTCAGGGGTTAAAAAGTCGTCTTATACGCTGGAAAATACGGTAATACTTTTCCTCTGATTGTTCCACTCCTGGTTTTGGCTTACAGATACTGATGTAAAATACTGACCAAATACTGAATGTGTGAACACAGCCTAAAAAACAATAACTGCAATTGTTCTGTTCTCAGATCCCAAAATACTTGCATCTTTTTAGAGGAATAGAGTATGTGGAAAACAAAAAGGTGTGGATGTAGATTTCTAGCACAAGAGGGCAGTGTCCGCTCAGTTATTGCACAATATATAGCTCTATGTTAATTAAATGATGTACGCGATCTGTATGCATAAGTCATTATATTGTGAGTTTTCTAATTATTTGTCACATTAAAAAAGCCAATCCATTGTCTCTGCACTTCTGCTTTATTGAGGATGCCAAGGTTTCATTTAGGCTTTGTTCATTTGTGTGTTTGCTGGCCTAAATTGGGGTACCTTCAATTGCTGACTTTAAGCATAAAGCAGCATGCAGTGCTATTCTTACTGTAAAACTTCCAAAAACCTCAAGAGTTCAGATCAAGAACACTTGTCTACAAACTTTAGTGCATACGTGAACTGAGTTTTATGGAGAACCTTTAGAAGTATGGAAATTCCATCCACGTAAAGGTTAGCTTTAATAGTGATGCTCTGATATAAATATGCACAAATCTATAATCAGCTGATAACCAACCGTGTTGTAATCAGCATCCACTATGTAAACATTAACCCCTTCACCACGAAGCCTATTTTCACCTTCTTGACCGGGCCAATTTTTTAAATTCTGACCACTTTCAATTTATCAGGTAATAACTCTGGAACGCTTCAATGGATCCCACTGTTTCTGAGATTTTTTTTTTTATTTTAAGATATATTGTAGTTCATGATGGTAGTAAAATTTATTTGCTATGACTTACGTTTGTTTGTAAAAAAAAAAAAAATCAGAAATTTTGCCAAAAATTTAGAAAATTTAGCAATTTTCAAACTTTTAGTTTTTACACCCTTAATGCACTTGTTGCGGATTCTCTGAGTTTTTTGAGGTGCAGAAACACTGCAGATCCGCTATTGATTTACAGTACAATGTAAATCAATGAGAAAAATAAATGTTGTGCACACTTTGCGGAAAATCCGCTGTGGAAACGCTGCGGTTTAAAAGAAGTAGCATGCCACTTCTTTTTTGTGAATCTGCAGCGTTTTTGTACCCACTCCAATATAGAAAACCGCAGGGGTAAAAAACGCAGCAAATCCGCAAGAAAACCGCAGCGAAAAATGCACAAAAAACACTGAGGAACCGCACAAAAAAGTGACAAATCTGCCGGTGCGTTTTCTGCCTAATCCGCAACGTGTGCACATAGCCTAAATCAGAAAGTTATCACACAAAATAGTTAATAAATAACATTTCTCACAAGTCTACTTTATATCAGTACAGTTTTTGAACCTTTTTTGTTAGGAAGTTATAAGGGTTAAAACTTGACCAGTGATTTCTCATTTTTTCAACAAAATTTACAAAACGAATTTTTCAGGGACCACCTCACATTTGAAGTGACTTTGAGGGGTCTATATGACAGAAAATACCCAATCTGACACTATTCTAAAAACTGAACCCCTCAAGGTGCTCAAAACCACATTCAGGAAGTTTATTAACCCTTCAGGTGCTTCATAGAAATGAATGGAATGTGGAAGTAAAAAATATAAACATTTAACTTTTTTTTTCATAAAAATGTTCCTTTAGACCCATGATTAGGAACCACAAGGTTTGAAACACGTATGCTACTATATACCTCCCCGTAGGGTGCTTGTGACATTTATACAAATTGTATCAAAAAGATTTTTTTTAATGAATTCTGAATAAAAAATAATTTGTATGAATATCATGGAGCTTCCTTCGTGATTGATCTGTTTCTCCTGTGATATAAGTGATTAGATGACTTTATTCTTTGGGTCGGTGCAATTACAGCGATACCAGATTTATATCGGGTTTTTATGTTTGGCTACTGTCACACACTAAGGCCGGGTTCACATTAACATTTGAGTCCGCAGCTTGGTGCTGTGGACTTCTTTCCTTTAGCTCCGCCTACTTCCACATGCATCCTGTGTACCTATCTTTAACATTGGGTACACAGGGACATGCGTTGTATGCGGATGCGTCCGCGTGCATCGTTTTGACGTGCCCGCCGAACGCAACATGTTGCATTTTCTTGCGTCCAGCGGGCACGTCAAAACGATGCACGTGGACACATCCGCATAAAATGCATGTCCCTGCCTACCCAAAGTTAAAGATAGGAATCCAAAAAACGGAGGCCGCACACCATTAGTAGTGGAAAAAGCAGGAGATACTTTTATTAGCCCATCTCAGCAACGTTTTGGTTCTGGTAGATGTGAACCTTTTTCAAGCAATGAATAGGTGCATGTGACAAGTATATATAGGGTGCAAGTAATTACAAAGATTAAGATCAATCACATTGAAAAGAGCATATTTGATCATAATAATAGTAATACAAAAAACGTATAAAATGTGACTTGTATCAATTACATCAACATGAAATATGGTGACATAAAGTGCATATAGTGAACTTCATACAAAAACATTTTACAAGCCAACTAACAATCAGCGTACAGCTGTATTCTGTTAATGAAATCATCATAGCCATGGCTCACCCCACTCAGAATATGTAAACACGCACTGTTCGGCATCCTGCAGTTCTAACCGCGCATGTCAGGAAATCACATCCAATAGACAAAAAGTAGCGCCATCCCGCGCGTGCGCAGAAGATATAAAGGCGCATATTCTGCCATCTTAACCAGGGGTGTCAAACTGCATTCCTCAAGGGCTGCAAACAGGTCATGTTTTCAGGATTTCCTTGTACTGCACAGGTGATAATTTAATCACTAACTCATTATTTGTGTAGGTGATTAAATTATCACCTGTGCAGTACAAGGAAATCCTGAAAAAAAGATTGCCTCCAAAGATTCCATAGTGTTTGTGCGCAAAACATCAGTGCAATTCAACTGCCATATATTGTAAAAAAACAAAAACACGTCAAGTGTTCAAATCCTGATATATGGGGGACCTCACAGTATTGGCATCCCAGAAATGTACCATATAAGGGATTCTCTCCAATAGCAAAAGATCTGAGTGTGTGTACATACAGTGGGACCACCCAAACAGTAAATGTTAAAGATAGGTACACAGGACATACGGAAGTTGGCGGAGCTTAAGGAAAGAAGTCCGCAGCACCACGCTGCAGACTCAAACGCTAATGTGAACTTAGCCTAAAAGACCCTTTTTCTTGCAAAAACTAGTTTTTGCATCCCCATATTTAGACAGCTATAATTTATCCATATTTCGTCTAACAGGGTCATGCGACAGCTTCTTTTTTGCGGGTCGAGCTGACGTTTTTATTGGTACCATTTTCGGGCACATGACGTTTTTTGATCGCTTTCTATTCCGATTTTTAGGTAGGTAGGTAGAATGATCAAAAACAAGCAATTCAGCAATTGCCTTTTATTATATACTGTTCTGCATGTGGTAAAATTGATAAAGGAGCTTTATTCCTTGGCTCAGTAGGATTACATCAATACCACAATTATATCTTTTTTTTTATGTTTTATCGCTTTTACTCCATAAAAACTATTTTATAGAAAAAATTATTAAATTTACACCTCTTTATTCTGAGAACTATACGTTTTTTAATTTTTCCGCTCACTGAGCTGTATGGTCGCTTGTTTTTTGTAGGACTAGATAATGTTTTCAGTGGCACCAGTTTTATCTACATTTTTCTTTTTGATCACATTTTATTGTACTTTTTGTTTGGTGGAATGATGAAAAAGCGTTGTTTTTTTTGCCTTTTTTATGGTGTTCACTGAAGGGGTTAACTAGAGGCATCAGAGGAGTATCTCACAGGCAGGAAGGAGGCGTGTCAGCTCTTGCTCCTGCTCTTAGCAGACACTCATGGGCCACCTTGCCGGCAGGACCCTGAGGCTATGTGCACACTTTGCGGATTCCACTGCGGATTTTTCCGCAGCAGAATTCCAAAATCCGCAGTGAAAACCTGTTGCGGTTTTTACTGCGGATTTATCGCGGTTTTTACTGCGGTTTCTTATGCGGATTTTCATCTGCAGTTTCCTATTGGAGCAGGTGAAAATCCGCAGAAAAGAAGTGACATGCTGCAGAATGTAATCCGCAGCGTTTCCACACGTTTTTTTCCACAGCATGTGCACAGCGTTTTTTGTTTCCCATAGGTTTACATTGTACTGTAAACTCAAGGGAAACTGCTGCGGATCCGCAGCGGTCAAATCCGCTGCAGATCCGCAGCAAAATCCGCAAAGTGTGAACATAGCCTAAAGGACCTTGCGGCCAAGGGTCACCATGGAGACCATCGCCACAACATGATCACATCGCGTTGTGCCAATGGAAGTCGAGAGGGAGCTCACTCCCTCTGCGATGCTCCTCAATGTCACTGTCACTATTGACAGCGGCATCACAGGGATTAAACATCCGCGATCAGTGCTAGCACTGATCGTGGGTGTTGCTGCAGGGTGTCAGCTCTCACAAAGTTCAGCATGAGCCCGCGCGATCGCGGCGCTGTACATATACGGCAGTTTGCAGGAACGCAGCTCCACGGCGCTGTATGCATGCAGTGCATGTTGGGAAGGGAAAAACCAAAGACAGAAACATCATGATTAAATACCCTGCAGTAAATAAATAAATAGCATTGAAATATAAGGTACTTAAGTTAACATGTTTTTTTTATTTAAAAAAAAAAATTGCAAAAGCCATCCCACTACTTCACGGTGACCATAATGGATTTTTTCCGTCTGTTTGCATCATGTGCATATAAAGATGTGGCCTGCCTTTCCTATGAGCTGGGCATTATATTGATGTGGTCTCTCATGGCTGTGTGTCCACTAATTGGGCCCCGTCCTTCTCAGCCTTATCCACATGCATGTCACTAGACAAACGGTAAGGTTTTTAATATTAGAGTTAGTACTGTCCCAAATACGGTCACAGTGAAGAGGTGAAATGGCTTTTGCATTTTTTTTAAATCAAAAAACATGTTAACTAAGTGCCGTATATTATTTTCATGCATTATGCTATTTATTTATTTACTGCAGGGTATTTAATCACTATGTTTCTGTCTTTGTTTTTTGTCTGTGCAGTGGCCAGTCTGAACGTGCGCTTACACGCTGCATGCACACCAGTTTATGTCCCAGTTCATAACTTTGTTATTTTTTCAAAGGATAATGAAGTATAGTCAGCTTACCGGTTATCTTTGACTCCCCTGAGTCGACCAACACTCATCATGGATCGTGGTGAGTCGCCATTGAAAACATGGAACAGGAGAGTAAAAAATCCAGCTATGGGTGGAGGTGGCTAAAAAATAACATTTATTAAATAGCCTTAAAAAATGAACTAAAACACGATGTCGGGCACTGACACACCAATAGGCAAGATCGACGCGTTTCAACCTAAGTCGTAGTCATGATCTGACCTAATGCTGGAAATAGCCACAGTTATAAAGTGAATTCAGAGTAAATGATTGGGCAGACAATTGGAAATCATTACTTAAAAAAATCTAGGGGATAGAATTGAACCTAAAGTTGAAGCTTTTTTGCTACAAATCTGATATTATTGTTGGATATTTCTTTTAATTTCTCATCCTGGTTCAGCATAGGTAGATATTTTTTAACTAGATGGTGACCCGATTCTAACGCATTGGGTACTCTAGAATATGTATGTAGTGGTTTAAATCCGTGCCAATATTGCTGATTAGTCGCAGTCGGCCGGGCGCGACCAATCAGCGAAGTGTTGTTCAAATCCCGCACAAATTCGTGGCTGGACTGCGCCTGTCGCTGATTGGTTGCGCCAGCCGCCCGCAACCAATCAGTGATGCGGGATTTCCATTACAGACAAACAGAAAGAATTAGACGATTATATAGTAGATAATATTAGTAATGTCACTATATTGTGAACTGTATGTTTTATGGTGAATATAACTCAATTTTGGGGGGGAATTACTGGCAATTGGTTTAATTTTATTGCTAAAAGATTTTTGCGATCTACGGTATTTTAGCTACTTTATCCTGTGCGTTTTTTTAATTCCATCTGGGATAGCCACGTTGTGAGAGTCTCACAGGTTTTATTTGATTCCATCAAAAAGGTGTTGCTGTCAGTGCAGTTTCTTTTAATTCTAATCAATTCTCAATAGGGAATATTTTAATGATATGAGGTGGATGACATGATTTGGCATTTAGGATGGAGTTGCTAGCAGTGGGTTTTCTAAAAGGGGAAATTTCCACAATATGAGTGTTAATATTCCCATGAAGCCATAAATCCAAACAATGTATGGAATTTTTTGGGAAAGAAAATGTAAATTTTAAATTAAAATTATTATCGTTGATATGGTCGGTAAACATGACAGCGTCCTACTGGGTCCCCCTCCACACCGAGGAGGTCGTCTACGTTACGACCATACCAAATTATATGGTCACTCATGCTGTTGCTTTCATCAAAAATATAAAGTACCTCCCATCTTGACATTACGATGTTTGCTAATGATGGAGAGAACTTGGCCCCCATGCGCACACCAGTTTTCTGTAAAACAAAAAAACAAAAAAAAATCTGTTATCAAAACAAAAGTTGTTATGACTTCAAGGAAAATCTACTGCTGAATTTTTTATTTTTTTGTCTCACTATCATATGAACTGAAAGTGTCTAGATGATAAGATAAGCTGGATAAAGCTATGGGATGGGGAATGGAGGGGTTAAGACCCACCACATCCCACGCTAGCCAGGCATATTTCTTTTTCCAATAAAACTTATCAAAGATGGTAGTGATGTATTTAGAAACCCTGATATACCTGTGGGTACCCTGAACTAAGGGATGTAAGTAATGATCAACCCAAGCTCTAATCCTCTCCCCCAATGAGCCAATCCCATTGGGGTTTTTTCAGCATGTTGTGAAGGGGTTAAAGGAAATCACTCAGTAGGATCAACCCTCCTAAGCTGTCTACATGGGCATGTAGGTAATGGGAAGCTGAATAAAGCAATACCTTGATATCTGTAATCTAAAGTCTTATTCCTGAGAAATTCACATTTTTCTTAATATGTAAATAATCTAGGAAGATCTATGGGCCGGACATACACTAGATCTTCCGAAAATCTGTCTCCAGAGCTCAGAGTTGTGTCATCAACACAGTACAGAGGAGTTGAACCATGTCTCATTACAAACGCATTTGCAGTGGTGTTAGCTCCCCTGTAACATAGTAACATAGTAACATAGTAACATAGTTAGTAAGGCCGAAAAAAGACATTTGTCCATCCAGTTCAGCCTATATTCCATCATAATAAATCCCCAGATCTACGTCCTTCTACAGAACCTAATAATTGTATGATACAATATTGTTCTGCTCCAGGAAGACATCCAGGCCTCTCTTGAACCCCTCGACTGAGTTCGCCATCACCACCTCCTCAGGCAAGCAATTCCAGATTCTCACTGCCCTAACAGTAAAGAATCCTCTTCTATGTTGGTGGAAAAACCTTCTCTCCTCCAGACGCAAAGAATGCCCCCTTGTGCCCGTCACCTTCCTTGGTATAAACAGATCCTCAGCGAGATATTTGTATTGTCCCCTTATATACTTATACATGGTTATTAGATCGCCCCTCAGTCGTCTTTTTTCTAGACTAAATAATCCTAATTTCGCTAATCTATCTGGGTATGGTAGTTCTCCCATCCCCTTTATTAATTTTGTTGCCCTCCTTTGTACTCTCTCTAGTTCCATTATATCCTTCATGAGCACCGGTGCCCAAAACTGGACACAGTACTCCATGTGCGGTCTAACTAGGGATTTGTACAGAGGCAGTATAATGCTCTCATCATGTGTATCCAGACCTCTTTTAATGCACCCCATGATCCTGTTTGCCTTGGCAGCTGCTGCCTGGCACTGGCTGCTCCAGGTAAGTTTATCATTAACTAGGATCCCCAAGTCCTTCTCCCTGTCAGATTTACCCAGTGGTTTCCCGTTCAGTGTGTAATGGTGATATTGATTCCTTCTTCCCATGTGTATAACCTTACATTTATCATTGTTAAACCTCATCTGCCACCTTTCAGCCCAAGTTTCCAACTTATCCAGATCCATCTGTAGCAGAATACTATCTTCTCTTGTATTAACTGCTTTACATAGTTTTGTATCATCTGCAAATATCGATATTTTACTGTGTAAACCTTCTACCAGATCATTAATGAATATGTTGAAGAGAACCGGTCCCAATACTGACCCCTGCGGGACCCCACTGGTCACAGCGACCCAGTTAGAGACTATACCATTTATAACCACCCTCTGCTTTCTATCACTAAGCCAGTTACTAACCCATTTACACACATTTTCCCCCAGACCAAGCATTCTCATTTTGTGTACCAACCTCTTGTGCGGCACGGTGTCAAACGCTTTGGAAAAATCGAGATATACCACGTCCAATGACTCACCGTGGTCCAGCCTATAGCTTACCTCTTCATAAAAACTGATTAGATTGGTTTGACAGGAGCGATTTCTCATAAACCCATGCTGATATGGAGTTAAACAGTTATTCTCATTGAGATAATCCAGAATAACATCCCTCAGAAACCCTTCAAATATTTTACCAACAATAGAGGTTAGACTTACTGGCCTATAATTTCCAGGTTCACTTTTAGAGCCCTTTTTGAATATTGGCACCACATTTGCTATGCGCCAGTCCTGCGGAACAGATCCTGTCGCTATAGAGTCCCTAAAAATAAGAAATAATGGTTTATCTATTACATTACTTAGTTCTCTTAGTACTCGTGGGTGTATGCCATCCGGACCCGGAGATTTATCTATTTTAATCTTATTTAGCCGATTTCGCACCTCTTCTTGAGTTAGATTGGTGACCCTTAATATAGGGTTTTCATTGTTTCTTGGGATTTCACCTAGCATTTCATTTTCCACCGTGAATACCGTGGAGAAGAAGGTGTTTAATATGTTAGCTTTTTCCTCGTCATCTACAACCATTCTTTCCTCACTATTTTTTAAGGGGCCTACATTTTCAGTTTTTATTCTTTTACTATTGATATAGTTGAAGAACAGTTTGGGATTAGTTTTACTCTCCTTAGCAATGTGCTTCTCTGTTTCCTTTTTGGCAGCTTTAATTAGTTTTTTAGATAAAGTATTTTTCTCCCTATAGTTTTTTAAAGCTTCAATGGTGCCATCCTGCTTTAGTAGTGCAAATGCTTTCTTTTTACTGTTAATTGCCTGTCTTACTTCTTTGTTTAGCCACATTGGGTTTTTCCTATTTCTAGTCCTTTTATTCCCACAAGGTATAAACCGCTTACACTGCCTATTTAGGATGTTCTTAAACATTTCCCATTTATTATCTGTATTCTTATTTCTGAGGATATTGTCCCAGTCTACCAGATTAAGGGCATCTCTAAGCTGTTCAAACTTTGCCTTCCTAAAGTTCAATGTTTTTGTGACTCCCTGACAAGTCCCCCTAGTGAAAGACAGGTGAAACTGTACAATATTGTGGTCGCTATTTCCTAGATGCCCAACCACCTGCAGATTTGTTATTCTGTCAGGTCTATTAGATAGTATTAGGTCTAAAAGTGCTGCTCCTCTGGTTGGATTCTGCACCAATTGTGAAAGATAATTTTTCTTGGTTATTAGCAGAAACCTGTTGCCTTTATGGGTTTCACAGGTTTCACTTTCCCAGTTAATATCCGGGTAGTTAAAGTCCCCCATAACCAGGACCTCATTATGGGTTGCAGCTTCATCTATCTGCTTTAGAAGTAGACTCTCCATGGTTTCTGTTATATTTGGGGGTTTGTAACAGACCCCAATGAGAATTTTGTTACCATTTTTCCCTCCATGAATTTCGACCCATATGGACTCGACATCCTCATTTCCTTCGCTAATATCCTCCCTTAAAGTGGACTTTAGACAAGACTTTACATAGAGACAAACCCCTCCTCCTCTCCGATTTTTACGATCCTTTCTAAACAGACTGTAACCCTGTAAGTTAACTGCCCAGTCATAGCTTTCATCTAACCATGTCTCGGTTATTCCCACTATGTCAAAGTTACCTGTAGATATTTCTGCTTCTAGTTCTTCCATCTTGTTTGTCAGGCTTCTGGCGTTTGCGAGCATGCAGTTTAGAGGATTTTGTTTTGTTCCAATCTCCTCGCTGTGGATTGCTTTAGAAATGTTCTTACCTCCCATCTGAGTATGTTTTCCTGGGTCTTCTTTGTTCAAGTCTAATGTTTTTCTTCCCGTCCCCTCTTCTTCTAGTTTAACGCCCCTTCTAGTTGTACTACCCCTTCCACAACACTGGCTGTCTCAAAGATAGAAGCTGAAGCACTGGGAGAAGAGTCTTATAGTGCAAATGTGTTACTACAAGATAAATAAACTTTTTCTCATTACATTGTTAGCCCTGCTGTACTGTTAGTTCTGCTGTCCTGTACTGTGTTATCTCTGATCTCAGTGCAGAGCTGTGTGTGATTATGAGAGCAAAGGGTCAGTCATTACATGTCTCGCAAGCTCTGGAGCTCTTTAAACAAGCTCTGGAGGCAGATTCTCATGTAGATTAGTGTGCGGCACATAGATCTTAACAGCTCTACTTTCACACTGGCGTTTATGGCAAAAAACGCATCCTGCAAAGTTGTTTGCAGGATGCATTTTTGCCCCATAGATTAACATTAGCGACGCATTGCGACGCTTTGCCACACGTCGCAACCGTCATGCGACAGTTGCGCCGTGTTGAGGCGGACCGCCGGGAGCAAAAAACGTTACATGTAAGGTTTTTTGCTCCTGACGGACCGCTTTTTCCGACCGCGCATGCGCGGCCGGAACTCCGCCCCCACCTCCCCGCATCTCACAATGGGGCAGCGGATGCGCCGGAGAAATGCATCCGCTGCACCCGTTGTGCAGTGCGTCAAACGCTAGCGTCGGAATCTGCCTGACGCATTGCGACGGGGAGATTCCGACGCTAGTGTGAAAGTAGCCTTATTGACATATAAGAAAAATTAGATTGCTCTGGATTAAAACATCAAATTATAGATATCAATGTATCCTTTAATTTAACTTTTCGTGATTTGCATGCCAATATAGACGGCTTAGGAGAGTTGATCTTACAGAAAGATTCTCTTTAATCATGCAGCGAACCTTTCATAAACTCCAGTTTTATGGTGCACACATTTTAACTAGTGATGAGCGAGTGAGCTCATTACTTGAATTTTCCAAGCATGCTCGGGTGTTCTCCCAGTATCTTGGCCGTTCTCGTAGGTTATGTTTTTGTCCCCGCAGTTGCATGATTTGCAGCTGCTAGACAGCCTGAATACATGTGGGGATTCCCTAACAAACAGGCAATCCCTGCATGTGTTCAGGTTGTCTAAAGCAGCAAATCATGCAGCTTCGGGGACGCAAACATAATCTAGGAGCACGCCCAAGATACTCGAGAAAACACCCGAACATGCTCGGAAATCTCGAGTAATGAGCACACTTGCTCATCACTAATTTTAACCCCTTAGTAACAGCCAATTTGGTACTTAATGACCAAGCCAATTTTTATAATTCTGTCCCTTTCCGAGGTTATAGCTCTGGAACGATTCAATGTATCCCTCTGATTCTGGACGTATTGTACTTCATGTTAGTGGAAATATTTCTTCAATATAACTTGCGCTTATGAAAAAAACTGAAATTTGGTCAAAATTTTGAAAATGTTGCAATTTTCAAACTTTTAATTTTTGTACTCTTAAATCAGAGAGTTGGTGTCACACAAAATAGTTAATAAATAACATTTCCCACATGGCTACCTTACATCAGCACAATTTTGGAAACATATATTTTTTTTGTTAGGGCGTTATAAGGGTTAAAAGTTGACCAGTTATTTCTCATTTTTCCAACAAAATTTACAAAACCATTCTTTTTAGGGAACACATCACATTTGAAGTGAGTTTTGGGGGTCAATATAACAGAAAATACCCAAAAGTGATACTGTTCTAAAAGCTGCACCCCCCCAAGGTGCACAAAACCACATTCAAGAAGTTTATTAACCCTTCAGATGCTTCACGAGAGCTAAAGCAATGTGGAAAGAAAAATAAACATTTAACTTTTTTCACAAAAAATTTACTTTGGTACCATTTTTTTTTATTTTCACAAGTGTAGCAGGAGAAAATGGACCACAAAATTTGTTGTGCAATTTCCCCATATGTGGGGGAAAGCCACTGTTTTGGCACATGGCTGAGCTCAGAAGGGAGGGAGCACCGTTTGACTTTTTAAGTGGAACCCCCCCATTTTAACTCTAACCCTAATCCCAACACTAACCACAACCCTAACCATAACACTAACCACAAACCTAACCCTAACACACCTCTAACCCTAATCCCAACCCTAACTTTAGCCTCAACCCTAGCCGAGACCCCAGAGAAATTCCGACTCTGGGGAGCGCTATATACTTATTTCTCAGTGCCGTTAAAAAGTGGCGCTGAGGCATAAGTACCCTTATTTGCCGCCATTAAAAGGCCTATCATCCGTCGTTAACGGGTTAAATTGGATCTGTCAACAAAACCTACAATGGAAATCTTTTACATTATAAAATAGAACTCTTAGACCTTATGATGGTATTGTATTTATTGCAAAAATCCATAGCAAAATTGGTGTATAATCCATTATGAACATGTAAATGCATTCTCCACCCATCCTAACTGACAGCTCCTCACTGTCCCTCCTTCTGCTGAGATGTCGCACTGCTCAGTACAAGCTGCGGCTGTCAGGATAGGTGGGTGGAGATTGAATACACTTTGACTATTGAGCTCTCCCATTCATAATACACTCATGTTAATATAAGGATTACACAGCCATTCTGATATTGAGTTTCAAAGTAAATGCTACAGCCGCATTAAGGCTAAAATATCTAAATAATATGTATGCAGTTTGTATTGAGAAATCTGGTGCCATATCCACTTAAGTAATGTTAATTTTAAAATGATTGCATATCCTTTTTTCATACCTAATAATGGTATATGTGTAATACTTATATGTGAACACTTGATGGTGTTAGATTACCGTGTATTGTAGAACTTAAGGCTTACTGTTACAGCATTATATATACAAGGCTTATGGCTTTTAACAACATCTTCTATCAATGATTCCTCAAAAAAGTGAATTTTGAATAAAAAAAGGTAATGTTCAGTTCACACATAGTATTTATTGCAATGATCTTTGTAACGTCACAGTAGAAAAGGAGGAAAAATAAATGATGCACATTCTGTTGGACAGGAGAAGCAGGCTGAACTTGGAAAAATTCAATGTAGTAACTGAAGAAGGAAACAGCAGCACTCAATAAACGTTTATATTTGAAAAAAGTGTCTATATTTATTACATGTACACGAAAATCACCACAGAATATCGAAATGAGTGAAGGCAAGGTTACGTTTCGACCCTACCCGGGTCTTTGTCACACCTCACTGCAAGACAAATATATAAAAAATTATTGTGCTTTACATACTGTATATACATGAATAAGACATAAAACATAATCTATAACTAACAATTGGCCTTGTGTATAACTTAGGTTAACTCCTAAGTTAAATCATTATAGCAAAAACATCACAAAATACTAAATCATTATGAGAAATATCTCGGTCAGTTGAGGATTACCCTTGAGATGGGGGAGATGGGGACCAGGAAGCAGAGGTTTGGAGAGTAGTTACGACCCCAGGTAAGTGGGGTCTAGGTGGGAACAATGGGGTATAGTGAGCAATGTGAACATGCTGGAGAGTAGAAGATGCAATGGGGATATTTATGTACTGACCTGTAGTAGAGGGGTAGAGATAGCTTGCAAGGAGGGTCAGTGGAAATAGAGTAATGTTCCCGCTGGGGCTGCAAGAAGGAAGTATAATACCTAGGATCAATGAAAGACAATCCAGCAGGGGAATGCAGGATAGAGCGCCTCCTACTAACCTCTTCCGTGAGAATAGATCGTGTAGAGCGTACCTCTCACTATCTGCGGTGATGTGCTGGTCATTGGTGGCAGTGATCTTTAAATACACTAAAGTGCCTCCTCTTCTGGTGTATAGACACCTGGGGTGAGGCTCGGGCGAGCAGAGAGGCTCTGTAGTGTGATGCCGGAAAATCAGTGTGAGGTCTGAGGCATGTGCGCAGTACTATCTGGACCGCAGATATGTGGGCGCATGTGCTGTTGAGTAAATGGAAGAGAGGACTGGAACGCAGGATCTCCGGCGCATATGTTGTGGATGAAGTGGCGCTTGTGAGAAAACCGCAATTAGTATGTCTTTGGATGGGGTCGATAAGAGTAATGAACGGGAGGAGAAATGAAATATTGATAGATGAATGGAGTACCTGACATGGAGACATGGCTAAGGAATATTGAGGATTAATGATGAACCATGAAAATAAAGAGAAGAATGAGACAAAGTAGGAAAAATAAATGGTTGGAGATATGTTAAAAATTGTCAAACCAGGTGGATAGAAATTGAAAACAATATCTTTGAAAACAATCTGTTTGGAGAGAATGGTAAAAAATAATGAGCACAATGGAAATTTTTTTTCCATTGTTTTCATTATTTAATGAACCTCCGCCCTGAAGCCTGGTTTCACCTTCCTGACCAGGCCAATTTTAACATTTCTGACCACTCTCACTTTATGAGATCAAACTGTAGAACACTTCAATGGGTCCCACTGATTCTGAGAATGTTTTCTCGTGACATATTGTACTTCATGATAGTGGTAAAATGTCTTTGATATGACTTGCGTTTATTTGTGAAAAAAATGGAAATGTGGTGAAAATTTCACAATTTTCAAACTTTTAAGTTCTACACCCTTAATGGGCCTATATGACAGAAAATACCCAAAAGTGACACAACTGTAAAAACTGCATTCCTCAAAGTACTGAAAACCACATACACAAAGTTTATTAACCCTTCTGTTGCTTCACGGGAATTTTTGGAATGTGGAAGGAAAAATAAACAGTTACCATATATACCCGAGTATAAGCCGAGACCCCTAATTTTGCCACGAAAAACTGGGAAAAATTATTGACTCGAGTATAACCCTAGGGTGGGAAGTGCAGCAACTACTGGTAAATTTCAAAAATAAAAATAGATACCAATAAAAGTAAAATTAATTGAGACATCGGTAGTTTGTGTTTTTGAATATCCATATTGAATCAGTAGCCCAATATAATGCTCCATACAGTTCATGATGGGCCCTATAAGATGCTCCATACAAAATACGCCCCATATAATGCTCTATAAAGTTCATGATGGGCCCCATAAGATGCTACATAACCTTTTTTGCAGCATTATATGGGGCATATTTTATTAATGATGGCCCCATAAGATTCTGTGAACAAGTTTAAAACATAACTTTTAACGTGAACCATAAAAAGTCCCGAGGACCCTAATTACACCAACATAAATACCAAAAAATTACCACACACAATTCACATACTAACAGATGCTCCCACAGAGCGCTGCGAATCCATGTAGCATGATGAAGAAAAAAGGGGCAACCTTTTTCAAAAATATGTACACCACCAAAGAACAATACCATTAGGCGTCTTTATCAGTTGCCTTACAATCTGCATGTATCATATTTAGGTTTTAGCAGAAAAGGGCAAGACAAACCCAAACATAGTTCCTTCCTTCACAACAGGGGGTAGATCGGTCCAAGGGTATCCATATTCATAGGGGAGGCCTCCAAATATCCATACAATACCCCGTTTGTTGTATTTATGCCCGACCATATTCAAATCCGTCTGCCCCTTCACTTTGGTGTGTGATGCATTGCACACACCTTGTCTTCACTTTGTAACGAATGGCTTCTCCCCTGATGACCAAGCCTAAAGAAACGCGTCAGGAGATCTATTTGTGAGGGATGATTTGAATATGGGCGGGTATAAACCCAACGAACCAGGTGCGGGAGTCGCCGCTGGGTCAGGACATTGGCACTTGCGATATTCACCTGTCCCTATTCCACCGCCGTGCACCGCTGTGTCTTCCGGGTCTCTGCAGTGACTGTTCAGGCAGAGGGCGCGCACTAACCACATCATTGCACCCTCTCACCTGAACGTCACAGCCAGAGGATGTGGAAGACAGAGCCTGGGGTGGAACTGGGACAGGTGAATATCGCATGGCTCACCCTCCCCGGTCATACTCAACCCCACCTGGCATGGTCTCTGCTTCTCAGATAGTCTCTGGCGCCGGCAGCTTGTTCCTGGGTTCAGTGGTCACATGGTACCGCTTATTAAAGTAATGAATATGCGCTCCACAACTATGGGAGTGGAATTGCATCCATATTCATTACTTTAATGAGCGGTACCATGTGACCGCAGAAAACAGGGCGCCAGAGACCATCAGAGAAGCAGGGAAGTGCAGAGACCGTGCCGGGAGCAGGTGAGTATGATGTGACAGCCGCCACTCCTTCCGCTCCCCCTCCCCCGCCGACCCCCTGGGACAATGACTCAAGTATAAGCCGAGAGAGGCACTTTTAGCCTAAAAAAATGGGCTGAAAATCTTGGCTTATACTATACGGTAGTTTTCCTTTAAACCTATTTTTTTTTTCTTTTTTACTTTCGTAAGGGTAACAGTAGAAAATCAACCATACAATTTGTTGTGCTATTTCTCCTGAGCATGCTGATTCCCCATATGTAGGGGAAATCTACTATTTGGGCACACGGCAGGGCTCGGAAAGGAAGGAGAGCCATTTCCCTTTTGAATGTAAAATTTGCTGGAATAATTAGCTGATGCCATGTCGTTTTTGGAGAGCCTCTGATGTGCCTAAACAGTGGAAACCCCCCACAAGTGACACCATTTTTTAAACTAGTCCCCTTTGGGAACTTATCTAGATGTGTATTAAACACCTTGAACTCCCAGGTGCTTCAGAGAAGTTTATAACATTAAGCTGTGAAAATAAAAAAAATCACACTTTTCCCAGATAAATCTTTTTTTAGCTCCAAATTTTGCATTTTCATGAGGGTAACAGGAGAAATTGCTCCATACAATTTATTTAGCAATTTCTTCTCAGTCCACCGATAGCCCATATGTCGTCGGAAGCTACTTTTGAGGCACAGTGCAAAGCTCAGAAGGGAAGAAACGCCGTATTACAGGGCAGATTTTGCTGCACTTATTTGAGGGTATCCTGTTACATTGGCATAGCCCCTGAGGTGCAAACACAGCGGAACCCCCCCATATGTGACCCTATTTTACAAATTAAACCTCTCAATGAATTTATCTAGGGGAGCAGTGAATATATTGACACAACAGGTGTGTCACAGACTTTTATACCATTGAGCCGTGAAGATAAAATAATTTACATTTTAACCACCAAGAATGTGTGATGGCCCCAAGTTTTACATTTTCATACTGGGAAATGGGTAAAAATGACACCAAATTGTGTCACACAATTTCTACTGAACGTGGCAATACCCATATGTAGCTGTGCAGTTTTGCTTGGCCATACGAAGTGACTCCGTAGGGACAGAATACTATTTGCCTCTTGGAACGCAAATTTTCCTAGAATTGTTTGAGGATTACATATGAAGAACCTCTAAGTGCTAGAAGAGCAGCCCATCCCCCCTATTCTGACCCTATTTTGGAAATTATAACTCTTTGGGAATTTATCTACAGATGTAGTGACAATTTTAACTCCATGGACGTTTTCCAGAAACAGGCAGCAGTGGATGTTGCTGAGTGAAAATTGCAAACTGCCGTTGTAGTGAGCAGTACATTATGCCCAGCTCATGCTTCTGGAGACACACACCTGTAAGTTAGGCAGTCACTACAGAAATGCCAAACGTGTTTGCTAGGAAGTAGGGCATTTTGATTTAATAGTAGAGAATTTGCTGAATTTCTTTTCGGGAGCGGGGGACCATTTTGCTTCTCCAGAACCTTTGTGCTACCAGTAACGTGAAAGCCCCTATATTTCCGTTAACAGATGATAGACCTGAGTGAGAGATTGCCTTTTTGTGAATTGAGTTGAAGCTTTTATTGGGAACATTTTACATAGCATTTACAGTGGGTATGGAAAGTATTTAGTTCCCTTTAAATTTTTCACTCTTTGTTTCCTTGCAGCCATTTGATAAATTCAAAAAAGTTCATTTTTTTTCTTGTTAATGTACACTCTGTACCCCATCTTGACTGAAAAAAACAGAAATGTATACATTTTTGCATATTTATTAAAAAAGAAAAACTGAAATATCACATGGTCATAAGAATTCAGACCCTTTCCTCAGACACTCATATTCAAGTCACATGCTTTGCATTTCCTTATGCTCCTCCTTGAGATGGTTCTACTGCTTTATTGGAGTCCAGCTGTGTTTAATGAAACTAACAGTTCTTGATTTGGAAAGGCACACACCTGTCTATTTAAGACCTCACAGCTCACAGTGCATGTCAGACCAAATGAAAATCTTGAGGTCAAAGGAACTGGCCAAGGAGCTCAGAGACAGAATTGTGGCAAGGCACAGATCTGGCCAAGGTTACAACAGAATTTCTGTAGTACTGAAGATTACGAATAGCACAGTGGCCTCCATAATCCTTAAAGGGAATCTGTCACCCCCCAGGGCATTTTTAAGTAAAAGAGCAACCTTCAGCAGCACTAAGGCTGCATTCTATAAAGGTGGCTCTTATGTTTAGCATCCCTAGGGGGTGACAGGTTCCCTTTAAATGGAAGAAGTTTGGGACCACCAGAAGTCTTCCTAGACCTGGCCGTCTAGCCAAACTGAGCAATCGTGGGAGAAGAGCCTTGGTGAGATAGGTAAAGGAGAACCCCAAGATCACTGTGGCTCAGTTCCAGAGATGCAGTAGGGAGATGGGAGAAAGTTCCACAAAGTCAGCTATCACTGCAACCCTCCACCAGTTGGGCCTTTATGGCAGAGTGGCCTAAAGGAAACCTCTCCTCGGAGTAAGAAATATGAAAGCCCGCATAGAGTTTGCTAAAAAACACATGAAGGACTCCCAGACTTTGAGAAATAAGATTCTATGGTCAGGTGAGACAAAGATAGACATTTTTGGTGATAATTCTAAGCGGTGTGTGTGGAGAAACCAGGCACTGCTCATCACCTGCCCAATACAATCTCAACAGTGAAACATGGTGGTAGAAGCATCATGCTATGGTGGTGTTTTCAGCTGCAGGGACAGGTTTACTGGTTGCCATTGAAGGAAAGATGAATGCAGTCAAGTACAGAGATATCCTGTTTGAAAACCTATTCCAGAGTGCTCTGGACTTCAGACTTGGCCGAAGGTTCACCTTCCAAGCAGACAATGACCCCTAAGCACACAGCTAAAATAACAAAGGAGTGGCTTCAGAACAACTCTATGACCATTCTTGACTGGCCCAGGCAGAGCTCTGACCTAAACCCAATTGAGCATCTCTGGAGAGACCTGAAAATGGCTGTCCACCAATGTTTACCATCCAACCTGATGGAACTGGAGAGGATCTGCAAGGAAGGATGGCAGAGGATCCCCAAATCCAGGTGTAAAAAACTTGTTGCATCATTCCCAAGAAGACTCGTGGCTGTTCTAGCTCAAAAGGGTGCTTCTACTCAATACTGAGCAAAGGGTCTGAATACTTCTGACCATGTGATATTTCAGTTTTTCTTTTTTAATAAATTAGCAAAAATTTCTACATTTCTGTTTTTTTTCAGACAAGATGGGGTGCAGAGTGTACATTACTGAGAAAAAATTAACTTTTTTTTTATTTACTGGATGGCTGCAATGAAACAAAGAGTGAAAAATTTAAAGGGGCACGAATACTTTCCGTTTCCACTGTGTGTTCACAGTTATCTGGCGTTCTACGCTGAGCACTTACATCGGGGTTTCCATCTAAATCTCCAAGTGACGTGACAGATGAAATCCCCGATAGATCCATTCACTATAATGAGTCAGCAGAGTTACTCTGGACTTCATCTGGTCTCTGTGTGTCCTTTTCAGAAGTGCACAAAACTGTGGACCATGCCATTTCTTGCAATCCTAAAAAGACGGACACCACCAGATCACAATTCCTATGGCGCCCGCAGTGCCTCAATCTGCCTCATTGTAGGGAATCTTCCACCAGAGGTTCCATCTGAATCATGTATTTCAGAGATTTATGAGGGAACCCTGGTGTAAGCACTCAGTGGACAGAGCAGGATAAATGGGCGCCAAGCCTTACTGGGATCTTTGGGAGGCAGAATGAAAAAAATCGACAGCTTGTGAAGAATTGGTTTAATTAATTTTTTCGCCGTTCCTCGTGTGTTATAAGTGATTAGGCAACTTTATTCTTCGGGTCGGTGCGATTACAGCAATACCAGATTTATATCAGTTTTTATGTTTGGCTGCTGTCACACACTAAAAGACGCTTTTATTGCAAAAAATAGTTTTTGCATCACCATATTTTGAGAGCTATAATTTTTCTATATTTCGGCTGACAGAGTCATGCTATGGCTTGTTTTTTTGTGGGACGAGCTGATGTTTTTATTGGTACCATTTTCGGGTACATAACTTTTTTTATTGTTTTCTATTCCGATTTTTTTATACCGTTCTGCATGTGGTAAAATTGGTAAGGCAGCTTTATTCTTCAGGTCAGTACGATTACATCGATACCCAATTTATATTTTTTTATGTTTTGTCTCTTTTACACAATGAAAACTATTTTATAGAAAAAAAAAAAATTTTGCACTGCTTTATTCTGAGAGCTATAACTTTTTTTATTTTTCTGCTGATAAGCTGTCATACAGCTCTGTTTTTTGCAGGACAAAATGATGTTTTTAGCATTACCATTTTTAATTCCATTCGTCTTTTTGATCGTGTTTTATTGCACCTTTTGTTTAGCAGTATGATGACAAAGCATTGTTTTTTGCCTTTCTTTTATTTTTTTACGGTGTTCACTGAAGGGGTTAACTAGTGGGACAGTTTTATAGAGCGAGTAGTTATCGGTTGTCATTATGATTTAAAAAGAGAAAACACAGTAGTTTGACAATAAATGGCTTTACCCAACTATTAACCATGAGTGGAGAAAAAGTTTTGGTGTTATCATTCATATTCTCTGAAAAAAGGCCAAGAAAGCAAAAATTCTGCCAGGGTATGTAAACTTTTGAACACAACTGTATCTAGAAATGTGGTGAGCACCTTGAACCCCCAGCTGTTTCGCAGAAGTTTATAAGGTAGAGCCGTGAAAATAGAAAAATAAAATTTCTCCCACAAAAATCATAGAATTGTTAGAGTTGGAAGGGACCTCAAGAGTCATCGTGTCCAACCTCATTTTCAATGCAGGATTCACTAAACCATATCAGACAGATGTCTGTACAGCCTCTGTTTGAAGACTTCCATTGAACGTTTTTTCTAATATTTAATCTGTATCTTCTCTCTTTGAGTTTCATTCCATTGCTTCTCATGTTTCCATGTGAAAATGAGAATAATGATGATCCTCTACACTGTGAGATCCCTTCAGATATTTGTAGACCGGTATTAAGTCTCCTCTTAGCCTTCTTTTTTGCAAGTTAAACATTCCCAGATCCTTTAACTGTTCATTGTTGGACTTACTTTGCAGTTAGCTCACCATGCTGGTAGCTCTTCTCTGAACTTGCTCCAATTTTTCAATGTCTTTTTTAAAATGTGGTGCCCAAAACTGGACACAGTATTCCAGATGAGGCTTGACCAAGGATCGTTACTTCATGTAATCTGACTCTATGCTTCTCTTAATACATCTGAGAACTCTGTTTGCTTTTTTTGATGCTGCATCACACTGTTGACTCATATGCAGTCTGTGATCTATTAGAATACCCAACTCTATTTCATACGGGCTGTTACTTAGTTCTAGTCTTCCCATTCTATAGATGTAATTTTTGTTTTTCTTGCCCAGATGTAGAATCTTGCATTTCTCCATTGAAATGTTTCTTAGCACCACATTTTTTATTTTCACAAGGATAACAGGAGAAAACAGGCCCCAGAATGTGTTTGCTATTTCTCCTGAGTACACCAATACCCCATATGTGGTCAAAACTACTTTTGAGGCACAATGCAAAGCTCAGAAGGGAAGAAGTGCAATATTGGAGTTCACGTTTTGCTTTACTAGTTTGAGTATGCCATGTCAGATTGGCAGATCTCCTCAGGTGCCAGAACAGCAGAACCTCCAATAAGAGACCCCATTTTACAAACTACACCTCTCAATGATTCATCTAAGGGTGCAGTGATCATTTTGACACCATAGGTAGGTCACAAAATGTTATACCATTGGGCAATGAAGAAAAAAATAATTACATTTTTACCACCAAAATTTAGTTTTAGCCCCAGATTTAACATTTTCACACTGGGAAATGGATACAAATTAGAGATGGGTGGATCCCTGGATGTTCAGGTCCGGCAGGTTTGACCGAACATTTAAAAAAAAATTGGATTTGGGTACTAGTACAGTAGCTGAACCAAACCTGGACCACATTCACTTGAATGTGGGACCCGAACATCCAATGTTTGCCACTCTGTCATGTGCAAAACTAAAAATAAAAAAACAACCATATCGCTCTCCTGTCTGACGTTCTGTCCCACGCCATAATCCATGTCTGGAGATAAACAGTTTTCAACCTGGAAGGTGCCAAGATGCAACCATCCAGGCTGAGAAACGCTGGAAGAATGAGTTGCTGAGAATACAGCATCAGTGACTAGTGGTGATGTCATCAGGTTACCGCCAGTCACTGAGGCTCCGTGGGATGGATGGATGGATGGCTGACTGACTGGATGAGGGATGGATGTTTTGATGGATGAGGGATGGATGGGTGAGGGATGGATACGAGGATGTCTGGAGGGATGAATGGGTGGAAGGAAGGCTGGATGAATGAGGGATGGATGGAGGGATGTATGGAGGTATGGCTGGATGGATGGGGAAAGGAGGGATGGCTGGAAGAGACATGGATGGATGAATGAAGAATGGATGAAGGGATAGCTGGATTAGGGAGGGATGGATGGATGAGGAATGGATGGATGAATGGGTGGATGGATGAGAGATGGATTAATGGGTGAGGTATGGCTGGAGGGAGGGATGTCTGGATTCTATAGTGTCTCACGCAGTAATCCACCTGTGCGACGTGCTCTTTATCATGAACAGTGGCATCATAAGACTGTTCATGCTGAGAAGCAAGGAAGAATCAGCTGCAGCGATCGGGCCCCTGAACTACGATCACCGCTAGCACAAAGAGAAAAAGCAGGAGCATTGATATACCTTATAACTGTCAGTGATGCAGACACAAGTTAGTTAGATCATGCAGTGCACATGATCTAACTAACTTATTTGTGTCTGGTGGCCCGGATATCGTCATGACGACATCGGGTCACCATGGCAACGATCGGGCCCCCGCGATAATGTCGTGGGGTAGCAAATCCTAGGGCAAAGGGGCTTTCTTCCCTCTGCCTGCTCGCTAATTGCTGCGATTACAGCGATCGCTGCATTTAGGGGTTAAAGTGCAGAGAGTGCATCTGAAAGCCAGATGTCAGCTGTCAGAATCAGCTGACACCCAGCAGCGATCACGTGCGCACAGCCTCTGGGTGCAAAATCGCCAGAATGGATCCATACGTCCAAGGTCGTTAAGTACCAGGCAACCTGGACGTATGGATACGTCTAAAGTCGTAAAGGACTTTACAATATCTGATGGTTTTGCATCAGGTTTGCTTCCTTAATGAGGCATTATACAAATGGCCTGTATAATGGTAAACAGAGTCCTTGGGGGTCTATACCAGGGGTCCCCAACCTGTAGCTCAGGAGCCACATGTGGCTCTCGGTCCCATTAATTGTGGCTCGCGACTGTCTGCCAGCTTGGTGCATTATCTTTGAACAAACAGATATGAAGAGCACATCTGAAAATGGTGAATTTTGTGAGCAGCCCTGCACAAAAGAGCGGATCTGGATGCACATACACTGGTTTTAGGAGCTTTGAGATGATTTAAGTATGGTACGCTGGAGACCTGTCAGAGGGGCACTTGAAGCAGGATGTGACAGTGTCTTGGAAGTGCTTTATAGGAGAATACTGAATGGAGGGTATTGTGGGAACCCCTAGATCTTAGTATACTGCTTTGGGCTGATTTTTGTGGAAAAGCTTTGGTTACCATTATGCCTGTAATTGGGGCTTTGGTTGCCACTATTGTGAGGGTGTGGGAAATGAATGTGGCTCGGGACCCTCTCTCAAGGCTGGATGTGGCTTGTGACCATCTCTCAGAGCTGAATGTGGCTCTCAAGGTCAGAAACTTTGGGGACCTCTGGTCTATACTATGGAGCTGTATGTACGGTACTCAGTATAATGT
Source organism: Ranitomeya imitator (assembly GCF_032444005.1). Classification (NCBI taxonomy): domain Eukaryota; kingdom Metazoa; phylum Chordata; class Amphibia; order Anura; family Dendrobatidae; genus Ranitomeya; species Ranitomeya imitator. Next base: position 132,252,335 of record NC_091284.1, read on the forward strand.
ATCCCAGGAGTATAACTAGAATTCCTAGTGCTCAGTACAAAATTAGTTAGGCCTCTACAAGGTAATGACTATAAGATGAAACTGCAGCATAGGTAGCAATATAATTAAAGATAAGGATTACAACAACAAATATGGTGTAGTGCGAGGCTGCGCTAAAATTTTATGAGTTATGGCATTCTCGCACCTTTTATTTTTGCCCAGATTTGACAAAGTGGCACTTTCTGGCTGTATTATTTCCATGCCGCCCTCACCCCTTGTTCTTTCATTCTTTTCTTCCTTTCTCACCTGCTCACTGCACTTCTGTTTTCTTCTTGCTAATTCTTTCTTCTTATATCATTTATGCACCCACTCTCTCATGATTAACAACTCTTGCCTTGCTATCAGCTCACAGGATTAGTATCCATGGAAATCCCACACCAGTGTACAGACGAGCATATTCATGGTCTGGTAAAATTCTGCCATCCGCTGATTTGTTGAATAGCCTTCTGCTCTAGACCAGCCATGGTAGCGGCTTAAAAGATCGACTTTGCGTCCATCCGGTGTATTACACAAGCAGTTTGTAGCCTGGCTGCTGCTTGTCCCTGTTGAGTTGAGCATTATTGGGAGGAGGAGTGCATCGGTAAAACATCAATGTTGGACCACCATTATGGAAAAGATGGGGGAATCTCCTGGAGGAGCTGCAAATTGTGCTGAGTAATGGTGTAGAGAAGGGTGGTCTAGCATTTCATTGCTGAGCCTGTCACAGCATAGGAGGAAGAGGCAGACCATTCATATGACATTTCGGAATAGAATCGTTGCTAAGCAACATTTCAAGAAGACATAAAATTTCCCCATCACCTTCAGGCAGTACGTGAAGAGCAGGGAGTTGTCTTGCTTATTCTATGAGCATAAGCAGAAGGAAGGAGGAAGCATGAAGTGCAGGAAGAAGCCAGTAAAGCAGCAGATTGGTGTCTACTAGTGATGAGCGAATATGCTCGTTACTCGAGATTTCCCAAGCACGCTCGGTGTCCTCCGAGTATTTTTTAGTGCTGGGAGATTTAGTTTTCATCACCGCAGCTGAATGATAAACATCTCTTAGCCTGCTTGATTACATGTGGGGATTCCCTAGCAACCAGGCAACCTCCACATGTACTTATACTGGCTATCAAATGTAAATCATTCAGCTGCGGTGATGAAAACTAAATCTCCGAGCACTAAAAAAATACTCAGAGGACCCCCGAGCGTGCCCGGGAAATCTCGAGTAACGAGTATATTCGCCCATAACAATGTTAATATATCTGATGTTGGTGTTACTGATGGTCAAGATGTGCTAGGGAAACCTATTAAAGTTTTAGTTGATCTTTTAGTGTAGCTTCAGCTTGTATGTGGTCCCACAGTAAGAGGTCAAAGAGGTCCATCTCCTGTGATAGATTTAACTGTTTCCACTCAGCTAATTTTATAAAAAGTTGCTGAGGTTCTGGAAATGTGTGTGAAAGAGGTGCTCACATGTGAGATATTGTGTTTAGGCTTTAATTTAATTTAAATGAAGCTGTAAAAAATGTGTAGATTATCTGAACATTATCTTATGACATCTTTAGTCTAAAAACATAGTTAAAGAGAAAAAAAGAGTTAGTGATAAAGCTAAGGATAAAATGACAAAGTTTGTATCCAGTATTTCAGTAATTTCAGGAAGCTTTCTGTACTCTTGAGGCTGTAATATGTGAGAAACAAAGAAAATTTTGGTCAAGTAATGGCTGTTCATCTGAGAATGAAATAGCTTCTAAAGATATTAGACTTTGTTATAGTCGAATGTGGATCTTAGGCTTCTTTCACACTAGCGTCGGGCTCGGCCCGTCGCAGTGCGTCGGGCCGAGGTTACTGACGCTAGCGTTGTCTCCGCCGCACAGCGGCACATCCGCTGCCCCATTGTGAGGTGCGGGGAGGTGGGAGCGGAGTTCCGGCCGCGCATGCGCGGTCGGAAAAGACGATCCGTCGGCTGCAAAAAATGTTACATGGAACGTTTTTTGCGGCCAACGGTCCGCCACAACACGGCGCAACCGTCGCGCGACGGTTGCGACGTGTGGCAATCCGTCGCAATGCGTCGCGTAATGTTAGTCAATGGAGAAAAAACGCATCCTGCAAACACTTTTGCAGGATGCGTTTTTTCTGCAAAACGACGCATTGTGACGGATTGCAGTTAACGCTAGTGTGAAAGTAGCCATAGAGATCTGGATGCACTAAAAAATGTTTTGTGAGGTGCAAGGCAATTTGTGTTTGTTTTTCTTGCAATTAAAATTAGTGTTAATGGTTAAGCAGGGGCTCTGATATTCCCCACCCAATTCAAGTATTGGTCCAACATGTGCTTCTCGACTCCATTCATTGATGATGGGACTGCTGGAGATAGTTGAGTTCATCATTCGGCAGCATGGTGGCTTAGTGGTTAGCACTGCAGCCTTGCAGCGCTGGAGTCCTGGGTTTGAATCCCACCAAGGACAACATCTGCAAAGAGTTTGTATGTTCTCTCCGTGTTTGCGTGGGTTTCCTCCGGGTACTCCGGTTTCCTCCCACATTCCAAAGACATACTGATAGGGAATTTAGATTGTGAACCCCATTGGGGACAGTGATGATAATGTGTGCAACCTGTAAAGCGCTGCGTAATATGTTAGCGCTATATACAAATAAAGATTATTATTATCATTTGGTTTTCTCCAGCAGTTCTACTCAAAATGAATGGATCAGTGGCATGCGTGCATGGCTAGCGCTACATTTTGATGGGGCATTTCCTGTGAATAGGTAATAATTTACAATCTTGGGATTAAACCTTTAATAGGTTACGTAATCTTTAATAAACCGTTGTCATTATCTGCCAGAATATGGCTTGTCTCTTCCCATCTTTCAGTGTGTATTTACTGCATCCAAAACATTCTGCATAGCTCAATGCTGTCTTGAATTATGATTTTGCGTGAGTGAAAATGTCATTTGATTTCTAGCATCTCAAAGAGCCTTCTGTTTGTCAGCAGTATTCTGTGTGAATTATCTAAAAGCCCTGCATAACATCTGTACTTCTCATGAGTACTCGATTTTTATGCAAAAGAAATGCCATTCACATCACAACAGTGACATTAATTTTTATTTAATGTTAAATGCTGGATAAGGACCAAGTGACAGATACAAAATACCATAATAAATATGCTGCTGTGTATTACAGTGTAGTTTAGACTGAAGCATCAATAACATTTTAAAAGTATTTTTTCATTCATTTTTTATTGTTTATTTGTTGCACAAGTGCAAAGCTAAATAACTTTCTACGTAACCTTCAATAAACATTTCTTAGGATTGTGCTGCTGTAAAGCCTGTGCAACTCCTATAACTAGCTGACTGTCCATTGCTTCTGCCATAGATCCGATAGAAGACTACTTCTTAGTGCTGATACTATTAGCTCTCTGCATCCTTTCCCTTTGTGGTAGATAATAGAGATAGCAACACACACTTTGGGACCTATAGTTTGTAGGAAGCCGCAATGTAGAAAGAAGTCAGTAGTCATGGAAGAATTTACAGGGAAAGAAGATCCTACGTGTGGTGTACATATTTTGGTGCCAATAAAAATTGATTATTAGAAACTGAAACATTCTATTCAACTTTGGATGTCTGTTGACACAGCAATGTTAGTAGATTTGGATAGGACTGGATCAGAAGGAGAGAACTCCTCATTGCCTGGACTTCTAACAACCCCCTTACTGCCAGGTCAATTCTATTCAATATTGATGTGTGTCTCTATTAAATTTAATATCACTACAAGTAGAGAATAGGATGATGGACCCAGACCCTTATACCGAGGTGGAACATCCTTTAAAAAATTGTAAAAGGGTCCCTAAATTTAGACTTCAAACGTTTTCCAGGGGCCCAGCATATATTAGTAATTATTAGTGTTGAGCGATACCGTCCGATATTTGAAAGTATCGGTATCGGATGGTATCGGCCGATATCCGAAAAATATCGGATATCGCCGATACCGATACCCGATACCAATACAAGTCAATGGGACACAAATATTGGATGGTATTCCTCTATGGTTCCCAGGGTCTGAAGGAGAAGAAACTCTCCTTCAGGCCCTGGGATCCATATTCATGTGTAAAATAAAGAATAAAAATAAAAAATATTGATATACTTACCCTCGGACGTGCCCTGGTTGTCACCGCTGCAACCGCCATGATTCCCTTCCTAAGAATGAGCGCGTTAATGACCTTCGATGACGTCGCGGCTTGTGATTGGTCGCGGTAGCGTCATGTGACCGCTCACGCGACCAATCACAAGCCGCGACGTCATCGAAGGTCCTTAACGCGCTCATTCCTTCGGTACCAGGTAATGTCCCATGGATGAATATATTACAGTCATGGCCAAAAGTTTTGCCACTGACACAAATTTTGGTTTTCACAAAATTTGCTGCCTCAGTGTATTTAGTCCAATGTTTCTATGGTACTGAAGTACAATTATAAGCATTTCATACATTTTTATACTTTTTGACAAATACATCATGTTTATGCACGGATTCAGTATTTATGTTAATCCTTATTTTTCTGCAATTTGACCTGGGTTGTTGGATAGCAGTTTTGGGGCCAAATCTTCAGTGAATGCAATAGAGTCTTATCTTGTCAGTGCTTGGAATTTATCACAATTTCTGTGTTTTTGTTCGTATACCCACTTTTTGAGGATTGGCCATAGGTTCTCAATGGCATTTAGATCGAGAGAGTTTTGTGGCCATAGACCCAAAATGTTATTACTCTTGTCTTGTGACGTTGTGCTCCATTACCAAATTGCTCCTGGATCATTGGGAGAAGTTGCTCTTGGAGGATGTTTAGATCCTATTTTTTATTCACGGTAGTGTTCTTAGATAAAAATGGGAGTGAGCCCACTTCCTTGGATATAAAGCGCAAACCCACACATGAATAGTCTTAGGATGCTGTACTTTTGGCATGACACAGGACTCACGGCAGTGCTCTGCTTTTTTCCTTTTTTTTTAACAATCATTCTTCCAGTCTGTTGGGGCATTCATGAGAGAAAATAACTTTGCAGGAAGTAGAGGGATTAGACTGCAGAGGATTGGGGTTGTTTTTTTTTGTGATGAAATCATTCTCAGACTGTTCGGCACATCTAGAAGAATGATTTCAAGAAGTTCCATGTCAGAAAGCTGGTGAAACTGCCATGATGAATTGATGCTGAATTCTTGGAGGAAAGTAGCACTTAGCTGAGGACTTCTACTACCTTGATTTCATAGTTGGTAACCTTACTGATCAAAAACTTCCATTTTCAAAAGGGCATTTACACTTTAAAACAATGCACTTAAAATGGCAAAAACAATACAATTAGCAATAGGTTTATAACATTTCCACTGCCACTCAAGCAGGGCCGGCTCCAGGTTTCTGAGGGCCCCGGGCGAAAGAGTCTCAGTGGGCCCCCCCCTCTAACACATACCATGATTCATAATGCACAGATACAGGAGAGAAATATAGCACAGCCACGTAGCATATAGCACAGCCACGTAGCATATAGCACAGCCCACGTAGCATATAGCACAGCCCACGTAGCATATAGCACAGCCATGTAGCATATAGCACAGCCACGTAGCATATAGCACAGCCCACGTAGCATATAGCACAGCCCACGTAGTGTATAACAGCCCACATAGTATATAGCACAGCCACGTAGTGTATAACAGACCACATAGCATATAACACAACCCACGTAGTATATAGCACAGCCACGTAGTATATAGCAAAGCCCACGTAGTGTATAACAGCCCACGTAGTATATAGTACAGCCCATGTAGTGTATAACAGCCCACGTAGTGTATAACAGCCCACATAGCGTATAACACAGCCCACGAAGTATATAGCACAGCCACGTAGTATATAAATAGCACAGCCACATAGTGTATAGCACAGCCCACATAGTGTATAGCACAGCCCATGTAGTGTATAGCACAGCCCACGTAGTGCATAGCACAGCCCACGTAGTGCATAGCACAGCCCAAGTAGTGCATAGCACAGCCCACGTAGTGCATAGCACAGCCCACGTAGTGCATAGCACAGCCCACAAAGTATATAGCACAGCCACGTAGTATATAGATAGCACAGCCACGTAGTGTATAGCAGAGCCACGTAGTGTATAGCACAGCCCACATAGTGTACAGCACAGCCCACGTAGTATATAGCACAGCCCACGGAGTATATAACACATCCATATAGTATACAGTATAGCACAGCCAGTCATGTAGTATATAGTCTATAAGTCCCACCCACACCCAGCATCACTCAGATGCCATACTGTAGGTCTGTGGTGGCCCCGTACAGTCGCACCTTGTCCTCCCAGGCTGCATCCCCCGCACTGCTTTGGGACCATCCTGGAACTTGGAAGGAAGACTCACTGCTTTCACCGTCACTCACTTTGTACAGGGACGGCCCGGGTGCACCGTTCACTGACTGCTGGCTGCTCGTGCTTGTCATCGTCTTCCTGCTTGGCGCTGGACCTGGCTGGACAGTGGACGATCGCTGAGCGCCTGAGCTCACCTGGAAGTGACGACACAGACGACCGCCGGCGCGGAAGTGACTCTTCATATCCATGGTGACGGTGTGGTGAGTATTCCAGCACCTGCGCAGCGAAACTCAGTCACAGAGAGAGCTCTGTGCCGCGCCTGCTGCCAGGGATGGCTCCGCCTCCGAGTCTCCTGGCTGGGAGACGGAGATCACGGAGCTCAGCTGATCTTTTAATACACACACAGCACAGCCGGATGTAGTCTGGCTGCGGGGGCCCCCCGGCTCCAGGTCATCAGTGTAGTACCGTCCATGTCTGTACTGCTACTACCTTAAATGGGCCCCCCCGTCTCGCCAGGGCCCCGGCACTTGCCCGGGTACGCCGGGTGCTGACGCCGGCCCTGCACTCAAGAATACATCTTTTGGCTCACTCACACAAGTGTGTAACACAGCCGAGTCTATCCCATGTTTTATCGGATAGCACTTGGCCCAATGTTATACTATGGGGCAATCAGATGTGCGATTTTTTTTATTCATGCAGATTCTGCATGAAAAAACATTTGGCTTCGTAGATCAGAGCACACTCACCCATGCAAGTTTCTGGGTGCGTGTAAAACATCGAGCTGCACTTGGAAGACATTAAAGTGCAGTCTGATTTGCGCAGACACAGGCAATTAAATTCTCCATTTTCTCCTCACCTGTGCTGCGGGTCTTCTCATGCGAGAGAATCGGATCACACTAAGGTGACGCTAGGATTAAATTCTGACATAGTTTGAGCCAAGTGCCATTAGCATAATCGGCCTGATTCTCTCGCATGGGAGAACATAAGCCATCGGACCCGGCCTTTGTCAGTCTCTTTATGCTTTTGGTGATTTCTAAAAAGATTTGGTCTATGGCATATCTTTATGCTTATTCACTGCAAATCCTGATAGCAATAATTACTATGTGCTTCAGACACCAAGAGCAAGATGGCGTAGCTCCACAGCCTAGCTGTAAACAGGCTATGAAAGTTGTTTATAATGTTGCATTTATGGAGAAAGCCAGGAGGGAAATGCCAAGTGCGTCATGATTTTCAAAATTTTCTTTTAATTTTATGACAGTTGTTTACATTAAGTTATTATAAAAGTAGGAAAAAAAACTGATTGGAATTTTCCTGGTCAAATACATTTACAGCAGAATATTTTGCTAAAGTACCGTTTTTAATAATTTTTCATTTCATCACTTTTCGAGACATTTTATTTAAAATTATTGCAATCTTTTTTTGACAGTATAATTTGCTCTGCACATCTTCAAAAAGGTCAGCCTCAAATTACAGTAATGTAGATTTTCACATACAATTTGCTGCACACTTATCACGTACTGCTCAATGTACTGTGCTTGTGCCTAATGTTCTTACGGACATCCTGCTATTTATGTGCTGCTCTGAAAATGTGTGCAAGTCTATGTTCCATGAAGTGTATTTACTTAGTAGGCGATTATACTTAAAGCTGTTAATTACCGATTTTTCATTTGAGTGAATTTGTCCGCATAAAGGTAATGACTCACCCTTCATATGTCTACCAATAACACTATATCAACAATGCATACATTTAAAGCAGAGCTGAGTCTGTGCAACTAAGCCACATCTTCTCATATTTAAAGCTACTAGTGATGAGCGAATGTACTCGCCACTACTCGTAACCTATGTGCTCTGGATGATCGTTACCCGGTCAGTATTTTTGTAATGTTTGAGCGGGAGCCCCCCATGTTTGGAACATTTAAGACAGCCAATGAACATGTGGGGATTGCCTGACAGGAACTGTACTGCCGTAGCCATCTTGGTCGTGATATTACTGTGATTGGCTGGCCACATAGTGGAGTGCCCCCAGGGGTTGTGGGGTACTTGGTACCGGGCCCTTCTGTAGTCAATGGGGATGTCACGGTGGCTGACCGGGTCCGTGGCCCTCGGGAGGTCCGTTAATGTATTGTGGTGGAAAGGTCTTGAAAGGGATAATGTTCGTGATGCCACCTGTGGTATTCGGTCAGGGTGACCGACGCTGCTTAGGGGTCCGCTGGGGTGATGTTATGGCAGCTAGATGGTATACCTTCCCACAGGTGAAGTGTATCCCCAGGGCTTCCCAGAGTGTAGATGGTGGATGGTGGATGATGTAAGACGCAGGGAATAATGAGGACACAAGGTTGCAGTCTCTTTACCTTTACTGAAGGCTTCAGCATCCACAGTCCAGGGCACCAGATCACGGGGCAGGCAGAGTCCGGACGGTCTGAAGGCAAATCCAGAGTCCCCTTATCCAGGTGGAAATCAGTAGCCTTCCTCTAGCGCCTGAGTGTTGTAGTTCCTCCCTGCTGAGCTTCTCGGTGAGGTCCTCACAACTATTGTAGATGCAATGTCTCTTCCTCTCTGTCCCCCTGATGGATAGGATAGGACAAACCTGTATGACTGATGGCCTGAGGCTTTTTATAGGGACTCCAGAGATGCCCCGGCCCCCACAAGTTGCCACCGTGCCTCCTGGGTATATGGTCGGGCAGCCAACGTGCAAATTAACTGTCTTGCCAGTCTCTGAAGTAAAGCATAGAATCCTTACTCCCTCGGTATGCTGGCTACCGGTACTACGCTTCAGAAGGAGGCAGCTTGCTCCTGGCTGATCTCCCTCTGATATTCCTCTCCTGTGCTCTGCTTTCCTGCACACTCTCTGCAATATGTTCGCTTAGTGTCTTCCTTCTGGAGCTGCAGCACTTCAGGCTCCAGGACTCCGTCCTCTCCCTCTGTCTTCCTGACAGGAACTGAACTTTGAACTCCCTTTCCCTCCAGATCAGGATGTTATATAGGGGAGTTCTCCTTAAACAGGCTTAGAGCTCCCCCTTCTGGTCTGGAGTGTGAACATGTTGCATGCATTGTGTTACCTGATGAGAAGATCTCCTTCATTGCCTTCAGACGTAACATCACTCCCCCTAGTGGCAGAACAACATTACTGCAACGAACCAGGACTCTGGGGCGCTGCAATAGCGTCATCAGGTCTTTATCAGACCAGTGATGCCATTCTCGGCACACTCTACAGAAACAAGCAGAGCAGGGAGAGGTGCTGCTGAAAGAGGGACAGAATTATACCTGCATAATAGTCAAGGATTCAACCACATTTTCAGTTCTGTGAACTACAACAACAAGCTGGCAGTTTTACTTGTGTTACTCCAGAGTTTGTTGCTGCCACGTGTAGCGTGAGGTGTGGCAGGAGGTATAGCGTATGACAGACATCTAGTCAGGGATTATTGCCTTATAAATAGAAATGAGTGAACCTGTCAAAATCCATTTTTGGATTCATGGCAGCTCTGATTCCACTATGATTTAAACAAAGCTTTTTTCCTTTCTGGACCAACGGGGGTTAATATCAGTTTCCCTCACTGGCAATCTGTTGTAACTGCAGAGTTGTTAGGTCAGCTGGTATGGCTGGTGACCACTCCCACCATCCTTTAAATGGTCACCTGATGCATCAGCTGACTGTTGGTGATAGAGCAATCTACAGTGACCAAGCCTGGAGTAAGGAGCTTGTTGGCTGCTGTGGTTTATCAGCTGGGTTTGGGAGTTTGTGATCCTGGTGCCTTTATTCTGCTGTGCATTGCTTTGCAGCAGAGGAAGTTGTAAAGCTAAGTTGTGTTATTACCCCATCTCTCTCGTGTTTGTCACTGTCCCATGTGTTGTACTATCTGCAGTGGTGAGGCTAGCGCCCTTGCCGACCAGTACACTAGCCAGGGCAGTGTGAGGTGACAGCGAGGGACGAGGTTCCTGATGGCAGTGGGGGAAATGACCCATTTATGGCGTTAGGGGAGTGCAAGGTCAGTGCTCCGGTTTGAGCAGGAGGTGACCATTCCTCATTTCCCTATTGGTAGGGCCTTCCTCACCCCTTTACCATTCCATTATGTGTTGTGCCGTCCGCTGACCGACACCCCCATGGGGTCGCTATATATATTGTGACATTATCACCAGCCGATAATTTTTTCCGGTGAACTGATGGCCCAAGCACAGCTCAGCTGATCCAGACCCTCACTGATAAGGATAAGGAGCTGCAGTGTCAGGTGGTGCAGGAGCTTCAGCAGTTGTCGGCGTTCTGGGTCTTGGCTCATGTGCAGGCTTAACCAGAACGCAAGATATCTCTCCCTGACAGGTTCTCTGGAGGGAGAGATACATTTTTGTTTTTTTCAGGAGGCCTGTAAGCTATATTTCAGCTCCGCTCTCACTTCTTAAGGGTGATCCCCAATCCTGGGCCTTCTCCCTGCAGACCGATTCACCATCTTTGCGTCGGTGGACGAGTTTTTTGCGGCATTGGCGCTGGTGTATGGGTATCCTGATGGCATCTAAACTCCTTAAAATCAAACAGGGGGGCTGGCTGGCTGAGGACTACTGCTCAAAGTTTAGGAGATGGGCCACTGACATGCAGTGGAACGACCCTGCTCTTAGGAGTCATTTCTGTCAGGGTCTGTCACCTAGGCAACAGGATACTCTGATGCAGTACACTACTCCTGGGTCTTTGGAAGCCGCCATGGCCATTGTTATCTGGGTGGATAGATGCCTCAGGGAGAGACATACACCAAATCTTCCCCCTATTGTTCTTTATAGGAAGGAGGACACACTGGTGCAGATGGATGAACCTATGCAGGGGGAGGAGTCTCTTCTTAAACAGGGTTCCCTGTGGTTCACCGTGGTATGGGGGCATATTTCTACTGTGACCTTATGGGTCATTGCATCAATGTCTGCCCAGCTCGTGCCAAAGTATGTTCACCATCTCAAAAGCCGTGTCCCCCTGGTCATGTGGTGGGAGGTGACCAAGGTGTGTATATTTCCTCCATCTTTTCATCTCAGTGTACCATTCATGCTGAAGTGGTGTTTGGTGGGGTAACTGAGTCTATGCCGGTGCTTGTGGATAGTGGAGCTGGAGTCAATTTGGTGGATTCTTACTTTGTTCAGACTCATGGTCTGATGGGTAGGACGCCAGCGAGGCTCATTAGTGTTCAATTAATTGACTCTGTTCCTCTCAGCCAGGGAAGGGTGACCCAAGTCGTAGATAATATTAACCTGCATATAGGGTTTCTTCATGAAGAGTCCCTGTCGTGCTACATCTTGGGTAGTATGCCAACTCCCATCATCCTAGGCCTTCCCAGGCTGAAGAAACACAACGTTGTCATAAATTGGCAGTCCAGGGAAGTAGTCAGTTGGGACCCACTTAGGGCGTTTGCAGAGTGCAGGGTCAGGCACAGGTTTGAGCAGGAGGTGACCCTTCCTCGTTTCCCTATTGGTAGGGCCTTCCTCACCCCTTTAGCATCCCATTGTGTGTCGTGCCGTCCACAAGTGACAGAACCTTTCAGGGTTCGGTTCAGATTAGCCAACGTCCTGTGCTCGCCAAACAGTTCTCTGAACAGTTTGTCGCAGTTCACCGAACCCCAATGAATTAAATGAGAGGCAAAAGCAAACGCATAGACAACACCTTCAGGGGCCCAAAAAGTTGTCTAAATAGCTTAAAAAGGGGGCAGACACCAGGAAAAGTGGCTTCAATTGACCCAAAGTAAAAATAGTATAAATGCTCAGTGGCATGATCCAGTTCTGAGATTATGTTCAGCTCTCTTGTCTCTGGACTGGTCATGTGGGAGTTAATCCTCTCTGCCTCACCCTGGAGCTGGCTGAACTATTTAAGTCCTCTGTAGCCATTGGGCCAGTGTCAGCTATAGTTCATGCTGCTAGGTTTGAGTTCCTGACCTGATCCCTGTTATTGTGTCCCTGTTTGCCTCTGACTGCCTACACCCGTTTATGACTTGTTCTGACCTTTGGCCTGTACCCCGACTCCGTCTCCGTCTCACGTTTTGGTTACCACGTTCCCGGTAGGTTCTGACGTCTTGCTTGTCCCCGACGATTCTCTGCTTGCCCCTTCTGTACCGCGCCGCTATCTCCGTGTATGACCTTGGCTTGTTTCATGTCCCTTTCATTACCTGTGACACCTGTGTTGTTGTTCAGTGTTGCTGTGCTGTGTGTGCAACCTCCTTTCCTTAGCCAGCACCCCCTGGTGGAGATTGCTCTATACTGCACTGCAGCAGCACATCACACTCAGCATGGATGCATGGGACAGGGTATGAGACAGGGCTTGGACCAGCATTTATAGTTTAAACATTGATCAGCAACAGGTGGATGAGTGACAGGTGAGGCCTGGTGCTCTGAGAGCCCTGCCAAATTCAGGGAACACACATGAAGGACACCCAGCAAAAATTAGGGGCAGACACCAGGAAAAGTGGCATCAAATGACCCACAGTAGAAATTTTATAGTGGCACAGCAGCAGTCAGGCATGGGCCATATATGAGCCAGGATCAGAGCCAGCATTTATAGCTTTGAATTCAAGTTCAAATTAAGACGTGGGCTAAACACCAGTTTAGGCCTGCTGTGCTGGTAGCCCTGATACCTCATGTAACAGCTGAAACTGCTTTTTTGCTCAGCCACACTCAGGTGGCATAAACATCATTTTCATAGACTAATATTTCTAGAAAAATTTAAGGATAGTAACACAGGATGTTGACTGAATGCAAGTGCAGACCTGCTGGTCTGGGAGCCCTACTGCTACAGGCAACACACATGAAGGAGACACAACTTGGAGTGCAAACATTTCTAAAAATTAGGGGCAGACCCCACTAAAGTGGTATCAATTTCCCCAGAGTAGAAATAGTATAATGGGGCTCTGACATTGCTTCCACTACAAGGCAAAGGACTAGACGGAGATACAACTTGGAGTCTCCACATTTCTAAAAATTATTTCCATACACCACTAAAGTAGCCTCAATTTTCCCAGAGGATAAATAATATAATTGTGCAGTATTGTAACAACTTCTGTTAATGGACGGGCTACTCGACTCCCCTTCTTTGGCAGCCGCTCAGCAGTATTATTATTATTATTTATTGTAATATCGCAACATTTATTCCATGGCGCTTTACATTTGAAAAGGGGTATACATAATAAAAACAAGTAGTCTTAAACAATGCAAGTCACTGACAAATACAGGAGGAGAGACGACCCTAGCCATGAGGGCTCACAGTCTATAAGGGATGGGTGTGGATACAGTAGGTAAGGGTAGAGCTGATCATGCAGAAGTATTGTGGAATGATGGTTGGTTACTAACCAAACACCACCTCGTCCTAGCCAAAGACAACTGACAACTTCTGTTACTGGACGCGCTACTCGACTACCTTTCTTTGGCAGTCGCACAGTGAAACACCTTGTAGATGAGGGCCTGAAAGAGCATGTGATCCAGTGGATGTCAAGCGCTGCATCAAGTGTCCTCTCTTCCTCGATTTTCCCCGCATCCCAACTCTCCAACCGCTGCAGAGCTGTTCACACATTCTTTTTCATGGGCGTCAGACGTCTGCTCCAAAGATTCACAAACTCAAGAGGAGGAAAGCATCTGAACTGATGCCCCAAATTTTTTTCACTTGCATCTGAGGCCGGACGACGCAGGGTCTGAGCAGAATCCAGCCCCTTGTCACTCGAAGTTATCCTCCAGGGCTGGAGGTGATCCTGATGAGACTCCGATAGCTGAGGCTCAAGTGGATTGTACTGTGATGTCAGGTCATGAAGAGGAGGAGGGTGACTCTCAGGGAGAAGTGTGGGAGAACACAGAGGATGACAATGAAGTTGTAAATCCAACTTGGTGTCAACCCAGAGGTACGCGGCTGAGTAGCTCAGCAGATAAGGTGGAGGAGGAGGAGGAAGATGAGAAGGTTATGTTGCAGCTTCCTGCACAGAAACGGAGTGATGCAACCACGACAAACACTACATCCTCAGCCACAACTCTGGCTGTGGCCAGCAGCTGTCACGGGTCTGCAGTTTGCATGGGCAGCTAGAGTTTCCTAGCCTGGGCCTTTTCTGAGACTGAAAAGAATGACCCAACTTACGTTATCTGCTAACTTTGTAAAAAAAGACTCAGAAGAGGCAATAATTTGACAACTGTATGCATGAACCGGCACAAGTGCAATCGACATGTGTTAGTCTGGGAATCTCACTGCCCTAAAATGTGGCCTAGCGGACTTTGCAAATCATCGGCTGGCAAATCAACCGCATCTACTGCTTCTTAATCCTCCGTCACCATATCAAGTGTTTTCATACAGGTATCCAGCCGCAGAACCTCCATTTGTTTCCTGCTGTTTTTGACCGATCTCAGACACCGAGTACATTACATGTTTCTCAACCCACAATAACATTTCCACCTACAACTCATTCACAGTCCAGCAGTTTGTTGTGTTCACCCTACTACATCCTCTCTCGGGGCCGCAGCCAGCCCCCGGTCCTGCAGTTGTGGTTATGTAAAAGATTGTTTCCTTCACATACCAAAGCTAAGAACTTGAACTTCACCAACTCCAATCTATTGGCCACGGAAATGCTGCCTTTCCACCTGCTGTATACAGATGCTTTCTGAAAGTTGATGCTCATCCCAGTCCCTCAGTACCAGTTACCCAGTCACCATTACTTCTATAAGAAAGATGTGCCTGTGCTACACCAGCATTTTGCAGACATTTAATGCCTGCCATGGTGCATTTCACCACTGACACCTGGACGAGCAAGCATGGCCAGGGGCTGGGCTGCCACTAGGAATTTCAGGGCCCCATACTGGCAAAAATTTTGGGGCCACCTTAAGACTCTGCCCAGACACCACCCCTCAAACCGTCCAGAGTCCCACCGCCCTCTCTTGGAAAAACTCCACTTTTGCACCACATCCTCATCTATCACACGTTAACAGTTCCCATCACCAGATCACATAAGCTTTAATTTTGGCCATAATATTTTTAGTCCACCACCACGACAGGGTAGACTCTTTTTGCTGGGCTCTACTCCACTGTAACTTATTAAACATTTGCTCAAGTATCCAATACAATTTAGGTATATTTATATTTATTTTTCAATTTTCAAAATGATCAATAGTATCACATACAAGGGGCAAATACCACCACACCATGACCAGACCACATATTATCACCACATAGTGACCGAATACTACTATACTGATCATTAATATAAAAACCCACAATACTAATATCACCATAAGTCCCTTTATACACAGGAGATCTTAATGTCACCGGTGACATTATACACTGAAGCCCTGTATACAGTGTCAGTGTACAAATAATACAGTGATCACTGGTGACATTGTACACATGAGCTCTGAATATAATATACAGTGTATAGTGTGCGTGTACATGTAATACTACTGACTCACCAGTGACATCTGTAGGTGAAGTGTTTCATCTTAGCTTTTCATCTTCATCCAGCACAGACCGCCATCACTTTTTTCCAGCCAGGACTTGTTTCTGCAGGAAATAATATAGTTATCTAGAGCACCACTTGCAGAGCACATTACCAGATGAAGAAAAAAGGGCAACATAGTGTTGCTCTGCACAGTAACAGGACCCCCCCATTTAAAACAGTATCCTCAATAAATAAAATACATTACTGCAGTAATAATGTCCCTTAATTAGCTCCTATAGTAATAATATCCCCCATTTTGGCCCCCTTGTGTCTCATTCCTGGTTCCATCCATATGTTCTCCCATCCTGCCCTCATGAGTATCCATTCTGCTTCCATGTGATATCCCATCTTGCCCCATATGATCTCCCCATTCTGCAGCATCTGTCTCCATTCTGCCCCATCTGTCTCCATTCTGCCCCATATGTCCCATGATCCTGCCCCATCTGTCCCATGATCCTGCCCCATGTGTCCCATGATCCTGCCCCATGTGTCTCTATTGTATCCATCCTGCTCCATGATCCTGCACCATGTGTGTCCATCAGCGTCAGACTGGAGCACCTTGGGCCCACCGGAGAAAATTATTCTTGGGGCCCACTATGTAGCTACATAGAAATAAATACAAGACCACCAATTGTGTGGTAAAAGACGCTAATTTCAGGGTATAATATAAGGTAGTACACATCTTAATTATGTAGCAGGGGTTGAGGTAGCCCCCCTCATAAAATATAATGTAGCCTCCTCATAGAATATAATATAGCCCCCTCATAGAATATAATGTAGCCCCCTCATAGAATACAATGTAGCCTCCCTCATAGAATATAATGTAGCCTCCCTTATAGAATATAACATAGCCTCCCTCATAGAATATAATGCAGCCCATCATAAAATAATGTAGCCCCCAACAAAGAATATAATGCAGCCCTCTCTCATAGAATATAATGCAGCCCACTCTCATATAATATAATGCAGCCCATCTCATAGAATATAATGCAGCTCCCCACAAAATATAATGCAACCCCTCATAAGGTATAATATGCAGTCCCCACCATAGAATATAATGTAGAACCCTCATAGGGTATAATGCAGCCCCCCATATAGTACAATGCAGACACCCCATAGAGTACACTGTAGCCCCCTCATAGGGCATAATGCTGCTCCCCTTCATATAGTAGGATGTAGCCACCCAGAACATAATGTAGTCCCCTAAGAGAATAATGCAGCCCAACCACAGAATATAATGTAGCTCTCTGAGAGAGAATAAGGCATTCCCCCACAGAATATGATCTAGCCTCCTCATAGAGTATAATGCAGCCCCCTCATAGGGTATGATGCAGCCCCTCTCTATCTCCATCATTGTTCTCCCCCTCCACCCCCATCATTGCCTTCTCCCCCACCACCCCTATCATTGCCCTTTCCACCACCTCCATCATTGCCTTCTCCCCCACCACCCCCATCATAGCCCATTCCACCACCACCATTGTCTTTTCCACCACTACCATCATTGTCCTTTACACCACCTCCATCATTGCTTTCTCCCCCACCACCTCCATCATTGCCCATTTCAATACCCCATCATTGCCATTTCATCACCTCCATCATGGCCTCCTTCCCCACCACCCCATCATTGCCAATCTCCACTTCACACACACACACACACACACACACAGCACTGCATCACTCTTTCTCACACACACAAAGCACCGCACCACATACACACACACCACCGCACCACTCTCTCACACTCACACACAAAGCACCACATCGCACCACATACACACACGCACACACACGCACGCAAACAGACACTCAGCAACACTCACCTCTTGAAGCACATTGCGGCAGCCTCTTCCTTGCTGGCAGCTTTCTGTCTGAAACAGCAGCGTGCTGAATGATATCATCCAGCTGCTTTGTTTCAGACAGGAAGCGCCGGGCAGGACGCCGGGATGTGCTGTGAGAGGTGAGTGGTGCTGTGTGTCTGTCTGAATGCGTGTGTGTATGTGGTGCGATATGGTGCTTTGTGTTTGAGTGTGAGAGAGTGGTGTGGTGATGGTGGGGCTTCACATGCGGGCAGAGTTAGCTGCAGCCTGCGGCTAACACTGCCCGCTATTAAAGTGAAATGCTATTCACTCCTCTCCAAACTCATGGGGGTGTGGAGAAGCGTGAATATTAATTTCTCCTTAGCAGCGGGGACAGGCGTGGCTTCCTGTCACCCGCTGCTGCTCCACTGTCACAGGGCGGGTTCCCTTGACTCAGTGGCCCCAGAGCCACTGGTTGGGGGCCCATAGAGCAGTGAGGGCCTTAGGCAGCTGCTGGCCAGTATGCCAGCAGGTGTCAGTGCCTGGGCCCACCGGAGAATCCTCCAGTTCTCCGGTGGGCCCGTACGAGCCTGGTCTCCATCCTGCCCATATTCCTGCTCATCTGTCTCCATCCTGCCCCATCTTTCTCCATCCTGCCCCATGATCCTGCACCATGTGTCTCCATTTTGCACCATCTGTCTCCATCCTGCCCATTTTCCTGGCCCATCTATCTCCATACTGTACCATTTGTCTCAATCTCTAAACCACAAGACACCAAGGTGTCACTAGGCACAAAGTCTTGGAATCCCCAAGGCTTGCGGGACAAACCTCTGTATCTAACACTTACTCTACTGCTTCTGCCTTCTCCACCTCATCTAGGGCCTCCATCTACACCCTCAACCCTTCCCTTAGTGAGACACACATTCCAACAGTGCAGAGTGAATCTCCTCCACCTCTATACTGGGCACCCAGGGCTCACCGCAGTCAGGTAGTGTTTAAATTGATATGCCTTGGAGATCGCAGTCACACAGCTCAAGAGTTGTGGACAGCTTTCCAGGCCGAGTTAGAGCAATTGCTCTCTCCTCTGAACCAGAAGGCAGGGAAGGCCATGTACAGTAACAGTGCGAACCTGGTGATGGCCCTACCCAGGGGCAACCTCACATACGTGTCTTGCATGGCTCACGTTCTAAAACTGGTGGTACAGCAATTTATCCGCCATGATCCCGACCTGGATGCGCTGCTGCAGAAAGCACGGTCACTGTGTGCTCACTTCTGCCATTCGTACCCGCAGGTAATCGACTTGCATTGCTACTGAGGTCTTTCGAGTTACTGGTTAGCAGGTTGATATGCGATGTGCTGACAAGGTGGAATTCCATTCTGCACACTTTGCAACGACTGTGGCAGCAGGAACAAGCCCTAATGCAGTTTGTCATTTTGCATAGCCTAGGCCAACGCAGTAGAGACTTGGTGTAAATCAGGCTTGTGGAATGGGTGCGGATGAAGGACCTCTGCACCCTTCTGCATAGTTTTGAAATTGCTACTAAGATTGTTACCACTGAAGATGCCATCATCAGCATAACTATTTCAGACATCTACATTCTGGATCACACTTTAAATAGTCTCCGGGAAGAGCTGGTTGTCCCAGTGCAGGATGCTGAAGGGATAACAATATCTCTAATTTTCGAATTGTCGCTGAACAAGAGGATGCCATGGTAGGGTGGATTACAGCGATCGAGTGAGGCTCATGGTACCAGGCAAGCTGTTTAGTGAAGGTGCAGTAGCCGAGGAACAAATGGAGGAGGACGAGGAGGAAGAGGTGATGAGCGTGCAAAAGTCAGGAGATGAAAAGGATAATGCCACCTCTGAGAACTGTATTATGTGTAATGTTAAGGTGGACCAAGAGGAGTAGAGACCACTTGATGCAGGGTTTGCCATCCACTGGAACACATGCTCTTTTTGGTCCTCATCTACAAGCCATCCCACTGTGCGGCTGCCAAAGAAAGGGAGTCGAGTAGCCCATCCAGTAGCAGAAGTTGTCAGTTGTCTTTGGCTAGGACGAGGTGGTGTTTGTTCAGTAGAACTTTCAGCAACATTACCACCTACCCCACATACACCTTAGTGGTGTGGCTGAGTAGCTCAATACACTTTTTTACAGCACGGTGGCTCAGTGATAAGCATTGTTGCTTTGCAGCACTGGGGTCTTGGGTTCAAATCCCACCAAGCGCAACATCTGCAAGGAGTTTGTATGTTCTCCCCATATTTGTGTGGGCTTCCTCCAGGTACTCTGGTTTCCTTCTACATTCTAAAGACATACAGATAGGGAATAAAAAATGTTAGCCCCAAAGGGGACAGTGATGACAATATCTGTAAAGCGCTACAGATGGTGCTATATAAGTAAACATTAAAAAAAATACTTGTTCTTCTTTGCTTATTGGCAGTTTTGGGGCTTTACTGGAAAGCAGTATAGGGCTGAGATAGATGCAAAACAAGTAGGAGGGAAGGTGCAAACAATATTTGTGCTTGGTTTGAGCAGTCATTTTGTGCTGACAGACGACCTTCATTTGACCTAACTTGTCTGACTTAAATGTTATTTTGATTTTTAAAACATTGCAAATACCCATCTAAACCCTAGTTCCTAAAAAATGGGAGGCTTCATATGACTTTTTACACTACGGATAATTATTTTTATGTTTAATTGTACAGGAAGGGTTAATAGGAGGAGGATGTGTTCATCACAAATTTTGTGACATTTAAATCCTTAAGAAATAATTTTTCAAGTCATAATGATGACTTGTTATGATCATGGGACAGATACACCATTGAAGCATGAAAGATTGCCACTGGGGAAGACTTGTACAGTAAGCCTCCAGGCAGAATGGAAGATGCATAAACAAGTGTGTTATAACTTTTATTAATAAAAAAATTTATCTAATTATACCCAGCCAAAGCTTTGCTGCACTGACAGAAACAAATTCATGGAGCACATAAAAATGATTTCCCATTAAGAATCACATCACAGCTTATATAATATAAAAGTTACAGGTCACATTACAGAGTGCGGATTATGAAGTTGACTGCCCAGTTTTGAACCCTAGGAGAATTATGACGTCTAGTTTTATTAGTTTTATTCCCTTGACTCATAACTAGATTTTTAGTTCAGTAGAAGAAGATGAAGCCTTTTTTTGTTCTTGGACTGTTTTAGAATAGTTTAGAATAATTTTTTTCCATTATTTTTCAATGTGCAGTATAGTAAGGCTACTTTCACACTAGCGTTAACTGCAATACGTTAAAATGCGTCGTTTTGCAGAAAAAACGTATGCAGCAAAATATTTTGCTGCATACGTTTTTTCCCCATAGACTTGTATTGGCGACGTATTGCGACGGATTTGCATTCGTCGGTATACGTCTTTCGACGGATGCGTCGAAAAGAGGCGACACGTCGTCTGGAAAAAAGAAGATTGTAACGTTTTTTGTCTCCGCCAATAAAACGTGTCTCGGCGCATTCGTCGGCATGCGTCTTTTGCTAGAATGAAAGTCTATGAGCGACGGATGCGTCGAGACACGTCGTACGACGCAATGCAGCGCTGCAATACGTTTTTTTCTACTGAGCATGCTCAGAAACAGGTGTTTTTATCTAAATGGCCAGACATCCCCAAATCTATATAAACCTGGTCTGGGCCTTCAACCCCCACATATGCCAGCAAGACTCAGAGAGAAGAAGAAGCCTCCAGCCAGCCGGACACCAAGAGCCCAGCCTGGACACCAAGAGCCCAGCCGGACCCCAAGAGCCCAGCCTGGACCCCAAGAGCCCTGCCGGACACCAAGAGCCCAGCCGGACCCCAAGAGCCCAGCCTGGACCCCAAGAGCCCTGCCGGACACCAAGAGCCCAGCCTGGACACCAAGAGCCCAGCCGGACCCCAAGAGCCCAGCCTGGACCCCAAGAGCCCTGCCGGACACCAAGAGCCCAGCCGGACCCCAAGAGCCCAGCCTGGACCCCAAGAGCCCTGCCGGACACCAAGAGCCCAGCCGGACACCAAGAGCCCAGCCTGGCAGCAAGGACCAGACACACTACAACAGTGTGAGTATATTGCCATTTGTGTGTGTGTGTGTGTGTGCGCATTTGTGTATGACGTACTGACTATAGCAAGAGCTTATAAAACCTGAATCCAACCTGAGGCCTGCCGTCATCCTGCAACAGCCATTGCCATGCTACAGTCCAGATCCACCGTGAGGCCTGCCACTGTGAAGATATCAAGCTCCAGCCGGAGGACTGATGGCCGTGTGTGTGTGTGTGTGTGGGTGTGTGTGTTTATTTTTGTACTGCTGTGTGCTTTTGTATGTATGTGTTCACGTGCCTGCACCTTATTATGCCTTCGTCAATATTGCGACTGTTCATGTGTTATGCTTGCGTTATGACTCGGCTTGCAGGTATGTTTGTGTGCGTCTTGTTGGTTGCATGTGCATTTGTCAATGCCATATTGGTTAATATTGATTTTTGATGTATTTACTAATTAAGGTACCGTCACACTGAGTGACGCTGCAGCAATACCGACAATAATCCGGATCACTGCAGCGTCGCTGTTTGGTCGCTGGAGAGCTGTTACACAGACAGCTCTCCAGCAACCAACGATGCCAGTAACCAGGGTAAACATGGGGTTACTAAGTGCATAGCCGCGCTTAGTAACCCGATGTTTACCATGGTTACCAGTGTAAAAGTAAAAAAAAAAAAGGTAAAAAAAAAAATATCCGCTGTCTGTCCCCGTGCTGTGCTTCTCTGCATTGTGAGCGCCAGCCAGCCGTAAAGCAGAGCAGAGCGGTGACGTCACCACTCTGCTTTCCGGCCGCTGTGCTTATACAGGGCAGAGAAGCAGAACGCCGAGGGACAGACAGCGGAACATAAGTATGAAGTGTTTGTGTTTTTTCTTACTTTTACACTGTTAACCAGGGTAAACATCGGGTTAATAAGTGCAGAGCCGCGCTTAGTAACCTGATGTTTACCCTAGTTACCAGTGAACAAATCGCTTAATTGGCGTCACACACGGCGATTCAGCGATGTCTACATAAAGTCCAGCAACGAAATAAAGTTCTGGACTTTCTGCAGCGACCAATGACATCACAGCAGGATTCTGATCGCCGCTGTGTGTCAAACTGAACGATATCGCTAACCAGGACGCTGCAACGTCACGGTTTGCTAGCGATATCGTTCAGTGTGACGGTACCTTTAAGGTACCGTCACACTTAGCGACGCTGCAGCGATACCGACAACGATCCGGATCGCTGCAGCGTCGCTGTTTGGTCGCTGGAGAGCTGTCACAAAGACCGCTCTCCAGCGACCAACGATCCAGAGGTCCCCGGTAAACCAGGGTAAACATCGGGTAACTAAGCGCAGGGCCGCGCTTAGTAACCCGATGTTTACCCTGGTTACCAGCGTAAAAAAACAAACAGTACATACTTACATTCAGCTGTCTGTCCCCTGCCGTCTGGTTACTGCACTGAATGCTGGCCGTAGAGTGAAAGCAGAGCACAGCCACAGCGGTGAGTCATCGCTGTGTGACTCACCGCTGTGCTGTGCTTTCACTTTCACTTTCCGGCCAGCAGTCAGTGCAGGAACCAGACGGCAGGGGACAGACAGCTGAATGTAAGTATGTACTGTTTGTTTTTTTACGCTGGTAACCAGGGTAAACATCGGGTTACTAAGCGCGGCCCTGCGCTTAGTTACCCGATGTTTACCCTGGTTACCAGCAAAGACATCGCTGAATCGGTGTCACACACGCCGATTCAGCGATGTCTGCGGGGAGTCCAGCGACCAAATAAAGTTCTGGACTTTATTCCCCGACCAGCGACATCACAGCAGGGGCCTGATCGCTGCTGCGTGTCACACTGGACGATATCGCTAGTGAGGACGCTGCAACGTCACAGATCGCTAGCGATATCGTCTAGTGTGACAGTACCTTTAGTATAGTGTTTTGTGCACCTTTTTTTTTTTTTGTTTATTAAAATGGATGTATTATTGCAAAGTCTAATGGTCTGCAGCTTGAGGTTATATTTTTTTTTTTTAAATTTACTTAACCATTCCCATTCGATGTACTTGTATTTTAAAATAAAGAGCATTTCTGCTCCATTGTGATTTAAAAAAAAAAAAAAAGAAAAAAATTATATATTAATAAAATGTTTCTTAAAAAATTGTCCGTAGTATAATTTCTTAAAGGTAAATTTAAATCAGGTGTATGTACCAATGGTTACACATGCAATACAGAGTTGTTTGAGTGGTCATTTTTTAATAAAGGTTATCCTTTGAAATTTTATTTCGGGGAGGTAATTGTTTTTTTTTTAAAACATAAAAATATTTTTAAAGGTGTCTCACAGTTTACCTTTTTTTGTTTTTGGGACATGGAAAAGAATGGTATAACGTGCACCAGTTTTTGGGTTTGGGTGTTCACATATTTTTCTCATTTTAACATGGTGTTTAGTGGTAAACATTACCTATTTCTGCTTTGGTCTAACTTTCAATCCATTATACTTATTATATTGCAGATAGAGTAGGGACCACACTGACCGGCATAAGCCACCTGGACCACAGCCACCTGGCCCACATCCAGAAAATCTGAAAAGTAAGTTTTGAAGACTCCAAATCTGCTACTTCAATGTGTAGAGCAGATTGCAAGTGTCTTTTAACTTACAGACCTACCAGGACCACAGCCACCTGGACCACAGCCACCTGGACCACAGCCACCTGGACCACAGCCACCTTGACCACAGCCACCTGGACCACAGCCACCTGGACCACAGCCACCTGGCCCACATCCAGAAAATCTGAAAAGTAAGTTTTGAAGACTCCAAATCTGCTACTTCAATGTGTAGAGCAGATTGCAAGTGTCTTTTAACTTACAGACCTACCAGGACCACAGCCACCTGGACCACAGCCACCTGGACCACAGCCACCTGGACCACAGCCACCTTGACCACAGCCACCTTGACCACAGCCACCTGGACCACAGCCACCTGGACCACAGCCACCTGGCCCACATCCAGAAAATCTGAAAAGTAAGTTTTGAAGACTCCAAATCTGCTACTTCAATGTGTAGAGCAGATTGCAAGTGTCTTTTAACTTACAGACCTACCAGGACCACAGCCACCTGGACCACAGCCACCTGGACCACAGCCACCTGGACCACAGCCACCTTGACCACAGCCACCTTGACCACAGCCACCTGGACCACAGCCACCTGGACCACAGCCACCTGGCCCACATCCAGAAAATCTGAAAAGTAAGTTTTGAAGACCCCAAATCTGCTACTTCAATGTGTAGAGCAGATTGCAAGTGTCTTTTAACTTACAGACCTACCAGGACCACAGCCACCTGGACCACAGCCACCTGGACCACAGCCACCTGGACCACAGCCACCTGGCCCACATCCAGAAAATCTGAAAAGTAAGTTTTGAAGACTCCAAATCTGCTACTTCAATGTGTAGAGCAGATTGCAAGTGTCTTTTAACTTACAGACCTACCAGGACCACAGCCACCTGGACCACAGCCACACAATGTCCTCTTCCGGCAGCCCTCCTCCACAGCAACAGCAGGTATCGGTAAGTAAAAAAAATTTTTTTGGTTTTTTTTTAAAATTTACATCATTTTGAGTCACTACATGCATTTATTATGTTTAAACAGGAATCAGAATCCGATGAGGAGCTGTCGGAAGGGACCGAGACGGGTGGAGACATCGAAGTGGAGGAGGAACCAAGTGTAAGTAGTGGTGAAACACTTGCTTCACACATCACACTGCACCGTACACAAAACAGAATTTCATATATAACATAACACAGAAAACATATACATACATTAAAGCTAATTTTTTTATCCTTTATTTCAGTCTCCTGCTGCTGCTGCTGCTGGTGCTGCTGAACGTCCAGCACAGCATGAAGGTTCTCCCAGGCGCTCCCAGAGTCGGCGGACTCGACGCCGCGGTCGGCCATCAGTGAGTCGGTTTTTTGTGGGGCTTCAATTGTTAATTTTTTGCTTTCAGTCTACTAATTTTTAATTCTTTTTTTTTTTTTTTGTTCTAACAGGCTTCACAGTGTGCTCCCGAATACGATTCAGATATCGATATTGAAGCCCTCATCGAGGAGGTTCGTGAACGGGAGCCACTGTGGAACATGGCTGACCGCAGGCATGCTGATACCAGTGTCACCCGTCGGCTCTGGTTGGAAGTATGCCGGAACATCTTTGCGAGGTGGGAGGACCTTCTTCCACAGCAGCAGAGCAAACTATGTAAGTATTCACTTTTCAGTGATGTTTTGAGCTAAATGTAATGTCTTGCATTTACGAATATTTTTTTTTTTTTCTTCATTCCTGTCTTCACAGGTTGCAAGGTTAGGAAGCGGTGGCGGTCATTGAGGGATCGCTTTAAGAGGGAGTTTAACGAGGAGATGCAGGCCCCGAGTGGCTCAGCAGCAAGGAAGAAGAGGAGGTACAGATATGGCCCGAACCTCTCCTTCCTGAGGGAAACCATGCTGAGTAGAGTGTAAGTATTCAACATCACAGTAAGAACCTGTCTAATCACAAAACTTTTGTTTCAGTCCGGCCTTTTTCATATCAATATATTAACTTATTTTTTTTTCTTTCACAGCACCTACTCCAGCCACCGTGCGCCTGCATCTACCTCTGCACCCTCTGAAGCGATCCCTCCTGAGTCCGCCACCGGGGACCACGTCGGTAGGCCCCACACCTCTCACCCCTCTGTCCCCTCCACTTCATCCGCCTCTACCAGTGGAGTGCAGCCTTCCTTACTCGCATCTGATGGTCAACAGATAGCGTTCCCTTTACCCCACCCCTCTGACCCTGCCACCTCTACACCACCGGTAGGTTCATGGCGGCAGCGTCAGAGGGGTCAGGAAAGGAGCTATGCTCCTGAGTTCTTGCATCTAAATGCAGGCTTCCAAAATTCATTTAAAATTTTGGGAGAACAAGTGACTGCTGGTTTCAGCATGATGCAATCACGCATGAGTGAAAACCACCATGAAATCAGCAGTCGCTTGGATAGACTGCATTTAGATGTAAGTCAAGCTCCAGCCAATCTTTTTTTTCAGTCCATGCTCAGGAGCATGGAAAAGCTTTCTTTTGATCAGCAGATGCGGGTAATGAATAGCTGCCATAACGCTCTGCTGAAGGTAATTAACGAACCCCAATCTACCCCCACACCTCCCCACACATCCCAGTCCCAATTTCAACACCATGCCCCACAATATCACCGCCAGTCCCAATATCCACATCACTCTCAATATCAACATCACTACCAATACCCAACCCGGCCCACAACCCAAATGTATTCACCCGTGTTTTCTTCATCTTTGCCCAGCTTTACTTCCCCAGTAAGTTTTCCACCTACCCCAACACAACACCCCTCTGGTCAGCCTCCTGTTTTCCCCCCCCCTTCCACTACAGACGCAACAGGTAGGGTTTCCCCAATCCCACCTACCGACGTGGTCCAACCTTCCAGCCCCTCCTCCCATAGTTACTCCACCCAACAATACCAGGACCTGTGAACCTGGAATGTACTTGTACATAGTTTTTTTTTGCCAAAAAAAAAAAGGTTCTTTAAATTACCAAAAAAAAAAATAGTGTGGGAAAATTACCCACAAAAAATATATTTTTTGAAATAAACATAATTCTGGTTTACAATCTACTGTGTGTGTGTGTTCATTAATTAAGGTAAATATGAAAGGTTAAGTGAAAAGAAACACCAGACGTTTTCAAGGTTTAACAAAATGGTTTTATATTATATTAGCAAGCAAACCACACACACTCTTTTTTTTTTTTTTTTTTTTTTGTGGCAGTTGCTACCAAAAAATTTTGGGAAAAAAAATTAAAAAAAAGTCACACAATTATGTCTTGCCATGGAATCCGCCCAACAGGTGACAAAAAATATTCAGCAAACTGTTCCCTCATCCTAGTAACAGAACCGGTGGAGCGAACAGAGGCACTGCGGTAATCCCACAAGGATGTCTCCAATTGTTCGTCATCCAAGGTAACGGGCTCCTTTGAAATAACAAAATTATGGAGCACCACACATGCCTTGACAACATCGTCTACAGTTTTTGTATCCAGTTTTATTGCTGTCAGCAGAACTCTCCACTTTGCTGTCAAAATACCGAAAGAGCACTCTACCACTCTTCTTGCTCTGGTAAGACGGTAATTAAATACCCGCTTGGTGCGGTGTAATTCACGGCTGCTGTATGGTTTCAGTAGGTGCGGCGACAGTTGAAAGGCTTCATCACCTACACACACATAGGGCAAGGCTGGTTCACTGGTTCCTGGGAGCGGTCTTGCTGGCGGGAAATTGTATGTATCTCCATACAGGCAGCGACCCATCGGAGAGTTTTTAAACACTTGGGAGTCGTTGGACCGGCCATACGCTCCTATATCCACAGCAAGGAATCGGCAGTTGGCGTCAGCAATAGCCATGAGTACAATTGAGAAGTATTTTTTATAGTTATAGTACTCTGATCCTGTTCCTGCCGGTTTTGCAATCCTAATGTGTTTGCCGTCCACAGCACCAACACAATTTGGAAAATTACACATTCGCTCAAATTGTTCGGAACTTCTCATCCAGATTTCCATTGTTGGTTGTGGGATATACTCCAGCTGTAAAGTGTCCCAAATCGCACGACATGTGTCCTTCACAATTCCGCCAATAGTGGAAATCCCCAGCCGGAATTGGAAATGGAGTGAAGTCAAAGACTCACCCGTAGCTAGGAAGCTGCAGGGAAAAATAAAAAAAAATGTAAAAAAAAATTGCACAGACCATCAACCAAGAAAAACAAGTGGAATGGCCTCAAATAAACCAACAAATTACATGCTACAGTAAATGCGGCACAATGTGTCAGCGCAGTATTCTCTGCAGCATGTAATAACATTCAATATGACCAATGACACAAGAAAAAAAAACAAGTGGAATGGCCTCACATAAACCAACAAATGACATGCTACAGTAAATGCGGCGCAATGTGTCAGCGCAGTATTCTCTGCAGCATGTACTCACATTCAATATGAGCAATGACATAAAGAAAAAATGCTTACCGCAGTGTCACCATGAGCCGCTCCGCCGGTGTGATGGCAAGCCTCATCCTTGTGTCCTGCCTTTGGATGACATCCTCTATTTTTCCAACCAAATAATCGAAATGTTCCATCCTCATCCGTACATAACTAAAGAATTTTTGGGGGTTGCACCGCAACTCCAGATAGAGAGTGGACTGGACACCCCTGGTCATCCGCAGCTCATTGATTGGATGTATCCAGAATCGTCGCCTTCTCCGTTGCATCATCCGTCTTTCTGCTGCCGCCTCCTTCTCCCGCACTATGATATCCAGGCGATTCGTCTCAAATATAACTTCAGTAACCAAACTCGAAATCCTCCCAATTACACCATCCATCATTGCCACTAAACTAAAACCCTCAAAGATGTGCTGTAAATACAGTCAGTATATAGATTTCCCTAGTTTCCAGTAGCCAATCAAATTTTGGTGCCTCCCATTTTAAAAACGGATCCGTCGTAAAAACGTATGCAACGGATGGAAAAAACGTATGCAACGTATGCAACGCATCCAGCATTTCAACGGAACCGTTTATCGGATTTGCGACGGTTTTGCGACGGATCCGTCGAAATGCTGTATTCGTTGCATACGTTTTGCAGTTTTTTGACGCATCCGTTTTTTCGGGAAAAAGACGTTTTTGGGACGGATTGCAGTTAACGCTAGTGTGAAAGTGGCCTAACTGAAACTGTAAGAATGTTATTCAACAGGTTACATCTGTAATCTTTTTTTCTTTTAGTGCCTTATATATATTTACTAATTATTTTTGTACCATGACTAGTACAGAGCATTGTGTATTTAATTCTTTCTCTATATATGGATTACTGAGGACAACGATCGAATTGTAACAGCTTATTAAGATCATAATTACCAGTGATCTGTACTCACAGATATGTAGAAAAAATTCTGATTGCGTACCTGCATACCTCCGTCCTGTATTTTAAAAGTTTTGACATGGGTTTAATTGCAGAATAGCAGCACACTTTACTTTATGCATAGCATTGGATTTCACAAGTAGATTTTCCATGCTGTGTATATAAATATCCGAATTGTCAGTTTACTTGTAGGAAATATCTGCAACATGTAATATTTAATTATCAAAAATGTCCAACGAAATCACTTCAAATGTCCAACGAAAGCACTTCAAATACTTATGTGTACACCTCTTCCAGTTACAAGTACTTAACCAGAATAATGAAGAGATCCATTAGTTACAAGTACTGTAATAGGTGTAAACATGTACTATGTTTATTGGATTATGAGTTATATATGGTATAGCTATGTAATACATAATCCAATAAAGATATACATAATACAATTAAAAGTCAATGAGTTTGGGACAATGAGTTCTTAATCATGACATAAATAAAAATTATTGTTATTATTTATTTTTAGAGCAAATCTTGCTTTTTTAATTTATTACTCCGTTCATTAAGTTTAAACCAGTCACAACAAAGAGATACCTTACACAGTGGCATGTAAAAGTTTGGGCACCCCTGGTCAAAATGACTGTTATTGTAAACAGTTAAGCAAGTTGAAGATGAAATGATCTCTAAAAGGCATAAAATTAAGGTGACACATTTTCTTTGTATTTTAGGAAAAAAGAAATATATATTCAGTACAGACCAATAGTTTGGACACACCTTCTCATTTAAAGATTTTTCTGTATTTTCATGACTATGAAAATTATAAATTCACACTGAAGGCATCAAAACTATGAACTAACACATGTGGAATTATATATATAACAAAAAAGTGGTCTCTAATCTGCTGCTGCTTCTGAGGTTCCTTACACAGGTGACGTGGTTTATCCTTTGGTAGGCTGCTCTATTTAACTCCACTCAGATCGTTACTCCATGCCAGCTGTCAATGTTCCTGCATTAGTTCAGTTCGCTCTTGGATCTTTCTGGTGACCTGTCTTCTCCAGCAGAAGCTAAGTTCCTGATTGTTATTATTTGTTCATTGTTTCCTTGTCCAGCTGGTTATCATGATTTTGTCTTGCTAGCTGGAAGCTCTGGGATGCAGAGTGGCATCTCCGCACCGTTAGTCGGTGCGAAAGGTCTTTTTGCACACTCTGCGTGGTGTTTTGTAGTTTTTTGTGCTGACCGCAAAGATACCTTTTCTATCCTCTGTCTGTTTAGTAAGTCTGGCCTCCCTTTGCTGAAACCTGTTTCATTTCTGTGTTTGTGACTTTCATCTTTACTCACAGTCAATATATGTGGGGGGCTGCCTTTTCCTTTGGGGAATTTCTCTGAGGCAAGGTAGGCTTTATTTTCTATCTCTAGGGCTAGCTAGCTCTTAGGCTCTGAAGAGGCGTCTAGGGAGAGTCAGGAACGCTCCACGGCTATTTCTAGTTGTTGTGATAGGATTAGGGCCTGCGGTCAGCAGAGCTCCCACATCCCAGAGCTTGTCCTGCGTGACTTTAACTATCAGGTAGTGCCGGGTGCTCCTAACCACCAGGTCCATAACAGTACAGCTGGCCCAAAGTATTAATGCATCTCAATAGAGGGATAAGAGAAGTTCTGAGACCATTTTTTTTTCTTTGCACTGTGTTTTGTCTTCCTTTTCCCCTAAACCTTTGGGTGGTTCAGGACACAGGTGTAGATATGGACATTCAAGGTCTGTCCTCTTGTGTGGATCATCTCACTGCAAGG
This sequence comes from Ranitomeya imitator, assembly GCF_032444005.1. Classification (NCBI taxonomy): domain Eukaryota; kingdom Metazoa; phylum Chordata; class Amphibia; order Anura; family Dendrobatidae; genus Ranitomeya; species Ranitomeya imitator. Next base: position 132,283,652 of record NC_091284.1, read on the forward strand.
GTACAAAACATTCAAGATTTTGTGGTTCAGAATCCTATGTTAGAGCCTAGAATTCCTATTCCTGATTTATTTTCTGGGGATAGATCTAAGTTCTTGAATTTCAAAAATAATTGTAAACTGTTTGTCCCTGATAGATGGACTAGTAGAGTTATCTCTGAGGTTCATTGTTCGGTGTTGGCTGGTCATCCTGGAATCTTTGGTACCAGAGATTTGGTGGCTAGATCCTTTTGGTGGCCTTCTTTGTCACGGGATGTGCATTCTTTTGTGCAGTCCTGTGGGACTTGTGCTCGGGCTAAGCCCTGCTGTTCTCGTGCCAGTGGGTTGCTTTTGCCCTTGCCGGTCCCAAAGAGGCCCTGGACGCATATTTCCATGGATTTTATTTCTGATCTCCCTGTTTCTCAAAGGATGTCGGTCATTTGGGTGGTTTGTGATCGCTTCTCTAAGATGGTCCATTTGGTACCCTTGTCTAAATTGCCTTCCTCCTCTGATTTGATGTCATTGTTTTTCCAGCATGTGGTTCGTTTGCATGGCATTCCGGAGAACATCGTCTCGGACAGAAGTTCCCAGTTTGTTTCGAGGTTTTGGCGGTCCTTTTGTGCTAAGATGAGCATTGATTTGTCTTTTTCTTCGGCTTTCCATCCTCAGACTAATGGCCAAACCGAACGAACTAATCAGACTTTGGAAACATATCTGAGATGCTTTGTTTCTGCTGATCAGGATGATTGGGTGTCCTTCTTGCCTTTGGCTGAGTTCGCCCTTAATAATCGGGCCAGCTCGGCTACTTTAGTTTCTCCTTTTTTCTGTAATTCTGGTTTCCATCCTCGTTTCTCTTCAGGGCAGGTTGAGCCTTCGGACTGTCCTGGTGTGGATACGGTGGTTGACAGGTTGCAGCAGATTTGGACTCATGTGGTGGACAATTTGACATTGTCCCAGGAGAAGGCTCAACGTTTCGCTAACCGCCGGCGCTGTGTTGGTCCCTGACTTCGTGTTGGGGATTTGGTTTGGTTGTCATCGCGTCATGTTCCTATGAAGGTTTCCTCTCCTAAGTTTAAGCCTCGTTTCATTGGGCCATATAAGATTTCTGAAGTTCTTAATCCTGTGTCATTTCGTTTGGACCTTCCAGCTTCTTTTGCCATTCATAATGTGTTCCATAGGTCATTGCTGCGGAGATACGTGGCGCCTATGGTTCCCTCCGTTGATCCTCCTGCCCCGGTGTTGGTCGAGGGGGAGTTGGAGTATGTGGTGGAGAAGATTTTGGATTCTCGTGTTTCGAGACGGAAACTCCAGTACCTGGTCAAGTGGAAGGGTTATGGTCAGGAAGATAATTCCTGGGTTTTTGCCTCTGATGTTCATACTGCCGATCTAGTTCGTGCCTTTCATTTGGCTCATCCTGATCGGCCTGGGGGCTCTGGTGAGGGTTCGGTGACCCCTCCTCAAGGGGGGGGGTACTGTTGTGAATTCTGTTGTCGAACTCCCTCCTGTGGTCGTGAATGGTACTTCGGCGAGTTCTGTCCATGGACTCCCTCTGGTGGCTGTGAGTGAAGCTGCTGCTTCTGAGGTTCCTTACACAGGTGACTTGGTTTTTCCTTTGGTTGGCTGCTCTATTTAACTCCACTCAGATCGCTACTCCATGCCAGCTGTCAATGTTCCTGCATTAGTTCAGTTCGCTCTTGGATCTTTCTGGTGACCTGTCTTCTCCAGCAGAAGCTAAGTTCCTGATTGTTATTATTTGTTCATTGTTTCCTTGTCCAGCTGGTTATCATGAATTTGTCTTGCTAGCTGGAAGCTCTGGGATGCAGAGTGGCATCTCCGCACCGTTAGTCGGTGCGGAGGTCTTTTTGCACACTCTGCGTGGTGTTTTGTAGTTTTTTGTGCTGACCGCAAAGATACCTTTTCTATCCTCTGTCTGTTTAGTAAGTCTGGCCTCCCTTTGCTGAAACCTGTTTCATTTCTGTGTTTGTGACTTTCATCTTTACTCACAGTCAATATATGTGGGGGGCTGCCTTTTCCTTTGGGGAATTTCTCTGAGGCAAGGTAGGCTTTATTTTCTATCTCTAGGGCTAGCTAGCTCTTAGGCTCTGAAGAGGCGTCTAGGGAGAGTCAGGAATGCTCCACGGCTATTTCTAGTTGTTGTGATAGGATTAGGGCCTGCGGTCAGCAGAGCTCCCACATACCAGAGCTTGTCCTGTGTGAGTTTAACTATCAGGTCGTGTCGGGTGCTCCTAACCACCAGGTCCATAACAGGCATCGGGCTGTAGTCCAGATTGCAATCATTGTAATCCTCCTTTGGTTATCCTTATATACCGTATATACTCGTGTATAAACCGAGATTTTCGGCACATTTTTTTGTACTGAAAACGCCCCCCTCGAATTATACACAAGTCATGGTCCCAGAAAGCCAGCGGGGGAGGGGGAGCAGCGGCAGAAGCCGGCGGGTGTGACATCATACTCACCTTCCGTTACTGCATCTTCGTCCCTGCATCTCCATTTTCCCGCGCTGGCAGCTCTCCTCTCCTCTGCTCAGCAGTCACGTTGTTACCGCTCATTAAGGTAATGAATATGTACGTGTCTCCACTCTTATAGGCATGGAGCGCATATTCATTACCTTAATGAACAGTACCACGTGACTGCTTAGCAGAGGAGAAGAGAGCTGCCGGTGCCAGACAACGGAGATGCAGGCATGTGCCGGACTGCGGGAGGAGGGTGAGTATGATGGGGAGGAAGGGGAAGAATGGGGAGAACGGGGAGGACGAGAGAGGATGCAGAGCTATGCATAGAAGGGGAGGACTGGGAGGATGTTGAGCATGGCTAAAAAGGGAGGATGGGAAGGAAGCTGAGCCATGCATAGGAGGAGGAGGATGCCGAGCTATGCATAGAAGTGGGAGGACGCTGAGCCATGCATAGGAGGAGGAGTATGGGGGGACGCTGAGCCATGCATATGTGGCGCCCCAGGGTCCTGGTCGTCACAGTAGCATTGCTTTCCTCACGGGGAGGTGATGTTATGTTTGGAGGCAAGAAGGGATAACTGTCACCAGGTAAACACAAGCATGCAATACATTCACACTCCAGGCCACCAGGGGGAGCTTTTGATCCTATTTACTAGGTGACTCCCCATATGTAAGGTAGTTTTGGAGGGAAAGAAAGAAAACAGTTTTTGCCAGGAAACAGACTGGATCAGTCTGAGGCAGAGGAGGGTTTACGGAGCTGTGTAGCCACAGTGCTGCAGCTCCTGGAAAGAGACATACATAAAGCCGAATACATTGCAGTGAGCATGTAGGAGAGCGAAGCACAGGAGAGGATACCAGCAGGAGACCAGCCACAAGCAGGCTGCCTCCTTCTGAGGCGCAGAGACCAATAGCCAGAACACCGAGGTTGTAAGGCCCTCTACGACTTTCATCAAAGACCGGCAGGACAGCTGAACGTCATGTTACCTGTACGCCTTAATACCCAGGAGACACAGTGACACCTTTAGAGCCCGGGGCGTGCTAGAGTCCCTATAAACAGACTCAAGTCTCCAGTCATACGGGTTATGTCCTATCTTTACGGGGGACAGAGAGAGAGAACATCTGTGAGGACCTTATCTGAAGCCATAGGCAGTAAGGGATTACAACACCATGGTGCTAGAGGAAGGCTTTGATTTCCACCTAGACAAGGGGACTCCAGACTTGCCCCCAGCCGGCTGGACCCTGCCTGCCCTGTGATCTGGTGCCCTGGACTGTGGCTGCCTGAAGTCTTCAGTAAACAAGGTAAAGAGACTGCAAACCTGTGTCCTCGTTCCTTACTGCGCCATTCACCATCTTCCATCTATACCACGGGAGCCCTGGGGATATACTTCACCTGTGGGAAGTAATGCCATCTAGCTGCCATAACATCACCCCAGAGGACCCCTTAAAGCCCCGTCGGTCCCCACAGACTGAATACCACAGGTGGCGTCACGAACATAAACTTTATTCCCTTTAAAGACCTTTCCCTTTTAACGTTGATGCTCAGGGCCACGGACTGGGTCGCAGCCACCGTGACATAGGATAGGATAGGATAGGTAAGGCTGCTTTCACACATCAATTTTTTGCCGTCAGGCTCAATCCGGCGAATTTTGCAAAAAACGGATCAGTCACAGATTGTGAAAAACTGATGCGACGTCTCAGTTTTTTTGCCGGATCTGACTATTCAGATCCTCCGGCTATTTTGGATCCTGGGGAAGAGAGAGAGAGAGAAAGAGAGACCAGAATGGAAAAAGAAAAAGTCTGAGCATGGTCATTTTAAAAAAACAGAATCCGTTGCTGGATTCCATCAGTGGACGGATCCGGCGCCGTAGGCTTCCATTCTAGCAAAATAGTTAAATAAATAGGGCAGCACACTGCAGCGCCAAAACATGCAAACTTGAAAAAACGAAATTTGAACTGCATTACTGCACTAGAAATATGAAAAATGAGAGCTTTTAGCGCACAAAAATGGCCAATTTTATGTGTACCTCGTAGCCCCGTTAAGGCATCTCTCTTATACGAGGTCCTACGCTTAACCTACCTCACTGAGAATAAACGTCTCCATCTGAATGGGTACATGTAAAAACCTCTTCTTGGACTCAAATTCTCTCTCTATGTGGAGGGGTATTGGACCTACTATAATTAAAACACCTGAAGCTAGGAGGCGGGGAGTGCACGATCAGAAGGCCAGAGAATACATTTCAAAAACCTGACCTGCACATCCAAACATAGACTGAGTGTGAACAGGTGCTGAACCCAGAGTCGCCAACTCGTATATAGTTAAATAAATAGGGCAGCACACTGCAGCGCCAAAACATGCAAACTTGAAAAAACGAAATTTGAACTGCATTACTGCACTAGAAATATGAAAAATGAGAGCTTTTAGCGCACAAAAATGGCCAATTTTATGTGTACCTCGTAGCCACGTTAAGGCATCTCTCTTATACGAGGTCCTACGCTTAACCTACCTCACTGAGAATAAACGTCTCCATCTGAATGGGTACATGTAAAAACCTCTTCTTGGACTCAAATTCTCTCTCTATGTGGAGGGGTATTGGACCTACTATAATTAAAACACCTGAAGCTAGGAGGCGGGGAGTGCACGATCAGAAGGCCAGAGAATACATTTCAAAAACCTGACCTGCACATCCAAACATAGACTGAGTGTGAACAGGTGCTGAACCCAGAGTCGCCAACTCGTATATAGTTAAATAAATAGGGCAGCACACTGCAGTGCCAAAACATGCAAACTTGAAAAAACGAAATTTGAACTGCATTACTGCACTAGAAATATGAAAAATGAGAGCTTTTAGCGCACAAAAATGGCCAATTTTATGTGTACCTCGTAGCCACGTTAAGGCATCTCTCTTATACGAGGTCCTACGCTTAACCTACCTCACTGAGAATAAACGTCTCCATCTGAATGGGTACATGTAAAAACCTCTTCTTGGACTCAAATTCTCTCTCTATGTGGAGGGCTATTGGACCTACTATAATTAAAACACCTGAAGCTAGGAGGCGGGGAGTGCACGATCAGAAGGCTAGAGAATACATTTCAAAACCTGACCTGCACATCCAAACATAGACTGAGTGTGAACAGGTGCTGAACCCAGAGTCGCCAACTCGTATATAGTTAAATAAATAGGGCAGCACACTGCAGCGCCAAAACATGCAAACTTGAAAAAACGAAATTTGAACTGCATTACTGCACTAGAAATATGAAAAATGAGAGCTTTTAGCGCACAAAAATGGCCAATTTTATGTGTACCTCGTAGCCACGTTAAGGCATCTCTCTTATACGAGGTCCTACGCTTAACCTACCTCACTGAGAATAAACGTCTCCATCTGAATGGGTACATGTAAAAACCTCTTCTTGGACTCAAATTCTCTCTCTATGTGGAGGGGTATTGGACCTACTATAATTAAAACACCTGAAGCTAGGAGGCGGGGAGTGCACGATCAGAAGGCCAGAGAATACATTTCAAAAACCTGACCTGCACATCCAAACATAGACTGAGTGTGAACAGGTGCTGAACCCAGAGTCGCCAACTCGTATATAGTTAAATAAATAGGGCAGCACACTGCAGTGCAAAAACATGCAAACTTGAAAAAACGAAATTTGAACTGCATTACTGCACTAGAAATATGAAAAATGAGAGCTTTTAGCGCACAAAAATGGCCAATTTTATGTGTACCTCGTAGCCACGTTAAGGCATCTCTCTTATACGAGGTCCTACGCTTAACCTACCTCACTGAGAATAAACGTCTCCATCTGAATGGGTACATGTAAAAACCTCTTCTTGGACTCAAATTCTCTCTCTATGTGGAGGGGTATTGGACCTACTATAATTAAAACACCTGAAGCTAGGAGGCGGGGAGTGCACGATCAGAAGGCCAGAGAATACATTTCAAAAACCTGACCTGCACATCCAAACATAGACTGAGTGTGAACAGGTGCTGAACCCAGAGTCGCCAACTCGTATATAGTTAAATAAATAGGGCAGCACACTGCAGCGCCAAAACATGCAAACTTGAAAAAACGAAATTTGAACTGCATTACTGCACTAGAAATATGAAAAATGAGAGCTTTTAGCGCACAAAAATGGCCAATTTTATGTGTACCTCGTAGCCACGTTAAGGCATCTCTCTTATACGAGGTCCTACGCTTAACCTACCTCACTGAGAATAAACGTCTCCATCTGAATGGGTACATGTAAAAACCTCTTCTTGGACTCAAATTCTCTCTCTATGTGGAGGGGTATTGGACCTACTATAATTAAAACACCTGAAGCTAGGAGGCGGGGAGTGCACGATCAGAAGGCCAGAGAATACATTTCAAAAACCTGACCTGCACATCCAAACATAGACTGAGTGTGAACAGGTGCTGAACCCAGAGTCGCCAACTCGTATATAGTTAAATAAATAGGGCAGCACACTGCAGCGCCAAAACATGCAAACTTGAAAAAACGAAATTTGAACTGCATTACTGCACTAGAAATATGAAAAATGAGAGCTTTTAGCGCACAAAAATGGCCAATTTTATGTGTACCTCGTAGCCACGTTAAGGCATCTCTCTTATACGAGGTCCTACGCTTAACCTACCTCACTGAGAATAAACGTCTCCATCTGAATGGGTACATGTAAAAACCTCTTCTTGGACTCAAATTCTCTCTCTATGTGGAGGGGTATTGGACCTACTATAATTAAAACACCTGAAGCTAGGAGGCGGGGAGTGCACGATCAGAAGGCCAGAGAATACATTTCAAAAACCTGACCTGCACATCCAAACATAGACTGAGTGTGAACAGGTGCTGAACCCAGAGTCGCCAACTCGTATATAGTTAAATAAATAGGGCAGCACACTGCAGCGCCAAAACATGCAAACTTGAAAAAACGAAATTTGAACTGCATTACTGCACTAGAAATATGAAAAATGAGAGCTTTTAGCGCACAAAAATGGCCAATTTTATGTGTACCTCGTAGCCACGTTAAGGCATCTCTCTTATACAAGGTCCTACGCTTAACCTACCTCACTGAGAATAAACGTCTCCATCTGAATGGGTACATGTAAAAACCTCTTCTTGGACTCAAATTCTCTCTCTATGTGGAGGCGTATTGGACCTACTATAATTAAAACACCTGAAGCTAGGAGGCGGGGAGTGCACGATCAGAAGGCCAGAGAATACATTTCAAAAACCTGACCTGCACATCCAAACATAGACTGAGTGTGAACAGGTGCTGAACCCAGAGTCGCCAACTCGTATATGCACTAGAAATATGAAAAATGAGAGCTTTTAGCGCACAAAAAACCTGTTCACACTCAGTCTATGTTTGGATGTGCAGGTCAGGTTTTTGAAATGTATTCTCTGGCCTTCTGATCGTGCACTCCCCGCCTCCTAGCTTCAGGTGTTTTAATTATAGTAGGTCCAATACCCCTCCACATAGAGAGAGAATTTGAGTCCAAGAAGAGGTTTTTACATGTACCCATTCAGATGGAGACGTTTATTCTCAGTGAGGTAGGTTAAGCGTAGGACCTCGTATAAGAGAGATGCCTTAACGTGGCTACGAGGTACACATAAAATTGGCCATTTTTGTGCGCTAAAAGCTCTCATTTTTCATATTTCTAGTGCAGTAATGCAGTTCAAATTTCGTTTTTTCAAGTTTGCATGTTTTGGCGCTGCAGTGTGCTGCCCTATTTATTTAACTATATACGAGTTGGCGACTCTGGGTTCAGCACCTGTTCACACTCAGTCTATGTTTGGATGTGCAGGTCAGGTTTTTGAAATCCATTCTAGCAAAGGCCGGATGGCGCCAGATTCGTCGCTGTGCGTTTTTTCGACAGACACAAAAAGCGTTACTATGTCCGTTTTCTCCAACAGCCAGACAAACAATTTCCTACTGTTCCAGTGAACGACTGATGAAACGAGAGGCTATCCGTCACTAATACAAGTCTATGAGAAAAAAATGTATCCAGCGGCAATTTTTTTTCAAACTTTCCCGGATTGTGCCTGATGGCAAAAAACTGATGTGTGCAAGCAGCCTAACACTAGAGAAGACAGAGAAAGGACTCAGAAGGATCTAGATAAGCTTGAACAATGGTATTTAACAGGGAGAAGTGCAAGATTATACATCTTGGCAAGAACAATGAAAATTACATCTGCAGAATTGGATGAACAGAACTAAGCAACAGTAATTGTGAAAAAGACTTGGGTATACTAATAGATCACAGACTGCACATGGGTCAACAGTGTGATACAGCAGAAAAAAATGGCAAACTCAGTTATGGCATGTATTAAGAGAAGCATAGAGTCTAGATCACATGAAGTCATTATCCCAATCTACTCCTCTTTTGCCAGGCCTCATCTGGAATACTGTGTCCAGTTCTGGGCATCATATTTTAAAAAAGACATTGAAAAACTGGAGCAAGTTCAGGGCAGAGATACCAGGATGGTGCACAGACTGTAAATTATGTCCTATGAGGAACAATTAAAGAATCTGGGAATATTTAGCTTGCAAAAAAAGAAGCTAAGAGGAGACTTAATAGCCATCTACAAATATCTGAAGGGCTGTCACAGTGTAGAGAGATCATACTTATTCTCATTTGCACATGGAAACACGAGAAGCAATGGAATGAAACTGAAAAGGAAAAGATACAGATTCGATATTAGAAAAAGCTTTTTGACAGTGAGGGTGATCAATGAGTGGAATAGTGTCATGACACCCAGGGAAGAGGGGAGTAGCAGTGTAACGTAATTCACCAACCAGATTAACAAGGTAAAATGAACAGGGGTAACGTAAAATACCAAACATAAAATATACTCACACATGCAACAGAGGAATGCACTGGGGAGTGGAGGATGGGGTTAAACCAAAGTATAGGTGTAAGGAGGTTCCTTTTCCTGCTCCTTACTTGGAACCACTTAGTCAGACAGCTGGGTTGTCGGGGGGAAGACTTTCTGCCCTGGACAGAAGGGGCCATGTGACGGCTGGGGCAGGGAGGAAGAGACGGGGGTGTGGTCAGAAAAGTGCGGAAGAGCAGAGCGCGCCAGACAGAGGGGACAGCGTGGGGACTGGAAGCCTCCATAATCAGAGACGACGTATTCCCTTACAGTGACCTGAGTCCGCAGCCCGGGTGACCGCACTGACAAGCCAGGACCCCTGAGTGTGACTAAGGAAACTGCTCAGTGTGTGTGTTCGTGTTGCAGGGAGAGAGACTGTCAGCCTATTCCAGAGACTCACAGCAGAGTGGCTGTGTGACTTCCTGCTTCCAGCTGCACAGGGAGAACAGGCTGCAGAGGCTTAACCCTGGAGTTTCCGGGAGACAGAGAAGAGACTTTAGGATCTCAAGCCCTGCTGGTGACTGTACCCACGTTGGAATAAAGACCCTCCAGTCAGGACCCCCCTGGACTGATAAGTTACAAGAACACTCGTTAACCCTTTTGATTCCGCTTAACTGTTTACTGTTTGATTTGTCTCTATTAACCCCCGGTTTTCTCCCTGCGAGGAGAATCTTACTCCTGTTAATAAATTCCCCTCAACAGTTGGTCTGTCTGTTCTGTGGTGACATACTCAACCCTGCACTCTATTACGTAGGAATTATCATACACCCAAAACCTAGCATCAGTCACAGATAAATCCACCAAATGCCTTCTCCAATAATATAACATCCAGCCATGCAGCAAAGGTTTGCGCTGACAATGAGTGCTAGCCAGCGACCAGATTATATTCAAGATGGGAGTGGCTAACAACGCACAGCTGAGCCTTAACGCAGGAAAGCTTCCAGGAGCTCTCAATTGAGCAGATTAACCCCTTCACTGCTAAAAGAAACTTACACCGATATGAAGGTGAAGTGCTTCTAAATCAGTGCAGGAGTAGGTGAAATCAGATGCTGCAATCTCCTAGCTCCTCTGTTTCGCAGTAAACCTGTAACAAATAGTCTGCCACGAGAGGTGATGAGTTCTCCTTCAATGGAAGTCTTCAAACAGAGGCTGGACAGACATCTGTCTGAGATGGTTTAGTGAATCCTGTGCTGCATTGAGCAAGGGGTTGGACACGATATCCCATTGAAGGATAAACTATGTTTTCAGGTCAACATACTTCATGGCCTGGTACAATGGGTAATCAACATATTAGCAAACATCAATAGTTCAATTACCCAGTGTCCTTGTCCTCCAAGGATAGCAGCAAAATAATCAATTCAAGAGTCAACATTTAGGCTCATATGAACATTGGTCTATGTCTCTTGACCCACAGAAGAAAAATAAGTCTGGTCTAATTAAGAATAGAGATGAGCGAGTATGTTCGTTACTCGAGTTTCTCTGAGCATGCTCGGGTGGTCTCCGAGTATTTCAGCGTGCTCGGAGATTTAGTTTATGTCGATGCAGCTGCACGATTTGCGGCTGCTAGACAGCTTGAATACATATGGGGATTGCCTAACAAACAAGCAATCCCCATATGTATTCAAGCTGTACAGCAGCTGCAAATCATGCAGCTGCGTCGATATAAACTAAATCTCCGAGCACGCTGAAATACTCGGAGACAACCCGAGCATGTTCGGAGAAACTCGAGTAATGAGCATACTCGCTCATCACTAATTAAGAATAAATTCTGTATCACCAGACCATATATACCGCATTTATTTACCATTTATAGAGTGTTTTATATTTTGCCACTTTTGTACTATGAATAATTTTTTTTTAGAAAAATAGTTTATTATTGCACCGCCATATTCTGATAGCTATGACTTTTTTATTTTTCTGCTGACAGAATCATGTGAGAACTTGATTTTTTTGTGGGACAAATTTGTTTTCAGTGATATTATTTTTCTTTACACAATTTTTTGTCATCTTTTATTCCACTTTTTTGAGCATTGATATAAGGAAAAAAAACAAGAGTTTTTGCTGTTTTCCATTTTCATTTATTTTCTTAAAATTTTCTTAAGATGTTAACTGTAGGAGATATGCAATGTGACAGTTTTATAAATCAGGTTGTTCAGTATATGGAAATATCAAATATGTGTACTTTTTTGTTCATTTTATTTTATTTTTTTTACTTAAAAGAATGTATAATTATTGTAGAAACATTTTTCCATGATTTCTTCATTTATTTTGTGTGTTATTTCCCCTTTTTTTTTTACATTGTCCCTCTTTTGAACTTGAACTTTATAATGTGATCAGTGATCAGTGGTCAAATACCCTGCAATATTCATGAATTGCAGGCTATCAGTGTTAGCCTAGGGCAGTGTTTCCAAAGCTCTCGTATTCGCGGCCTCCAATAGATCATGCACAGTCGAGAACCTCTGGAAATTTCTGCTGCCTTGGTAACAAGTCCATTAGCTGGGCAACACTATGGAGATTCTGAAATCATAATCTTTTGGGAAGCCGCGAGGACTGGAGTTTGGGAAACATTGGACTAGGGTCACATGACGTATTTTTATGAGAAAATTGTTCCGATTATGCAAATCACACCCTGATCAGACTTTGATCATAGTGTGATACAATTTTCTTGGATAAGGAGAAGATGGAAAAAATCTTCTCTGTTCTGTCAGTCCATGTGCAGTCCAATGTTTAAAACGGACCCATAGGCATGAATGGCTAAGTGCGATCTAAATATTGGATGCAAATTGTGTATGCTCAAATTTTTTCCTTGGATAGACCTTGGATTAAACGAGACATGTGAATGGCCTCATAGAATTACATTGGTCTGAGTGCGATCCCATGTTTTGTCAGCTCGCACTTGGACTGCAAATACGGTCATCTGCTCAAGCTTCTACATTGAGAGGAGGCTTGTGAGTCCATGCATATACCAGGTCTAATAGGCAACTATGCTTGGCTGACTAGGTGATCATTCTTTGCTATTTCAACCTCCAGCCTCAGTCCTCTCACGCGGGGCATGGGCCTGGTTGTTACTGCAGGAGCTTGGCTCTTAGCTAAGCCAAACTCCGTTGATGAAATCTCCACCTAATGAAGACGGGGTTACCGTCGAAACGCGTTGTGGAATCATTTAATAGACCTGTGTCCTTGAGTTTCTAGCGCTCCTCTGACCTTTTTTTTTCATTCAACTACAAACTCCCTTGATGAACACTCAAGGCACAGCCCCAGTGCCCACATGAACACAATGATGTACAGAAGTCCATTTGCGGGATCACCTACTGTTAGGTCTTTGTCCGGAAACCATTAGTGTATCACTGACTCTTAAATTCAATGTAATTTATTCTAGATATGTCTGGCTTACACACCAATATTTAGAGTGCTAGACACACCAGAGTCAGGTGAAATAAGGAATTGTTTATACCTTTTTTTCATTCTCACTTTATACTCCTCAAATAGCTTGAATTATATAAAAATAAGGTGAAATTTTGAAACCACATCAATAATACTCTTGACAATGCTATCAATGGAAAATTCATTGGGAGCAGACATCATTGACACAAGACATGACCCCAAGGGAATGTGCTTGAAGTAGGAAATGTAAAGCGCATTTATAATTTAGACTTACTTTTCTATAAAGAAACCTTTTCAGTTGCTCTGGAGAAGTTGCTTAGCAACCTCTATTGCAGGAAAACATCATCCGTGCAGCAATATAAATATGAAAATTACAGACACCGTGGAAAGGAAAAAAAAAAGACCTTGACAGCAAAAGCAGCAACATGCATACAAATTCTGTATAAAAAGTGTAACTCTGAAGTGGAATAGACAATTGTATTAAGTAGAGTTGAGCGACCTTGACCTTTTTAGAGTCGAGCCGGGTTTTGCGAAACCCGACTATGTCCAAAGTCGGGTCGAGTGAAATCGGCCGATTATGACGTAAAGTCGGGATCGACCGAAACACGAAACCCAATGCAAGTCAATGGGGCAGCATAGTCGGCAGTGAGTGGGGGCCAGGAAAACACCTAGAGTGGCCATTTTAATGTCAAAACCATCCATTCTTCTTAATGAAGCTTGTCAAGCGTAATTTACCTTATAATAATTGGAAGGCATTTGAAATTGGGGGTCATTTGGCTAAAGTTGTGGGGGGTAGGGCTGGTTCAAGTAATTAGTGGGCCCAGGAAATCTGGACCACGTCACGGCAGTGGAGCAGGGAGAGGTAAGTATTTCAACTTTGCAAGTGCTGTGAACCTGAGCAAGCAGGGGGGGCCCACTCGTTGGCATTGGCACTGGCACAGGGCCCCTCAAAGTACAGCGGTGTGTTTGCACGGCGGGGGCGCCTCCCACCGGCAGCAACACTTTTGCGTACTATGAGAGGCCCTGTGCCAGTGACGTCGCCAACTAGTATTCCTCCCCCCACCTGATGAAGGAACCTGCACTTTCATCTGCACCTTCCTCTTTGTCCCCGTGTAAGGTGGTATGGTATGCGGGAAGAGCAACCTGACTTTCAGCAGGGTCACAATGTTGTTGTGTAGCGTGCACGGGGAATGTTGCGTTATGGGTCAATGTACCAGCAGACTCATCTATCACTGGCTGGGCAATGGGCACGATGAAGTGGAAACACAGATATAGGCCCAAAGAAGAAAGTGGGCTAAATGCAGTTCAAAATTGGTAACACAGGAATAACCAGGGGGCATTGCAGTGGAGGACAACTGGAATGAGAGGCTGACACAGAGAGTAGGGCCAAATCAGTAAGTAGTCGAAATGCAGTTCAAAATTGGCAACCGTAGTAAACAGGCGGCACAGCTTTGTTCAGTGGAGGAGAACAGCAAGGAGTGGCAGACACCGATAGTAGGCCCCAAACCAACTAGTACGCCAAATGCAGTTGTTCCATTTAACCACAATTTAATGAGAGCCTGAAGATAGAAGCTCAGGAAAGGCAACCTGGGGAACACCTTGGAGTGTAACACACCATCTCTCTCCACCCCATACCCATTTTGTATGGCCTAATGCAGTGTACTTTTCTACAACTACTAAACGAGAGTCGGAAGACCGAAGCAATGGCAAGGAAACCTGGGGAACACCTTAGAGTGTAACACACCCTCTCTCTACACCCCATACCCAATTTGAAGGCCTAATGCAGTGTAGTTTCCAAGAACTACTAAACGAGAGCCGGAAGATCGAAGCTCAGGAAAGGCAACCTGGGGAACACCTTGGAGTGTAACACACCCTCTCGCTACACCCCATACCCAATTTGAAGGCCTAATGCAGCGTAGTTTCCAACAACTACTAAACGAGAGCCGGAAGATCGAAGCTCAGGAAAGGCAACCTGGGGAACACCTTGGAGTGGAACACACCATCTCTCTACACCCCATACCCAATTTGAAGGCCTAATGCAGAGTAGTTTCCAAGAACTACTAAACGAGAGCCGGAAGATCGAAGCTCAGGAAAGGCAACCTGGGGAACACCTTGGAGTGTAACACAACGTCTCTCTACACGACGGAAGGGCTGATTCTTAGGAAGGAAGGCTGTTGGAAATAAGCATTGCGCGTCCGAGGGTGATTATATTCTTATTAGGTATATACTCACCCTCGGACGCGCCCTGCTTCTTTATTTGGAATGAATGTTTATTTGCAATGTGGTGTTGACTTTCTCTATTATTTTGGTAATTAATGATTTTATTATTTTCATTATTTTGCATCTTCTCGGCAATAATATAAAGAAGACGCGACAGGACAACACTCGGTGGATGCCATATGTGTGTTTTCAATTTAAAAAAACTTTCAGTTAACTACTTGCAGGAGAAAGTAATTGTAGCTGGTGGCCATTTTTAGTACTGTACCAGATTAGAGTTGTGTGTTTGTTTTTAATGTTAAAATGTCTGCATTTGATATCTCACCAGTATTTTCTTTTTTATAAGCAAAATACTTATTTTTATATTTTCTGATGTTGGTTCCAGGGGTACACGGCCAGCAGTGCCCTGGTCAGTGTAGTAGTAGTTGAAAGAATGGACCGCAGACAGGCATCGAAGGCCTAAAATAATAACACATGGCTGTAGGCAATTTTAAATTGGTTCCAGGGGTACACGGACAGCAGTGGTGTGGTCAGTGGAGGCCTAGTGGAAGGAGTGACCGCAGACAGGCATCGAAGGCCTAAAATAATAACACATGGCTGTAGGCAATTTTAAATTGGTTCCAGGGGTACACGGACAGCAGTGGTGTGGTCAGTGGAGGCCTAGTGGAAGGAGTGACCGCAGACAGGCATCGAAGGCCTAAAATAATAACACATGGCTGTAGGCAATTTTAAATTGGTTCCAGGGGTACACGGGCAGCAGTGACCTGGTCAGTGTAGTAGTAGTTGAAAGAATGGACCGCAGACAGGCATCGAAGGCCTAAAATAAAAAAATTGGGCTGGCTGTAGGCAATTTTAAATTGGTTCCAGGGGTACACGGGCAGCAGTGACCTGGTCAGTGTAGTAGTAGTTGAAAGAATGGACCGCAGACAGGCATCGAAGGCCTAACATAACAAACTTGGGCTGGCTGTAGGCACTTTTAAATTGGTTCCAGGGGTACACGGGCAGCAGTGACCTGGTCAGTGTAGTAGTAGTTGAAAGAATGGACCGCAGACAGGCATCGAAGGCCTAAAATAAAAAAATTGGGCTGGCTGTAGGCAATTTTAAATTGGTTCCAGGGGTACACGGGCAGCAGTGACCTGGTCAGTGTAGTAGTAGTTGAAAGAATGGACCGCAGACAGGCATCGAAGGCCTAAAATAAAAAAATTGGGCTGGCTGTAGGCAATTTTAAATTGGTTCCAGGGGTACACGGGCAGCAGTGGTGTGGTCAGTGGAGGCCTAGTGGAAGGAGTGACCGCAGACAGGCATCGAAGGCCTAAAATAATAACACATGGCTGTAGGCAATTTTAAATTGGTTCCAGGGGTACACGGGCAGCAGTGACCTGGTCAGTGTAGTAGTAGTTGAAAGAATGGACCGCAGACAGGCATCGAAGGCCTAAAATAAAAAAATTGGGCTGGCTGTAGGCAATTTTAAATTGGTTCCAGGGGTACACGGGCAGCAGTGACCTGGTCAGTGTAGTAGTAGTTGAAAGAATGGACCGCAGACAGGCATCGAAGGCCTAACATAACAAACTTGGGCTGGCTGTAGGCACTTTTAAATTGGTTCCAGGGGTACACGGGCAGCAGTGGTCTGGTCAGTGGAAGTCTAGTGGAAGGAGTGACCGCAGACAGGCATCGAAGGCCTAAAATAATAACACATGGCTGTAGGCAATTTTAAATTGGTTCCAGGGGTACACGGAC
Source organism: Ranitomeya imitator (assembly GCF_032444005.1). NCBI lineage: Eukaryota > Metazoa > Chordata > Amphibia > Anura > Dendrobatidae > Ranitomeya > Ranitomeya imitator. Next base: position 132,300,312 of record NC_091284.1, read on the forward strand.
AGCAGTGGTGTGGTCAGTGGAGGCCTAGTGGAAGGAGTGACCGCAGACAGGCATCGAAGGCCTAAAATAATAACACATGGCTGTAGGCAATTTTAAATTGGTTCCAGGGGTACACGGGCAGCAGTGACCTGGTCAGTGTAGTAGTAGTTGAAAGAATGGACCGCAGACAGGCATCGAAGGCCTAAAATAAAAAAATTGGGCTGGCTGTAGGCAATTTTAAATTGGTTCCAGGGGTACACGGGCAGCAGTGACCTGGTCAGTGTAGTAGTAGTTGAAAGAATGGACCGCAGACAGGCATCGAAGGCCTAAAATAAAAAAATTGGGCTGGCTGTAGGCAATTTTAAATTGGTTCCAGGGGTACACGGGCAGCAGTGACCTGGTCAGTGTAGTAGTAGTTGAAAGAATGGACCGCAGACAGGCATCGAAGGCCTAAAATAAAAAAATTGGGCTGGCTGTAGGCAATTTTAAATTGGTTCCAGGGGTACACGGGCAGCAGTGACCTGGTCAGTGTAGTAGTAGTTGAAAGAATGGACCGCAGACAGGCATCGAAGGCCTAAAATAAAAAAATTGGGCTGGCTGTAGGCAATTTTAAATTGGTTCCAGGGGTACACGGGCAGCAGTGGTGTGGTCAGTGGAGGCCTAGTGGAAGGAGTGACCGCAGACAGGCATCGAAGGCCTAAAATAATAACACATGGCTGTAGGCACTTTTAAATTGGTTCCAGGGGTACACGGGCAGCAGTGGTCTGGTCAGTGGAAGTCTAGTGGAAGGAGTGACCGCAGACAGGCTTCGAAGGCCTAACATAACAAAATTGGGCTGGCTGTAGGCACTTTAAATTGGTTCCAGGGGTACATGGGCAGCAGTGTATGGTCAGTGGAAGTCTAGTGGAAGGAGTGACGGCAGACAGTCTTCGAAGGCCTAACATAACAAAATTGGGCTGACTGTAGGCACTTTTAAATTGGTTCCAGGGTAACACGGCCAGCAGTGGCCTGGTCAGTGTAGTAGTTGTAGAAAGAAGGGACCGCAGACAGGCTTCGAAGGCCTAACATAACAAAAATGTCAAAACAATGGTATTGTCAGTGCCAGGCATTGAAGGATGTCAGCGGCTAGACTACACATTGGTGAAGCTGTGAGAGATAATTTTGCTAGTGGTAGAGCACTGTTTGAGCTGGGGGGGGGAACTGTCTTGTGGCCGGCGGTACAGGCACAGGGCCCCTCATATTACAACGGTGTGTCTGACGTTGGGTGCGCACCACCACCGCCAGAGACACTTTATTGTACTATGAGGGACCCAGTGGCAGTGCCGTCGACCAAAAGCGGCCACACCCACCTCTTCAGACAAACAGCACTCTCAAGGGTCCAAGCGCAAAGTGGCGATAGCACGGCCCCGTGTGGGGAGTTTGGCCATTTCGTGAGGTGGAAACATGTCGTATGCTGGACAATCAGGTGAAGAAAATTACGAGATTGGAAAAGTCATTCAGAATAGTCCACAGGCAAGACCTTTTCATAGGAAAGCTAGGTGTCAGCCGGGCAGGGTGGGGCAAAAGATTTTGAAATCCAGTTGTGGTTCATTTTAATGAAGGTTAGATCATCTACATTTTGGGTAGCCAGACGAGTCCTTTTTTCTGTTAGTATTGAACCTGCAGCACTGAATACTCTTTCTGATAGGACACTAGCTGCCGGGCAAGCAAGCTCCTGCAATGCATATTCTGCCAATTCTGGCCAGGTGTCTAATTTGGATGCCCAGTAATCAAATGGGAATGACGGTTGAGGGAGAACGTCGATAAGGGATGAAAAATAGTTTGTAACCATACTGGACAAATGTTGTCTCCTGTCACTTTGAATTGATGCTGCAGTACCTGTCCTGTCTGCGGTCATAGAAAAATCACTCCACAACCTGGTCAGAAAACCCCTCTGTCCAACGCCACTTCTGATTTCTGCCCCTCTAACACCTCTGGTCTGCTGGCCCCTGGAGCTCGTGTGAGAACGATCACGGGCGCTGTGTGCAGGGAATGCCAGAAGCAAACGGTCAACAAGAGTTGATTGTTTTGTTGCTAATATTAGTTCCAAGTTCTCATGTGGCATAATATTTTGCAATTTGCCTTTATAGCGAGGATCAAGGAGGCAGGCCAACCAGTAATCGTCATCGTTCATCATTTTTGTAATGCGTGTGTCCCTTTTGAGGATACGCAAGGCATAATCCGCCATGTGGGCCAAAGTTCCCGTTGTCAAATCTGCGGTTGTGCTTGGTTGAGGGGCAGTTGCAGGCAAATCTACGTCACTTGTGTCCCTCAAAAAACCAGAACCCGGCCTTGCCACGCCACCAATTTCCCGTGCCCCCGGGAAAGCTTCCTCATTAAAAATATACTCATCCCCATCATCCTCCTCATCCTCCACCTCCTCTTCGCCCGGTACCTCGTCATGTACACTGCCCTGACCAGACAATCGCTGACTGTCATCAAGGCTTTCCTCTTCCTCTGGTGCAGACGCCTGATCCTTTATGTGCGTCAAACTTTGCATCAGCAGACGCATTAGGGGGATGCTCATGCTTATTATGGCGTTGTCTGCACTAACCAGCCGTGTGCATTCCTCAAAACACTGAAGGACTTGACACATGTCTTGAATCTTCGACCACTGCACACCTGACAACTCCATGTCTGCCATCCTACTGCCTGCCCGTGTATGTGTATCCTCCCACAAAAACATAACAGCCCGCCTCTGTTCGCACAGTCTCTGAAGCATGTGCAGTGTTGAGTTCCACCTTGTTGCAACGTCTATGATTAGGCGATGCTGGGGAAGGTTCAAAGAACGCTGATAGGTCTGCATACGGCTGGAGTGTACAGGCGAACGGCGGATATGTGCGCAAAGTCCACGCACTTTGAGGAGCAGGTCGGATAACCCCGGATAACTTTTCAGGAAGCACTGCACCACCAGGTTTAAGGTGTGAGCCAGGCAAGGAATGTGTTTCAGTTGGGAAAGGGAGATGGCAGCCATGAAATTCCTTCCGTTATCACTCACTACCTTGCCTGCCTCAAGATCTACAGTGCCCAGCCACGACTGCGTTTCTTGCTGCAAGAACTCGGACAGAACTTCCGCGGTGTGTCTATTGTCGCCCAAACACTTCATAGCCAATACAGCCTGCTGACGTATGCCAGTAGCTGCCCCATAATGGGAGACCTGGTGTGCAACAGTGGCAGGTGCGGATGGAGTGTTTGTGCGACTGCGGTCTGTGGACGAGCTCTTGCTTCTGCAGGAGGACGAGGAGGAGGAGGAGGAGGGGGTGCGAACGGCTACAGACAACTGTTTACTAGACCGTGGGCTAGGCAGAACTGTCCCAAACTTGCTGTCCCCTGTGGACCCTGAATCCACCACATTTACCCAGTGTGCCGTGATGGACACGTAACGTCCCTGGCCATGCCTACTGGTCCATGCATCTGTTGTCAGGTGCACCTTTGTGCTCACAGATTGCCTGAGTGCATGGACGATGCGCTCTTTAACATGCTGGTGGAGGGCTGGGATGGCTTTTCTGGAAAAAAAGTGTCGACTGGGTAGCTCGTAGCGTGGTACAGCGTAGTCCATCAGGTCTTTGAAAGCTTCGCTTTCAACTAACCGGTAGGGCATCATCTCTAACGAGATTAGTCTAGCTATGTGGGCGTTCAAACCCTGTGTACGCGGATGCGAGGCTAAGTATTTCCTTTTTCTAACCATAGTCTCATGTAGGGTGAGCTGGACTGGAGAGCTGGAGATCGTGGAACTAGCGGGGGTGCCGGTGGACATGGCAGACTGAGAGACGGTGGGAGATGGTATTGTTGCCGCCGGTGCCCTAGATGCAGTGTTTCCTACTACGAAACTGGTGATTCCCTGACCCTGACTGCTTTGGCCTGGCAAAGATACCTGCACAGATACAGCAGGTGGTGCGCTAAATGGTGGTCCTACACTGCCGGAAGGGATGTTGCGTTGATGACTAGCTTCATTGGCCGAGGGTGCAACAACCTTAAGGGACGTTTGGTAGTTAGTCCAAGCTTTCAAATGCATGGTGGTTAAATGTCTATGCATGCAACTAGTATTGAGACTTTTCAGATTCTGACCTCTGCTTAAGGAAGTAGAACATTTTTGACAGATGACTTTGCGCTGATCAATTGGATGTTGTTTAAAAAAATGCCAGACTGCACTCTTTCTAGCATCGGATACCTTTTCAGGCATTGCAGACTGAGCTTTAACCGGATGGCCACGCTGTCCTCCACCAGGTTTTGGCTTTGCCACGCGTTTTGGGCAAGATACGGGCCCGGCAGATGGAACCTGTGGCGATGTTGATGCCTGCTGCGGCCCCTCCTCCTCCTCTGCTTCAGAACTGCTGCCGCCTGCACCCTGTTCCCCCAATGGCTGCCAATCGGGGTCAAGAACTGGGTCATCTAATAACTCTTCTTGTACCTCCTGCGCAACTTCGTCTGTGTCACCGTGTCGTTCGGTGGTATAGCGTTCGTGATGGGGCAACATAGTCTCATCAGGGTCTGATTCTTGATCAGCACCCTGCGAGGGCAATGTTGTGGTCTGAGTCAAAGGACCAGCATAGTAGTCTGGCTGTGGCTGTGCGTCAGTGCACTCCATGTCAGATTCAATTTGTAATGGGCATGGACTGTTAACTGCTTCACTTTCTAAGCCAGGGACGGTATGTGTAAAGAGCTCCATGGAGTAACCCGTTGTGTCGCCTGCTGCATTCTTCTCTGTTGTTGTTTTTGCTGAAGAGGACAAGGAAGTGACTTGTCCCTGACCGTGAACATCCACTAACGACGCGCTGCTTTTACTTTTACCAGTTTCACGAGATGAGGCAAAAGAGCTAGAGGCTGAGTCAGCAAGATAAGCCAAAACTTGCTCTTGCTGCTCCGGCTTTAAAAGCGGTTTTCCTAATCCCAGAAAAGGGAGCGTTCGAGGCCTTGTGTAGCCGGACGACGAACCTGGCTCCACAGCTCCAGACTTAGGTGCAATATTTTTTCCCCCACGACCACCTGATGCTCCACCACTACCACTACCCTCATTACCAGCTGACAATGAACGCCCCCGGCCACGACCTCTTCCACTAGACTTCCTCATTGTTTTAAAAACGTAACCAAACTAACGTTATTTGTTGCAGTCACACAACTTACACGGTGAGCTATAACTTCTGTATGATTTAGCTACCCCTTTACAGGTTGGTGAGACCACAGCGAAAATCAGGCCCAATGTTACACACTCTTTTTTTGGTGGCTGCAAATTAGAGAGATGCCCCACACGCAGGACTGTCACTGAAGCACAAATGTTAATATTAATGTCACACTATTATTTTTTTTTTATTTTTATTTTTTTCAGGAACACTTTAGAAACCCCCCAAAAAAAAAAAAATAGATTTTTGCAGGGAGAATTTAGAAAACAAATGTAACAAACTATATGCTTTCTATGGGCCACTGAGTGAGAGATGACGCACACAGGAATCAGGAGTGGCACACAAGCCCAGAGGCCAATATTTTTCTACCAATGATTGATGGAGTTATTTTCTCTGGTAGATTTTGGAACCCAAATCAAGGAAAAAAAATGTAGGCTTTCTATGGACCACAATTGGAGAGAGAGAGAGAGAGAGATGGCACACCCAGGAGTCAAGACTGGCACACAAGCAGAAAGGCCAATATTAATCTCCCACTGTTTTTTTTGGTTGTTTTTTTTTTTTTTTTTTTCAGGGAGACTTTAGAAAAAAAAATAATAAAAAAAATATGATTTTATCAGGAAGAATTTAGAAACCAAATAAAATAAAATGATTTTTTCAGGGAGAATTTAGAAAACAAATAAAACCAAAAATAGGCGTTCTATGGCCCACTGACTGAGAGATGACGCACCCAGGAGTCAAGACTGGCACACAAGCAGAAAGGCCAATATTAATCTCCCACTGTTTTTTTTGGTTGTTTTTTTTTTTTTTTTTTTCAGGGAGACTTTAGAAAAAAAAATAATAAAAAAAATATGATTTTATCAGGAAGAATTTAGAAACCAAATAAAATAAAATGATTTTTTCAGGGAGAATTTAGAAAACAAATAAAACCAAAAATAGGCGTTCTATGGCCCACTGACTGAGAGATGACGCACCCAGGAGTCAAGACTGGCACACAAGCAGAAAGGCCAATATTAATCTCCCACTGTTTTTTTTGGTTGTTTTTTTTTTTTTTTTTTCAGGGAGACTTTAGAAAAAAAAATAATAAAAAAAATATGATTTTATCAGGAAGAATTTAGAAACCAAATAAAATAAAATGATTTTTTCAGGGAGAATTTATAAAACAAATAAAACCAAAAATAGGCGTTCTATGGCCCACTGACTGAGAGATGACGCACCCAGGAGTCAAGACTGGCACACAAGCAGAAAGGCCAATATTAATCTCCCACTGTTTTTTTTTTTTTTTTTCAGGGAGACTTTAGAAAAAAAAATAATAAAAAAAATATGACTTTATCAGGAAGAATTTAGAAACCAAATAAAATAAAATAATTTTTTCAGGGAGAATTTAGAAAACAAATAAAACCAAAAATAGGCGTTCTATGGCCCACTGACTGAGAGATGACGCACACAGGAGTCAGGAGTGGCACACAAACCCAGAGGCCAATATTTTTCTACCAATGATTGATGTAGTTATTTTCTCTGGTAGATTTTAGAACCCAAATCAAGGAAAAAAAATATAGGCTTTCTATGGACCACAATTGGAGAGAGAGAGAGAGAGAGAGAGAGAGAGAGAGAGAGAGAGAGAGATGGCACACCCAGGAGTCAAGACTGGCACACAAGCAGAAAGGCCAATATTAATCTCCCACTGTTTTTTTGGTTGTTTTTTTTTTTTTTTTTTTTCAGGGAGACTTTAGAAATAAAAATAATAAAAAAAATATGATTTTATCAGGAAGAATTTAGAAACCAAATAAAATAAAATGATTTTTTCAGGGAGAATTTAGAAAACAAATAAAACCAAAAATATGCGTTCTATGGCCCACTGACTGAGAGAGAGAGAGAGATGGAACGCTTAGTACTGGCACACAAGCCCAAAGGGCAATATTAATCTCCCTTTTTTTTTCCAGGGAGAATTTCTGAAACCCAAAAAAAAAATAAAATAGGCTTTCTATGGCCCACTATTTGTGAGAGAGATGGGACGCTCAGGACTGGCACAGATGGCACGCTCAGGACTGGCACAGAAGCCCAGAGGCCAATATTAATCTCCCTTTTTTTCTGGGAGAATTTATAAAACCAAAAAAATATTTAAATAGGCTTTCTATGGCCCACTATTTGTGAGAGAGATGGCACGCTCAGGACTGGCACAGATGGCACGCTCACAACTGGCACAGAAGCCCAGAGGCCAATATTAATCTCCCTTTTTTTCTGGGAGAATTTATAAAACCAAAAAAATATTTAAATAGGCTTTCTATGGCCCACTATTTGTGAGAGAGATGGCACGCTCAGGACTGGCACAGATGGCACGCTCACAACTGGCACACAAGCCCAGAGGCCAATATTAATCTCCCTTTTTTCAGGGAAAATTTATAAAACCAAAAAAAAAATTAAATAGGCTTTCTATGGCCCACTATTTGTGAGAGAGATGGCACGCTCAGGACTGGCACAGATGGCACGCTCACAACTGGCACACAAGCCCAGAGGCCAATATTAATCTCCCTTTTTTCAGGGAAAATTTATAAAACCAAAAAAAAAATTAAATAGGCTTTCTATGGCCCACTATTTGTGAGAGAGATGGGACGCTCAGGACTGGCACAGATGGCACGCTCAGGACTGGCACAGAAGCCCAGAGGCCAATATTAATCTCCCTTTTTTTCAGGGAGAATTTATAAAACCCAAAAAAAAATAAAATAGGCTTTCTATGGCCCACTATTTGTGAGAGAGATGGCACACTCAGGACTGGCACACAAGCCCAAAGGCCAATATTAATCTCCCACTGTATTTTTATCAGGGAGAATTTATACACCCCACAAAAAAAAATACAGAAAAATGAAAAGGCTTTCTATGGCCCACTATGTGAGAGAGATGGCACACACAGGGATGGCACTCTAGCAGAAATGCCAAATTGCCAATCTTAATCTCCCACCAAAAAAAAAAAAAAAAAAAAAACAGGGAATGTCCTACAATTACTATCTCCCTGCCTGCAGTAATCTCAGCCAGGTATGGCAGGCAGCTACTATCTCCCTGCCTGCAGTAATCTCAGCCAGGTATGGCAGGCAGCAATAAGGAGTGGACTGATGCACAAATGAAATAAAAAGTGTGGACAAACAAAAAAGATAGCTGTGCAGAAAGGAAGGAACAAGAGGATTTGTGCTTTGAAAAAAGCAGTTGGTTTGCACAGCGGCGTACACACAGCAATGCAGCTATCAGGGAGCCTTCTAGGGCAGCCCAATGAGCTACAGCGCTGAGGGGAAAAAAAAAAAAAAAAAAAATTCCACTGTCCCTGCACACCGAGGGTGGTGTTGGACAGTGCAAATCGCTGCAGCACAAGCGGTTTTGTGGTTAATGGACCCTGCCTAACGCTATCCCTGCTTCTGACAAAGCGGCAGCAACCTCTCCCTAAGCTCAGATCAGCAGCAGTAAGATGGCGGTCGGCGGGAACGCCTCTTTATAGCCCCTGTGACGTCGCAGACAGCAAGCCAATCACTGCAATGCCCTTCTCTAAGATGGTGGGGACCAGGACCTATGTCATCACGCTGCCCACACTCTGCGTTTACCTTCATTGGCTGAGAAATGGCGCTTTTCGCGTCATTGAAACGCGACTTTGGCGCGAAAGTCGCGTACCGCATGGCCGACCCCGCACAGGGGTCGGATCGGGTTTCATGAAACCCCGACTTAGCCAAAAGTCGGCGACTTTTGAAAATGTTCGACCCGTTTCGCTCAACCCTAGTATTAAGATCATGTTCTCATGAAAATACACAAGGAAGACCCTTGATATTTTATAAAAAATAGGGACTTATGATTTCATTGATTCATATTTATGTGCAGTTTTAAAGAGAACATGTTTAGCTTGGATATGCCGTGCAATCTCCCAGCACCTTGTGACATTGTCATAAGAAATGTATGGATTAATAATATAGATTTATGGAAAAAAAAAAATCAGTGCAAAGTGGATTTCTCGCATGCAAGTTTCACAGCCTGTGTATGGACTGCAATTTATGGACCTGCCTTGCCATATATGAAGTTGTTGAGTTGGGAGACCAGTGGCATTTCTGGAAGTCGCATCCATACCATGACGTGTACTTGGATTGTGAGAAACCGCCTGAACTTGGGTATCAATAATTGCAATCCTTGCTCATCCTGGATTTAGCATTAAAGTGGGAGGTCCTAATTAGCGATTAGTGAACCCACCTTGACTAATGAGCCCAAAACTAGCAGAGATTTCAATAAAGTCAAGTCATATAGGTTCTACAAACCTATATATCAATATGTGCAGCACTTCCTGCCCTCTACCATTTTGGTGGCAGATCAGACTGTGTGTTCATATTGTTAATTAACATGTTTATAATACCAATAAATCAATGGTGGATTGACTTGCTTTTAAACCAAAATAACTGTTCAAACCAAGTACAGGTACATGGTGCATCATTAAAATGGCCCAGCAGTTCAGTGTAACTTGTACCCCCACATACTTATTTTTATTATCTATCTATCTATCTATCTATCTATCTATCTATCTATCTATCTATCTATCTATCTATCTATCTATCTATCTAATCTATATTTACTCTTCTTTCAATCATGCAAAGCCAAAACTGTTAATCAAGGAAAAGTTGGGGAAGGGGATAAATGCAAAATATATAGGTTGGGATGATGCTCTGAACTGCATGGCAATGCCAAGAATGCAGCAAATGCCTGACTTGTTTTGAATATTTTGTGTTGACAGACTGTCTATAAGTTTAACATCATACAGTCACCGCTAGACTCTAATGTGTAAATATAAAACTTCAATTTTTATTAAATACATCTAAAATATAACAATATGTGAATAAACACCAACACCAATAAATTAAAATACAGAGGCACCCCGGGGAGGTGCCTGACCCTATATATCCTATCTCACCCTGTCTGACAGCGGAGGTTGGCACTCTATAACCTGCGCTTTGGTGTCCCCGCTCGTCGTCGGCTCTCCCTTTCTGCCCTATTACACCCGACAAATGGCAGGGGAGTGAACAAAGATACTTAAAGGGTGCATAGGATAGTTAAGGAGAAGTAGGTATGTGCTGCTTGTCTTTCAAATAGTATAGTTGGTTTAGATAGAACTTGTAACCTAGCTAGTACTATAGCTGACTAAGATATTGCTGCTAACCTAGCTAATGCTGCATCTAGGATGTTAAACGGATATCTTCTTGTATGAATACTTAATATCTGACTGTAATAATGCTGATAATTTAAGCAGATATTTAAAAAAAAAAAAAGAAAAAAAAAAAGATGAGATCTGTTTGTTATAAATCTATAGATAGAAGAAACAGAATGGAAAATAGTAGTAGACTTAACTTATCTTATCTTAGTCCTACTGATGATAAATAGTCCTCAAACACAAGCCAAGATGAAAAATGGGGGTGGACTAGACCAAATATGTTCTATATAAACCCTCTTATCAACACAGATAGAGATATCCTATATAATTGATGACGTGTTCAGGAACATAATACTGTATCCGTATAATAGCAGCAATTAATGTTGTATCCTACAACAGTAACCCAATGGGAATAGATACAACCATATCAAAATAACCTCAGTAGGTCAGAAAAAGCAACACATACTCATCCCCAGATAATGCAATAAACTCCAGTATGCATGCACACTGCATGCCACAATAATGCAACAAAAAACACACTCAACGCGTTTCCCCTCCACTGAGGTTCATCGGGAGTACATGAATAAATCACAATAAATCATAAGTATCCATACAAGAAGATATCCGTTTAACATCCTAGATGCAGCATTAGCTAGGTTAGCAGCAATATCTTAGTCAGCTATAGTACTAGCTAGGTTACAAGTTCTATCTAAACCAACTATACTATTTGAAAGACGAGCAGCACATACCTACTTCTCCTTAACTATCCTATGCACCCTTTAAGTATCTTTGTTCACTCCCCTGCCATTTGTCGGGTGTAATAGGGCAGAAAGGGAGAGCCGCCGACGAGCGGGGACACCAAAGCGCAGGTTATAGGGTGCCAACCTCCGCTGTCAGACAGGGCGAGATAGGATATATAGGGTCAGGCACCTCCCCGGGGTGCCTCTGTATTTTAGTTTATTGGTGTTGGTGTTTATTCACATATTGTTATATTTTAGATGTATTTAATAAAAATTGAAGTTTTATATTTACACATTAGAGTCTAGCGGTGACTACAAGATAAGATACTCTAATCATTTATCTCTATACTGTGAAAGTTTAACATCATACAGGGAGCAGGGAAAGGGATTAGTGGTGCCTCACCGGAATCCAAATGAACACAGGTGCCAGGAACAAGTGGCTGGATACCACTCAATAGCAACAGCAAAAAGGAAAGGAGAAAGTTCCAGCACCAGGCGTCTCTTCATAAAATCTTCAGCACTTTATTCTCATGTCAAGAAAAAAACATCATGTGGGGACGCAGCCCCTAAACGAATGACGTGTTTCGAACAAAGTTCTTAGTCATAGGCATAGGCATAAGAACAATACATAAAACATCCTTATATACCCATTCCTTTAAGTAAAACCATGTACACCTGCTGCTTGACATGATTGGTTTACATTCCCATGGGCGGACATACCGCCAGTTCAACCGGTGCGGCTGCCCCGGCCCAGAGGCTCCAGGGGGTCCCTGCAGGGCAGCTAACAATGAGGACAATCTGGCCAGTTTATCCGGCCCCTAGGGGCCCCTGGCCAGATTGCTCTCATGTGCGGCGGCTAGGGAGCAATCCCGGCACTACACTGCCTGCAACAGAAAATGGGAGCAGAGCTGCAGGTAATTGATCCATTTCACTCTCACTTCCTGCCTTTCTTGCTGCAGTGCGAGTGCTGACTGAACGATCCTCCCACAATCCTCTGCACATTGTGGGGGGCGGGGCCACAAGATCCCAGGAAATTCAGAGGCCTGTTTGCGTGGCTGCTCCAGACACCATGGCAACCACAAGCACAACTGGGGCCCCCAGGGGCCAGCCGCGCAGTCCGGTGCAGGTGAGGAGCGGCGTCCGTTCCCGAGGTGGGGGGTGTACGGATTTGAAGCAATGAGGACGAGACGTCTGCTGTAAAACTGGGGGACAGAGCACAAGCTGGCACCATATACCCGAGGGAGCAGAAGTCAAAGCATGCCCGCCAGCTTGGATCTGGAGCTGTTATGACTCGCACAGCAGCGGCCGAATGACATCATCATTCAGCACCGTGGCTGTGCAAGACAGGAAGCTGCCAGCGATGGTGCGATCATTTGGGATACCGTGTGGTGAGGTGTGTGTATGCAGAGCGGTGACTGGTGCTGTGTGTGCTGAGAGGTGAATAGTGGTGTGTGTGTCCAGAGCAGTGACTGGAGCTGTGTGTGTGTGTGTGTGTGTGCAGAGAGGTGAATGGTGCTCTGTGTGTCTTTGTGTAGGTGGAGGAGATGGCAATGATGGGGGTGATGGGGCAGAAGGCATTGATTGGGTTGAGGGCAATGATGGGGCAGAAGGCAATGATTGGGTTGACAGAGAGGGCAATGATATGGTTGGTGAGGGAGGAGGAAATGATGGAGGTTGTAAATGGGCAATAATGGGGGTGGTGCAGGAGGAGGAAATGATGGAGGTTGTGAATGGGCAATAATGGGGGTGGTGGGGGAGGAGGCAATGATGGAGGGGTGGAATGGGTAATGATGGCATGGTGGGGGAGAAGGCAATGATGGTGGCAGTGGAAAGGACAATGATGGGGTGATGGGGAGGAGGCAATGATGGAGGTGGTGGAATGGGCAATAATGGGGTGGTGAGGAGAAAGCAATAATGGGGGTGGGGAGAGGGTAATAATGGGATGCGAGGGGGAAGAGGACAATGAGGGGTGTGGGGGATTGGGATGGGAGGAAGGGGGATTTATAATGGATTTAGGAACAGGGGAAGGTGGAGGAAGATGTTATTGTCGATTATTATGCCTAACCCAGTCCCTTAGTATAAAGTGTACTCACTTATGTATAGCACAGTCCCTTAGTGTGTGTGTGTGTGTGTATATATATATATATATATATATATATATATATCTTTGTCGCCTTAAAAGGAGGGGGGCCCAGACACATTTTCTGTACAGGGGCCCCAAGCTGTCTGTGTCCGCTCCTGATTCATTACAAAATCAAATGTGACACAGCCTACCAGATATCACGATGCCTACTCAGATTATCGCTTCCTTATCCACACAAAATAAGTTTGTGAGAGATATCCCTACTGACTCAATATAGCAACTCTGTGGATTAGCCTGTGTGTTGTGGATAACAGCTAAGCATCTGCTACAATAATATCCAATAATATCCAATACAACCTGAATATGATATATGTCACGGCTGAGCATCTGGTACAATGACACCAACTGCAGTCTATTTGTGCTGTGTATCACAGCTGAGCATATACTACAATAACATCTAGTACAATCTGTGTATGTTATATTTCACAGCTGAGCATCCGTTACAATATCATCTATTGCAGGCAATGCAATATTATCGTGGCGGATGCTCAGCTGTGATACACAATGCAAACCAATCATGTCAAGCAACAGGTGTACATGGTTTTACTTAATGGAATGGGTATATAAGGATGTTTTATGTATTGTTCATATGCCTATGACTAAGAGCTTTGTTCGAAACGCGTCCCCACATGATTTTTTTTTCTTGACATGAGATTAAAGTACTGAAGATTTTATGAAGAGACGCCTGGTGCTGGAACTTTTTCCTTTCCTTTTTGCTGTGTCTATAAGTTTAACCCCTTCACGCTGTGGCCAATTTCCGTTTTTTCATGCTTATTTTTTTCTCCGCTTCTTCCAAGAGTCACAACTTTTTTGTTTTTCCATCCACATAACATTATGAGGGATTGTTTTTTGCAGAAGGAGTTGTACTTTTGAATGCACCATTAATTTTATCATGTGATGCACTGGAAAGTGGGAAAAAAATCCAAATGCATTTAAATTGCAAAAAAGTACCAGTCCACAATTGTTTTTTGGTCTTTTTATTTACCGTGTTCATTATATGGTAAAACTGACCTGGCAATATGATTTTCCAGGTCTGGGCTATTACACAGATATCAAATAAGTATAGTTTTTTTTAAATTAAATGGTGAAAAAAAATTCTGAAATGTAACAAAAAAACTAATTTTGCTTGTGTTGCCCTTTTCTGAGACCCATAACATTTAAAATTTTGGGATATGGGGCTGTGTGGAGGCTTTTTTTTGTGCCCTGAGAGGACATTTTTACTGATGTCACTTTGAAGTAGATACAATGTTTTTGATCACCTCTTATTGCAATGTTACAGAGTGCAAAAAAACTCTATTTATGGCGATTCAATTTTTTTTCTTATGCTTTTTACGGATCTGATTAATCTATTTTATATTTTGATAGAACTGTTACTGTAAAAATAAAACAGTAAAAAATAAATAAATACACATATTTGGTATTGCTGCATTTAAAGGGGCAAAGGGGGATGATTTGAACTTTTGTATCTTTTTTCACATTTTGAAAAACTTTTTTTTACTGTATTTAATAGTTCTCTTATGGGAAGTGAACCTACGATCGTCTAATCACTTGTTCTATTTATAGCAGTTCTGATACATTGCTATGTATAGCTAAAATCAGGATCTCCTATGAATGCCAGCTAAACGCTGGCTGTAGCAGGAAAATCATCATGACAATTACAGAGGTCTTCAGCAGACCCCCAACTGTCATGACAACTCATCAGTGCCCTGCGATCATGTCACTGACACGCTGATGGGCACATGGAATGACCCTCCCTCCTTGCCGGTACATGTTAAGTGCTGCTGATAACTTTCTCTGAGACTGGGACCATCTAACACATGTCAACAGGGGGTCGAGTAATTTTACATGTTAACAGCTGCATCCGGAGCTCTGGTCCACACGTGCTGTTAGAGGCAGATGATGATTAATTAAATCAGCCATCATCTGCCGGGAAAGTTAAGGGCTTGGCATGGGGGCCCGCATAAAAGTCAAGGACATGACATATAACATAAATGTATGCCATTGTCAAGCTGCTGCAGTGCAGTGTAACGTAACCTCCACCAGAGGGAGCTTGGGAGTGAAGTGAGACTGCGCACACAGAAAAAACTCCACAGAGCAGCCGCACAAGCGCCACTAAGTGGCGAGAGAGTGGTCAAACAAGCCAAGTCAGAAACCGTTCAGATGCAAAGTACAAAAAGGAGTAAGAAGTATACGTGGTCAGGAGCAGCGGATAAGGCAAAGACTGAAAGCAAAAACAAGTCCGAATACAGGCGAGTCACAAAACCAGATAATATAACCGAGAAACATAGAAGCGCAGGGAAATGGGCAGACAGAGGAAGACAACAGACACGGGGCAAGTCAGGGATCACAGCAGCACAAATCAAGGGTTTCCAGAGTCAGGTACACATGTTGAAGGCAGAACTATAGCTGACACTGCCAGCAAGATTCATGGGAACTAAATAGCAAACCTGAACCCAGAATGAGGCAGAGCAAAGTTAACCCTTGACATGATCCGCCCGCAGAAAGGGCAGACAGGAATAAGCCCAGAAACAGATCATGACAGTCATATGTCGTGAAGGTCATTTTTACACATCCATGAAATATGGACTGTGCTAGGAACAAGGGCTTAAATGAAGCAGTTACCGTAACTCATATCAGGAGACTCGTCAGTCATGCCAGATCATTGGATGCGAGATGTCCGTGTTTCACACATGATTGAAACTGGCCTAAGTTATAGACTTATAATTGAGGAAATACCCTGTGACACCATACTCCTGCAGTAAATTCACTATAATGGTGGCTTCATGTAGCCAGATTTATGATCCTTGAAACTTTTGTCTATGAAAATGATTTTGGAACGCTATATCAGAAATATAAAACTTCAACAACTATAACAACATTAATTTAGCTATATAATATATGAACAAATTAATACACATTTTTACTATATTTAGCTGAAAGTAAAGCAAAATGCTACTTAAAGGTAGAAATTTACTTTAGAAGCTAATATATACCTTTGTAGTATTTATTTGCTTGCTCCACTATTCCTTTAGAATATAATTGAAAAATTTGGGCAGTGACTGGGGCTAAAGTTGTCAAAGGATCAAGGCTAAAACAGAAATACTAAAAGTTGTGCTTAGTCATGAAGCGGTTAAGGTTGTTTTTCAGAATATTTAATTTTGCTTTATCTACATAGCTGGAACTCACAAAACATTTGAGTAAATATAAATCTAATTTTCTTTTCAATGCAAAAATACTTTAAGCAGTACAAATTCAACAATTATGGTGGTTTCATATAATAGCCTTTTGTGCTGGATGGAAAAAATAATGGTAATAAAATATCACACAAAGAGCATAATTGGAATAGCAAAACAAATTACTTTTTCATTATTTCTACAGTCCTTGTGCTTTACCAATTTCTGTTTTTGCTTATTTTTATTTAACTCTTTAAACATTTTGGTTAACAGTTATATATTTGAAATACATTGACTACCGTAAGAAGAATAGGGAAAATTTCTTACAAGTAATTTTACTTTAGTCGAGTCAGAAGGCACTACAGAATGGGATATTTTGCACCTCACATCTGCTCTATGACTGCCCAACTAGCAATTATCCAATCATGGGATAGAGATTCAATGTTAAGATTGTTTGTGTGATGCTGAGTTACTTCTCATGGACAAGCCATGTGGTGGGGAAGTCAAGAAGTCCAAGGTCAAATGCCAGGAGCGTACATGAATGATAAAAGGGATAAGACAAATGAAAAGTTAAAGGTAAAGTCTTGGGTCAGGCAACTAAGGTCAGAATATGTCAAAGGCAAACTATATATAAATGAGTAGTCAATAGGCAAATCCAAGGTCTGGCAACAAAGATCAGAATGTCAGTACACAGAGAAAATACACCACCAAGCAAGGCTACTACTGGCAATGGTGTGACAATGGCCAGCCAGCTAGGTAATCACCCTGAATCGATGACACCAGGAAGAAACCTGCAGGTATGACAAGATTGGGCAGATGATCTGTCATTCACAATGCTGACAACCCAGCACTCCTCTTCCTCTGATTGAGCGGTTGGCTGTCACTCACAATGCTAACAGCCCAGCATGCCCCTGGTACTATAGGGCAGCTGAGCTTTAACTCACAACGTCATTTGTACTCCCTGATTGATTGAAAACAGTTTAGTTTTTCAAACACAGAGGAGGGTGACCATAATGTGGCATTTAAGATGATATGATGTGGATATTGAACTTCTGCCAATAATGTGGAAGTAAATATGGTAGGATGATCTTATCCTTTTGGCTAGAGCAGTGTTTCTCAAGTCCTGTCCTAAAGACGCACTAACAGGTCATGTTTTCAGGTTTTCCTTAGTATTGCATAGGTGATGGAATTAATGTTTGAGCAGGTGATTAAATTATCACCTGTGCAATACTAAGGATATCCTGAAAACTGACCTGTTAGTTGGTCTTAAAGGGAACCTGTCACCCCCAAAATCGCGGGTGAGGTAAGCCCACCGGCATCGGGGGCTTATCTACAGCATTCTGGAATACTGTAGATAAGCCCCCGATGTATCCTAAAAGACGAGAAAAAGACATTAGATTATACTCACCCAGGGGCGGTCCCGCTGTTGGTCTGGGTCTGGCGCCTCCCATCTTCATCAGATGATGTCCTCTTCTGGTCTTCACGCTGCAGCTCCAGCGCAGGCGTACTTTGTCTGCCCTGTTGAGGGCAGAGCAAAGTACTGCAGTGCGCAGGTGCCGGGAAAGGTCAGAGAGGTCCGGCGCCTGCACACTGCAGTACTTTGCTCTGCCCTCAACAGGGCAGACAAAGTATGCCTGCGCCGGAGCCGCAGCGTGAAGACCCGAAGAGGACATCATCTGATGAAGATGGGAGGCCCCGGACTCGGACCAACAGTGGGAATGCCCCTGGGTGAGTATAATCTAACGTCTTTTTCTCATCTGTAGATAAGCCCCCGATGCCGGTGGGCTTACCTCACCCGCGATTTTGGGAGTTACAGGTTCCCTTTAAGGACTGGAGTTGTATAACACTGGGCTAGAATCTTTAGAAAAGTTAAGCCTGTCCTAGGGTCCAATAATACAACCATTTGTATGTTGAAGACGTAAGTATTGTAAGGCCAGAGTCACACTCCCGGAAAATAAGGCCAAGTACTATGCGAGAAAACATTGCACAGCCCTCGGCCCAGTCTTAATCTATGAGGCAGCTCACAACAGCGTTTATTTTCTCAGGCATCTTTGGCGTGTGTGTAAATTCACAGCATGCTGTGATTGGCACCGAGACTCAGCTGAGACTCGCCAATGCAAGCCTACAGATGTGAAAAAAATCACACAGCACTCACACGCATGCAGTAAAATCACAGAGTGACAAATTAGAATAGAATAGATATATACACATTGAATACATAGACATAGAGATGTCAGTGACACACACATATATATATTACTTAGATAGATAGATGAAAAGCCGGCAATCCAGCAGCCGCGTAGTGTAAAATCACAGCAGGAGCCGACAGCATAGAATAGATGGATTACATACAGTAAATACACATAGAATAGGTAGATATACAGATGTCAGTGACAAATACAATTAGTACAGTGTGTGTGCAGCTTACTGTACATGTATTTAACCCCTTCCCGACATGCACCGCACTAGTATTGCGCTGCGGGAACTGCATTTCTGCCTGCCACAGTATTAGTACGGCGGCACGGTCATCGCGGTCTCACGGTGAGTGCCGCGGCGATCATGTGCGGGTGTCAGCTCTATGTGATAGCTGACACCCTGCAGCAATGCCCACTATGGGTGCTAGTGCCGATCGTGGGAATTTAACCCCTCTGATGCTGCTGTCAGTACTGACAGCGGCATAGAGAACAATTGCGCAGGGAGGGGGCTCCCTGAGCTCTCCCACCGGAACAAAGCTATGCGATCGCGTTGTTCCAGCGGTCTCCATGGAGACCTTGACTCCAAGATGGCCGCGGGGTCCTTCCGAGTCCGAGGTGGCTTGCGAGTGCCTGCTGAGAACATGCACCGGCAAGCCTTCTTCACTGAGTGTTGAATTGCAGATCTGACACTGTGCTATGTAAAGTGTCAGATCAGCAATCTGACATGATATAGTGATGTCCCAACCCGGGACAATGTTATAAAGTTAAAAAAAAATTAGAATGTGTAAAAATATTTTTTTCAAAAAATCCCCAAATAAAGAAAAAAATGCTTTTCCCAATAAATCCATTTATTTATGTAAATAAAAAAAAAACAATAAAAGTACACATATTTGATATCGCCGCGTCCGTAATGACCTGCTCTATAAAACTATCACTTGTTAACCTCTTCAGTGAATACCATAAAAAAAGAGGAAAAAACAATGCTTTATCATCATACCGCTGAACAAAAAGTACAATAAAGCACGATCAAAAAGACGCATGTAAATAAAAATGATACCACTGAAAACATCGTTTTGTCCCGCAAAAAACAAGCCACTATACAGATCTATCAGCAGAAAAATAAAAAAGTTATAGCTCTCAGAATAAAGGGATGCAAAAATATATCTTTTTTTCATGTTTTGGCACTTTTACACAAAAACTATTTTATAGAAAAAAATAATTATTTTTTTCTATAAAATAGTTTTTGTGTAAAAGTGCCAAAATATGAAAAAAAGATGTAAGGGAGGTATTGCTGTAATCATACTGACCCGAAGAATAAAGCTGCCTTATCAATTTTACCACACGCGGGACAGTATCAAAAAAGGTATGTATAAAAAAAAGCAATTCCTGAATTGCTGGTTTTTGTTCATTCTGCCTCACAAAAATTGGAATAAAAAGTGATCAAAAATGTCGTGTGCCTGAAAATGGTACCAATAAAAATGTCAACTAGTCCCGCAAAAAACAAGACCTCACATGACTCTGTGGGCCAAAATATTGATAAATTATAGCTCTCAAAATGTGGCGATGCAAAAACTATTTTTTGCAATAAAAAGCGTCTTTTAGTGTGTGACAGCAGCCAAACATGAAAACCCTCTATAAAAACCTGCTATAAATAGTAAATCAAACCCCCCTTTATCATCGCCTTAATTAGGGAAAAATAATAAAATAAACTTTTTTTATTTATTTTCATTTTCCCATTAAGGTTAGGGTTGGGGCTAAAGTTAGGGTTAGGGTCAGGGCTAAAGTTAGGGTTAGGGTCAGGGCTAAAGTTAGTGTTAGGGTTGGGGCTAAAGTTAGGGTTGGTGCTTGAGTTAGGGTTAGGGTTTGGATTACATTTATGGTTGGGGTTAGGGTTTGGATTAGGGTTGGGATGTGTCAGGGTTAGGGGTGTGGTTAGGGTTGGGATTAGGGTTAGAGGTGTGTTGGGGTTAGGGGTGTGTTAGGATTAGGGGTGTGGTTAGTGTTGGGATTAGGGTTAAGGGTGTGTTCGGGTTAGGGGTGTGGTTAGAGTTATGGTTAGGGTTGGGATTAGTGTTAGGGGTGTTCTTGGGGTTAGGGTTGGAGTTAGAATTGGGAGGTTTCCACTGTTTAGGCACATCAGGGGCTCTCCAAATGCGACATGGCATCCGATCTCAATTCCAGCTCATTCTGTGTTGAAAAAGTAAAACGGTGCTCCTTCCCGTCCGAGCTTTGCCATGTGCCATGTGTATCAGCGTACTCAGGACAATTTGGACAACAGCTTTTGTGGTCCAATTTCTCCTTGTACCCTTGTGCAAATAAAAATTTGGGGGCTAAAAAATCATTTTTGCGGAAAAAAGTAATGTTTTATTTTCAGGGCTCTGCGTTATAAACTTTAGTGAAACACTTGGGGGTTAAAAGTTCTCACAACACATCTAGGTAAGTTCCTTGGGGGTTCTAGCTTCCAACATGGGGTCACTTGTGGGGGATTTCTACTGTTTAGGTACATCAGGGGTTCTGCAAACGCAACGTGATGCCCACAGACCATTCCATCAAAGTCTGCATTCGAAAATTGTGCTCCTTCCCTTCCGAGCTCTGCAATGCGCCCAAACGGTGGTTCCTCTCCACATATGGGGTATCAGCGTACTCAGGACAAATTGCACAACAACTTTTGGCATCCAGTTTCTCCTGTTACTCTTGGGAAAATAAAAAAATGTGGGAAAAAATATTGCTTTTGTAAAAAAATATGATTTTTTATTTTTACGGCACTACATTATAAATTTCTGTGAAGCACTTGTGGGTTCAAAGTGCTCACCACACATGTAGATACGTTCCTTATGGGGTCTACTTTCCAAAATGGTGTCACTGGTGGGGGTTTCCACTGTTTAGGCACATCAGGGGCTCTCCAAACACGACATGGTGTCCGTTCTCAATTCCAGCCAATTTTGCATTGAAAAGTCAAACGGCGCTTCTTCCCTTCCAAGCTCTGCCATATTCCCAAACAGTCGTTTACCCCCACATATGGGGTATCAGCGTACTCAGGACAAATTGCTCAACAACTTTTGGAGTCCAATTTCTCATGTTACCCTTGGTAAAATAAAACAAATTGGATCTGAAGTAAATTTTTTGTGAAAAAAGTTAAATGTTAATTTTTTTAAACATTCCAAAAATTCCTGCGAAGCTCATGAAGGGTTAAAAAACTTCTCGAATGTGGATTTGAGTACCTTGAGGGGTGCAGTTTTTACAATTATGTCACTTTTGGGCATTTTCTGTCATATACAGTAGGCCCCTCAAAGTCACTTGAAGTGTGAGTTGGTCCCTAAAAAAATGTTTTTGCAAATTTTGTTGGAAAAATGAGAAATCGTTTGTCAACTTTTAACCCTTATAATTTCCTAACAAAACAATTATGTTTTCAAAATTGTGCTGATGTAAAGCAGGCATGTGGGAAATGTTATTTATTAACTATTTTGTGTGATATGACTCTCTAATTTAAGGGCATAAAAACTAAAAGTGTGAAAATTGCGAATTTATTTTCACAAATAAATGCAAGTCATATTGAAGAAATTTTACCACTATCATAAAGTACAATATGTCACAAGAAAACAATCTCAGAATCACCAGGATCAGTTGAAGCGTTTCAGAGTTATGACCTCATAAAGTGACAGTGTTCAGAATTGAAAAAAATGGCCTGGTCAGGAAGTTGAAAACAGGCTTCGGGGTGAAGGGGTTAATTAATAAAAGATTATTTTTCTGAAAAAAATGTTGTGGGCTCCTGCGTAATTTTCTTAACCAGCAGAGGGAAAGCGGATGGCTGGGGGACCATTTTTATGGCCTAGGAAGGGGGTAATACCAATGGAGCTTCCCAGGCTATTAATATCAGCTCACAATTGTATTCTTAGCCTTTACTGGCTATTAAAATGGGGGCCATAAAAAAGAATTATGTAGGGTTCCCCTATAATTTATAACCAGCAAAGGCTATGCAGACAGCTGTGGGCTGATATTAATGGATACTGCTCCCCCAGGCTAAAAATATCAGCTGTCAGCTTCCCCAGAAAATTCTGGTACTTAGCCTCCACTTGCCCTGTAGCGGTGGCAAGTGGGGTGATATTTAGGGGAAGTAGATGTCACCTTAGAAAAAAATCACAGAGGAGATATAACCCATTGAATAACATTGGTCAGAGTGCAATCCGATTTTTTATCGGATTGCACTCATCTATTTTTCTCGCAAATGAGTATTAGCACTTAGATGGATTAACGACAAACACGGGTAATAAATGAATTTCTTGACTTAAGTGAATTGAAATTTAGGGATAAAGCATAAAATAGTCCTTAGAAAACAATTATTTGGAGCTAGGACAAACTGCTTAATGTTATCTTTAGTAAGAAGAAAGTCTATTCAAGGATTTGTAATCATAAAACTCCCTCTCCATAACACAGTTGTTGATAGCTGTAATGATGCTTTAAGCGCCTTGGTTCTAGAATCCTAATGGAAACTATGTTGCAAAAGTTCAAGCACAATAGGTACATCTGTAAAGAATAATTCCTTCACTTTGAATCAAGAACAGAATTTCTTCTAGTGGTATGATAATAGCTATTACAAGAAGGCTTTCATACCAAGGGTTGACAATTTTTTTTTGACGAAGACAAATTTTTTTTTAGCTTAGATCTATTAGTCTCTATGCAGAAAAGAGAAGCTTTTTTAGATGTTGATGAAACAAACCATATAACGAAAGATCTCTGTTAAGAAGAAGATTCTAGTATTCTGGAACTGTCGTGTAGATGAGAGGAAACCTGACTTTTCATGAATGGCAAAGCATCTTGGACATCTGAATGGGTCTACACTCCTTTGAAGATTTGTATCTCTGCTGGGTTTGGGAAATGCCTTGAAGTTCTGCCTCTAAAAAGCTGGGCTCTTCAGTCTAGCAGTTTTCACTCAGATCAATTCAGGATTGTCTTGCATTCTCATAACAAGATTAGACTTCTCCCGCCCCCTTGCAAGTTGATGTAAAATGCAAAACTGTATATTCTGATCAAACCAGATCTTCTCTTAACTTGATTCATAAAGTGAAAGTATTCATATCTTACATTCTTCATTTCTCTTAATTAATGACTATTTTATATCTTGGAGAACAGCAGGGACTTCTCATTAACTGCTTAGTGAAAACCTGTAGGTTCCCAGCCTCAGACCAAAACAATTTCCTGCTACTTATATTGAAAATGTAAGTTCTGACCAACTGGAATCAATTTACTGGAGCATTTCAACCTATGAAAAAAAGACTAACCACAAGATAAATATGTATAAATGTAATTTGTAAATGTAAAGTTACATTAAAAATGTGGGCGGCACATTAAAAAAAGTTAATGTACAAACTCATTAGGTATGTGTATAACGTAAACGGTCCGTGTAGCACCTTATAATAATTTAAATGGTTATATACACAAACAATATAGTATGGAGATAAATGGTATAGTAATAAATAGTGAATGCTGTGTATGTAAATTACATATATGTACTTACCTCCCAGATTTTACAGTGGAGAAATATGACCAAACCATGCAGCTTGCTACATGCGTCATGGCAGATTTTGACCACACCTTAGCCATACCCATTTGCGATTTCTCTCTACCATGACAGGAGGCATTGTCAGAGGGGCAGTAGCAGTGAGAGACATTTCATTAGGTGGCTAAGAGTGCAGGCAGTAGACCAAAATCTGGGACTGTCCCATTGTATCTAAAGCCAGTCTCAAATGTCCAGATTTTTCCAGTACGTGAAGAAACGGTCCCGGAGCTATCTGTGTCCATGTGCCTTTGTGTGCACGTAGGCCATCCGTGTGTCATCCCGTGTGCTGACCGTCTGCATACGTATCACACACAAAGGTTTTGCAGTCCATATGAGGGGTTAAGGCATTAATTAAAGGCTTGGATCTTGCAAAGGTGTGATCCATTAGTGATGATGTCTTAAAACAGTTCCTAAAATTTTTTGGACAATGACATATCATCTTAGGAGTGTGTGTTAGGACTCCTTGGGTGTCACAAATATGTGTACTTACTATGAGGCGTTGTTGTGGTTGGCATGGCTCATGTCACGTCGCTTTGGGGTTCGCCACTATATGCTTGATGAGGAACCACAGCTGCAAAAGAGGCTATGGGTTCACCCTCTACTCTTGCTGCATGGGGCATATGGTCATTTTACAAAATTGTATTATGAACTTCGCAGATACCCGGTGAAGTTTGCTGCTTTTTGACGTCTTTCCATTCCGGACTTTGACAACCTACTTCATGTTTTGCGGCCTTACCTTCTCAGACAAGGCACCTGCATGCAACTCAGCATTTCTCCTTAGGAGTGTTTGCTAGTCACCTTGAGGTAATATTTTTGTGCAAAACATGATATTGTGACCAATAACGTGCAAACCATCATAGTGAGTAATGTTCCAGTTCACTAGGTTAGACAATAACCATAATCGTAACTGCCAAACTATTGGCATAGAAATAAAGCCAAACATACAGTTTGGATATGTATTCTTACTAACAATCAAATAGTAGGGCCTACAACCAAACTCTTAACATGGACACTTTGTGAAATGTACATTCTAAGTGACACCTGTGTGGTGCATTAATGGGTGTGGGTTATATTGGACCAAACATATTTTTTATGTTTATCTGTGCTGTATTACCTTCATTATGTAATTTTTTTAAATTTATCAACATAATCTACAATAGATGGCGAATGTTTGTCATCCAAACTATGGTTTTGCTAACAGATTCCTGGCTACTGGCCACTAATATTCTTCAATTAATTTTGAGTTCCTCCTTGGCATGTTAACCATATCCGGGATTGTGCGCTCAACCTGTGATCTGATTTGGGACAATCTAAAGAGCCACCTAATGCCTCTACATGTGTCTACGTGTGTACGTGTCTCCGGTACGTGAGGAAACTGTCATCTCACGTACTGGAGCCACTGACGTGTGAAACCGGCCTGAGATGGATTCACGGGACCCAGGTCCAAAATCCAAGTCAGTGGTCCCTGATGTGACTTTTCAATAGCCAGGGCTGGTGTGACGTCATGTGTGTGTCATGTTCATCTCTAGTTGGGATATATGGATTTATTTTTTGTTCATTCATTCATACATGTAGCAGCCATAACTTTCTCATTTTTATGTAAGCTTCACTATGTAACATTTTTCTCTTTACTGTCCGTACGGCCATGTTCACACATTGCATAAATACTGTGTTTTTTCTTTTCTGCAGGTGTTCACACCAAACTACGCAGCAACCATCTTCTCTGGTTATTGTATTTTTTGCTGCAATTTTTTAAATGTACTTTCCCTTTATTAGGCGGGGTTTTTTTTGTGCAAATGTCAAGCAGCATTTTTTAATTTTACAATACAGAAAAGCTTTGATTCTGCACTTAAAACCTGCAACTTTTCACATGCGTTTTATTTTCGGATCCGCATAGAAACCTATAGGGATAAAAAACGCTCCAAATCTGCACAGTTCAGCAGTGCCTTTAGATGCGTAATGAGTAGTGTTGAGCGATACCGTCCGATACTTGAAAGTATCGGTATCGGATAGTATCGGCCGATACCCGAAAAATATCGGATATCGCCGATACCGATATCCAATACCAATACAAGTCAATGGGACATCAAGTATCGGAAGGTATTCTCATGGTTCCCAGGGTCTGAAGGAGAGGAAACTCTCCTTCAAGCCCTGGGATCCATAAGGATGTATAAAATAAAGAATTAAAATAAAAAATATTGATATGCTCACCTCTCCGGCGGCCCCTGGACTTCACACTGCTAACCGGGAGGCTTCTTTGTTTAAAAAGCGCGCCTTTCGGACCTGTGAATGACGTCCCGGCTTCTGATTGGTCGCGTGCCGCCCATGTGACCGGCACGCGACCAATCAGAGGCCGCGACGTCATTCGCAGGTCCTCAATTCCTATAATTAGCAGTTTTGTGAATGAGAATGACGTCGCGGCTTCTGATTGGCCGCGTGCCGGTCACATGGGCGGCACGCGGCCAATCAGAAGCCGCGACGTCATTCTCATTCACAAAACTGCTAATTCTAGGAATTGAGGACCTGCGAATGACGTCGCGGCCTCTGATTGGTCGCGTGCCGGTCACATGGGCGGCACGCGACCAATCAGAAGCCGGGACGTCATTCACCGGTCCGAAAGGCGCGCTTTTTAAACAAAGAAGCCTCCCGGATAGCAGCGTGAAGTCCAGGGGCCGCCGGAGAGGTGAGCATATCAATATTTTTTATTTTAATTCTTTATTTTCCACATCCCTATTGATTCGATACCGATACCCGATATCACAAAAATATCGGATCTCGGTATCGGAATTCCGATACCGCAAATATCGGCCGATACCCGATACTTGCGGTATCGGAATGCTCAACACTAGTAATGAGGGTAGTTGTCATCACATCCACTTTGCTTAGACAGTTAAACGTAGCAGACTTTCTGTGCCAAAAAGAAAGCAGCAGAAAAAACAGCATTTACACGGTCAAAATGCCCAAGCAAAGTGGATGTGATTTCATGAAATTTCCTGCCCTTAGTGCAGTTTTGGTGCGTTTTTTTTCTCTATAAGCTTCTATGTTGAGCCTACAAAAATGCAGTTAAAAAATAATTGAGTGTAAAATCAAAGTTTTTTTGTACTATTAAAAATGCATTAAGGATGCTGTTTCAAATCTGCACCCAAAATGCATCAAATTAAAGGGAAAATGCATAAAAAACTCAGCAAATACACAATAATTAAAGAAGATTGTCCCGTTGCATGAACACCTGCAGAAAACATGCAGAAAAAAAGCAGTAGAAAAAATATGTGTCTATATGGCCCCAATCAGAATTTTTTTTACACCAGTTACACATCACCATAAATACTCTGCTCATTGTGCTGTGTGGGTTGATGCAATTACAGGTACATCAAATACTATGTGTCTGGGTTACTTGCTGAGTTATAATGTTTATTATTATTATTATTTTTTTAAAGCACATTAAAATGACATTAATGTAATGGCTGTTCATTATTTTGTAGTAATTTTCTAGGAAGAAAAATTTAACTTTTATTTTCCCTATAGAATACAGGAACAAAGAACTATATTGATATATACTTTAAATCTTCTCAAGTCCCTTTCTCAGTCTGTCCACTAAGTGAAACACTTCCCGCATGTCAGGCAGCTTGAGCCTGTTCCAGGTGTTACTCCCTCGTGGTGACTCTGGGCTCTTGTTTGCTGCTGTGCCTTCGGGTGTCAGCTGGGGCCAGGAGACCTGCAATCTCCTGTCCTCTGGATTTGATTGTGGGGCCTGACGTTCCCACACAAACATCGACTCCAGTGTCCAGTCTTCGGCGCTTAGTCCTGGGGTGAGCTCACTCACAGCTCCTATCCCTCAGATTCTCCTCAGTCCTTGCCTCTTCCGCCTTCACTGTCTGCTCTCTGACTCAAACTGACTAACCTCGCCTCCAGGCCAGAATTTATAGGGAAGTTCCCCTGAAAACTGGGTTAGAGCTCCTCCTTCTGGTCTGGAGTCAGGAAAGGTGTTGTATGCTGAAATTACCTGGAAAGGAGACCCGTCTTGCTTCCAGGCATGGCGTCACCTCCCTGAGGAAGGCAATGGCGCTGTGGCAACCGGACTTCTGGGGTACCACATATGTGTGCCTTAAATGAAATGTCATGGACAATACTGTGTTGATGAAAACTTTTGATGCACAGCGCAGTGGTGTAGCACAGGACGGGATGGCTGCAGTCACAGTTGCCTCAGCTGCTCAATTCTATTTAAATGCAACATTTTTGTCCTCCCTTTTGTCTGCACTGCTAAATGATTCAATGCAGATAAGCATTTTACATTTTTACACACTTTTTCTAAACCTAGCTAGGGTTAGCATTAGAGAGAAGTTTAAAGGGGTATTCCCATCTCCAGTCCAATAGGTGTAATAATAATAATATTAGCAAATACCTCCAATTAGAAATATAATATAGTTTTTTTTGCTATATCGCTTTCCTCATGTGCAGGCATTGCAGGACCTTAGGTATCCATGGTTACGACCACTAGCAACTAGCTGTCATTATATCAAAGGTCGTAACCATGAATACGTAAGGTCCTGCAAAGCCTGCACATGAGAATAGAGAGATAGTGAATGAAAAAAATACACTACATTTCTAATTGGAGATATTTGCTAATATTTTTACTATTACACCTATTACATATTGGGTAGGATCTTGTAAATGGAAATACAATAGTTACATAAAAAGATCAAAAATGTAACTTTAAATATATATACAATTCAACCCTTTTTAATTTGTAAAATGTTATGTTGGATTTCAGCACAAATCTGAAAATAAAAGAGGGTCAATGGGCAAGCTATAAATGCCACATTATTTTCTTAAAATACAGTACATTTGCTTTGGGGATAAAGGATATTAATTTTCCTCAGGTTAGAGGCAAAAATTAATTGCCTTGCCCCAAGTGCTGGCAACCCGTGATACGTCACTGCTTGTGCAGTGTGATATTTTAGCAATAAAGCATGCTCTGACAATGCATAACATGATAAGGTGAATACTATAATTTATCTACATGGTACAGATGTTCTTCCTCAAACATGGAGCGTCTACATATGAATAAACCTTTTTTATCAGCAATAGTGAGGAAGACCTATGCCTCTAGAACTGTTAAAGAATATTATTTATAACCTTATCTGTAGCAATACCAACATGTTCCTAAAGGCCTGAGGCCTCTGAATAGGGAACAAATCAGCTCCTTATCTGATTTAATGTGCTCCAAAGGAATAGAGTACCAGTCCCATTTATTAAATAAAGCTCTCTGCATTTTGGGTCTGGTTAGAAAGTCTTATTACCAAACCTGTGCAAGTGAAAGCATCAAGGGGTGGAACGATGTCATGCCAGAGCAAGGAAATACCCGGTGTGTGGTTCAAAAGAGGTAAAAAAAACCCTGGTAAAAAGGTAAAGGGAGCTCTGATGATAGGGAGAAGGTAGGGGGAAGACTCCTACAAACTCACCTGAGACTGAACCTTGCGCTCCCTATCATCCTTAGATGGGTCCTTCCCCGGTGCACGATCGCGTACCTAAGCCCTTGCTAGCCCTGAGCTAACCCTGGTTAATGAGTATGGCTGCAAGACACTAGTCTCATTACTACATCACTACTACAATAAGAAAACACAGGGAGGAAGACAAACAGGGAGAAATCAAACAACAAATGGAAGTTCACAGTTTTAACGGGAGCTACGTCTCCAGGGCCTTCTCCAGAGTGGTCAGCATACCTGGCATAGGAGCCAGGAGTGAGTTTAAATAAAGGAAGGGAGTGGCAGCAGGATGCACCAGCTGAGATTAGAGCCATATGGAATCCCAGCAGGATTAAAAAGGAACTCAACTAGAGATGGGCGAACCTGAACAGTAAAGTTTGGGGTTGATACCAAACACCAACTGTTTGGGCATGGACCCCGAGCATGGACTTCACCAGGATGTCATTGTTACTGTTTGGGTTCGACACCCCAAATACCATGAACACATGACAGCGTGGCAAACACTGCCTCTGATCGGCAGTAAAATAATTATCATCGGTCAGACAGCCACGGTTCCCATGCTGTCAAATGGGAGGTAAAGAGTTTACTTCTGGTCACTGCTGTCGGCTGATGGGACTACTGCTCCCATCAGCCTACGCCTGCTGCCGCTAAGAGCAGCGAGATTATGCAATGGCTGATGGACGTATTCATGAACTAGCGCCGCCGATACTCTAAATAAATAATTAAAAAAAAAATGGCTTGTGTTCCCCTGTATTTTTGGTAACCAGCCAGACCAAACTGACAGATGCGGGCTGCTACCCCAGCTGTCAGAGTTAGCTAGGCTGGTTGTCAAGAACAGCGGAAACTGGCAAGTGCAGAGGGACTGGCTGACGTAGAAATGAGCACTGCCAAGTGCAGCAGGACTGGCTAACGTATAAATGAGCACTGGCAGGTGCCGCGGGACCGGATGACAGAGAGATACAGTGGGGGAAATAAGTATTTGATCCCTTGCTGATTTTGTAACTTTGCCCATTAACAGACATGAACAGTCTATAGTTTTAAGGGTAGGTTAATTTTAACATTGAGAGATAGAATATCAAAAATGAAATCCAGAAAATCACATTGTATAAATTGTATAAATTTATTTGCATTTTGCAGTGAGAAAAAAGTATTTGATCCCCTACCAACCATTAAACGTTCTGGCTTCTACAGACCAGTTAGACGCTTCTAATCAACTCGTTACCTGCATTAAAGATAGCTATCTTACATAGTCACCTTTATAAAAGACTCTTGTCCATAGACTCAATTAATCAGTCAGACTCTAACCTCTACAACATGGGCAAGACCATAGAGCTTTATAAGGATGTCAGGAACAAGATTCTAGACCTGCACAAAGCTGGAATGGGCTACCAAACCATAAATAAGATGCTGTGTGAGAAGGAGACAACTGTTGGTGCAATAGTAAGAAAATGGAAGAAATACAAAATGAGTGTCAATGAACTTCGATCTGGGGCACCATGCAAAATTTCACCTTGTGCGGTATCCTTGATTATGAGGAAGGTGAGACATCAGCCTAAAACTACACAGGGGGAACTTGGTAATGATCTCAAGGCAGATGGGACCACTGTCACCAAGAAAGCAATTGGTAACACATTACGCTGTAAAGGTCTAAAAACCTGCAGTGCCCGCCAAGTCCCCCTGCTCAAGAAGGCATATGTGCAGGCCTGTCTGAAGTTTGCCAATGAACACTTGGATGATTCTGTGAGTGATTGGGAGAAGGTGTTGTGGTCAGATGAGACAAAAATTTAGGTCTATCGCATTAACTCAACTCGCCGTGTTGGGAGGAACAGAAATGCTGCCTATTACCCAAAAACACCATCCCCACTGTCAAGCATGGAGGTGTAAACATTATGTTTTGGGGGTGTTTCTCTGCTAAGGGTACAGGATGACTTCACCGCATCAATGGGAGAATGGATGAAGCCATGTACCGTGAAATCCTGAGTGATAACCTCCTTCCCTCCGCCATGACAATAAAAATGGGTCGTGCCTGGGTCTTCCAGAAAGACAATGACCCAAAACATACAGCCAAGGCTTCAAAGGAGAGGCTAAAAAAGAAGCCATTAAGGTCATGGAGTGGCCTATCCAGTTTCCAGACCTTAATCCCATAGAACACTTATGGAGGGAGTTGAAGCTCCGAGTTGCCAAGCGACAGCCTCAAAATCTTACTGATTTACAGATGATCTGCAAAGAGGAGTGGACCAAAATTCCTCCTGACATGTTTGCAAACCTCATCATCAACTACAAAAAAAGATATGATTGCTATGCTTACCAACAAGGGTTTTGCCACCAAGTATTAAGTCTTGTTTGCAAGTGGGATCAAATACATAATTCTCACTGCAAATAAATTTATATAATTTATACAATGTGATTTTCTGGATTTTATTTTTGATATTCTATCTCTCAATGTTAAAATTAACCTAGTCTTAAAATTATAGACTGTTCATGTTTTTGTCAGTGGGCACATTTACAAAATCAGCAAGGAATCAAATACTTATGTCCCCCACTAAACTGGCAGGTGCAACTGTACAGGCAGATGTAGAAATTAGCACTTGCAGGTGCAATGGAATCAAGCGATGTATAGATGAGCATTGGCAGGTGCAACAGGACCGACTGACGCATAGATGAGCCCTGGCAGATGCAACCAAACCGGTTGACGTAGAGATGAGCAATGGCAGATACAGCGGGACCAGCTGATGTAGAGAAGAGCATTGGCAGGTGCATCAGGACCGGCTGACATAAAGATGAGCCCTGGCAGGTGCAGCGGGACCGGCTGATGGAGAGATGAGCACTGGCAAATGCAACTGAACCAGCTGATGAAGAGATGAGCACTGACAGGTGCAACTGGTCCAGCTGATGGAGAAATGAGCACTGGCCTGTGCAACTGGACTGGCTGATGTAAAGATTAGCACTGGTTGGGGCAGCGGAACTGGCTGACGTAGAGATGAACACTGGCAGATTCAGCAGGACTGGCTGATGTAGATATGAGAACTGGCAGGTGCAGCGTTACCAGCTGATGAACAGGCAGGTAGGCACAGGTGATAAACAGGCTGGTGATCACAGCTGATAGGTAGGCAAGTGTAGGGGTATATGAGCACTGGGACGTGAGTACTAACAAGAGCAGGACAGCACAGTGGCTCAGTAGTTAGTACTGCAGCCTTCCTGCACTGGAATCCTGGGTTCCAATTCCACCAATGACAACATCTGCAAGGAGTTTGAATGTTCTCCCCATGTTTGCGTTGGTTTCCTCCTGGTACACCGGTTTCCTCCCACATTCCAAACACATACTGATAGGAAATTTAGATTGTGAGCCACATTGGGGACAGTGTTGATAATGTATGCAAAAACTGTAAAGCACTATGGAATATGTTGGCGCTATATAAGAGATTATTATTATTAAGACTGTTAGGAAACAAACTTACAATGTTGCACAGGCATCACCATGTTGGAGGAGATGCCTCAAATAGTAAGCTTCCTCCAGCTATTTGACTGGGACACTTTTGGAGAACATGCTTGGACCCTTTAAGAAAGGGGGAAGTGTGAGTGCGCGCCCACGCCCGAAGCACAGTGCCCGGGGACCTGTGTGCGGTGCGTGCACCTGGGGCAGCTGCAGACCCAGAAGGAGGAAACGGACAGGATGGAGCCGCAGCGGTGAGTATGCTGGCATCTCTGCAGGGGGAGAGGGACAGCACACAGAGACACCGCGCAGTACACCTAAACTTTGCTGATTTTTGAATATAGAGGGACCTTATGTCATTGTTTGGGGGTTCCCCATTTTAATCATCAGGAAAGGCTAAGTTTACACATGTGAGCTGATAGTAATAGTCTGGTAACCTTTATGAATATTTTATCTTTTCCAGAATATTAACATCAGCCCCAGCTGTCGACTTTCCCTCAGCTGTTTGTGATAATTACGGGGGACCCCATTCCTTTTTTTTATTTATTAACAAGTGCAGTAAAATACACACCCAAGGTAACTTTAGTTTACAGTGGTTATTCAAAATGCTACTAAACCAATTGCATTGTGTATATTAATCTCCTTTTTTATCATGCACACTGCCTCCATATGTAAATCAATAGACATGGAGAAATGACAGAGAATCACTTCTTCTTCCTTATTTAAATTCACAATATCCAAGCATATGACTGTTTAGTATATGGCCTGGGGCTGGTGCATGTGCCTTGGTTTATGTGATGTAGTCCCTTATTTTAATTTGTGCTTTTTTGGCATATTTTTAATTCTCATCATTTCTTCTGTTTGCAGAAATTGTACTTTGTATATATTTCACAAAGACTTACTATGGTATTCCTTGGATGGACCTTTGAGGAAATGTCTTTTTATAAGAGTCGGTGGATCTCTTCCCATGAAGATGATGTTTGACTCGACCACATTATATTTCTCTCCAGACATGCGTTGTTATACCTTGGGAATGCATTTATAAGGAATACTTTTCTGTGTGAGTTCAGGTGATGTGTTAAACTCTACTTTTTATTCATGAGGTTCTCAATTTTACTGAAGATTGATAGCAGAGAATTACACATGAAGCAATATATATGTAAACATATATCTTTTCACACATTTACCGGCAAGAGAAGTATGATCATAGACAGGAATAAGCAATCTTTAACTGAGGTTTTTAAAGAAAAAGATTTACCAAAGTGTAAGTATCAATACACTGTGTAGCATGCCAAGCTTGGCCAAATACATTAGATAATTGTTAGCAACTATTATGCCCCCTTAAACATGCAACCTAGAATCAACTGTGCATGCTTATTTTAGCAGAGAAAGGATATCTGTATTGTCTGTTATCCTCAGGGGTGGATTAAGGGTAGCCAGGGCCCCGAGCTGTTCAGACACTGTGGGCCCCACGGTCATGTGATGGGGTCATGGGATGGGGTCATGACGGGGTCATTCGACGGGGTAATCATATACCTGAACCAGATTATTCCAGAAAACTAGTTGCTGTGTGAAACTATAACCTGTCAAACATCCATTGATCTAGTCAATTTACCCTTCAGTTCAGTGTATAGTATATAGTGTATAGTGTCAGTGTATAGGTAACACTGACTCAGCAGTGACGTCTCTAGGTGAAGTCCTTCATCTTTCATCCAGCACAGACCGCCATCACTTCATCCAGCCAGGACTCGTCTCTGCAGGAAATAACAGTTATCTCGAGCTCCGCTTGTAGAACACATTACTTAATTTTTCCCAACTTCTACATTACACCACATGAAGAAAGAGGCGACATAGTGTCACTCTACACAGTAACAGGACCGCCACCCATTTAAAACAGTGTCCTCAAAAAATAAAATAAATACATCACTGCCGTAATAATATCCCTTAATTAGCCCCTATGGTAATAATAATATTCCCCATCCTGGCCCCATGTATCTCATTCCTGGCTCCAGCCACATGTTCTCCCATCCAGCCCTCTTGAGTATCCATCCTGCCCCATATGATCTCCCCGTCCTGCCCCATCAGTCTCCATCATATCCATCCTGCCCCATGATCCTGCACGATCTGTCTCCAATCCTGCCCCATGTCTTTCATTCTGCCCCGTGTCTCCAATCATGCCCCGTATCTACATTCTGCCCACGTCTCCAGTCCTGTCCCCAGTGTGTTCAGCATCTCTGCCTCCAGTGTCCAGCATCTCTGCCCCCAGTGTCCAGCATCTCTGCCCCCAGTGTCCAGCATCCTGCCCCCAATGTGTCCAGCATTCTGCCCCCAATGTGTCCAGCATCCTGCCCCCAATGTGTCCAGCATCCTGCCCCCAATGTGTCCAGCATCCTGCCCCCATTGTGTCCAGCATCCTGCCCCCAGTGTGTCCAGAATTTTGCCCCCAAAATGTCCAGCATGTAGCCCCAGTGTTAGGGCTAGCGGAACGCACCGAGTAAATATAGATGTTTTTATTGTTATTGGTGCGTTCGCAGCCCGGGGGCCACCGTGCAGGAGAACCTGCTGCTAGCAAACGGCGGCACTATATGGTGGTATAGACTAACTCAGTTAATTCACAGAGTAGCCGTGAAAGCAAAGCACTGTGCCCTGTTAGACTTCACAGAGGCACAGGCTAACTGCCCAGAGAGCAGTCAGTGGTCACGCATGCACACAAAACTCCTCGCCGGAGGTGCCAGCATACTAGGGGCTTATTTCAGCCGGGTCCCTGAACACACTCTTACGTGACCACACTGGCGCAAAGCACATAACATGGAACAATACTAGCGCATGGCCGTGCGGCCGTGGGAGTCTTAAATAGTTGCAGCACGTGCAGGACCTTCCTAGAAGGACCAATGAGAGGCTACCACAAAGCCAGAGCACCTACAGGACCTTCCTGAAAGGACCAATGGACTTAGCTGCAGTATCTGACCATGTGACCCTCGATCTCCACTGAGAGATCTTACTCTGGGCATGCTCAGAACGAGAAAAGCAGGACTTAGTCCCAGAAGTGTCTGCTCGCCGCTGCCCAGCACTGGCTTCAATGGCAGAAGCAGGAAAAGCAGCAGTAACTCTTTGTACAGAGTGGGACTGAGCAAGACGCTGGGACTGACGTCTCTTCACTGAGCAGGCTCCACTGCGGCAGGAGAAGAATGGGAGACGGCAGCGGAGATGGCCCGAGATTCCCCCTGTGCAGAGGCGGGAACTCGACCCCTAACATTACCCCCCCCAGGGCCCCCCTCCATGGGCCTCACTACGTTCGAAGGCAGCAATGAGCTGCAGAGCCCAAATGAATGTGCTCAGCAGGCTCCCAGGACCTATCCTCAGGACCGTAACCCTTACAGTCCACCAAATAAATTTTTTTTAGAGGCGGGAACTCGACCCCTAACACCCAGTGTCTCCAGCATATCGCCCCTAGTGTGTCCAGCATATTGCCCCAGTGTGTCCAGCAATCTGCCCCAGTGTGTCCAGCATGTTGCCCCCAGTGTCTCCAGCATGTTGCCCCCAGTGTCTCCAGCATTCTGCCCCAGTGTGTCCAGCATATTGCCCCCAGTGTGTCCAGCAATCTGCCCCAGTGTGTCCAGCAATCTGCCCCAGTGTGTCCAGCAATCTGCCCCAGTGTGTCCAGCATTTTGCCCCCAAAATGTCCAGCATGTTGCCCCCAGTGTCTCCAGCATATTGCCCCAGTGTCTCCAGCATATTGCCCCCAGTGTCTCCAGCTTATTGCCCCCAGTGTGTCCAGCATTCTGCCCCAGTGTGTCCAGCATATTGCCCCCAGTGTGTCCAGCAATCTGCCCCAGTGTGCCCAGCATATTACCCCCAGTGTGTCCAGCATTATGCCCCCAAATGTCCAGAATGTTGCCCCCAGTGTCTCCAGCATATTGCCCCAGTGTCTCCAGCTTATTG
Source organism: Ranitomeya imitator (assembly GCF_032444005.1). NCBI lineage: Eukaryota > Metazoa > Chordata > Amphibia > Anura > Dendrobatidae > Ranitomeya > Ranitomeya imitator. Next base: position 132,337,289 of record NC_091284.1, read on the forward strand.
CCCCAGTGTGTCCAGCATATTGCCCCAGTGTGTCCAGCCTATTGCCCCCAGTGTGTCCAGCATATTGCCCCCAGTGTGTCCAGCATATTGCCTCAGTGTGTCCAGCATATTACCCCCAGTGTGTCCAGTAATCTGCCCCAGTATGTCCAGCAATCTGCCCCAGTGTCTGACTCCAGCATATTGCCCCTAGTGTGTCCAGAAATCTGCCCCAGTGTCTCCAATATTGCTCCAGTGTGCCCAGCAATCTGCCCCAGTGTGTCCAGCATTGCCCCCAGTGTGTCCAGCAATCTGCCCCACTGTCTCCAGCATTGCCCCCAGTGTGTCCAGCAATCTGCCCCAGTGTCTCCAGCATTGTCCTCAGTGTGTCCAGCAATCTGCCCCAATGTGTCCAGCAATCTGCCCCAGTGTGTCCAGCAATCTGCCCCAGTGTGTCCAGCAATCTTGGGCGAGCAGAATCAAGACCCCAACAATTAGATTTCCAGCCATGGGAAGCTACATTAACGTAATGTCCAGCTGAAACAAAAGGGAGGTCACACCTTTATTTGCACTGAGTGTAAAAACCTAGAGCAAAACCAAAGGAAATTAACTGAAATATAAGTTGGTATGCATATAATTGATGCATAAAAGTTTCAGTACTTTAAAGGGAACCTGTCACCCCGTATTTTCAGTATGAGATAAAAATACTGTTAAATAGGGCCTGAGCTGTGCGTTACTATAGTGTATTTTGTGTACCATGATTCCCCACCTATGCTGTCGAAATAACTTACCAAAGTCGCCGTTTTCGCCTGTCAATCAGGCTGGTCTGGTCAGATGGGCGTGGTGACAGCGCTATTTCTTCCCCCAGATCTTACATATCTTTCCGTTGGTGGCGTAGTGATTTGCGCATGCCCAACTTCTGAATCCACTCCGCAGGCGAAGATAAAACACGCGATCGGCGCTCTTTCCCTGGTGATCGGTGGGGACGGCCATCTTCCTAAGGTCGCGCGTGCGCATACGGAGTACTCTGCTGCCCGGGGCTTCAGGAAAATGGCCGCGGGATGCCGCGCGTGCGCAGATGGAGATCGCGGCGGCCATTTTCCTGAAGCCGAGTTCGCATGGCCGCCGCGATCTCCATCTGCGCACGCGCGGCATCCCGCGGCCATTTTCCTGAAGCCCCGGGCAGCAGAGGACTCCATATGCGCACGCGCAGCTTCAGGAAGATGGCTGCCCCCACCGATCACCAGGGAAAGAGCGCCGATCGCGTGTTTTTTCTTCGCCTGCACAGTGGATTCAGAAGTTGGGCATGCGCAAACCACTATGCCACCACTTTGCCACCAACAGAAAGATATGCAAGATCTGGGGGAAGAAACAGCGATGTCACCACGCCCATCTGACCAGACCAGCCTGATTGACAGGCGAAAACGGCGACTTTGGTAAGTTATTTCGAGTTATAGCTCAGGCCCTATTTAACAGTATTTTTATCTCATACTGAAAAAACGGGGTGACAGGTTCCCTTTAAAACATAATTATTTTGCAAATATAAAGATACAGAATATTTTGTTATGTCAATTTTCTGACATTTATTTAGAGGGAACTTAGCAACAATTGAAATATCTAAACCAGTTTAAACAAACATAAACAGTTTCAGAAATTGCACTACAAAAGTTGGTCCTCATTCAGTGACAACGCTTTTTTGCTTGTTTCTTGTACTCCTGGATTGGATCATCTCTTTCAATTGTCCAACAGTAATCTGTCAGTTGCTATCTGCAATAGTCACATCTTTCCTACAGCCAGCATTAGATGTACAGAGACTTTTGCACTTTGTATATTTTCTTTAGAAATGTTACATGATTTGGTATATTTTCTAGTATTTAAATGGTTCTTTCAGAATCAATTTTTTTCAAACTCTCCATAGGCTGAAAACTGTGTTTAACCCCTGAGTGATAACATCTAAGTGGGCCAACTAGTCTAGGGACATTGACGCCCCATGGACTATTCCAAGCCCTCATTTACATATCATAAACAGACTTCAGAAATACTTTTTCTAAAGATCTGATTATGTATGTAATGTAATAAAGGGACTGTTAGGAAGGGTATTTACATATGCAGACACAACAGCTGGTGGTTCTGGGGCATGGGGGACCTTTTAAAGGGACTCTGTCACCTGAATTTGAAGGGAACAATCTTCAGCCATAGGGGCGGGGTTTTCGGGTGTTTGATTCACCCTTTCCTTACCCGCTGGCTGCATGCTGGCTGCAATATTGGATTGAAGTTCATTCTCTGTCCTCCGTAGTACATGCCTGCACAAGGCAATCTTGCCTTGCACAAGGCAATCTTGCCTTGCACAGGCGTGTACTATGGAGGACAGAGAATGAACTTCAATCCAATATTGCAGCCAGCATGCAGCCAGCGGGTAAGGAAAGGGTGAATCAAACATCTGAAAACCCCCGCCCCTATGGCTGAAGATTGTTCCCTCCAAATTCAGGTGACAGAGTCCCTTTAAGTATATTATTATTATTATTATTATTAATTTATATAGCACCATTAATTCCATGGGGCTGTACATGAGAAAGGGGTTACATACAGGGTTATAGATATCGATTACAGTAAGCAGGTATACAGTGACAGACTGGTACAAAGGGGAGAGGTCCCTGTCCTTGCGGACTTACATTCTATGGGAAAGTGGGGAAGAGACAGAAGGTAGGGACGAGGCGGCGGCTCTGGCGATGGCGAGGCGGCAGCTCTGGCGATGGTGAGGCGGCAGAAGTATAGGTTAGGGACTGTCTGTTAACATTGGTTCATCTTGAAAAGGTTTGCAGTAGATATTGTCAAAATTTCTAGGCTACGAGAAGGTTTTTTTTATTGAAGCTATAGGGCTTCTTATCAAAGTCCTAATTGGGCACCCTTCCCCTCTAAAACCAATATTTGACAGACTAAACATGGTTATGGTAAAAGGTGCAAGGGTTGGGCAAACCTCCCAACATTTACAGATACGGAGATGAACATGTATTGCTGCACTTACACTGTATTTTTGCACATATTGAAGTTCTTTGGTACTCTTTCATTGCCTTCATAGATTATGGTGGCCACAATAATTCTTCCCAAATTGTATAATACCCCCACAATGAATTTTACAGCAGTACCCTACAGATGAACCTATAGTGCCCACAGCAAAGTATGATGCCCCACAGTGCCCCCAACACAGTATAATGTTATCACAGTGCCCTCAAAGTAGTATAATGTCCTCACAATGCCCCCAAAACAGAATGATGCACCCAATGTGCCCCAAACAGTATGATGCAGCAATAGTGCCCCCCACTCAGGATCATGTCTCCACAGTTTCCCAACATTCATTATGGGACCCCCACAGTTACACCTGCTGCATGTATGGTATGATACTTCCACATTTCCCTCACACACATGAAGTTCCCACAGTAATCCCCAACACAGTATGACACTCCACACAACTCATCATACAGTCTTATGCACTCAATAGCCATCACACAGTATGATGCATCTCACAGAACTCACACAATTTGATGACACAAACATAGTATGATCCCGCTTCAATGTATAATGGCCCCCACAGTCCTTACAGAGTATGATTCCTTAACACAGTATGATGGCCACTACATCCCCCACCACACACAGTATTATGGCTTCCACGGCATGATGGCCCCAACAGGCCCCCAACACATGATGGCACCCAAAACACCACCCACACAGCATAATAGCCACCATAGCTCCCCCACTCAATGTGATGCCCCTACATTCCTCCACACAGTAAAATGCCCCTCACACAATATAATGCAACCAACAGCGCCCTTGTATTATGAGTCATCCCAGAGACCTGCAAACAGTGTGATGATCCCAGATACTCCCATGCAGTATGATGGCCACAAGTACTTACTGGTAAAACAACAAAAAAAAATACTACTCACCGTGTTTTTCAATGCCGTGCTCTTTCTTTGCACTGCATGGACTGAGACTCCACGCAGCAAAATGCAATCTAGTGATTTGTGTGCTTATTATCAAACAATAAAACATTATCAGTTGCCTTCTACTCAACAGGTGACAACTAATTACCCCACAATTAAAACAATTATTTTTATTTTAATGAGGATGTGCATTGATGTAATGTGTAACTAAAACTAGCCAGCTCTCCAGGAGATGATTCCACAAGAAGATGAATAGTGCAATTTGCTCTTGCTGTAATATTGATGAGAGCAAGTAAGCTGCAACAGGTTTAGTTTTTACATTATCTAATACTTGCTAGAGACCATTTTAAGCATCAAACACCTTGCTTTTGGTACCGGAAAACATACAAATAACAGAAAAATTGAAAAATAGTTATTTTTAAAGTGAAATAGCATCCTAGTAGCGCCATAAAGTTTGCTTCACTTCAGCCGGCATCCGTGGTGTAGAATGATTCAAGTGTTTAGAGCATAACATCCTTATCTTGCCAAGTAAACCTCTACAGATTTATAATTCAATAAATAAAAAAAATTCTTACCAACATCTGCTCCGAATCGGGGTGCTTCTGTAATTAGTTTTTCATACTCCTTTTGTCCAGCCATCTGTGCAAGTTTGATAACAGTAACTCAACCTGACATTATCTATACAGTGCACGATTTTTTGTACTTCAGTAAATCCCCTTTCTCCTCTGTCTTTGCCCATGTGTAATGTAGATTATAGGTTTTTTTTGCTGTTAATCCTCATAGTTCATATTTTAATTCCTTTAAATAAGTTTGTTTAACCTTATCCAACCAAATAAATGTACCTTCAGGTGTAAATGTAAAATTATCAATTTGTAAAAATTATCCTGAACGTAAACAACTTATTCTTTTACATCTGAATCTGTCCTTTCCTTTATAGCTGATCAGCTGAGCAGGCTGTCAAGTCTACAGCACCATTGCCTCATGCAGCTATTTAGTCCACCTAGCTAGACTACCTCCACCTTTTCTGATTTGGCAGCTACACATGTGGTCAATATTGTTGGTACCCCTTGTTTAATGGCAGAAAAACCCACAATGGTCATAGAAATAACTTGAATCTGACAAAAGTAATAATAAATAAAAAATCTATGAAAATGAACAAATGAAAGTCAGACATTGCTTTTCAACCATGCTTCCTCAGGATAAAAAAAGATGAAACTCATGAAATAGGCCTGGACAGAAATGATGGTACCCCTTAACTTAATATTTTGTTGCACAACCTTTTGCGGCAATCACTGCAATGAAACAATTCCAGTAACGGTCAATGAAACTTCTCACGTCTCAACAGGTATTTTGGCCCATTCCTCAAGAGCAAACTGCTCCAGTTGTCTCGTGTTTGAATGTTGCCTTTTCCAGATGGCATGTTTCAGTTCTTTCCAAAGATGCTCAATAGGATTTAGGTCAGGGTTCATAGAAGGCCACTTCAGAACAATCCAATGTTTTCCTCTTAGCCATTCTTGGGTGTTTTTAGCTGTGTTTTAGGTCATTATCCTGTTGTAAAGGCACAGATGATTGGCCTCGGGGAGACCAAAACATCCAACACCGCGGAGACACCATCACGTGTTTCTCAACGCAGTGATTCCAGTACACTGCCCCCATCCCTTATGGGAAATATGCAGATGCATGTAAAGAAGCTGTGGAGACACCATCACGTGTTTCTCGACGCAAGCAGTGAATAGCCAGGCCTTTCCCCGGGAAGGAACAACCACGGGAAGGGCAGCATCCTATGAAGGAAAGCCACCTATGCCAAGCATGGTATCCATCCACAGACAGCTGTTTTGGGGTTTTTGCCCCTCATCAGTGTGGAGTAGGAATCTGGCTATTAGGAGCAGTGCCTAGTAAAAAGGCTATAAAGGCACAGATGATTGGCCTCGGGGAGACCAAAACATCCAACACCGCGGAGACACCATCACGTGTTTCTCAACGCAGTGATTCCAGAACACTGCCCCCATCCCTTATGGGAAATATGCAGATGCATGTAAAGAAGCTGCGGAGACACCATCACGTGTTTCTCGACGCAAGCAGTGTATAGCCAGGCCTTTCCCCGGGAAGGAACAACCACGGGAAGGGCAGCATCCTATGAAGAAAAGCCACCTATGCCAAGCATGGTATCCATCCACAGACAGCTGTTTCGGGGTTTTTGCCCCTCATCAGTGTGGAGTAGGAATCTGGCTATTAGGAGCAGTGCCTAGTAAAAAGGCTATAAAGGCACAGATGATTGGCCTCGGGGAGACCTGTTCTATCCTGTTGTAAGACCCATGACCTGTGACTGAGACCAAGCCTTCTGACACTGGGCAGCAGATTTCTCTCTAGAATCCCTTGATAGTCTTGAGATTTCATTGTACACTGCACAGAATCTAGACACCCTGTGCCAGATGCAGCAAAGCAGCCACAAAACCTAACAGAGCCTCCTCCATGTTTCAGAGTAGGGACAAGATTCTTTTCTTGATATGCTTCATTTTTCCATCTGTGAACATAGAGCTGATGTGCCTTGCCAAAAAGTTCAATTTTTGTCTCATTTGTCCATAGGACATTCACCCAGAAGTTTTGTGGCTTGTCAACATATAGTTTCGCAAATTCCAGTCTTTTTTTTAGTTATGATTTTTTTCAACAATGGTGTCCTCCTTGGTCGTCTCCCATAAAGTCCACTTTGGCTCATACAGCGACGGATGTTGCGATCTGACACTGATGTTCCTTGAGCTTGAAGTTCCCCTTTAATATGTTTAGAAGTTTTTCTGGGCTCTTTTGTTACCATTCGTATTACCTATCTCTTTGATTTGCTATCAATTTTCCTCCTGCTGCCACATCCAGGGAGGTTGGCTACAGTCCCATGGATCTTAAATTTCTGAATAATATGTGCAACTGTAGTCACAGGGACATCAAGCTGCCTGGAGATGGTCTTATAACTTTTACCTTTAACATGTTTGTCTATAATTTTCTTTCTAATCTCCTGAGACAACTCTTTCCTTCGTTTCCTCTGGTCCATTTTGAGTGTGATACACAACATGTCACCAAACAGCACAGTGAGTATCTGTAGTCCTATATACAGGCCCACTCACTGATTCCAAGATTGTAGACACCTGTGATGCTAGTTAGTGGACACACCTTGATTTAAGATGTCCCTTTTGTCACATTATTTTCAGGGGTACCATCATTTCTGTCCAGGCCTATTTCATGAGTTTTTTTTTATTCTGTGGAAGCATGGTTGAAAAGCAATGTCTGACTGTCATTTGTTCATTTTCATAGATCTTTTATTTATTATTACTTTTCTCAGATTCAAGTTATTTCTATGACCATTGTGGGTTTTTCTGTCATTAAACGAGGGGTACCAACAATTTTGACCACGTGTGTATACAAGTGTTTTTTTTTACAATTTGGAGGTAGGATGTTATGCAGTATTCTTTGACCTATAGCCTACACCAGGGGCGGACCTACCGCCGGTTCAACCGGTGCAGCCGCACCGGGGCCCAGAGGTGGAGGGGGGCCCTTGCAGGCAGGGGCATACAGGGGACCGGCTTTCTGCTGCTGCAGTAGATCGGTGCAGGGCAGCCCCGCACTGTATCAGCAGTTTACAAGTGCCGGCCCCCTATTGCAGACAGCAGGCTGTGTGTCTGCTGATCTGACATCACCTGCGCGCCTGTTTCACTCTGCCGGAGGCCTGGAGAGGGGAGATGAAGTTAGAAAGCCATGGGGTCGGGGCAGGAGGTATGTGAAGGGCTTCATCTCATTCCTGCTTTCTTATCTGCTTTCTGTAGATCTCTCTGTACTGAGATTTATTGCACCATCTTAAACTTACAGACAGATAAGGTCCCGGTTCCAGCGTCACCCGATCTGCATGTAAGCTGAAGCTGCAGCAATAAGTCACAGTGATCCTCACCCTGCACTGTGTGACCCTGAGCCCGGCTCCAGGACATCCCACATTATATATCAGATATATATTATAATGTGAGTTCCTGCAGCCTGGTCAGTGCTCAGTGCGTGTAACACTATATATGTGCACATAGTACAGTGGTGCCAATATACAGTATGGAGCATCATGTGCGGTCAATATACAGTATGGAGCATCATGTGCAGTCAATATACAGTATGGAGCATCATGTGTGGTCAATATACAGTATGGAGCATCATGTGCGGTCAATATACAGTATGGAGCATCATGTGCGGCCATTATACAGTATGGAGCATCATGTGCAGTCATTATACAGTATGGAGCATCATGTGTGGCCATTATACAGTATGGAGCATCATGTGCGGCCAATATACAGTATGGAGCATCATGTGCGGCCAATATACAGTATGGAGCATCATGTGCAGTCAATATACAGTATGGAGCATCATGTGCGGTCATTATACAGTATGGAGCATCATGTGTGGCCATTATACAGTATTGAGCATCATATGGGGCCATTATACAGTATTGAGCATCATATGGGGCCATTATACAGTATGGAGCACTGTGTGGCCATTTTTTTTGTTTATAATTATTCTTTATGAAACAGTGTGATCAGCAGTGCTAAATGGCTGTGGTTGGGATGTGGATATGGGTGTGACTAGTTATGAATGGGTGTGGTCAGAGGTGTGGCCTAAAATTTGCCGCGGCACGTGTTGCGCGCCGCAAACTTTATCCCTCTTTCCCATCTTCAAAAGTTGGGAGGTATGATGCTGGGCAGGGAGGGGGGCCCAGACACATTTCTTGCACAGGGGCCCAAAGCTGTCAGTGTCCGCCACTGGCCTACACTTACAGTATCTGTACTCTTTCCCTTCTTAGAACGTGAGTATCACAGACAGGATGAGACAGAAAGACCGTAACATGATCCTTCCCCTTAGTTGCTTATTTATTTTGTCTTCAGATATTGTGTTACTGACTATAGGCGTTTCGCGGACTGTTACAGTGTCTAAAAACAGCAGTTCGGCAAAAGGAGAATTGCACGCTGCTGGAAATTGAGAAATATGGTAAGTTCCGATATAGAGATGAGCAGATCTTTTGAAATTTGAATTTGCCATATTTTCCAGATTTTCACATAAAATCTGATTTTCTGTGAATAAATTTGTGCAGATCTGGAAATATTGAAATTGCGTGAGAAAGTTAGAAAAAGGAGAGAGACAACCCAGCTGATCAAAAGAGCTTACGTTCTACTTTGTGTGCACAATTATTAGGCAATTTGTATTTTTAATTATTAAGTTTATTATTGAACAACTACAGTTCTGTCCATCAATCCAAAAGGTTAATTATCCTGAAAATATAAGAAAATAAAGGTGAGGTCTCCTATCATCGGGACAATTACGCAATTGACTGCCGAGTGATGTATAAGGCTTCCACTGCTTCCACTAATAGGCCGGTTATCGGGAATCTCACAGTGAGCATATGGTATATACACCTCTGATTCCAATGTTTTGAATATATTTACCCTGGTATGGTCACTGCCAACTCCACAATAACAAACAACTAGCTGCCACCCACCACTAATCATTTATACAGGCTGATTGGACACTCATTACAGGTAGCGTAAAGCTTCAGGTTTGTGGTTTAGAGAGCAAGAGGAACAGAACTATTAAATTTTATATAATAAATCTGGAAAGATAGGCAGTGTTTATAAAAAATATACAAACATAATACAAAATGGGAACAAAACAATGTGATATATACAGTTACATAGAATAAAAGGCAGAACAAAATAATATTCCGAAACCTGATGTCATGGAAATGGCTCAGAGCTTAGCGGAGTGAGGTAGTGGTTAGGAAAATAGACAGACTCCACAACAAGCTGTACCTTCCAGGACTAACAAAATTACATGAACCCCAAACTCTGTTTTTTTTTTAAATCAAAGTTACACACACATACCTCCCCTTGGTGAGCTGATGTGGGGGCTGGTTATGTGATGTGCTGGGTTTGTTCGAATTTTATGAGATCCCTAGCCTACAGGAGATCTTTGTGCCTGAAAGTCACCAGTGATAGATATTGTTGTCATGTTTCTCATTGCGATTTTACCTGCCTATAAAGATGAAACATGGCACAGATAGCAACATCCATCGGTCCAGCATTAAGTTGGAGGGGTTCTGATGGTCTTAATCTACATGTAAGTGAACGTGTTCTGTTTGTCCCTTTGCTACAACACTGAAAATATATCTACCATAAATATCGGATCGATACAAACCCCAATATTCATCACTGATCTCTGGCTCCAAAATGTCTTAGAGCCAAGCTTTGATCAGAGGAAGTTTATTCCTGGGAAATGTAGATCCCCACCATTGCATAAATGAATCCCAGTCTTGGTGTCTTTTTTCCCAGAACAAATCTTCCCCAGTTATGATTAGTTTTTCTCTTCCCCAGCTGTAATTAATTCCATATGTTCAATGTGGATTCCGACTTCAATGGAGGTTGACGTGTTAGTTCTTTCCCTCTTCCACAGCTATAAATAATCGCATATATTCAATGTGAGGCTGATATGTAGCCTTCTGGAGATGACTTATGATTTTTAATTTTTCTCTTTGACATTGCATAATGATTGGACAGCTATTAGTGTTCAGAATTATTATGCAACTCAATGAAAAATGAAAATTTTCAAATCTCAATTGTTTATTTTAATCTGTCAAAGTGACAACAATAACCAAACAAATCAAGATTTAGAAAACAACATTTCCTAAAAATATCAGTGACCATTATAACCCCCCCCCTTCCCTTCTTGTTAATAACATTCACAAGCCTTCCGTCCATGGAGTCTAACAGTTTCTTAACCTGTTGACGATCAACTTTTTTGGACAGCAACAACCACAGCCTCCCAGACACTGCTCAGAGAGGTGTTCAAGTTTAGAAGGGGCACAAGTTCCCAATAAGGTTTAGGTTATATGAGGAAGGGCACTGTTTCATTATCCATTCATATGTAAGGCCTTTACTGGCTGGCCAAGGAGTACTTCCATGCAATGAAGAAGTGTCCTGCATTAAAAAAGCATGTTCTTTTTCTTAAAGATGCAGACTTTTTCTTGTTCCACTGCTTCAAGATAACATCTTTTAAAAAGCAATAGCAATAGGTTTGATATTTGAGTTTAAGTCCATCTTCAACCTGAAAGTGTCCAGCTAGCTCATTTTTAATTACACCAGTCCATAACAGTTCCCAGCTCCAACTTACCGGCATCTAAGTTGAAGTAGATGTCGGTGCCCATCCATCTGGTCCATCAATTGTGCCCCTCTTATTGCCCCACATAATAAAGCACACCATTGTGCCCATTACAAAGTAAGATGTCTCCTTTGCGTCCTCTACATGGTAAAGTTGCCCCTAGAATAATATGAATGCCCTGTGCAAGTGCCTTAGAAAACAGTGTCCACATTTTTCCACTAGAAAGTAAAAATGTCCCATGTGCACCTTTGACAGTCACAATACGCTGTGCCCCTATAACAATAATGCTACGTAAGTACCTATTTAGCATTTAATAAAGTTCCCTCATGTACAGGTACCTTATGCACAGTATGATGAGCTCACAGCTCCCATATATACAGTATGATGGGCCCACAGCTCTCCTATGCACAGTTTAATGCCCCCACAGTTCTGTTATAACAGTATGATGGGTCCACAGGTCCCATATAAACAGTTTGATATCAACAGCTCCCTTATACACAGTCTAATACCCACAGGTTTCCCATACACAATATGATGTCCCCACAGCTTTGCTATGCACAGTATGATGTCCTCACTGCACCATCAAAACACAGTATAATGAACCCCACAGCAGTCCTCACTCTGTATGATGGCCTCCACATTGTGTATTCACCCCCACAGTAGCACCCACACTGTATAATGGCCCTCACAGTGTATAATAGCCTCACACTTTATAATGATCCCCACAGTAGCCCACTGTTTAATGCCCCCCACAATAGTTCCCACATTTTATGAGGATTCTCACACTCTATGAGGACCTTCCACAGTACCCCTCAAACTGTATAATGGCCCCCACATTAGCTCCCACATTGTATAATGGCCCCCACAGTAGTTCCCTCACACCGTATGATGGCCCCTATATTATGCATCAACCATTATAATAACCCCCACGCTGTATAATAGCCCCCATGGTAGTCCCCAGACTACAGAATACTGGTTGAGTGAGAAATTTAACCCCACAACATTTTTAAACGCTATTTTTTGGGTGCTATATATCATAAAAATGCACCCCAGACCACGGAATACTATATCGGTGAGAGATTTAACCCAGCCACATTTTTGCATGATTTTGTTGGAGTGGTAGATATTACAGCAATGTGCAACAGACCATGGAATACCATATAGGCGAGAAATTTAACTAAGCAAAAATATTAAACACTCTTTTGGAGGTTTTGTATCACAACAATGTACCTTAGATCATGGAATACTCTATGGGTGATTTAATCCAAAAAATGACAACACTTTTTGGAGTGTTATATAACACCAAAATGTACCACAAACCACATAATACACAATTAATCACACAATAACATATTATATTCAATTTTTTCACACAAAAAATGCCACAGCTATATATTTTGCAAGTGACTTCAAAGCCCTAATCCCTGTCTACATACTGTATTCTCCCACTGTCCGTGCTCCTGCAACTTTCTCTCCCTCCCTAGACTAAATGCAAAATGCATGTGATACAAACAGCAAAGCAAACAATTAGCCCTTAGAAGGGCTGTTAGTATGATGGTTCAGCCTCAGCACCAGCATCAACACTACAGGCCTCTGATTTGTTATACTGTGCACACACATGCCAGGACAAGCACTCTCTCCCTACAATACGAACTATCACAGAGCTGTGCAATGGTGTCAGTGTGCCAAACTGGGCAAACTCTTTTATAACCCTTGATTACAGTATGTCACACAGCCAGCCAATCACAGTAATGCCACTACCAAGATGGCTACGGCATTACAATGACGCACATGCTTATTAGCTGTGTACACCCCTTTCACACATCAGTTTTTTGCCATCAGTCACAATCTGTCAAATTTTGAAAAAACGGATCCGGCGACTGATGCCGCCTGATGTTTTTTTCTCATAGACTTGTGTTAGCGATGGATTGCGATGGATGGCCTCACGTTTCATCCATCGTTCGCCGGATCTTTCGAAAAAATGTTTGTCCAGCGACTGGAGACAACGGACAAAGTAAAATTTGTTGTGCTCGTCGAAAAAACGGACAATGACATCGTCCGTTTGTCATTTGCTAGAATGGAAGCCTATGGCGCTGGATCCGTCATATGATGGAATCCGGTGGCGGATTCTGTTTTTTTAAACTGAGCATGCTTCGATCCAATTACCCAGATCTGCTAGTTGGATCCTTCCATAAAATGGATCCGTCGCATTAGTTTTTCACAATCTGCAATGGATCCGTCCAGCCAACGGTTTGTGACTGACGGCAAAAAAACTGATGTGTGAAAGGGGCCTTACAGGAACCAAACATGTGGGGCAAGGATTCAAGTTTGAAATCGAGCACCGCTCAATGTTTGCTGAGTAATGAGCACATTCAAGCACCTAAATGCTCAAGTGATATCCGAATATCACAGAGCACGTTCGCTCATCCCTAACCAGAAAAGAACTTTGGAAGAAAGTTTGGGTCGGGTACCAGAACCTGAACTTCCATGTCTCCGCCCATCCATAGTAGGGGTGGATTAAGGGTAGCCAGGGCCCCGGGCTGTTCAGACACTGTGGGCCCCCCGGTCACGGGGGTCATGTGACGGGGGTCATGTGACGGGGGTCATGTGACGGGGTCATGATATAGCCGAACCAGATTATTCCAGAAAAATGGCCGGGCCCTACTCTACTGTAACCTATTAAATATTTGTTAAAATCTGCAATACAATTTAGGTGTATTTTGACCAATAATATCATATACAAGGAACAAATACCACCGAACCATGACCAGACCACAAATTACAACCACAGTGATCGAATAATATCACATACAAGGAACAAATACCACCGAACCATGACCAGACCACAAATTACAACCACAGTGATCGAATAATATCACATACATGGAACAAATACCACCAAACCATGACCAGACCACAAATTACTACCACAGTGATCGAATAATATCACATACAAGGAAGAAATACCACCGAACCATGACCAGACCACAAATTACCACCACAGTGATTGAATAATATCACATACAAGGAACAAATACCACCGCACCATGTCAAGACCACATATTACCACCACTTGGTGACCAAATAGCACATACAATGGACAAATACCACAACACCATTTCCAGACCACATATTACCACCACATAGTGACTGAATACTACAATACTGATCAGTAATAAAAAAACAAACAAAAAAAGCACAATACTATCACCATAAGTGCCAGTATTCACAGGAGATCTGTACTTAGTATGCAGTGTCTGTGTAGAGGTAATACAGAGATCACTGGTGGTATTATACACAGGAGCTCTGTATATAATGTATAGGTAATACAGTGATCACTGGTGACATTGTACACAGGACCTCTGTATATAGTATACAGTGTATAGTGTCAGTGTATAGGTAACACTGACTCACCAGTGACGTCTCTAGGTGAAGTCCTTCATCTTTCATCCAGCACAGACCACCATCATTTCTTCCAGCCAGGACTCGTTTCTGCAGGAAATAACACAGTTATCTCGAGCTCCGCTTGCAGAACACATTACTTAATTTTTCACAACTTCTACATTACACCACATGAAGAAAAAAAGGCGATATAGTGTCAGGACCGCCCCCCCATTTAAAACAGTATACTCAAAAAATAAAATAAATACCGTATTTTTCGCTTTGTAAGACGCTCCGGATTATAAGACGCACCCCAAATTTTGAGGAGAAAAATAGGAAAAAACTATTTTTTAATAAATTGGTGGGGCGTCTTATAATCCATGCGTCTTATTACTTACCAGGGGTTGTGGTTGTGGTGGATCAGGGTCCCAGGCTCGTTGCCGGAGGCAGGAGTGGAGCATTGCTGCAGGCTGGGATGAGGGGGTCTGCAGGGGGCTCCTGTGCTGCAGGGGGGCTCCTGTGCTGCAGCCTGGGATGAGGGGTCTGCAGGGGGCTCCTTTGCTGCAGGCTGGGATGAGGGGTCTGCAGGGGGCTCCTGTGCTGTAGGGCTGTCTCCGGTGCTGCGGGGGGCTCTGGCGACATTTTGTGAAAGACCAGAGCCCCCCGGCAGTTCTTCCATGCGTTCCAGTATGACTAATTCCGGGAAAATGGCCGCCGGAATCTCGAGAGATGAGATCTCAGCGCTGAAATCTCATCTCCCGAGATTCCGGCGGCCATTTTCCCGGAGTCAGTCATACTGGAACTAACTCCGGGAAAATGGCCGCCGGAATCTCGAGAGATGAGATCTCAGCGCTGAAATCTCATCTCCCGAGATTCCGGCGGCCATTTTCCCGGAATTAGTCATACTGGAACGCATGGAAGAACTGCCGGGGGGCTCTGGTCTTTCACAAAATGTCGCCAGAGCCCCCCGCAGCACCGGAGCCTTCAGCATCACCCGGGGCAGCAGCGGACAACCCCGGCAGTGGCGGCGGACGACAGCGGCGGCAGGCGGTAGCGGCGGCGGACACCCCCTCCTCCCAGCCTGTAATGGTAAGCGGTATATCCGCTTTGTTAGACGCACCCACATTTCCCCCCCAAATTTGGGGGAAATAAAGTGCGTCTTACAAAGCGGAAAATACGGTACATCACTGCAGTAACAATATCCCTTAATTAGCCCCTATGGTAATAATATTCCCCACCCTGGCCCCATGTATCTCATTCCTCGCTCCAGCCATATGTTCTCCCATCCTGCACTCATGAGTATCCATTCTACACCATATGATCTCCCCATCCTGCCCCATCTGTCTCCATCGTATCAATCCTGCCCCATGATCCAATCCTGCCCCATGTCTTTCATTCTGCCCTGTGTCTACATTCTGCCCATGCTTGCTTCCAGTCCTGCCCCCAGTTTGTCCAGCAATCTGCCCCAGTGTGTCCAGCATATTACCCCCAGTGTGTCCAGCAATCTGCCCCAGTATGTCCATATTGCCCCAGTGTCCAGAAATCTGCCCCCAGACAGTGTGTCCAGCAATCTGCCCCAGTGTGTCCAGCATTGCCCCTAGACAGTGTGTCCTGCAATCTGCCCCAGTGTGTCCAGCATATTGCCCCAGTGTGTCCAGCATTGCCCCGAGTGTGTCCAGCAATCTGCCCCAGTGTGTCCAGCATATTACCACCAGTGTGTCCAGCAATCTGCCCCAGTGTCTCCAACATTGCTCCAGTGTCTCCAGCAATCTGCCCCAGTGTCTCCAGCATTGCCCCAGTGTCTCCAGCAATCATCTGCCCCAGTGTGTCCTCCAGCATTGCCCCCAGTGTGTCCAGCAATCTGCCCCAGTGTCTCCAGCATTGCCCCAGTGTCTCCAGCATTGCCCCAGTGTCTCCAGCAATCTGCCCCAGTGTATGACTCCAGCATATTGCCCCCAGTGTGTCCAGCAATCTGCCCCAGTGTGTCCAGCATTGCCCCTAGACAGTGTGTCCAGCAATCTGCCCCAGTGTGTCCAGCAATCTGCCCCAGTGTGTCCAGCATATTACCACCAGTGTGTCCAGCAATCTGCCCCAGTGTCTCCAGCATTGCTCCAGTGTCTCCAGCATTGCCCCAGTGTCTCCAGCAATCTGCCCCAGTGTGTCCTCCAGCATTGCCCCAGTGTGTCCAGCAATCTGCCCCAGTGTCTCCAGCATTGCCCCAGTGTCTCCAGCAATCATCTGCCCCAGTGTGTCCTCCAGCATAGCCCCCAGTGTGTCCAGCAATCTGCCCCAGTGTCTCCAGCATTGCCCCAGTGTCTCCAGCAATCTGCCCCAGTGTCTCCAGCAATCTGCCCCAGTGTGTCCTCCAGCATTGCCCCAGTGTGTCCAGCAATCTGCCCCAGTGTCTCCAGCATTGCCCCAGTGTCTCCAGCATTGCCCCAGTTTCTCCAGCATTGCCCCAGTGTGTCCTCCAGCAATCTGCCTCAGTGTGTCCTCCAGCGAGACAGAGAGCGACTGACACAGAGCGACTGACAGACTGACAGAGCAACTGACAGAGAGCGACTGACAGACTGACAGACTGACAGAGAGCGACTGACAGACTGACAGAGAGTGACTGACAGACTGACAGACTGACAGAGAGCGACTGACAGAGAGGGACTGACAGACTGACAGAGAGGGACTGACAGACTTACAGAGAGGGAATGACAGACTGACAGAGCGACTGACAGAGAGGGACTGACAGACTGACAGAGAGGGACTGACAGACTGACAGAGAGGGACTGACAGAGAGCGACTGACAGACTGACAGAGAGCGACTGACAGACTGACAGAGAGTGACTGACAGACTGACAGAGAGCGACTGACAGAGAGGGACTGACAGACTGACCGAGAGGGACTGACAGACTGACCGAGAGGGACTGACAGAGAGGGACTGACAGACTGACAGAGAGGGACTGACAAACTGACAGAGATGGACTGACAGAGAGCGACTGACAGACTGACAGAGAGCGACTGACAGACTGACAGAGAGGGACTGACAGAGAGTGACTGACAGAGAGCGACTGACAGAGAGCGACTGACAGACTGACAGAGAGGGACTGACAGACTGACAGAGAGGGACTGACAGAGAGGGACTGACAGACTGACAGAGAGGGACTGACAGACTGACAGAGAGGGACTGACAGAGAGCGACTGACAGACTGACAGAGAGCGACTGACAGACTGACAGAGAGTGACTGACAGACTGACAGAGAGCGACTGACAGAGAGGGACTGACAGACTGACAGAGAGGGACTGACAGAGAGGGACTGACAGACTGACAGAGAGGGACTGACAGAGAGGGACTGACAGAGAGCGACTGACAGACTGACAGAGAGTGACTGACAGACTGACAGAGAGCGACTAGCAGAGAGGGACTGACAGACTGACAGAGAGGGACTGACAGAGAGGGACTGACAGACTGACAGAGAGGGACTGACAGACTGACAGAGAGGGACTGACAGAGAGTGACTGACAGAGAGCGACTGACAGACTGACAGAGAGGGACTGACAGACTGACAGAGAGGGACTGACAGAGAGGGACTGACAGACTGACAGAGAGGGACTGACAGAGAGGGACTGACAGACTGACAGAGAGGGACTGACAGACTGACAGAGAGGGACTGACAGAGAGGGACTGACAGACTGACAGAGAGGGACTGACAGACTGACAGAGAGGGACTGACAGAGAGGGACTGACAGACTGACAGAGAGGGACTGACAGACTGACAGAGAGGGACTGACAGACTGACAGAGAGCGACTGACAGAGAGGGACTGACAGACTGACAGAGAGAGACTGACAGAGAGGGACTGACAGACTGACAGAGAGGGAGGGAGACTGAAAGAGACCTCAGGGACTTGTCAGGAGGGGAACAGTGTCCTGCCTCCTCCTCACTGCACAGTGCAGTCACCTCCAGCCCCCGCAGCCTGAGCTCCTCGTCGTCCTATCTCCTGTCCTGCTCCTGTATGCAGGGCTCAAGGAGGGAAGAAGCAGCGTCCTGACTTTCTCCTGCTCCTCTCAGCAGGAAGAAGCCGGTGCCCTGTGCTGTGAGGTCTCCCCTGCAGACACAGCGTGCAATGTGGGCGTGTCTGCAGTTTGATCCCTGCAGCAGAGGTACAGTTCCAGGTCGGCATTCAGCGTCCCGGTCTATAGAACAGACAGCTGTAGTGCAGGGAGATCATGTCTCTCTGCACTACAGTGGAGCTTACCTATATCGGCGTGCTGTGCTATGCTACTGGCCGGCGGGCATTCACAGACAATTATCAGAGGGTCAATCTGTGTGGTAGCCCAGGGCCCCCCCATACCACTGGGCCCTGGGCTACCGCCCATATTGACCCTCTGATAATCCGCCCCTGATCCATAGTAATAAAAATTACATTAAAATTCTAACATTAGTACACTGGTTCACTATAAATGCCTACATTGTAGGTAGTTCTTATATATACAGTGGGGGGAAAAAGTATTTAGTCAGCCACCAATTGTGCAAGTTCTCCCACTTATAAGGTGAGAGAGGCCTGTAATTGACATCATAGGTAGACCACAACTATGAGAGTCAAAACTTTTGTTAATGACCAAATACTTATTTTTCACTATAATTTGCAAAATAAATATTGCCAAATCAGACAAGGTGATTTTCTGGATTCGTTTTCTCATTTTGACTTTCATAGTTGTGGTCTACCTATCATGTCAATTATAGGCCTCTCTCATGTTTTTAAGTGGGAGAACTTGCACAATTAGTGGCTGACTAAATACTTTTTTCCCCACTGTACTCTACTAATTGGAGACTTTTTCACGGCATGAAACTGATGTAGGCCATGTACTGACTATATACAACTAAACAATGGTCTGGAAAAAAACAACTGAGTTTTTGATTTTCTTTGATCTCTAGAATCATGATTGCAGTGATATAAGTTATACCTTACTTGAAAGCAAATATGATACAATAGCGAAGAGTGGGATTTCCATTTACATGTGTGAGAGCAAAAGCAAAGTGATCATTTGCTGACCCTTCAGTAACAAGAGGGTTATTAATGTCACTTTTCAATGCATCTTATTTTCGGTCCACAGACTGACTATTATCTGACTTACAGTGGCATTGCAGGGATGTCTTCTTGATAGTTATTGATTTTTCACAATCTAACAATGCGGCATCTTTTTGCTACTCAAGCTTTGATTGAATTTCTAAATCTTATTTTTCCAAGTGAAATAAAATAATGTAATAGAAAAAAAATATTTACTAGCAACAGTTTTTTATTCTTAAACTACAATACTTTAAAATAACTTTACTCCATGATAGAAAGGAAAAATAATATTTTCAATACCCATGAGAGAAAGGACATATTAAGGGTACTTCCACACATCTGTATTTTTTACATTTGCTAGCCTTTTTTGTGAAAAGATAATAAGCTTATCAATCAATATGCTTTTTAATTTGTCCATTTCTTGTGGACTAGTTGCCCTACTTTGATTTGTTTTATGTATCAAAGATGCCAATTTAAGTCAATATGTTTAATTGGTTGAAGTTATACATCTTTTGCTTAATAAACATAGTAACATAGTAACATAGTTATTAAGGTTGAAGGAAGACTTTAAGTCAATCTAGTTCAACCGATAGCCTAACCTAACTTGCCCTAACATGTTGATCCAGAGGAAGGCAAAAAAAACACATGTGGCAAATAGTAAGCTCCACTTTGGGGAAAAAATTCCTTCCTGACTCCACATACGGCAATCAGACTAGTTCCCTGGATCAACAACCTATCAAGGAATCTAGTATATACCCTGCAACATTATACTTTTCAAGAAAGGTATCCAATCGCCTCTTAAATTTAAGTAATTATTCACTCATTACAACATCATACGGCAGAGAGTTCCATAGTCTCACTGCTCTTACAGTAAAGAACCCACAACTGTTATTATGCCTAAACCTTCTTTCCTCCAGACGTAGAGGATGCCCCCTTGTCCCTGTCTCAGGTCTATGATTAAAAAGATCATCAGAAAGGTCTTTGTACTGTCCCCTCATATATTTATACATTAAAATAAGATCATCCCTTAGTCTTCGTTTTTCCAAACTAAATAGCCCCAAGTGTAATAACCTATCTTGGTATTGCAGACCCTCCAGTCCTCTAATAACCTTGGTCGCTCTTCTCTGCACCCGCTCCAGTTCAGCTATGTCTTTCTTATACACCGGAGACCAGAACTGTGCACAGTATTCTAAGTGTGGTCGAACTAGTGACTTGTATAGAGGTAAAATTATGTTCTCCTCATGAGCATCTATGCCTCTTTTAATGCATCCCACTATTTTATTTGCCTTTGTAGCAGCTGCCTGACACTGGCCACTGAACATGAGTTTGTCATCCATCCATACACCCAGGTCTTTTTCATTGACGGTTTTGCCCAGAGTTTTAGAATTAAGCGCATAGTTATACATCTTATTACTTCTACCCAAGTGCATGACCCTACATTTATCCCCATTAAAGCTATTTGCCATTTATCAGCCCAAGCTTCTAGTTTACATAAATCATCCTGTAATATAAAATTGTCCTCCTCTGTATTGATTACCCTGCAGAGTTTAGTGTCATCTGCAAATATTGAAATTCTGCTCGGAATGCCCCCTACAAGGTCATTAATAAATATGTTAAAAAGAAGAGGGCCCAATACTGACCCCTGTGGTACCCCACTGCTAACCGCGACCCCGTCCGAGTGGGCTCTATCAATAACCACCCTTTGTTTCCTATCCCTGAGCCAGCTCTTAACCCACTTACACATATTTTCCCCATCCCCATTATTATCATTTTATGTATCAACCTTTTATGTGGCACCGTATCAAAAGCTTTTAAAAAGTCCATATACACTATGTCCACTGGGTTCCCTTGGTCCAGTCCGGAACTAACCTTTTCATAGAAGCTGATCAGATTAGTCTGACATGAACGGTCCCTAGTAAACCCGTGCTGATACTGGGTTCTTCCTCTTCAGATACTTCAGTATAGCATCCCTTAGAATGCCCTCCAGGGTTTTACCCACAGTAGAGGTTAAGCTTACTGGCCTATAATTACCGAGTTCTGTTTTTGTCCCCTTTTTGAATATTGGCACCACATTTGCTATACGCCAGTCCTGTGGTACAGACCCTGTTATTATGGAGTCTTTAAAGATTAAAAATAATGGTCTATCAATGACTGTACTTAATTCCTGCAGTAGTCGGGGGTGTATCCCATCCGGGCCCAGAGATTTGTCAATTTTAGTGATTTTTAGATGCCGACGTACTTCCTGCTGTGTTAAGCAGGTGACATTTAATGGGGAACTTTTATCACTAGTCATTTTGTCTACCATGGGATTTTCTTGTGTAAATACTGATGAAAAAACGTCATTTAGCATATTGGCTTTTTCCTCATCCTTATCCACCATTTCACCCAGACTATTTTTAAAGGGGCCAACACTATCATTTTTTAGTTTCTTACTATTTACGTAGTTAAAGAATATTTTGGGATAATTTTTACTCTCTCTGGCAATGAGTCTCTCTGTCTCTTTGCTGCCTTGATTTGCTTTTTACAGAATTTATTTAATTTTTTGTATTTATTTAATGCCTCATCACTACCTACTTCCTTTAATTCTCTAAATGCTTTCTTTTTGTCACTTATTGCGCCCCTTACAGCTCTATTTAGCCATATTGGTTTCCTCCTATTTCTAGTATGTTTATTCCCATACGGTATATACTGTGCACAGGTCCTATCCAGGATGCTAATAAATGTCTCCCATTTTCTTTGTGTATTTTTATGTCTCAGGATATCGTCCCAGTTAATTGCACCAAGATCCTCTGTCATCCATTGTAAATTTGCCCTCCTGAAGTTTAGTGTCCTTGTAACCCCTCTACTACACATCTTATTAAAGGATACATGAAAACTTATTATTTTGTGATCACTATTCCCTAAGTGACCCCTACCCTTTTATTTGATATGCGGTCTGGCCTGTTGGTTAATATTAGTTCTAGCAGTGCCCCCCTTCTTGTTGGGTCCTGAACCAGTTGTGAAAGGTAATTGTCTCTCATAGTTGTCAAAAACCAATTACCTTTGCTGGAACTGCAGATTTCCATTCCCCAATCTATTTCAGGGTAGTTGAAGTCCCCCATAAAAATGACTTCCCATTGAGTCACAGCCTCATCTATTTGCTTTACGAGGATATTCTTAATTGCTTCCATTATTTTTGGAGATTTATAACAAACCCCTATCAGTAATTTATTATTTTTTCCCCTCCCCTTATCTCCACTCACAGGGACTCTACATTTTCATTAGACTCACCTATATTATCATGCCGGATGGGTTTTAAGGATGATTTTACATATAGACACACCCCTCCCCCTCACCTATCCATTCGGTCATTTCTGAACAGACTATAACCCTGCAAGTTAACAGCCCAGTCATAGCTCTCATCCAGCCACGTTTCAGATATCCCCACCATGTCATAATTATGCTCTAAGAACATTAATTCTAATTCGTCCATTTTGTTGGCAAGGCTTCTGGCATTAGTATACATACACTTGATGTTCCTCTCTGTACCTCTATTCTTTCTTAAATTATTAACTGTTCTAACCCCACCCCCCATGCCACCGCCACTCCCAACTTCCTTATTTGTGCCCAGGTCTCTATCTGCACAATCTTCCCCTCCTATAAAATGAATACCCTCTCCCCAATCCCTAGTTTAAACACTCCTCCAACCTTCTAGCCATTTTCTCCTCAACACAGCTGTACCCTCCCCATTGAGGTGCAGCCCGTCCCTAGTGTAGAGCCTGTAGCCAACTGAGAAGTCGGCCCAGTTCTGCAGGAACCCAAACCCCTCCTTCCTACACCAATTCTTGAGCCACTTATTAACCTCCCTAATCTCCCGTTGCCTCTCTGGCGTGGCACGTGGTACCGGCAGTATTTCGGAAAATACTACGTTGGAGGTCCTTGCTTTTTGCTTAGGCTTGCAGCCTAATTCCCTGAAATCATGTTTAAGGACCTTCCACCTACTTCTAACTTTGTCATTTGTGCCAATGTGCACCATGACCGCTGGGTCCTCACCAGCCCCTCCCAGTAATCTGTCCACCCGATCAGCAATGTGTCAGACTCGAGCACCAGGTAGGCAGCACACCGTTCGACGATCCCTGTCTTTGTGGCAGATTGCCCTATCTGTTCCCCTAATAATTGAGTCCCCCACTACCAGTACCTGTCTGGCCTGCCCTGCTCTCCTATTTCCCTCCTTACTGTAGCAGTCACTCCTCCGGCTTTCAGAGGACATGCTTTGCTGCAGCAGTGCTACCCCTGTACTGGCACCCCCCTCATCTGCTAACTTAGCAAACTTATTGGGGTGTGCCAGATCAGGACTAGCCTCCCTGGCACTCTTCCCTCTACCCGGCCTTCTAACTGTCACCCAGCTTGCTACTTCACTGTCCTGCAGCTCCATCCTACCATCCCCCACCTCATCTATCCCATTGAGCGTCTGCTCAGTGAGCAGAAGACTCCTTTCCATGTTGTCAATGGATTTCAGTGTTGCCAGCTGCACATTTAGATCCAGAATCTGGGCTTCCAAATGCACAACGTGCTCACATCTCGCTCAGCAGTATGCACCCTCGACCGGCTGGTCAAGGACTGCATACATGTGGCAAGATGTGCACTGGATGGCATTAACAATAGTGGAGCACATTTCCTAATGGGGATTGCACCAGACAGAACCGTTAAATAAAAAAACAAAAAAAACAAATCCAAAGAAATTTGAATGCTGCCACAGTGTTCCAACACAGTATGATGTCCACACAGTTCCCACACTCACATTCTGAACCCACCACAGTGACCCTCACACAGAAAGATGTTCCCACAGTGACCTCACATGCAATGTGAGGCCCCCACAATTCCCCCAAACTCAATATGATATCCCCAAATTTCTACTACACACATGAGGCCTGTTGTGAATTCTGTGGCTGAATTCACTCCTGTGGTCACAAGTGGTACTGCAGCTTCTGAGCTTCCTCCCTCAGGTGTTCTGGTGAGCTCGTTAACTGCTTCATTACTTAACTCCGCCTGATGCTGCTATCCTTGCTCCTTGTCAATGTTTCAGTGTTGGATCTGAGCTTCTCCTGATTGTTCCTGTGACCTGCTGCTCTGTATAGCTAAAGGTACCGTCACACTTAGCGACGCTGCAGCGATACCGACAACGATCCGGATCGCTGCAGCGTCGCTGTTTGGTCGCTGGAGAGCTGTCACACAGACCGCTCTCCAGCGACCAACGATCCCGAGGTCCCCGGTAACCAGGGTAAACATCGGGTAACTAAGCGCAGGGCCGCGCTTAGTAACCCGATGTTTACCCTGGTTACCAGCGTAAAAAAACAAACAGTACATACTTACATTCAGCTGTCTGTCCCTTGCCGTCTGGTTCCTGCACTGACTGCTGGCCGTAAAGTGAAAGTGAAAGCACAGCACAGCGGTGAGTCACACAG
Organism: Ranitomeya imitator; assembly: GCF_032444005.1. NCBI lineage: Eukaryota > Metazoa > Chordata > Amphibia > Anura > Dendrobatidae > Ranitomeya > Ranitomeya imitator. The sequence continues at coordinate 132,362,266 of NC_091284.1, forward strand.
CGGTGAGTCACACAGCGGTGACTCACCGCTGTGGCTGTGCTCTGCTTTCACTTTACGGCCAGCAGTCAGTGCAGGAACCAGACGGCAAGGGACAGACAGCTGAATGTAAGTATGTACTGTTTGTTTTTTTACGCTGGTAACCAGGGTAAACATCGGGTTACTAAGCGCGGCCCTGCGCTTAGTTACCCGATGTTTACCCTGGTTACCAGTGAAGACATCGCTGAATCGGTGTCACACACGCCGATTCAGCGATGTCAGCAGGGAGTCCAGCGACCAAATAAAGTTCTGGACTTTCTTCCCCGACCAGCGACAGCACAGCAGGGGCCTGATCGCTGCTGCCTGTCACACTGGACGATATCGCTATCGAGGACGCTGCAACGTCACGGATCGCTAGCGATATCGTCTAGTGTGACGGTACCTTAAGTGCTTTTTGCTTTTTTGTTGCTTTTTTTCTGTCCAGCTTGTCTTTTGTTTTGCTGGAAGCTCTGAGACGCAAAGGGTGTACCGCCGTGCCGTTAGTTCGGCACGGTGGGTTTTTTTTGCCCCCTTTGCGTGGTTTTGCTTTAGGGTTTTTTGTAGACTGCAAAGTTCGCTTTACTGTCCTCGCTCTGTCCTAGAATATCGGGCCCCACTTTGCTGAATCTATTTCATCCCTACGTTTTGTCTTTTCATCTTACTCACAGTCATTATATGTGGGGGGCTGCCTTTTCCTTTGGGGAATTTCTCTGGGGCAAGTCAGGCCTATTTTTCTATCTTCAGGCTAGCTAGTTTCTTAGGCTGTGCCGAGTTGCCTAGGTAGTTGTTAGGCGCAATCCACAGCCGCTGTTAGTTGTGTTTAGGATAGGATCAGGTGTGCAGTCTACAGAGTTTCCACGTCTCAGAGCTCGTTCTTGTATTTTTGGGTATTTGTCAGATCACTGTGTGCGCTCTGATCGCTAAGCACACTGTGTTTCTGGATTGCCTTCATAACACCTGTCATTAGCAAACATAACAGTACAAGGAGCCAGACTAATGATTCTCAATAGAGGGAAAGAAAAAGTTCTGACATCATTTTTTTTTTTTTCTGCTCTGTGTTCACTTTTTTTTTTCCCCTAGACATTTGGGTGATTCTGGACACAGGTGTGGACATGGATATTCAGGGTCTGTGCTCTTCAATGGATAATCTCGTTATAAATGTACAAAAAATTCAAGATACTATTGATCAGAAATCTATGTTAGAACCAAGAATTCCTATTCCTGATTTGTTTTTTGGAGATAGAACTAAGTTTCTAAGTTTCAAAAATAATTGTAAGCTATTTCTGGCCTTGAAACCTCATTCTTCTGGTAATCCTATTCAACAGGTTTTGATTATTATTTCTTTTTTGCGCGGCGACCCTCAAGACTGGGCATTTTCTCTTGCGCCAGGAGACCCTGCATTGAGTAGTGTCGATGCGTTTTTCCTGGCGCTCGGATTGCTGTACGATGAGCCTAATTCAGTAACATAGTAACATAGTAACATAGTTAGTAAGGCCGAAAAAAGACATTTGTCCATCCAGTTCAGCCTATATTCCATCATAATAAATCCCCAGATCTACGTCCTTCTACAGAACCTAATTGTATGATACAATATTGTTCTGCTCCAGGAAGACATCCAGGCCTCTCTTGAACCCCCCGACTGAGTTCGCCATCACCACCTCCTCAGGCAAGCAATTCCAGATTCTCACTGCCCTAACAGTAAAGAATCCTCTTCTATGTTGGTGGAAAAACCTTCTCTCCTCCAGACGCAAAGAATGCCCCCTTGTGCCCGTCACCTTCCTTGGTATAAACAGATCCTCAGCGAGATATTTGTATTGTCCCCTTATATACTTATACATGGTTATTAGATCGCCCCTCAGTCATCTTTTTTCTAGACTAAATAATCCTAATTTCGCTAATCTATCTGGGTATTGTAGTTCTCCCATCCCCTTTATTAATTTTGTTGCCCTCCTTTGTACTCTCTCTAGTTCCATTATATCCTTCCTGAGCACCGGTGCCCAAAACTGGACACAGTATTCCATGTGCGGTCTAACTAGGGATTTGTACAGAGGCAGTATAATGCTCTCATCATGTGTATCCAGACCTCTTTTAATGCACCCCATGATCCTGTTTGCCTTGGCAGCTGCTGCCTGGCACTGGCTGCTCCAGGTAAGTTTATCATTAACTAGGATCCCCAAGTCCTTCTCCCTGTCAGATTTACCCAGTGGTTTCCCATTCAGTGTGTAATGGTGACATTGATTCCTTCTTCCCATGTGTATAACCTTACATTTATCATTGTTAAACCTCATCTGCCACCTTTCAGCCCAAGTTTCCAACTTATCCAGATCCATCTGTAGCAGAATACTATCTTCTCTTGTATTAACTGCTTTACATAGTTTTGTATCATCTGCAAATATCGATATTTTACTGTGTAAACCTTCTACCAGATCATTAATGAATATGTTGAAGAGAACAGGTCCCAATACCGACCCCTGCGGTACCCCACTGGTCACAGCGACCCAGTTAGAGACTATACCATTTATAACCACCCTCTGCTTTCTATCACTAAGCCAGTTACTAACCCATTTACACACATTTTCCCCCAGACCAAGCATTCTCATTTTGTGTACCAACCTCTTGTGCGGCACGGTATCAAACGCTTTGGAAAAATCGAGATATACCACGTCCAATGACTCACCGTGGTCCAGCCTATAGCTTACCTCTTCATAAAAACTGATTAGATTGGTTTGACAGGAGCGATTTCTCATAAACCCATGCTGATATGGAGTTAAACAGTTATTCTCATTGAGATAATCCAGAATAACATCCCTCAGAAACCCTTCAAATATTTTACCAACAATAGAGGTTAGACTTACTGGCCTATAATTTCCAGGTTCACTTTTAGAGCCCTTTTTGAATATTGGCACCACATTTGCTATGCGCCAATCCTGCGGAACAGACCCTGTCGCTATAGAGTCCCTAAAAATAAGAAATAATGGTTTATCTATTACATTACTTAGTTCTCTTAGTACTCGTGGGTGTATGCCATCCGGACCCGGAGATTTATCTATTTTAATCTTATTTAGCCGGTTTCGCACCTCTTCTTGGGTTAGATTGGTGACCCTCAATATAGGGTTTTCATTGTTTCTTGGGATTTCACCTAGCATTTCATTTTCCACCGTGAATACCGTGGAGAAGAAGGTGTTTAATATGTTAGCTTTTTCCTCGTCATCTACAACCATTCTTTCCTCACTATTTTTTAAGGGGCCTACATTTTCAGTTTTTATTCTTTTACTATTGATATAGTTGAAGAACAGTTTGGGATTAGTTTTACTCTCCTTAGCAATGTGCTTCTCTGTTTCCTTTTTGGCAGCTTTAATTAGTTTTTTAGATAAAGTATTTTTCTCCCTATAGTTTTTTAGAGCTTCAATGGTGCCATCCTGCTTTAGTAGTGCAAATGCTTTCTTTTTACTGTTAATTGCCTGTCTTACTTCTTTGTTTAGCCACATTGGGTTTTTCCTATTTCTAGTCCTTTTATTCCCACAAGGTATAAACCGCTTACAGTGCCTATTTAGGATGTTCTTAAACATTTTCCATTTATTATCTGTATTCTTATTTCTGAGGATATTGTCCCAGTCTACCAGATTAAGGGCATCTCTAAGCTGGTCAAACTTTGCCTTCCTAAAGTTCAGTGTTTTTGTGACTCCCTGACAAGTCCCCCTAGTGAAAGACAGGTGAAACTGTACAATATTGTGGTCGCTATTTCCTAGATGCCCGACCACCTGCAGATTTGTTATTCTGTCAGGTCTATTAGATAGTATTAGGTCTAAAAGTGCTGCTCCTCTGGTTGGATTCTGCACCAATTGTGAAAGATAATTTTTCTTGGTTATTAGCAGAAACCTGTTGCCTTTAAGGGTTTCACAGGTTTCTGTTTCCCAGTTAATATCCGGGTAGTTAAAGTCCCCCATAACCAGGACCTCATTATGGGTTGCAGCTTCATCTATCTGCTTTAGAAGTAGACTTTCCATGGTTTCTGTTATATTTGGGGGTTTGTAACAGACCCCAATGAGAATTTTGTTACCATTTTTCCCTCCATGAATTTCGACCCATATGGACTCGACATCCTCATTTCCTTCGCTAATATCCTCCCTTAAAGTGGACTTTAGACAAGACTTTACATAGAGACAAACCCCTCCTCCTCTCCGATTTTTACGATCCTTTCTAAACAGACTGTAACCCTGTAAGTTAACAGCCCAGTCATAGCTTTCATCTAACCATGTCTCGGTTATTCCCACTATGTCAAAGTTACCTGTAGATATTTCTGCTTCTAGTTCTTCCATCTTGTTTGTCAGGCTTCTGGCGTTTGCAAGCATTCAGTTTAGAGGATTTTGTTTTGTTCCAATCTCCTCGCTGTGGATTGTTTTAGAAATGTTCAGGCTGAGTGGATCAGGCTGAGAAAAATTTGCTGGCTTTGTGCCAGGGTCAGGATGATATAGAAGTATATTGTCAGAAATTTAGGAAATGGTCAGTACTCACTCAGTGGAATGAATCTGCGCTGGCAGCTTTGTTCAGAAAGGGTCTCTCTGAGGCTCTTAAGGATGTCATGGTGGGATTTCCTATGCCTGCTGGTTTGAATGAGTCTTTGTCTTTGGCCATTCAGATCGGTCGACGCTTGCGCGAGCGTAAATCTGTGCACCATTTGGCGGTACTGCCTGAGGTGAAACCTGAGCCTATGCAGTGCGATAGGACTATGACTAGAGTTGAACGGCAGGAATACAGACGTCTGAATGGTCTGTGTTTCTACTGTGGTGATTCCACTCATGCTATTTCTGATTGTCCTAAGCGCACTAAGCGGTCCGCTAGGTCTGCCGTCATTGGTACTGTACAGTCCAAATTCCTTCTGTCCATTACCTTGATATGCTCTTTTTCGTCGTTTTCTGTCATGGCGTTTGTGGATTCGGGCGCTGCCCTGAATCTGATGGATTTGGATTATGCTAAACGTTGTGGGTTTTTCTTGGAGCCTTTGCGGTGTCCTATTCCATTGAGAGGAATTGATGCTACACCTTTGGCCAAGAATAAACCTCAATACTGGGCCCAGCTGACCATGTGCATGGCTCCTGCACATCAGGAAGTTATTCGCTTTCTGGTGTTGCATAATCTGCATGATGTGGTCGTGTTGGGGTTGCCATGGCTACAAACCCATAATCCAGTATTGGATTGGAATTCCATGTCGGTATCCAGCTGGGGTTGTCAGGGGGTACATGGTGATGTTCCATTTTTGTCGATTTCGTCATCCACCCCTTCTGAGGTCCCAGAGTTCTTGTCTGATTATCAGGATTATTTGAAGAGCCCAAGTCCGATGCTCTACCTCCGCATAGGGATTGTGATTGTGCTATCAATTTGATTCCTGGTAGTAAATTCCCTAAAGGTCGATTATTTAATTTATCCGTGCCCGAACACGCCGCTATGCGCAGTTATGTGAAGGAGTCCCTGGAAAAGGGACATATTCGCCCATCGTCATCACCACTGGGAGCAGGGTTCTTCTTTGTAGCCAAGAAGGATGGTTCGCTGAGACCGTGTATTGATTACCGCCTTCTTAATAAGATCACTGTTAAATTTCAGTATCCCTTGCCATTGTTATCTGACTTGTTTGCTCGGATTAAGGGGGCTAGTTGGTTCACTAAGATAGATCTTCGTGGTGCGTATAATCTGGTGAGAATCAGGCAAGGAGATGAATGGAAAACTGCATTCAATACGCCCGAGGGTCATTTTGAGTATCTAGTGATGCCGTTCGGACTTGCCAATGCTCCATCTGTGTTTCAGTCTTTTATGCATGACATCTTCCGTGAGTATCTGGATAAATTCCTGATTGTTTACTTGGATGACATTTTGATCTTCTCAGATGATTGGGAGTCTCATGTGAAGCAGGTCAGAATGGTTTTTCAGGTCCTGCGTGCTAACTCTTTGTTTGTGAAGGGATCAAAGTGTCTCTTCGGTGTGCAGAAAGTTTCATTTTTGGGGTTCATCTTTACCCCTTCTACTATCGAGATGGATCCAGTTAAGGTCCAAGCCATCCAGGATTGGATTCAGCCGACATCTCTGAAAAGTCTGCAAAAGTTCCTGGGCTTTGCTAATTTTTATTGTCGCTTCATCTGTAATTTTTCTAGCATTGCCAAACCATTGACCGATTTGACCAAGAAGGGTGCTGATTTGGTTAATTGGTCTTCTGCTGCTGTGGAAGCTTTTCAGGAGTTGAAGCGTCGTTTTTGTTCTGCCCCTGTGTTGTGTCAGCCAGATGTTTCTCTTCCGTTCCAGGTCGAGGTTGATGCTTCTGAGATTGGAGCAGGGGCGGTTTTGTCACAGAGAGGTTCTGATTGCTCAGTGATGAAACCATGTGCTTTCTTTTCCAGGAAGTTTTCGCCCGCTGAGCGTAATTATGATGTGGGCAATCGAGAGTTGCTGGCCATGAAGTGGGCATTCGAGGAGTGGCGTCATTGGCTTGAAGGAGCTAAGCATCGCGTGGTGGTATTGACTGATCATAAGAACTTGACTTATCTCGAGTCTGCCAAGCGCTTGAATCCTAGACAGGCCCGTTGGTCGTTATTTTTTGCCCGCTTCGACTTTGTGATTTCGTACCTTCCGGGCTCTAAAAATGTGAAGGCGGATGCTCTGTCTAGGAGTTTTGTGCCCGACTCTCCGGGTTTATCTGAGCCAGCGGGTATCCTCAAGGAAGGAGTCATTGTGTCTGCCATCTCCCCTGATTTGCGGCGGGTGCTGCAAAAATTTCAGGCGAATAAACCTGATCGTTGTCCAGCAGAGAAACTGTTCGTCCCTGATAGGTGGACTAATAAACTTATCTCTGAACTTCATTGTTCGGTGTTGGCTGGTCATCCTGGAATCTTTGGTACCAGAGAGTTAGTGGCTAGATCCTTCTGGTGGCCATCTCTGTCACGGGATGTACGTACTTTTGTGCAGTCCTGTGGGATTTGTGCTAGGGCTAAGCCCTGCTGTTCTCGTGCCAGTGGGTTGCTTTTGCCCTTGCCGGTCCCAAAGAGGCCTTGGACACATATATCGATGGATTTCATTTCTGACCTTCCCGTTTCTCAAAAGATGTCAGTCATTTGGGTGGTCTGTGATCGCTTTTCTAAAATGGTCCATCTGGTGCCCTTGGCTAAATTGCCTTCCTCCTCTGATTTGGTACCTTTGTTCTTTCAGCATGTGGTTCGGTTGCATGGCATTCCTGAGAATATTGTTTCTGACAGAGGTTCCCAGTTTGTTTCAAGGTTTTGGCGAGCCTTTTGTGGTAGGATGGGCATTGACCTATCCTTTTCCTCGGCTTTCCATCCTCAGACTAATGGCCAGACCGAACAAACCAATCAGACCTTGGAAACATATCTGAGATGTTTTGTTTCTGCAGACCAGGATGATTGGGTGTCCTTTTTGCCGTTGGCTGAGTTCGCCCTTAATAATCGGGCCAGCTCGGCTACCTTGGTTTCTCCATTTTTTTGCAATTCTGGGTTCCATCTTCGTTTCTCTTCAGGACAGGTTGAGTCTTCGGACTGTCCTGGTGTGGATTCTGTGGTGGATAGGTTGCAGCAGATCTGGACTCAGGTAGTGGACAATTTGATCTTGTCCCAGGAGAAAGCTCAACTTTTCGCTAATCGCAGACGCCGTGTGGGTCCCCGACTTCGTGTTGGGGATCTGGTTTGGTTATCTTCTCGTCATATTCCTATGAAGGTTTCCTCTCCTAAATTTAAACCTCGTTTTATTGGTCCGTATAGGATTTCTGAGGTTCTCAATCCTGTGTCTTTTCGTTTGACCCTCCCAGACTCCTTTTCCATACATAATGTATTCCATAGGTCGTTGTTGCGGAGATACGTGGCACCTATGGTTCCATCTGTTGAGCCTCCTGCCCCGGTTTTGGTGGAGGGGGAATTGGAGTATATTGTGGAGAAGATTTTGGATTCTCGTGTTTCTAGACGGAAACTCCAATATCTGGTTAAATGGAAGGGTTATGCTCAGGAAGATAATTCCTGGGTTTTTGCCTCTGATGTTCATGCTTCCGATCTTGTTCGTGCCTTTCATGCGGCTCATCCTGGTCGGCCTGGGGGCTCTGGTGAGGGTTCGGTGACCCCTCCTCAAGGGGGGGGTACTGTTGTGAATTCTGTGGCTGAATTCACTCCTGTGGTCACAAGTGGTACTGCAGCTTCTGAGCTTCCTCCCTCAGGTGTTCTGGTGAGCTCGTTAACTGCTTCATTACTTAACTCCGCCTGATGCTGCTATCCTTGCTCCTTGTCAATGTTTCAGTGTTGGATCTGAGCTTCTCCTGATTGTTCCTGTGACCTGCTGCTCTGTATAGCTAAGTGCTTTTTGCTTTTTTGTTGCTTTTTTTCTGTCCAGCTTGTCTTTTGTTTTGCTGGAAGCTCTGAGACGCAAAGGGTGTACCGCCGTGCCGTTAGTTCGGCACGGTGGGTTTTTTTGCCCCCTTTGCGTGGTTTTGCTTTAGGGTTTTTTGTAGACTGCAAAGTTCGCTTTACTGTCCTCGCTCTGTCCTAGAATATCGGGCCCCACTTTGCTGAATCTATTTCATCCCTACGTTTTGTCTTTTCATCTTACTCACAGTCATTATATGTGGGGGGCTGCCTTTTCCTTTGGGGAATTTCTCTGGGGCAAGTCAGGCCTATTTTTCTATCTTCAGGCTAGCTAGTTTCTTAGGCTGTGCCGAGTTGCCTAGGTAGTTGTTAGGCGCAATCCACAGCTGCTTTTAGTTGTGTTTAGGATAGGATCAGGTGTGCAGTCTACAGAGTTTCCACGTCTCAGAGCTCGTTCTTGTATTTTTGGGTATTTGTCAGATCACTGTGTGCGCTCTGATCGCTAAGCACACTGTGTTTCTGGATTGCCTTAATAACACCTGTCATTAGCAAACATAACAGAGGCCCCCACAATGGCAACAGTTTGATGGCCCTCAATATAGTACCACAGTATGATATCCTCTTAGCCCTCAACACACATGATACTCCTACATTATGATGGCCCCCATAGTACCCCTACACATTCCAGCTAGTGATGAGCGAGTATAGTCATTGCTCGGGTTTTCACGAGCATGCCCGGGTGTCCTCAGAGTATTTTGGCGTGCTCGGAGATTTACTTTTTGTTGGCGCAGCTGCATGATTTGTGGCTGCTAGACAGCCTGAATACATGTGGGAATTCCCTAACAAGCAGGCAATTCACTCACTTTTGTGAAGCTGTGGAGTGGAGGAGACAACATTTCTCAATAAGTGAAGCAATGTCCACATCTTCAGTGCAATATATGATGAATATGAAACCCTCTACTTTCTCTATTCACTAAATAGTAAGATCCCACAAATTATCATGAGATCTCACTGATTAGTGCCGAGAGAATGTATATGATAAATGATAGAATGATACTGTAAGTACTGCATCGGGGGACAATCGCTTCACCTCCTGCAAATAGCTTTCCCCTGCTCTCCACAGCTTCACTCTCCATGTCCCCTGTTCTGGTCACCTATGTCCCCCATCTTGGGCTCCTGTTTCCCATACTGGGCCTCTATTCTCTCCCATCCTGGCTTCCTATGTCCCCTGTTCTGAACACCTATGTTCCCCATCCTGGGCAGCTATGTTTACTATCCTGCGTCCCTATGTTTCCCATATTGGGCCCCTATTTTCTCCCATCCTGGCTTCCTATGTCCCCTGTTCTGAACACCTACGTTCCCCATCCTGGACCCCTATATTCCCCATCCTGTGCAGCTATGTTTACTATCCTGCGCCCCTATGTTTCCCATATTGGGCCCCTATTTTCACCCATCCTGGGTTCCTATGTCCCCTGCACTGGGCCCTTATACCCATTGTCCTGCATCCTCAAATTTTTCCTTGCCTCTCTGCAGAACTTCACTATCACTATCACACTGCTCTCTGTTCTAGATGGTGTGAGACTAGTCCAATCAGGGCAGAGACCAGGGTGTAACAATTATGGACAAGGAAGCACCACCAGGAGGGAAAACTCCTTTAACAAAGCAAAACCATATCCTAACACTAGAGATTACTGCCAATTATGTTATGCGCAGTGCGAAGGGATAAATGAGAAGCCATGCTATCACACTTCTATTGAAAAATAAGTATATAATCAAAAGGTCTTAGATAGAAACTGACTGCTTTGAAAGTCAGTATCTATCTAAAACAAGTAAACAAACATAGACCGTAATTACATTTTTTTTTTATATAAGTGGGTTTTTGCTGACAGTACTCTTTAAGGCTTCCTAAAAGCCACAGTGCAGAAATTAATGGTTCAATTTCTGCTACACGTCAGCACAATCATCTCTGGTATTTATGGTTTCAATAATCAATGTGTTATTACACTGTAATTATCTGAAATGTCGGATGACAAAATTTAAAATGGCAAATACAAGTATAACTACTAACTTAGACAAGTGCTAGACAAAAGAACTATCAAAGAAGTTGACATGGGTTGGCATTTCTAGTATATCAGGTATAATTTTTTATTTTGTGTTTCTGATTTAGAGGCAACATCACTTATATGAGTCCCTGTCCTCAATGTACGTAGCTTGTCATTGTCATCACTTATATCAGTCTCTGTATTCAATATGCATAGCTTATAATCTAATACTCTATTTTAAGTTTTTGGAGCGAAGGAAAAAACTGGAGATCAAATAGTGGACAAGTATTCTGATACAGAGACATAAAAGACATTAAAATATAGAATTGCATTGTTAAGAATTGAACAGAAGCTATAGTAGAAAAGAATATATAATACAGCTCTGGCAAAAATTAAGAGACCACCACATCAAAACCCTGTCATGTGCAGCCCAATCTCCAGACTTGTACCCCATTGAAAACCTCTGGAATGTAATCAAGAGGATGATGGATAGTCACAAGCCATCAAACAAAGAAGAACTGCTTACATTTTTGTGCCAGAAGCAGTGTGAAAGACTGGTGGAAAGCATGCCAAGACGCATGAAAACTGTGATTAAAAATCATGGTTATTCCACAAAATATTGATTTCTGAACTCTTCCTGAGTTACAACATTAGTATTGTTGTTTCTAAATGATTATGAATTTGTTTTGTTTGCATTATTTGAGGTCTGAAAGCACTTTTTTTTTGTTTTGTTTTTTAAATTTTGACCATTTTTCTTTGTCAGAATAAAAATACAAAAATTATTGCTTAGAAATTCAGAGACATGTTGTCAGACATTTATAGAATAAAAGAACAATTTAAATTTTACTAAAAAATATTCCTATAAAGAGAAAAATCAGACAAACTGAACATTTTGCAGTGGTCTCTTAATTTTTGCCAGAGCTGTATATACTATTACTTTTAAACTACATTGTCAATGCAGGAGGATGTCCAGCTTTGGTAGTCTCTTTTTATTAGAAAGGTCCCATGGACAACAAGCTGATAACAAGTACTCTAGTCCTTCAGCAATTAGTCATAAGCTATAGGAAACCCATGTGGCAAGTGCCTCATTTTCTTTCATTACTTCCACAGACAAATCAATGGGCTATCCATTTGTCGCACAGAGAGGCTTTATCCTTTATAGCAAGCAACACTCTTTGTGGCAGCTCTCCACTCTAGATAAGTATCATTAGCTGAAAACATCTCTCTATTAGCTCAAAATGTGCGTGTTTAAAACAACTTACTGCATATGACCCCATTATGTCTATTTACAAACACCAATACAGAAAAGACCTATTGATCCTTTCAATAGATCTGAACTGACTGGAGAACCAAACATTTTTTCCTACATTATCCAACACACATCCCTACCACATAAGAACTTTTATCAACTGTAATACCACATAAGTAATTTATATTATACGAACACAGAAAAAATATAAAGTCAGGGAAAATAATCAACTGTGTAACATGTAGTCCCTTAAAAGAATATTTTATTTAGCGTAATCATTTAAAATACCTAATCCCAGTGAAACACAATAGATCTAGCCGTGCACCTAACCTAGCAGTATCCCTACGCTTGGCTGCTGTCCCTTCCTGCCAGTGGAGGTTGGCACCGTGATAGAAGCGATTTTTTTTGCGTCCCCACTCAACGGTGGCTATCCCCAGCTAGCCCTGTTAATTCCTATCAAGCTATAGGTGGGAAAACAATAAGCATTATAAAAGAAATGAAAGGAAAGCACTAGGTAAAAAGAAAGTTATAATGCACAAAATACTTTACTTCCCCCATGCATAAATTCCTAATAACCAGAAAAAGGCTACAGCTAAAAAATTGCACTTGCATATAGCCATGAAGAATCCTATAATGTGTTGGCTATGATGGCCACTTCATAGATACACACAAACCTATATTCAATAGGACTCCAGAAGAAATAGAGGATAAACAAAGGGGAGGTCAAACCACCAAACAATTAAAGCCTGGTTAAAATACTGATAAATAGTCCATCAAAGCTGATATAAAATTATAATATATGCAATTTTATAGGCACTGATGGATAATTCAAAAGAAAGCAAAGAAGGGTGTTAGCCCAAAGGCACTTAGCTTCCAGCCAATCACCCCGACGCGTTTCCCCGTCATACGGTTCATCAGGAGGCAAGGTGTAGAACCAGTTATGCCATGGATGCAGGTGTCCCGATGCATGGACAGACCTGTCTGATGAACCGTATGACAGGGAAACGCGTCGGGGCGATTGGCTGGAAGCTAAGTGTCTTTGGGCTAAGACCCTTCTTTGCTTTCTTTTGAATTATCCATCAGTGCCTATAAAATTGCATATCGCTGAACATGTCAGAATCATAACACACCCAGCATTCAGCTTATTTTAAAATTGGCTTTCTAGTGAGACTAAATTCGGGCTCGTTGGGAGGCCCGTTTCCGGAGAAATCCGTACTCTGTCCCTGCTGGAATTAGAGGCTCATGCTTACAGTGGCTGACAGATCTGCCCATGGAGATTCGCAAAATGGACTTATTATTTTCCTAGCCCAAATTGGTGTCCCAATATCTTACTATAAGAGGACAAAGAACTTTATGCCTTTATAGAGATATCAGACCAGTTCTAGCTGTTTCTAAATGAGAGGAGAGTTGCCGAGATCCTGGAATTTACAGCCAGAGCAATAAAACCTCTTCTACACACATTCCAGAAAGCAAAACACAGAGTGAAGGGGGGTCAATGCCCACCCTATATGTGCTGGCAAGGGAAACTAAAACTTATATTATACATTATCCTCACACCTCCCCCTTCTGGTGTGCGCTACGGAGGCAGGACCACTCGATGCTCCTCCATGTGCACCTCAACAGGTTCACCCGAGCGGGACAGTCCATCTGCATTGCCATGCTCCCTTCCCCATTTTGTGTTCAATGGTGAAGTCAAAATGCTGAAGGGCAAGGCACCGCAACCTGCCGTTGGTTCCACACGTGGCGTTTAGCCAGAGCAGAGGGTTGTGGTCAGTCACCACAGTGAAGGTTCGACCGTACAAGTAGGGCTGCTAGCACTGCAGGGCCCAGACTATGGCCAGGCACTCCTTCTTGATGGTGGAGCAGGCCACTTCCCTCGGCAAAAGTTTCCGGCTCAGGTACAACACGGGGTGCTCTTGGTCCTCCGAGTCAACCTGGCTGAGCACAGCACCAAAGCCAAACTCGCTGGCGTCGGTCTGTACCAAGAACGGTCGACTGCTGTCGACTGCTTTCAACACAGGGGTGTTGCACAGTGCTGTTTTCAATGCCTGGAAGGCCCCCTCACAGCCATTGGTCCAGTTGACGATGTGGGGTAGCTTCTTCCTGGTGAGGTCCGTCAAAGGTTTTGCCAGGCTACTATAGTGATGCACGAAGCGCCTATAGTACCATGCAGTGCCCAGGAAGGACATCACTTGTTTCTTGGTCCTGGGGGTGGGCCAGTTCACGATCGCTCCCACTTTCTCAGGCTCTGGTTTTATGGTGCCCTGCCTACCCCAGGTAGTGGACCTCACTCATGCACATCTGGCATTTTCCCGGCTTGATAGTCAGTCCAGCGTGGTGAATTCCCCTGAGCACCTCCTCGAGATGCTGCAGGTGTTTTTCCCAGGAGGAACTGAAGATGGCAATGTCATCCAAGTACACCACTGCGTACTCCTCCAGTCCCTGAAGCAGGAGTTTGACCATCCGCTGGAAAGTGGCAGGGGCATTCTTCATGCCGAAGAGCATGACCGTGGACTCATACAGTACAAAGAGTGTGATAAAGGCGGACTTCTCCTGTGCCTCGAGGCTCAGGGGAATCTGCCAGTATCCTCGACTCAGATCCATTATTGTCAGGTATTTTGCACCAGCTAACCTCTCAAGCAGCTCCTCAATGTGCGGCATTGGGTGCCCGTCAGAGGCTGCAATGGCGTTGAGCCCCCTGCAGTCCACGCAGAACCGGGTGGTCCAATCCTTCTTTGGCACGAGAACTACAGGTAAGGCCCACGCACTCTTTGACTGTCGAATCACCCCCAGCTGTAACATCTCATCAATCTCCTGGTGCATAACCTGCTGCACCTGGTCGGAGATTCGATAAGGTGTTCGCCGTAGTGGGGCATGATTCCCGGTGTCCACCTCGTGGACTGCTAACTCAGTCCTTCCAGGTCGGTTGGAGAACACGGCCCGGAAGGGTTCCAGCTTGGTCCGCAACTGCGACCACTGCGGTTCGGTTAGTGAGGCGCTTACCTCCACATCCTCGATGGACCCACCGGCCTTGGCTTGGGCCAGCATGTCCAGGAGGGTGTCTTCCTCCCCGTCTTCAGGCAAGCTGCAGACCGGTAGGACGAAAGGTTCACGTTCGTTATGAGCCTTCATCATGTTGACGTGAGAGGCCTTTCGCCTACCCCGAATGTGGTCAAGCGTGACCACGTAGGTGACCGGGTTGAGCTGTTGGTGGATGATGTACGGGCCCTCCCAGGCTGCCTGAAGCTTATCTGTTGGTACGGGGACCAGCACCCACACCTTTTGACCCACGTGGTAGGTCCGCTCCCGGGCGTTCTGGTCATACCAGTGCTTCTGGTCAGCCTAAGCCTGCGTCATGCTGTCATGCACTAACTGCGTCAAAGTCTTCATCTTGTCACGGAAGAGCATGACATACTCCACTATGGACACTTCAGAAGGGTTCAGCTCCTCTTCCCAGGATTCTCTGACCAACCCAAGGGGTCCCCGGACTCGCCTGCCATACAGGAGCTCGAAGGAGGAGAACCCCGTCGAGGCCTGCGGAACCTCTCAGTAAGCGAATAGCAGATGTGGGAGGTACCGCTCCCAGTCACACCCTTGGGTCTCAACCAGCATGCGTAGCATCTGCTTGAGGGTACTGTTGAAGCATTCACACAAGCCATTGGTCTGTGGGTGATACGCACTCGATATCAGGTGCTTCACCTGCATTCTCTTACAGAGAGCCTCCATTAGGCAAGACATGAATTGGGTCCCTTGATCAGTAAGCATCTCCCTGGGAAATCCTACACGTGAAAAGATAGCCAACAGGGCATCCGCCACTTTATCTGCCCCAGTTGACAACAGAGCTACTGCCTCTGGGTACCGGGTAGCGTAGTCTACCACAGTAAGGATGTATTGCTTTCCAGAGCTGCTGGGGACGGCTAGCGGGCCCACAATGTCCACCGCGATCCTCTGGAAAGGCTCCTCTATCACTGACAAAGGGATCAGGGGAGCCTTAAGAGCAGGCCCCGCCTTCCCCACTTTTTGACAGGTGATACAGGAGCGGCAGTAGTTTGACACATCTGTCCCCATCTTAGGCCAATAGAAGTGTTGAGACAGCCGGGCCTTAGTTTTGCTGATCGCCAAGTGTCCAGCTAGCGGGATCTCATGGGCAATCCGTAACAACTCACCCTGGAATTGCTGCGGGACGACCAGCTGTATTTCCCTCAACCACTCCTTTTGTGATTCTCTGGGTACTGTCTCCCGGTACAACCTTCCTCGTTCCTCGTTCCCAGAACACCCTCTCCTTATCAGTCACGGAGGTGGGTGTCTCGGCAAGTTGTCTCAAACTCTCTAGGCTCACATCTGCGTGCAGAGCGGCCTGAAACTCCTGGCTAGGAGAAGTCAGAAGCGATGTCAGGGTCCCTTGCCCACGGGAACCCTCTGGGACCTGCTCTGGGTCCACCTCTGGTTCAGTCACAACGATGACTGAGGAGGGTCTGGAAGGCAGACAGTTATCTGCGTTCCGGGCACTCTGACTGCGGGTGACAGCAGCTATGTAGGCTGTCTCCCTGGGGATTTCCACAGACCCATCAGCCGACACTGCTATGGGTGCTACCTCCCCATCCACCCTCAACACTTCAGGGGCAGTGCAACTTATGGGCCAGTTACCTTCCTTGGTGGCACTGGTCAATTTCATGGCATCAGCTTTCTCACAGTTCCGATGCTTCTCCCCATTTCCTGTAGCACCGACACTTGCCCCTGCTAGGGGTTCCTCAGCCGTCTCACTCCGCAGAGTGACGGGGCTGAGCATTCCTGTACCTATGGACACATCAACTTTCACAGAAAAATCATTATCAGGTTCAGTTGGCACAGGTACAACATTTTCACCATCAATCCTAGGGACAAAATGGTTATCAGATGCATCATTACATGATAAAGCATGGTCAGGTAACACATGCGATTTCCCATCATCATCATCATCAGGGTTAATGTTACCCTTATTAGCAGATTGGGGAGGGGTATCAGGGACGTAGTATGCAACCATCCTCCCTAAATCAGTCCCCAACAAAACATCAGTGGGCAAATTTTCAGACAGCCCCACTTCCTTCACCCCGCTCCCTGCACCCCAGTCAATATAAATTCGGGCCATTGGCAAGGGACAGCTGATGCCCCCAATCCCAGTGACAGTTAGGGTTTTCCCCAGAATGATTTCTTCAGGGGCCGCCAGTTTGGGCCGGATGAGGGTTCGTTCAGTCCCGGTGTCCTTGAGGCCTGTAGCGACATGGCCTCCCACGGTGACGTGCTGTACGTTGTCACACACCCTCCCAGCCACCCCATCCACCAAAAGAACTGCTGCATTAGGCCCTGGGGCCTTGTTTGGGGGGTTCTTCTTCTTGTCTGGACAGTGGGGACTGATATGACCAGTCTGCTTGCAGATGAAACACTGGCGAGGTTCGGTGGTAGGTCTGGTGCTGTTGGCCACAGGGACAGGACCTCTGGTGTGTTGGCTGGCAGGGGTACTGGTGTTGGTTGCAGGCTTACCCCCTCTCCAGCTGGTGGTGACTGGCTTCCGCACTTCCGATCTACGGTTGGCCTCATAGGCATCGGCAATCTGCGCTGCTTTCGTCTTTGGGTTCTCCGTCCATCACGAACTGTCGCACCTCAGCTGGGCAAAGATGTAAAAACTGGTCTTTGATCATCAGGTCTCCCAGCTGGTCAAAGGTGGTCACTGACAGTCCTTGGATCCACTGGTTAAAGTGGGTCCTGAGTCCATGCACCACATCGCCATAGCTGTCATGTGGGCCACGTTGGAGGTTCCGGAACTTTCTACGGTACACCTCGAGTGTAAGCTGGTACTTGGCTATCAGAGCCTGCTTGATGGCCTCATAGTCACCATCTTGTTCTTGAGGGAGAGCAGCAAACGCCTCCAGAGCTTTGCCTCTTAGCCCTGGTGTCAGGTATCGTGCCCATTCATCTGTAGGCAGCTGGTACTGTCTGCAGGCTTTCTCAAAGGCCCGCAGAAAAGTGTCCAACTCCCCATCCTTTTCCATAACAGGAAAGTGATCAGGTCGGGGCTTCGGTATCTGAGCGCTGATGGGCTCACGGCTCCGGGCGCTGGAGGGCATCCCCCCTGCCGGAGCATCTCCCGTTCATGTTCTTGCTGGGCTTGGTGCTCAGCTCGCTGGGCCTGGGCCTCTCGCTCGGCTCTCTCAGCCTCCCACTCAGCTCTCTCAGCCTCTTCGAATTGCAGGACCAGCTGCAGATGTCTCTCTGTGTCTTTTGTGGAGCATTGTTGCAGAGCCAGCTGCAGGCGGAGATCTGCGCTCCCCTGGTTGCAAGTAGAGCTGGCATTCAGTGGTTGAACCTCTGCGGCAGCACCACCTCTGCTCGTGCTGGCTTCTGCGGCCTCAGGGCTCTGTGGCCTGGCTTGGTCTGCTTCAAATTGCACCAGTTCAGCGACCATTTGAGCCTTGGACTTTCCATGGGAGTTCAGGCCATGGTACGTGCATATCCCAGCAAGAGTGTCCTTCTTCTGCTGGGCGTACCAGGTTTCTCCTTTCGCAGCCATGGTTGCCAAATAAAAGATAGGATAGAAAAACGAAGAGAAAGGGAAGGGATAATTACCAGTACACACAATTGTCTCAGGACTAATAAACACTGAGTTCGTTCTCCAAACTTATTTGCGCAGAATCCTCGCAAGAACTTTGCAAGTTTTAAGTGAGAGGAATAATTGCTCAAACCAAATCACTAATGCTCTAAGATACCACCGCGCTGCCACCAATATGTCACGAGATACACACCGTGACCGTCACCCCTATGTCACGGATCGGGGTGACTTTAGGCCAACAGACGGCTATCACATGTGCAGGGGGGCTTATCTTAGTTATCCCTCCACTGCTACAATGTGATGAAAAAACACACACAATGCTATTGACCTCTTAGATTACAGCAGGGGTTTATTTTAGTTATCCCACTGCTCTTCAATATACCATGAACTGCATTGATTTATGTATATCCCGCTTTACAGTTCTGCTTGAACTTGCAGCTCTCTGGCGCCCCTCTTACCCTCAGGTCAGATTAGGTACTGCACCTAGGGTAATTAGTCACCAGAAAGGCTGCCTGCTATGTTCTGGCTATTGGGCACGCAGCAGCGAGGTGATATAACTACTCCCACTCAGGCAGGAACAATAATTATCAATGCCGCCATCACTACAATGACTCCCAAAGGCAGAGCACACGGTATGCTGCCACCAGCTTCGATTAAACGGGTCCGAAGCTAACCCAAAACAGTAGCTTAATTCCCTTAGACTTAGAGTAGGTTTTAGAACAGGAGAACTAAACTAGTAATTTATATATTTTACTCCGAAAGTTTAATGCAGTGTTTCTAAAAAAGCATATAAAGATGTTACAAAAGAGACAATTGAAAATATGTACAAGGTAATTATAAAATAACGGGATTAAATGAGAAAAGGTAAAACTCACATGTTCTCAGTTCATTTCAGGCAAAACCATGCTGGTAGGCGGAACCCCAAATGTCCCAGTGCATCAGGAGGTCTGGATAGAAACAGCTCTTCAAGTAAAACTCAGACTAAGACTGGGTTAAGTGTAATCACTTAAAAGCTGCAGCCTTGTGACATCACTAAACGGGTTGGGTTAACATCGCCCTCCCCTCTCCTCAGCTGTACAATTTTCTCCAACAATTCGTATAATTCTTGTATGTTCGTTCCCGAACATGTCAGAATCATAACACACCCAGCATTCAGCTTATTTTAAAATTGGCTTTCTAATGAGACTAAATTCGGGCTTGTTGGGAGGCCCGTTTCCGGAGAAATCTGTACTCTGTCCCTGTTGGAATTAGAGGCTCATGCTTACAGTGGCTGACAGATCTGCCAATGGAGATTCGCAAAACGGACTTATTATTTTCCTAGCCCAAATCGGTGGCCCAATATCTTACTATAAGAGGACAAATAACTTTCTGCCTTTAGAGAGATATCAGACCAGTTCTAGCTGATTCTAAATGGGAGGAGGGATGAGTAAGTTGCTCAGATCCTGGAATTTACAGCCAGAGCAATAAAACCTTTTCTACACACACACACATTCCAGAAAGCAAAACACAGAGTGAAGGGGGTCAACGCCCACCCTATATGTGCTGGCAAGGGAAACTAAAACTTATATTATACATTATCCTCACAGTACATATTAAATTTTGGAAAAATTGGAAATGCAATGACTAATGGCTGGTTGCTCAATAATCTTGCAAGGAAGGAAGTGCAATGCCAAGTTTAAGTAGGGTGTTTTATCAGGGTTGAGGCAATCAGGAATTCAGGATGGAGCCAATCAGGAACTCAGGGTGAAAACAATCAGGAACAACACAGGTACTGGTATCTGGGTTAGAAAGGAACTGTCCTGCAAGCTGAATAGCTCAAAGGGAAGAGCTGGTGCACAAGAGTTGCTAGGTTCGAGTCCTGACACAGTGTGTACCCTGTACACTGACACTATACACTGTTTACTTTGTACAGAGCTCCGGTGTATAATGTCACCAGTGGTCACTGTATTAGGCTAAGGTCACATTGCATTAGGGCAGTCCTTTTAGCGCATAGCGCTACGGACTGAGCTAAACGCAATGTCCCAAAAGGGATCGCATTAGCCGATCCCTCTAGCGCAGATCCCTGATCTGCGCTAGTGAGGAACGGACCGCGAATGCTGCAAGCAGCGTTCGCGGCCGGTCACTCAAATGACGGCACATCACTAGCGCACGCCCAATGTGGGCATGCGCTAGCGATGCGTTCGCCATTACAGGCAATGGCGGCGTTAACGGACTACGTTACACTGCGTTTTGCTGCGGTGTAACGTAGTCTGTTTAACGCGGTCACATAACTCAATGTGACCCTAGCCTTACCTGTACACTATATAACCAGGAGCTGTGTATATACTGTATTGTCACTGGTGATCACTGCATTACCTGTACACTGACATTTTATACAGAACTCCTGTGTATAATGTCACTGTATTACCTGTACACTTACATTACATACTGAATACTATGTACAAAGTTCCTGTGTATAATGTCACTGGTCATCTCTGCATTACCTGTACACTGATACTATGTGTATAATGTCACCACTGGTAAGTATATTAGTGTTGTTAGTATTGTGGTTTTTTGTTAATAATCAGTAGGGTTGAGCGAAACGGGTCGTTCATTTTCAAAAGTCGCCGACTTTTGGCAAAGTCGGGTTTCATGAAACCCGATCCGACCCCTGTGCGGGGTCGGCCATGCGGTACGCGACTTTCGCGCCAAAGTCGCATTTCAATGACGCGAAAAGCGCCATTTCTCAGCCAATGAAGGTAAACGCAGAGTGTGGGCAGCGTGATGACATAGGTCCTGGTCCCCACCATCTTAGAGAAGGGCATTGCAGTGATTGGCTTGCTGTCTGCGGCGTCACAGGGGCTATAAAGGGGAGTTCCCGCCGACCGCCATGTTACTGCTGCTGATCTGAGCTTAGGGAGAGGTTGCTGCCGCTTCGTCAGAAGCAGGGATAGCGTTAGGCAGGGTCCATTAACCACCAAACCGCTTGTGCTGTAGCGATTTCCACTGCCCAACACCACCTTCGGTGTGCAGGGACAGTGGAAGCTACATTTTTTTTTTTTCCCCCCTCAGCGCTGTAGCTCATTGGGCTGCCCTAGAAGGCTCCCTGATAGCTGCATTGCTGTGTGTACGCCGCTGTGCAAACCAACTGCTTTTTTCAAAGCACAAATCCTCTTGTTCCTTCCTTTCTACACAGCTATCTTTTTGGTTTGTACACACTTTTTATTTAATTTGTGCATCAGTCCACTCCTTATTGCTGCCTGCCATACCTGGCTGAGATTACTGCAGGGAGATAGTAATTGAAGGACACTCCCTGTTTTTTTTTTTTTTTGTGGGAGATTAAGATTGACATTTCTGCTAGAGTGCCATCCCTGTCTGTGTCATCTCTCACTCAGTGGGCCATAGAAAGCCTATTTATTTTTTTGCTTGATTTGGGTTATAAAATCTACCTGAAAAAATCACTACATCAATCAGTGGGAGAAAAATATTGGCCTCAGGGCTTGTGTGCCACTCTTGACTCCTGTGTGCATCATCACTCACTCAGTGGGCCATAGAAAGCCTATTTATTTTTTTGCTTGATTTTGGTTCTAAAATCTACCTGAAAAAATCACTACATCAATCAGTGGGAGAAAAATATTGGCCTCAGGGCTTGTGTGCCACTCCTGACTCCTGTGTGCATCATCACTCACTCAGTGGGCCATAGAAAGCCCTTTTTTTTTTTTTTTTTGCTTTATTTGGGTTCTAAATTCTACCTGAAAAAATCAATAAATCAATCAGTGGGAGATTAATATTGGCCTTTGGGCTTGTGTGCCAGTCCTAAGCGTGCCATCTCTCTCTCTCAGATAGTGGGCCATAGAAAGCCTATTTATTTATTTTTTTTTTTATTGGGTTGATAAATTTTCCCTGGAAAAAAAAAAAAAGTGGGAGATTAATATTGGCCTCTGGGCTTGTGTGCCAGTCCTGAGCGTGCCATCTCTCTCACAAATAGTGGGCCATAGAAAGCCTATTTATTTTTTTTTTTTTGGTTTTATAAATTCTCCCTTAAAAAAAAAAGGGAGATTAATATTGGCCTTTGGGCTTGTGTGCCAGTCCTAAGCGTGCCATCTCTCTCTGTCTCTCAGATAGTGGGCCATAGAAAGCCTATTTATTATTTTTTTTATTGGGTTTATAAATTTTCCCTGGAACAAAAAAAAAAAGTGGGAGATAAATATTGGCCTCTGGGCTTGTGTGCCACTCCTGACTCCTGTGTGCGTCATCTCTCACTCAGTGGGCCATAGAAAGCCTTTTTTTGTTTTATTTGTTTTCTAAATTCTCCCTGAAAAAATCATTTTATTTTATTTGGTTTCTAAATTCTTCCTGAAAAAATCATTTTATTCTATTTTTTTTTTCCTAAAGTCTCCCTGAAAAAAAACAAAAAAAAAACAAATCAGTGGGAGATTAATATTGCCCTTTCTGCTTGTGTGCCAGTCTTGACTCCTGGGTGTGCCATCTCTCTCTCTCTCTCCAATTGTGGGCCATAGAAAGCCTATTATTTTTTTTAGCTTGATTTGGGTTCCAAAATCTACCTGAAAAAATCACTACATCAATCAGTGGGAGATAAATATTGGCCTCTGGGCTTGTGTGCCACTCCTGACTCCTGTGTGCGTCATCTCTCACTCAGTGGGCCATAGAAAGCCTTTTTTTGTTTTATTTGTTTTCTAAATTCTCCCTGAAAAAATCATTTTATTTTCTTTGGTTTCTAAATTCTTCCTGAAAAAATCATTTTATTCTATTTTTCTTTTTCCTAAAGTCACCCTGAAAAAAAAAACAAAAAAAAACAAATCAGTGGGAGATTAATATTGCCCTTTCTGCTTGTGTGCCAGTCTTGACTCCTGGGTATGCCATATCTCTCTCTCTCTCCAATTGTGGGCCATAGAAAGCCTATTATTTTTTTTAGCTTGATTTGGGTTCCAAAATCTACCTGAAAAAATCACTACATCAATCAGTGGGAGATAAATATTGGCCTCTGGGCTTGTGTGCCACTCCTGACTCCTGTGTGCGTCATCTCTCACTCAGTGGGCCATAGAAAGCCTTTTTTTGTTTTATTTGTTTTCTAAATTCTCCCTGAAAAAAATCATTTTATTTTCTTTGGTTTCTAAATTCTTCCTGAAAAAATCATTTTATTCTATTTTTTTTTTTTCCTAAAGTCTCCCTGAAAGAAAAACAAAAAAAAACCAAATCAGTGGGAGATTAATATTGCCCTTTCTGCTTGTGTGCCAGTCTTGACTCCTGGGTGTGCCATCTCTCTCTCTCTCTCCAATTGTGGGCCATAGAAAGCCTATTATTTTTTTAGCTTGATTTGGGTTCCAAAATCTACCTGAAAAAATCACTACATCAATCAGTGGGAGATAAATATTGGCCTCTGGGCTTGTGTGCCACTCCTGACTCCTGTGTGCGTCATCTCTCACTCAGTGGGCCATAGAAAGCCTTTTTTTGTTTTATTTGTTTTCTAAATTCTCCCTGAAAAAATCATTTTATTTTATTTGGTTTCTAAATTCTTCCTGAAAAAATCATTTTATTCTATTTTTTTTCCTAAAGTCTCCCTGAAAAAACAAAAAAAAAACAAATCAGTGGGAGATTAATATTGCCCTTTCTGCTTGTGTGCCAGTCTTGACTCCTGCGTGTGCCATCTCTCTCTCTCTCTCCAATTGTGGGCCATAGAAAGCCTATTATTTTTTTAGCTTAATTTGGGTTCCAAAATCTACCTGAAAAAATCACTACATCAATCAGTGGGAGATAAATATTGGCCTCTGGGCTTGTGTGCCACTCCTGACTCCTGTGTGCGTCATCTCTCACTCAGTGGGCCATAGAAAGCCTTTTTTTGTTTTATTTGTTTTCTAAATTCTCCCTGAAAAAATCATTTTATTTTATTTGGTTTCTAAATTCTTCCTGAAAAAATCATTTTATTCTATTTTTTTTTTCCTAAAGTCTCCCTGAAAAAACAAAAAAAAAACAAATCAGTGGGAGATTAATATTGCCCTTTCTGCTTGTGTGCCAGTCTTGACTCCTGGGTGTGCCATCTCTCTCTCTCTCTCCAATTGTGGGCCATAGAAAGCCTATTATTTTCTTTAGCTTGATTTGGGTTCCAAAATCTACCTGAAAAAATCACTACATCAATCAGTGGGAGATAAATATTGGCCTCTGGGCTTGTGTGCCACTCCTGACTCCTGTGTGCGTCATCTCTCACTCAGTGGGCCATAGAAAGCCTTTTTTTGTTTTATTTGTTTTCTAAATTCTCCCTGAAAAAATCATTTTATTTTATTTGGTTTCTAAATTCTTCCTGAAAAAATCATTTTATTCTATTATTTTTTTTTCCTAAAGTCTCCCTTAAAAAAACACAGTCCTGCGTGTGTGGCATCTCTCTCATTTGTTGCCACCAACAACAGAGTGTGTAACATTGTGCCTGATTTTCGTTGTGGTCTCACTCACCTGTAAAGGGGTAGCTAAATCATACTGAAGTTATAGCTCACCGTGTAATTTGTGTGACAGCAACAAAAACCGTTAGTTTGTTTACGTTTTTAAAACAATGAGGAAGTATGGTGGAAGAGGTCGTGGCCGGGGGCATTCATTGTCAGCTGGTAATGAGGGTAGTGGTAGTGGTGGAGCATCAGCTGGTTGTGGGAAAAAAAATATTGCACCTAAGTCTGGAGCTGTGGAGCCAGGTTCGTCGTCTGGCTACACAAGGCCTCGAATGCTCCCTTTTCTGGGAGTAGGAAAACCGCTTTTAAAGCCGGAGCAGCAAGAGCAAGTTTTGGCTTATCTTGCTGACTCAGCCTCTAGCTCTTTTGCCTCCTCTCGTGAAACTGGTAAATGTCAAAGCAGCGCGTCGTTAGTGGATGTTCACGGTCAGGGACAAGTCGCTTCCTTGTCCTCTTCAGCAAAAACAACAACAGAGAAGAATGCAGCAGGCGACACAACGGGTTACTCCATGGAGCTCTTTACACATACCGTCCCTGGCTTAGAAAGTGAAGCAGTTAACAGTCCATGCCCATTACAAGTTGAATCTGACATGGAGTGCACTGATGCACAGCCACAGCCAGACTACTATGCTGGTCCTTTGACTCAGACCACAACATTGCCCTCGCAGGGTGCTGATCAAGAATCAGACCCTGATGAGACTATGTTGCCCCATCACGAACGCTATACCACCGACCGACACGGTGACACAGACGAAGTTGCACACGAGCTACAAGAAGAGGTAATAGATGACCCAGTTCTTGACCCCGATTGGCAGCCATTGGGGGAACAGGGTGCAGGCGGCAGCAGTTCTGAAGCGGAGGAGGAGGGGCCGCAGCAGGCATCAACATCGCAACAGGTTCCATCTGCTGGGCCCGTATCTTGCCCAAAACGCGTGGCAAAGCCAAAACCTGATGGAGGACAGCATGGCCATCCGGTTAAAGCTCAGTCTGCAATGCCTGAAAAGGTATCCGATGCTAGAAAGAGTGCAGTCTGGCATTTTTTTTAAACAACATCCAATTGATCAGCGCAAAGTCATCTGTCAAAAATGTTCAACTACCTTAAGCAGAGGACAGAATCTGAAAAGTCTCAATACAAGTTGCATGCATAGACATTTAACCACCATGCATTTGCAAGCCTGGACTAACTACCAAACGTCCCTTAAGGTTGTAGCACCCTCGGCCAATGAAGCTAGTCAGCAACGCAACATCCCTTCCGGCAGTGTAGGGCCACCATTTTCCGCACCACCTGCAGTATCTGTGCAGGTTTCTTTGCCAGGCCAAAGCAGTCAGGGTCAGGGAATCACCAGTTTCGTAGTAGGAAACACTGCATCTAGGGCACCGGTGGCAACAATACCATCTCCCACCGTCTCTCAGTCTGCCATGTCCACCGGCACCCCCGCTAGTTCCACGATCTCCAGCTCTCCAGTCCAGCTCACCCTACATGAGACTATGGTTAGAAAAAGGAAGTACTTAGCCTCGCATCCGCGTACACAGGGTTTGAACGCACACATAGCTAGACTAATCTCGTTAGAGATGATGCCCTACCGGTTAGTTGAAAGCGAAGCTTTCAAAGCCCTGATGGACTACGCTGTACCACGCTACAAGCTACCCAGTCGACACTTTTTTTCCAGAAAAGCCATCCCAGCCCTCCACCAGCATGTTAAAGAGCGCATCGTCCATGCACTCAGGCAATCTGTGAGCACAAAGGTGCACCTGACAACAGATGCATGGACCAGTAGGCATGGCCAGGGACGTTACGTGTCCATCACGGCACACTGGGTAAATGTGGTGGATGCAGGGTCCACAGGGGACAGCAAGTTTGGGACAGTTCTGCCTAGCCCACGGTCTAGGAAACAATTGGCTGTAGCCGTTCGCACCCCCTCCTCCTCCTCTTCGTCCTCCTGCAGAAGCGAGAGCTCATCCACAGACCGCAGTCGCACAACCACTCCATCCGCAGCTGCCACTGTTGCACACCAGGTCTCCCATTATGGGGCAGCTACTGGCAAACGTCAGCAGGCTGTATTGGCTATGAAGTGTTTGGGCGACAACAGATACACCGCGGAAGTTCTGTCCGAGTTCTTGCAGAAAGAAACGCAGTAGTGGCTGGGCACTGTAGATCTTGAGGCAGGCAAGGTAGTGAGTGATAACGGAAGGAATTTCATGGCTGCCATCTCCCTTTCCCAACTGAAACACATTCCTTGCCTGGCTCACACCTTAAACCTGGTGGTGCAGTGCTTCCTGAAAAGTTATCCGGGGTTATCCGACCTGCTCCTCAAAGTGCATGGACTTTGCTCACATATCCACCGTTCGCCCGTACACTCCAGCCGTATGCAGACCTATCAGCGTTCTTTGAACCTTCCCCAGCATCGCCTAATCATAGACGTTGCAACAAGGTGGAACTCAACACTGCACATGCTTCAGAGACTGTGTGAACAGAGGCGGGCTGTTATGTTTTTGTGGGAGGATACACATACACGGGCAGGCAGTAGGATGGCAGACATGGAGTTGTCAGGTGTGCAGTGGTCGAAGATTCAAGACATGTGTCAAGTCCTTCAGTGTTTTGAGGAATGCACACGGCTGGTTAGTGCAGACAACGCCATAATAAGCATGAGCATCCCCCTAATGCGTCTGCTGATGCAAAGTTTGACGCACATAAAAGATCAGGCGTCTGCAGCTGAGGAAGAGGAAAGCCTTGATGACAGTCAGCCATTGTCTGGCCAGGGCAGTGTACAGGACGAGGTAGCGGGCGAAGAGGAGGAGGAGGATGAGGAGGATGATGGGGATGATTATATTTTTAATGAGGAAGCTTTTCCGGGGCCACTGGAAATTGGTGGCGCGGCAAGGCCGGGTTCTGGTTTTTTGAGGGACACAAGTGACGTGGATTTGCCTGAAACTGCCCCTCAACCAAGCACAACCGCAGATTTGAGAACTGGAACTTTGGCCCACATGGCGGATTATGCCTTACGTATCCTCAAAAGGGACACACGCATAACTAAAATGATGAATGATGACGATTACTGGTTGGCCTGCCTCCTTGATCCTCGCTATAAAGGCAAATTGCAAAATATAATGCCACATGAGAACTTGGAACTAATATTAGCAACCAAACAATCAACTCTTGTTGACCGTTTGCTTCTGGCATTCCCTGCACACAGCGCCCGTGATCGTTCTCACACGAGCTGCAGGGGCCAGCAGACCAGAGGAGTTAGAGGGGCAGAATTCAGAAGTGGCGTTGGCCAGAGGGGTTTTCTGACCAGGTTGTGGAGTGATTTTGCTATGACCGCAGACAGGACAGGTACTGCAGCATCAATTCAAAGTGACAGGAGACAACATTTGTCCAGTATGGTTACAAACTATTTTTCATCCCTTATCGATGTTCTCCCTCAACCGTCATTCCCATTTGATTACTGGGCATCAAAATTAGACACCTGGCCAGAATTGGCAGAATATGCATTGCAGGAGCTTGCTTGCCCGGCAGCTAGTGTCCTATCAGAAAGAGTATTCAGTGCTGCAGGTTCAATACTAACAGAAAAAAGGACTCGTCTGGCTACCCAAAATGTAGATGATCTAACCTTCATTAAAATGAACCACAACTGGATTTCGAAATCTTTTGCCCCACCTTGCCCGGCTGACACCTAGCTTTCCTATGAAAAGGTCTTGCCTGTGGACTATTCTGAATGCCTTTTCCAATCTCGTAATTTTCTGCACCTGATTGTCCAGCATACGACATGTTTACACCTCACTAAATGGCCAAACTCCCCACACGGGGCCGTGGTATCGACACTTGGCGGCAGCACCCGTGAGAGTGCAGTTTGTCTGAAGAGGTGGGTGAGCCCGCTTTTGGTCGACGGCACTGCCACTGGGTCCCTCCTAGTACAATAAAGTGTCTCTGGCGGTGGTGGTGCGCACCCAACGTCAGACACACCGTTGTAATATGAGGGGCCCTGGGCCTGTACCGCCGGCCACAAGACAGTTTCCCCCCACCCCAGCTCAAACAGTGCTCTACCACTTGCAAAATTATCTCACAGCTCCACCAATGTTTAGTCTATGCGCTGACATCCTTCAATGCCTGCCACTGACAATACCAATGTATTGACATTTTTGTTATGTTAGGCCTTCGATTCCTGTCTGTGGTCACTCCTTCCACTAGGCCTCCACTGACCACACCACTGCTGCCCGTGTACCCCTGTAACCAATTTAAAATTGCCTACAGCCATGTGTTATTATTTTAGGCCTTCGATGCCTGTCTGCGGTGACTCCTTCCACTAGGCCTCCACTGACCACACCACTGCTGCCCGTGTACCCCTGGAACCAATTTAAAATTGCCTACAGCCATGTGTTATTATTTTAGGCCTTCGATGCCTGTCTGCGGTCACTCCTTCCACTAGGCCTCCACTGACCACACCACTGCTGCCCGTGTACCCCTGGAACCAATTTAAAATTGCCTACAGCCATGTGTTATTATTTTAGGCCTTCGATGCCTGTCTGCGGTCACTTCTTCCACTAGGCCTCCACTGACCACACCACTGCTGCCCGTGTACCCCTGTAACCAATTTAAACTTGCCTACAGCCATGTGTTATTATTTTAGGCCTTCGATGCCTGTCTGCGGTGACTCCTTCCACTAGGCCTCCACTGACCACACCACTGCTGCCCGTGTACCCCTGGAACAAATTTAAAATTGCCTACAGCCATGTGTTATTATTTTAGGCCTTCGATGCCTGTCTGCGGTCACTCCTTCCACTAGGCCTCCACTGACCACACCACTGCTGCCCGTGTACCCCTGGAACCAATTTAAAATTGCCTACAGCCATGTGTTATTATTTTAGGCCTTCGATGCCTGTCTGCGGTCACTCCTTCCACTAGGCCTCCACTGACCACACCACTGCTGCCCGTGTACCCCTGGAACCAACATCAGAAAATATAAAAATAAGTATTTTGCTTATAAAAAAGAAAATACTGGAGAGATATCAAATGCAGACATTTTAACATTAAAAACAAACACATACAACAAAAATCTGGTACAGTACTAAAAATGGCCACCAGCTACAATAACTTTCTCCTGCAAGTAGTTAACTGAAAGGTTTTTTCAATTTTAAACACAGATATGGCATCCACCGAGTGTTGTCCTGTCGCGTCTTCTTTATATTATTGCCAAGAAGATGCAAAACAATGAAAATAATAAAATCATTATTTACCAAAAAAATAGAGTAAGTCAAAACCACATTGCAAATAAACATTCATTACAAATAAAGAAGCAGGGCGCGTCCGAGGGTGAGTATATACCTAATAAGAATATAATCACCCTCGGACGCGCCCTGCTTCTTTCCGACAGCCTCCCTTCCTAAGAATCAGCCCTTCCGTGGTGTAGAGAGAGGGTTTGTTACACTCCAAGGTGTTCCCCAGGTTGCCTTTCCTGAGCTTCGATCTTCCGGCTCTCGTTTAGTAGTTGTTGGAAACTACGCTGCATTGGGCCTACAAATTGGGTATGGGGTGTAGAGAGATGGTGTGTTCCACTCCAAGGTGTTCCCCAGGTTGCCTTTCCTGAGCTTCGATCTTCCGGCTCTCGTTTAGTAGTTGTTGGAAACTACGCTGCATTAGGCCTACAAATTGGGTATGGGGTGTAGAGAGATGGTGTGTTCCACTGTAGAGAGATGGTGTGTTCCACTCCAAGGTGTTCCCCAGGTTTCCTCTCCATTGCTTCGATCTTCCGGCTCTCGTTTAGTAGTTGTTGGAAACTACGCTGCATTAGGCCTACAAATTGGGTATGGGGTGTAGAGAGATGGTGTGTTACACTCCAAGGTGTTCCCCAGGTTTCCTCTCCATTGCTTCGATCTTCCGGCTCTCGTTTAGTAGTTGTTGGAAACTACGCTGCATTAGGCCTACAAATTGGGTATGGGGTGTAGAGAGATGGTGTGTTCCACTCCAAGGTGTTCTCCAGGTTGCCTTTCCTGAGCTGCGATCTTCCGGCTCTCGTTTAGTAGTTGTTGGAAACTACGCTGCATTAGGCCTACAAATTGGGTATGGGGTGTAGAGAGATGGTGTGTTACACTCCAAGGTGTTCCCCAGGTTTCCTCTCCATTGCTTCGATCTTCCGGCTCTCGTTTAGTAGTTGTTGGAAACTACGCTGCATTAGGCCTACAAATTGGGTATGGGGTGTAGAGAGATGGTGTGTTCCACTGTAGAGAGATGGTGTGTTCCACTCCAAGGTGTTCCCCAGGTTTCCTCGCTAATGCTTCTATCATCATGCTCTCGTTTAGTAGTTGTTGGAAACTACGCTGCATTAGGCCTACAAATTGGGTATGGGGTGTAGAGAGATGGTGTGTTCCACTCCAAGGTGTTCTCCAGGTTGCCTTTCCTGAACTTCTATCTTCAGGCTCTCATTAAATTGTGGTTAAACGGAACAACTGCATTTGGCGTACTAGTTGGTTTGGGGCCTACTATCGGTGTCTGCCGCTCCTTGCTGTTCTCCTGGTTTCCTGTCCTGAAATTCCGTTTTCAGGCGCTCGTTAAGTAGTTGTTAATGTTAGACTGCATTTGGCCTACTAGTTGGGTTGGGGACCACTATCGGTGTCTGCCACTCCTTGCTGTTCTCCTCCACTGAACAAAGCTGTGCCGCCTGTTTACTACTGTTGCCAATTTTGAACTGCATTTCGACTACTTACTGATTTGGGCCTACTCTCTGTGTCAGCCTCTCATTCCAGTTGTCCTCCACTGCAATGCCCCCTGATTAGTCCTGTGTTACCAATTTTGAACTGCATTTAGCCCACTTTATTCTTTGGGCCTATATCTGTGTTTCCTCCTCATCCTGCCCATTGCCCAGCCAGTGATAGATGAGTCTGCTGGTACATTGACCCATAACGCAACATTTCCCGTGCACGCTACACTGCAAGATTGTGACCCTGCTGAAAGTCAGGTCCCCCTTCCCGCATACCATACCACCTTACACGGGGACAAAGAGGAAGGTGCAGATGAAAGTGCAGGTTCCTTCATCAGGTGGGGGGAGGAATACTAGTTGGCGACGTCACTGGCACAGGGCCTCTCATGGTGCGCAAAAGTGTTGCTGCCGGTGGGAGGCGCCCCCGCCGTGCAAACACACCGCTGTACTTTGAGGGGCCCTGTGCCAGTGCCAATGCCAACGAGTGGGCCCCCCCTGCTTGCTCAGGTTCACAGCACTTGCAAAGTTGAAATACTTACCTCTCCCTGCTCCACTGCCGTGACGTGGTCCAGATTTCCTGGGCCCACTAATTACTTGAACCAGCCCTACCCACCACAACTTTAGCCAAATGACCCCCAATTTCAAATGCCTTCCAATTATTATAAGGTAAATTACGCTTGACAAGCTTCATTAAGAAGAATGGATGGTTTTGACATTAAAATGGGCACTCTAGGTGTTTTCCTGGCCCCCACTCACTGCCGACTATGCTGCCCCATTGACTTGCATTGGGTTTCGTGTTTCGGTCGATCCCGACTTTACGTCATAATCGGCCGATTTCACTCGACCCGACTTTTGAGATAGTCGGGTTTCGCGAAAGTCGGTCAAAATGTGGTGGTAAAATGTGATCTCGTCATGGTGTGGTAGTATGTCTCTCTTGTATGTGATATTATTCGGCCACTATGTGGTGGTAATATGTGGTCTGGTCATGGGGTGACAGTATTTATCCCTTGTTTGTGGTATTATTTAGTCACTGTGTGGTGATAATATGTAGTCTGGTCACAGGGTAGTGGTATTTGTTCCTTGCATGTGGTATTATTGGTCTTGGTATAGTGGATTGTGTTGTGTATGGAAGTCACTTGTTTTCTGTAATATCAATAAGGGGTAAGATTTTTATTTCCAATAGAGATTTAATACTTGGATCTTTAACCCCTCTCTGTCCTGTAACTATTGCACAGTAACAAATATGCACTTATAGGTGTTCTGAAACAAGAAATCATCACCTGTCCTAAGGCCATGTTCACACATTCAGTATTTGGTCAGTATTTTGCCTCAGTATTTGGAAGCCAAGAGCAGTAGTGGGTGATAAATTCAAAAGTGCTGACATGTTTCTATTATACTTTTCCTCTGACTGTTCCACTCTTGGTTTTGGCTTACAAATACTGATGTAAAATACTGACCAAATACTAAACGTGTGAAGATGACCAAAGGATAAGTGATACGTTTTTCGTTGATGGGGGCCGACTGCTGGGACTTTCACAGATCAACTACTGATCCATTCATTCCCTAAGGGGCTGCACTTGGCTTTTTCTGGAAGCCCACACAGAGGATGAATGGAGCTGCCGTCAGATATTCTACCTCTCCATTTTAAAATGGGGATACAATGGGGATAAAAGTGCCCTGTCAAGGATAAAAGTTCCCCATTCTTACGATTGGTGCGGTTTCCAATGGTTGGAGTCCACAAATCAATAAATTAATCCATACCTAACCTCTGGATCGGTGATAACTTGTTTTCATCAACGAACCATTTAATGCAAACTACCATAATTGTACAACTCAGTTATGGGTGCGCACACTGGATGTGCAGGAGCTTCCTGTGTTTTACGGTCAATTATTCAATATAACGGGGATGACTAACAGGTATTTGCATACAGCTGTAGGGTGGGCCCCTAGAGTCCATTCCACCTGTGGGCTCCAAACACCTCAGTGTAACCCTTCTCTCATCCAATGGTCTCAATAACAGAATAGATTTCATATATTTTTATTAACTTTCATGTTTATAATTCACTATATATTACTATTATGAATCATTGAAAGAAAGACATGTATCCAAACCTTCCTGCGATGTCACCAAAATCACTTAGACATGCTCTTGTGAAGGAGGTTTGAATTAATGTTTGTGTAGTTACATTAATCAGTACATTTTCTTTATATATCTCCATTTATGCATCATAATTTCAAATGCAAAACTGACTCTTTTTTTCTAAAGCCATGTAAGTTTCAAAAACATTTTTTGTCACATTTTCTATCATGGAAGTACGATAGGTGCAGCAATTTGCAGTGCCAGAAGGTGGATGGGATTTTTTTTGGGTCTCATACTTGCTATATATTTCTCCTTCCAGATGTGACCCATTGAGTCTTTTTTGGAAATGCAGCATGTTAGTTTTCTTTTCTTCTTTTTTTTGCAGTATTTTACACCCATTCAGATGAATGGGAAAATGATGGAAGTGAAAACGCATCAAAAATGCATATAAAAACACATGTATTTTATTCATCGATTTTCCTGCCAAGACTGTGGTGTTAGGTGAGGCGGAATCTACTACAGATGCTCACCGAGTTCTCATGGCCCAAGATTTACCTCACCATAATTCTACTTATTAGGTCATCATGGAAGTTTTATTACTATGAAATATTTATTTATTATTTTTTTCCTGTTTTTTTTGTCTAAACTTGAGTGCATCCTATAGTCTGATGCATCTTATAGTTAAAAAAATATGGCATTTATACAACTATGGAACACATGTTTACAGGGATGGATCTATTTGCCTTTTCAACCCCACCCACAATATTTACTATTTAAGGCCAGTTTCACATGTCAGTGGCTCCGGTACGTGAGGTGACAGTTTCTGCACATGTCAGCGTGTTTTCACGGACCGTGTGTCCGTGTGCAAAACACGGAGACATGTCAGTGTTCGTGGGAGTGCACGGATTACACGGACCCATTAAAGTCAATGGGTCCGTGTAAAACACGTACCGCACATGGACGCTGTCCGTGTGCAGTCCGTGTGCCATGCAGGAGACAGCGCTACAGTAAGCGCTGTCCCCCAACGTGGTGCTGAAGCCGCCATTCATATCTTCTCTCCAGTAGCGTCCGCTGGTGAGAAGATATGAAAAATCCTTTTTTTTAATGTTTTTTCGTGTTTAAAATAAAGATCCCTGTCCCCACCCCCCTCCCACCCCCTGTGCACCCGCCCGCTGTTAATGAAATACTCACCCGGCTCCCTCGCAGCATCCTGTCCTGGCCGCAGCTTCTCCTCTATGAGCGGTCACGTGGTGCCGCCGATTACAGTGATGAATAGGCGGCTCCACCTCCCATAGGGGTGGAGCCGCCTATTCATCACTGTAATCGGCGGCATTATCGGCCGGAATTATCTGGACGTGTGAGACTGGCCTAAGGAAATATCCCATGTCAAGCTGTCAGCTGTGATTAAGGGTTTATGTACCCAAAATGCATCATTATTAAGGGTTTTCTTATTTAAAGCAAACCGGTCAGCAGGATTTTGCTAAGTAAACTAAAGGCATTGTCAGATTTGGCAGGGTTAGGCCGGTTTCACACTAGAGAGGAATAAGGACATATGAGAGGCGCAAAAACAACGCATTGCATACAGACCAATGATTCTCTATGGGGCAGCTCCTATCTGCCGTATATTTCTCGGCCATATTTTACGGGCTGAGAAAATCGCAGCATGCTGCGTTTGTCAGTGTAATGCACAAAAAACCTGCCAATGAAAGTCTATGGGGGCGAGAAAAATATGGATTACACACGGACCGTGCGTGTGACTTGCGAGAAATACAGACCGGTGCTATAGAAAAGCCAGCAATTCAGTGCGGTGTACAGTAAAATCACACTGACAGGGTAGAATAGAATAGAGAAAATAAATGTCTACACATAGTATAGGTAGATATATATATATATGTGTGTCTCACTGACATACATATATATACATATATATAGCTGTATATATGTTTTCACGACTATTTGAGCCCATGGATCCATTCTATGTCCATTTTGCAAGTCGGCGAGAAAATATTGCTGTACGAATGCCATACTGATACCACACGGATAATATTTGGAGAAAAAAGTGCATCCTCGCGTTGAATACGGATCGCTGTTCAGGAACTTTTCTGCGTATCTCGGCCGTAAAAAATGGACCATATTTTCCTAAGCTAGGTGTGACGCCGGCCTTAAACTGATTAAAATGATACCTGGGGTGAAGACATCTGTCTTGTAGTTCTTGTGCAGTTAGAGCTAGAAGTTTTCTGTTAATGAGATGCCCATCATCCAGGGAAGGACTGAAGGCAGGGTCTTATCTTCCTGCTCTAAGCCAGAGAAACCAAGGAAAGAACTGCTAACAGGCCGCCCTGAATTATAAACATGTTCCTCATCATAGAGAGAGATACAGACTGTTTGTACTTCGAGGTGTGCCGTGGACAGGTCTTTCCTTGGTTCGATTGGCTTAGAGCAGGAAGATAAGACTCTGCCACGCCCCCTTGTTAAATATTCTAAAAATGAAAAGTGAATTAAAAGGCCATACCTCTGGAACTGTATGGTGGATTTAAAAAAATTAAAAAGCAGAATGCTCAGGGGAGCAGCAGGAATAAAAGAAGAGCGAAAACTGGCCACTATTGACTTGGTGACAGGTCCTCTACAATAGACAAACTGCCAAGATTTAATAGATATCCAGCTTAAAATGGCAGTGCTGGAAATCATATGTCACTCTCATCCTGCTATCCTCCGTCATTTCAATCTCTGTTCCGTTTTATTATATACTGCATATACTGTAGGTTGCGGACTGATTGAAAACCTATCTATGATAGAGTATACTGTAGCATTTTGATATATTTATGATACTATATACTACCTTAGGGCTCTTTCTCACTTGCGAGACATACGTCCGTGTCTCGCAGGTTAAAACCCTCCTCTGGCGCCGGAACTCCGGGCGGAGTGTGCGGCCGCACAGCAATACATGGAGCTGCACGATCCGCTCCCAAGTGCCGGCGCCAGAGGAGGATTTTAACGTGCGAGTCACCGACGTGTCCAAATTAGTGTTCCTCCCGGAAATAGGCAGCAGTTACTGTCAAGAGAGACTTTACAGAATATATTAAGCTGTTTTTAATTTATAAGTGAAAGTGTCACATGAATTATACCACTCAAATTTTTTTTCTATGCCAAACCGTTAAATATCTGAATGAAGTAGACCTTGTATAATGCAGAACTAGTGAACTGTGCATGATCAAATGACTTTTGGTTTGCTAAACACTTTCGTCAGCTTGGAAGATAAAAAATCTACAAAGGTTTGCTCACTCGCTCTATCAGCAGACATGCATGGTGTGTGAAGAAATTATTTGTCAAGCTGAAAATGCGCAAATTACAGTGACAGGTGAATGAACTTCTACCAACATTCTTTTGTCCAGATCTTCATTTTACTGAGCAGGTTTATTTTTTTATTATACAGAGAACATATTACAGGACAAATCATACTGTAGATATTATATACTTCACAAAATAATTATTGGATTCATTTGACTGAGCATTGTGAGGGGTTGACAGGCTTAGCTGCTCCTTGAGGTAGACTCTGGCACACGGGTGGTTAAAGTCTTTCGGTGGTTTATTGCCTCATAAGCCAAAAAAAAAAATGGTAACAGAAAAACAACCTTTCCGGCTCAGATGAAAATAAACAGTTCATATGCTGTCCTGCCCAGGTCCTCTGGGATAAGATACACGGAAGCTCTCGCAGGAGCTAGCAATCCGGAGGCTTGCATTCCTCCACACACATAGCCAGAGAAAAAAAAAAACGGGGCTGGACATTTAACTCCCCTCCAGCCACACCATTAGGCTACTTTCACACTAGCGTCGGTACGGAGCCGTCGCCATGCGTTGGTCCAACGTACCGAGTCAAACTGCGAAAAAAAAGAACAACGTGGGCAGCGGATGCAGTTTTGCAACGCATCCGCTGCCCCATTGTAAGGTCCGGGGAGGTGGGGGCGGAGTCCCGGCCGCGCATGCGCGGTCGGAAATGGCGGACTCGACGCACCAA
Organism: Ranitomeya imitator; assembly: GCF_032444005.1. NCBI lineage: Eukaryota > Metazoa > Chordata > Amphibia > Anura > Dendrobatidae > Ranitomeya > Ranitomeya imitator. The sequence continues at coordinate 132,399,736 of NC_091284.1, forward strand.
AAAACATTAGGCTACTTTCACACTAACATTTTTTGACTTACGTCGCAATGCGTCGTTTTGGAGTAAAAACGCATCCTGCAAAGTTGCCCGCAGGATGTGTTTTTTCTCCATAGTCTTTCATTAGCGTCGCATTGCGACGTATCGCCAAACGTCGCATCCATCGTGTGACGGATGGGTCGTGTTTTGGTGGACCGTCGGCACAAAAAAAGTTCCATGTAATGTTTTTTGGTGCATCGAGTCCACCATTTCCGACCGCACATGCGCGGCCGGAACTCTGCCCCCTCCTCCCTGGACCTTACAATGGGGCAGCGAATGCGTTGTAAAACTGCATCCGCTGCCCACGTTGTTCTTTTTTTTCGCATTTTGCATCGGTACGTCGGGCCGACGCATGGCGATGGCCCCGTACCGATGCTAGTGTGAAAGTAGCCTTACATGGAACTTTTTTTGTGCCGACGGTCCGCCAAAACACGACGCATCCGTCGACGTATGGCGATACATTGTAATGCGTCGCTAATGAAAGTCTATGGAGAAAAAACACATCCTGCAGGCAACTTTGCAGGATGTGTTTTTACTCCAAAACGACGCATTGCGACGTATGTAAAAAAACGCTAGTGTGAAAGTAGCCTTATAGCAACTGGATTGCTTTCAGCACATATCATGCTGGAAAAAACACTTATGGCTCTCACATCACACAGGAAAGCAATCTTTGTTAGGCTTGTTTCACGCGTCAGTAGCTCCGGTACATGAGGTGACAGTTTCCTCACGTACCGAAGCCACTGACATACGTAGACACATTGAAATCAATGCATCTGTGCAGATGTCATTGATTTTTTGCGGACCGTGTCTCCGTGTGCCAAACACGGAGACATGTCAGTGTTCGTGGGAGCGCACGGATTACACGGATCCATTAAAGTCAATGGGTCCATGTAAAACACGTACCGCACACGGACGTTGTCCGTGTGCAGTCCATGTACCGTGCAGGAGACAGCGCTCCAGTAAGCGCTGTCCCCCCCACTGGTGCTGAAGCTGCCATTCATATCTTCTTTGCAGCAGCGTTTGCTTTAGAGAAGATATGAATATTCCTTTTTTTTTTGTTTCTCGTGTTTAAAATAAAGATCCATGTGCCCAACCCCCTCCCACCCCCTGTGCGCCCGCCCGCTGTTCTTAAAATACTCACCCGGCTCCCTCGCTGGCTGGCGCTGCTTCCTGTCCTGGCCGCACCTTCTGCTGTATGAGCGGTCACGTGGGGCCGCCGATTACAGTCATAGGGGTGGAGCCGCATATTCATTACTGTAAATGAAATTTGAACAATCTGCAGTTCAGTTTGCGGTTCGCAATTTTAAATAAAAATGCCCATTTCACACTATTTCACAAAAATTACACACAAAAGTTAACAACAATAAGATGATAAAGATTTACGACTGTTTGACTAGTCCTATTTGATGATTGCAGGTGCAACAGCAACAGTTCAGATGAATCACCCGCCAGGGCTGTGGGGTACCCGGTACCAGGTCTGGTGTTCACAGGGGGATGACACGGTGGCGACTCGGTCCGTGGCCCTGGGCGCCCATGTAAAAGCAATAATTGAATAAAGTTTGTGTTCGTGACGCCATCTGTGGTATTCGGTCAGTGGGGACCAATACTGCTTTGAGGGGTCCTCTGGGCTGATGTTATGGCAGCTAGATGGTATAACTCTCCACAGGTGAATTTTATCCCCAGGGCTCCCGGTGTGTATAGATGGAAGATGTTGGTGAATGGTGCAGAAAGGAACGAAGACACAGGTTTGCAGTCTCTTTACCTTGTTTACTGAAGACTTCAGGCAGCCACAGTCCAGGGTACCAGATCACAGAATAGGCAGAGTCCAGCCGGCTTGGAGGCAAGATGGGAGTCCCCTTTTCCAGCTGGAGATTAAGAGCCTCTGTCCCCCATATAGGATAGGACAATACCTGTATGACAGGTAACTCAAGCCTTTTTACAGGGACTCTATCATACCCCGGGCTCTATGTGTTACTGTGTCTTCAGGTGTGTGTGGCAGACAGGTTACTTGCAATTCAGCTGCTCTGCCGGTTTCTGATGTAAGTCCTATAGTCCCTTACAACCTCGGTGTGCTGGCTACTGGTTGTCTGCGCTTGGCCAGGGAGATAGTCTGCTCGCTGCTGTCCATGCCTGTGCTCTTCTCTCCTGAACGCTCACTGCAATATATTCGGCTTTCGGTGTTGTCTCTGTCCAGGAGCTGCAGCACTTTCTCGTGGCTGCACGGCTCTTCATACTTTCTTCCTGCCTCAGACTGCTCCAGTCTGCTGTCTGGCACTATCTGTTTAACTTTCCCTCCACAATATATAGGGGAGTCACCTAGGAATAGGATCAAAAGCTCCCCCTTGTGGCCTGGAGTGTGAACATGTTGCATGCTTGTGTTTACCTGGTGAAAGTTATCCTTCCTTGCCTCCAAGCGTAACATCATTCTCCCCGTGAGGAAAGCAATGTTACTATGACGACCAGGACCCTGGGGTGCCACACTGGCTGTTGCCACAAAGTACTTTCTGTATGTGCACTTACTTACCTCCAATATATGGTAAAGCTTTGTTTGCTTAGGGTGGGAGAATTTTATACCAAAAATTGGTAAACTTTTTTTAACAAAGTTTAGAAACAAATGAAGTGTTACACCGTTGTCCAAAATATATGCTAAACTCATACATGGCACATGTAATGAATGTGACAAGGTAATTGAAGAAAACACCTAATATCACTGATAAGAATGCAGTTGCCGCCAGCAGCAACTTTAACACCATTGGTAGCGCAGGCAGCAACCGTTCTAGCAGTAGTAGTGCCAAAACAATTTTTATTTTTTCCTCCTTTGCAAACTTTGGCAAGTGCATTAGCAGCGAGGAAGTGGAGAAAGTATTGGAGTTCATGTCCGATTGCTCATCTTAATCACAGCAGGATCATGTAACCTCTGATCGCAACATGATGTTAGTGTTATGATCAGCCCACCTCCTTTGTAGCCATAAAAACTTTTTCCTGTTGATATTTTTGAAGACAAGAACAGTCAGCATGTGTTCTCAGAAGACATGTACCTTGTCATTGTCATCATCTTCACCTACTGCTTTCTATACATTTCTTCCTCTTTTTCCATTGCATCGTCAATCCTCATTTTGTATGCCCTAGAAACGTACATTCATCCATCCAATAACATGGAAATTGTACTCCCATATGTTGAAGTCACCACAAATGATGCCAGATCACTTGAATTTTATTGATTTTTGCAAAACAATTAGGTGTCTTCAGGCTCAATGGAAGATACAGTTGTGCTCAAAAGTTTTACATACCCCAGCAGAATATTTGCTTTCTTGGCCTTTTTTCAGAGAATATGAATGATAACACCAAAACTTTTTCTCCACTCATGGTTAGTGGGTGGATGAAGCCATTAGTTGTCAAACTACTGTGTTTTCTCTTTTTAAATCATAATGACAACCCAAAACATCCAAATGACCCTGATCAAAAGTTCACATACCCTGGTGATTTTGGCTTGATAACATACACAGAAGTTGACACAAATGAGTTTGAATGGCTACTAAAGGTAATATCCTCACCTGTGACCTGTTTGCTTGTAATCAGTGTGTGTGCATAAAAGCTGAGTAAATATATGGGATCCGGACAGACTTTTGCATCTTTCATCCAGCCACTGATGTTTCTGGATTGTGAGTAATGGGGAAAGCAATGGCTCTACGAGAAAAGGTAGTTGAACTGTGTAAAACAGGAAAGGGATACAAAAAGATATCCAAGGAATTGATAATGCCAGTCAGCAGCATTCAAACTGTGATTGACAAATGGAAAATCAGGGGCTCTGTAAAAACAAAACCATGGTCTGGTAGACCGACAATAATATCGTCCAAAACTGCCAGGAAAATTGTTCGGGATGCAAAGAAAAACCCACATATAACATCAGCTGAAATACAAGACTCTCTGAAAACTAGCGGTGTGGCTATTTCAAGATGCACAATAAGGAGGCATTTAAAGAAAAATGAGCTGCATGCTTAAGTCGCCAGAAGAAAACCATTACTGCTCAAATGCCACAAAGTATCTCGCCTACAATATGCAAAACAGTAAAGAGACAAGCCTCAAAATTTCTGGAACAAGGTAATTTGGAGTGATGAGACCAAAATTGAACTTTTCGGCCACCCCCATAAATGCTAGATTTGGAGAGAGGTCATCAAGGCCAATGATGAAAGGAACACCATTCCTACTGTAAAGCACAGAGGTGGATCTCTGATGTTTTGGGAATGTGTGAGCTGCAAAGGCACATGAAACTTGGTCATAGCTGAAGGAAAGATGAATGCAGCACATTATCAGCAAATGCTGGAGGCAAATTTGCACTCATTAGCCCGGAAGCAGCGCATGGGACGTATTTGGACATTCCAACATGACAACAATCCAAAACACAAGGCCAAGTCAACCTGTCATTGGCTACAGCAGAACAAAGTGAAAAAAGTGAAGGTTTTGGAGTGGCCATTTCAGTCTCCTGACCTCAATATCATTGAGCTACTCTGGGTAGATCTCAAGCACGCAGTTCATGCTGGACAGCCCAGGAATTTACAGCTGGAGGCTTTTTGCCAAGAAGAGTGGGCAGCTTTAGCATCTGAGAAAATAAAGAACCTCATCCAGAACTACCACAAAAGACTTCAAGCTGTCATTGATGTTAGAGGGGGCAATACACGGTATTAAGAAATGGGGTATGTGAACATATGATCAGGGTCATTTGGATGTTTTGGTTTGTCATTATGATTTAAAAAGAGAAAACACAGTAGTTTGACAATAAATGGCTTCATCCATTCACTAACCATGAGTGGAGAAAAAGTTTTGGTGTTATCATTCAGATTCTCTGAAAAAAGGCCAAGAAAGTAAAAATTCTGCCAGGGTATGTAAACTTTTGAGCACAACTGTACCTAGTTGCCATTATTTAATGTACCAAAAAGCTGTCCCTGCTATGTTAGAGCACAAAATGCCACCTTTTTTAACCCAAATTTATTCTATTATGAGGATCAAGTTTTCAATTAAAAAGCTCACCTTTTTTTTCTATTTTTGAGTGAAATTAAATATTATTGTGGCTGCATCTGGGTTAAATTTTTACCGGTAGCACCCTGATCAGGTTTGGGAGAAAAGGCTAAATTATTGAAAATTGTCCAGCCAATCATCTTTAAACTTCAGAACTAAAAGTAAAAAAAAAAATATTTTTTTCCAAAAATGTTTAGAAATAGTTGGGGTGAGGGAATTGGCATATAATCAGGAAAATCTTTCTATTTGGTGCAGCTTTTGCACAGTGAGTGGTTGCTGATTGAATGTCTGACCAGGAGAACTCTTTTCAGTCCCTGCAAAGTCCACACTTTCACGTGTGTGGCCCCAAAACAGGAAAAGTCAGAAAGAGAAAAATTGTCATAAAAGGCAAAATTGTAGAAAATTATCCAAACCAAAATTCTTTAAACTTTATAAATGAAAGCTTACACTCTACAGAAGAGAGACTTTCGCAGTAACTCTGGAGATGGAGAACAACTCTGCTGTATAAACTGTGTTCCGCTGGTAACAGCTGATCTGAGATGGTCCATGTATTTACCACCACTGTAGAAGTTAGGATAACCCATAAGATGTCATAGCTGCAGTGCATTAGGATAAATCCCAAGCGACAATGCAAACTGAGGTTTGACAGCTTGCTGATGCTTCAGATGTGTGTGAAATCGTGTTGGCAAGGTTTTTGCAAATCCAACCTCAAAATGCTAGAATGCAAGTGAAAATGACTAAGGGTGTACTTAGCGCCAAAAATGTGTCAGTTTTTTTCTACCATATGGAATTACTTTTTTAATGTATCCAAAATAAAGATTTATTAGTTTTCCAGTGGAAATGTAAATTTTTCTCACTTTTCATTAAAAATACTACGTTTGCATTACGGAGCTTAAAATGTGTTCAGTTGATTCCATGGAGAACGCAACATTGTTCTGCACATGTTTACTAGGTAATTAGAGGTGTTTTAGTTATGTGATTCACATTAATTTATTCACTGCAAATTACATTTTTGGGTTAAGAACTGCTCATCTTAACATCTTGGTGCAAAAGTTCTTTTGTTTTGCAAATTCGCACAAAAAATACCAAAATACCAGGTGCACATAAAATCACTCCAGTACAAAGTACATTTGAGCCAAATTTTGAGACATTTAAAAAAAGTAAAATTTGATGAGTCGGTCTAATATTGTCACTTCTGGGTGTTGCTGTGTGCCCTTTTCTTCTTTTGCTTGCTGGTAGTGCCTCATCCTTAGGTGTACCATCTTTGTCCTCCACAAGGCCTTGGTATCGGCTTCTCAGTTGTGTGGTTGGTGATGTCTCCATGGTCTTCTTGCTTCTTTTGGTCACATGCTTCCACTCGTCTGCTTTTGGAGGATCTCTGACACTTTCTTCACCTTCTGTGATCAGTAGAGATGCTTCTGTTCTGTCTAGGATGTCTTCATTTTCTTTGATGAGTTTCAAAGTTGCAATCCTTTCTTCCAGACCCCGCACCTTTTCTTCTGCCACTTCTGGCAATTGAAGTTGGATTCTTCTTCTGGTCGATCTGTGAACATATACTGTAGCACATGTTGCAGCTCACCACGTAGGTTGTTACGTCTGCCATGTTACTCCTAGATCCTGCTGACTTGCTGTGTGTCTTCCTTCTTGTGTAATCTACTCAATCAGCCAAGCTTTCGAGCAATGATGTCCTAGAGGAAAAAATAGTCCTCTTCAAGCTTCAATCCCGGGTTTGGCGATGCTTTCCAAGCAGCTGGTCTCAATGCTGTACCCAATGATATTCTTGCTGAGGGAAACTCTTCGCTTTTCCCAGGAGGCACCTGGAATATGCAAATTTATTTCATTTATTTCAGTTCTGCAATACAAAAAGAGAAACTCATATATTATATAGAGTCATTACTAGTAGAGTGATCTATTTCAAGTGTTTATTTCTGTTAATGTTTATGATTATGACTGAAAAATATTTAGAATTGAGAGTCCTCAGTGGTTGATACCTTTTAATGGTTAACTGAAGAGATGGTAGCAAATTTCAAGCTTTTGAGACTACTCAGGTCTCTTCATCAGGCATAGACTAATACAAAATCAGAAGAATCACATATATATGCACAACACAGCACAGAAATAATGTCATAGATAAGACAGGTGACGTGAAGCAGAACTACCATTATAGGAGAGTGATAAACAGGTGTGTCCATAGTTGTGTCCATAAATATTGGAACATTTCATATATAAGGAGTGTAATTGTTTCATTGTCCTCTGATTGGGGTCTGGTTCTGTGTTGTGATGCTCCCACAAGGTCTGAGGAGCAAATTCCTTAATTGATTTAAAAAGACATAAATCCATGCGGCACATTCATTCCTGCACTGAGAGTGTCAAAGGTTGTCATGAGTTTATACTCCCAGACCCTTCTGTCTCTCTGAGATTAGAAATTACCCTCATGTAATCTCATGTCTATGGTGCTGTGATCTGGGATACACATAATTGTCAGAATCTCCCTGTCCTCTCCAACAGCTGCAGGAACCTTTCCTTGCAACCAGAAAAAATGTAAAACTTGTCCATTTATATAAAGACCACGGACAAGATAAAGAGCCCCAATTCACATCAGGACTACAAGATCCCAGGTACTTTCAGCTGCATCACATCTAATGTGGTGTACCTAATTATTTGTGCTAAATGTCTAACTGGGGGTCTGTATGTAGGGGAGACAGGGCAAAAACCGAGTCCCATCTTGACCGATACTGTAGCATCCTCCCTGTTCAGCTTCACCATGTTCAGGTGTTTCCTTGTCTGTTTCACACCTGACATAAGGGCATCTATCCAAGTAGAAAGCTGCCACATTTTAGAGCGATCTGCGTTTCTGTTCTGCGGTGACTTCTGCTATAACACCTTCTCTCACTTCTGCTGTTTCTGCTGCTTTCACTTCTGCTGTCCTGCTGCTCTCACTTCTACTGTCCTGGATGACTGGGCTTCAACTTAACATTATGTGGCCCACAGCTTAGCTGAGGGCCCTCAGGCCCAGCTGACCTGCCTGGGCTCCCTAGCACGACTGACCCAAAACCAGGAAATCCATCTGTTTTACCCACAGTTGGCCCCTTCAAAGTTAACTGTTGCTGATCCTGAATTCCTATCTCTAATCACAGTGTGCTAAAATGCCGCCCTCTTGTGGCTAACCCAGTTGCTTAGAGCTGCTTAAAATGTACAGAAACTGGCCAATACCCCATTACCATTTTTTTTCAACCAAAATTTAGAAAATTTAAGGGAAGCGACAGTTTAATAAAGAGACACAAGTCTCCTTTAGGAGCCTCTAAAAGCCAGCAATGGTCTTTGTCCAGCATTGGACAATGTAATGTGTTAAAGTATATGTATGCCCTATCTAACTAACAATTTGTGAACTATCATATATGCTGACAAGAGACAACGGAACACTGGACTGGACATGGTTGCTGACTGTTGTTTCTGTGCAACTGCAGGTTGTGGGCCAGAGGCATCAGCGCCTTCTTACTGGACAGCAAATTGGGAGGGGTGTAACACAGGGGAAGGGCCAGTGGTTTTACCCTCAGACACAGATTTTGTACCCAGGCTTTACGCCCACTGTTGTGAATTCTGTGGCTGAATTCACTCCTGTGGTCACAAGTGGTACTGCAGCTTCTGAGCTTCCTCCCTCAGGTGTTCTGGTGAGCTCGTTAACTGCTTCATTACTTAACTCCGCCTGATGCTGCTATCCTTGCTCCTTGTCAATGTTTCAGTGTTGGATCTGAGCTTCTCCTGATTGTTCCTGTGACCTGCTGCTCTGTATAGCTAAGTGCCTTTTGCTTTTTTTGTTGCTTTTTTTCTGTCCAGCTTGTCTTTTGTTTTGCTGGAAGCTCTGAGACGCAAAGGGTGTACCGCCGTGCCGTTAGTTCGGCACGGTGGGTTTTTTTTTGCCCCCTTTGCGTGGTTTTGCTTTAGGGTTTTTTGTAGACTGCAAAGTTCGCTTTACTGTCCTCGCTCTGTCCTAGAATATCGGGCCCCACTTTGCTGAATCTATTTCATCCCTACGTTTTGTCTTTTCATCTTACTCACAGTCATTATATGTGGGGGGCTGCCTTTTCCTTTGGGGAATTTCTCTGGGGCAAGTCAGGCCTATTTTTCTATCTTCAGGCTAGCTAGTTTCTTAGGCTGTGCCGAGTTGCCTAGGTAGTTGTTAGGCGCAATCCACAGCCGCTTTTAGTTGTGTTTAGGATAGGATCAGGTGTGCAGTCTACAGAGTTTCCACGTCTCAGAGCTCGTTCTTGTATTTTTGGGTATTTGTCAGATCACTGTGTGCGCTCTGATCGCTAAGCACACTGTGTTTCTGGATTGCCTTCATAACACCTGTCATTAGCAAACATAACAGTACAAGGAGCCTCAAACTAATGATTCTCAATAGAGGGAAAGAAAAAGTTCTGACATCATTTTTTTTTTTTTTTCTGCTCTGTGTTCACTTTTTTTTTCCCCTAGACATTTGGGTGATTCTGGACACAGGTGTGGACATGGATATTCAGGGTCTGTGCTCTTCAATGGATAATCTCGTTATAAATGTACAAAAAATTCAAGATACTATTGATCAGAAATCTATGTTAGAACCAAGAATTCCTATTCCTGATTTGTTTTTTGGAGATATAACTAAGTTTCTAAGTTTCAAAAATAATTGTAAGCTATTTCTGGCCTTGAAACCTCATTCTTCTGGCAATCCTATTCAACAGGTTTTGATTATTATTTCTTTTTTGCGCGGCGACCCTCAAGACTGGGCATTTTCTCTTGCGCCAGGAGACCCTGCATTGAGTAGTGTCGATGCGTTTTTCCTGGCGCTCGGATTGCTGTACGATGAGCCTAATTCAGTGGATCAGGCTGAGAAAAATTTGCTGGCTTTGTGCCAGGGTCAGGATGATATAGAAGTATATTGTCAGAAATTTAGGAAATGGTCAGTACTCACTCAGTGGAATGAATCTGCGCTGGCAGCTTTGTTCAGAAAGGGTCTCTCTGAGGCTCTTAAGGATGTCATGGTGGGATTTCCTATGCCTGCTGGTTTGAATGAGTCTTTGTCTTTGGCCATTCAGATCGGTCGACGCTTGCGCGAGCGTAAATCTGTGCACCATTTGGCGGTACTGCCTGAGGTTAAACCTGAGCCTATGCAGTGCGATAGGACTATGACTAGAGTTGAACGGCAGGAATACAGACGTCTGAATGGTCTGTGTTTCTACTGTGGTGATTCCACTCATGCTATTTCTGATTGTCCTAAGCGCACTAAGCGGTCCGCTAGGTCTGCCGTCATTGGTACTGTACAGTCCAAATTCCTTCTGTCCATTACCTTGATATGCTCTTTGTCGTCGTTTTCTGTCATGGCGTTTGTGGATTCGGGCGCTGCCCTGAATCTGATGGATTTGGATTATGCTAAACGTTGTGGGTTTTTCTTGGAGCCTTTGCGGTGTCCTATTCCATTGAGAGGAATTGATGCTACACCTTTGGCCAAGAATAAACCTCAATACTGGGCCCAGCTGACCATGTGCATGGCTCCTGCACATCAGGAAGTTATTCGCTTTCTGGTGTTGCATAATCTGCATGATGTGGTCGTGTTGGGGTTGCCATGGCTACAAACCCATAATCCAGTATTGGATTGGAATTCCATGTCGGTATCCAGCTGGGGTTGTCAGGGGGTACATGGTGATGTTCCATTTTTGTCGATTTCGTCATCCACCCCTTCTGAGGTCCCAGAGTTTTTGTCTGATTATCAGGATGTATTTGAAGAGCCCAAGTCCAATGCTCTACCTCCGCATAGGGATTGTGATTGTGCTATCAATTTGATTCCTGGTAGTAAATTCCCTAAAGGTCGATTATTTAATTTATCCGTGCCCGAACACGCCGCTATGCGCAGTTATGTGAAGGAATCCCTGGAGAAGGGACATATTCGCCCATCGTCATCACCACTGGGAGCAGGGTTCTTCTTTGTAGCCAAGAAGGATGGTTCGCTGAGACCGTGTATTGATTACCGCCTTCTTAATAAGATCACTGTTAAATTTCAGTATCCCTTGCCATTGTTATCTGACTTGTTTGCTCGGATTAAGGGGGCTAGTTGGTTCACTAAGATAGATCTTCGTGGTGCGTATAATCTGGTGAGAATCAGGCAAGGAGATGAATGGAAAACTGCATTCAATACGCCCGAGGGTCATTTTGAGTATCTAGTGATGCCGTTCGGACTTGCCAATGCTCCATCTGTGTTTCATTCTTTTATGCATGACATCTTCCGTGAGTATCTGGATAAATTCCTGATTGTTTACTTGGATGACATTTTGATCTTCTCAGATGATTGGGAGTCTCATGTGAAGCAGGTCAGAATGGTTTTTCAGGTCCTGCGTGCTAACTCTTTGTTTGTGAAGGGATCAAAGTGTCTCTTCGGTGTGCAGAAAGTTTCATTTTTGGGGTTCATCTTTACCCCTTCTACTATCGAGATGGATCCAGTTAAGGTCCAAGCCATCCAGGATTGGATTCAGCCGACATCTCTGAAGAGTCTGCAAAAGTTCCTGGGCTTTGCTAATTTTTATCGTCGCTTCATCTGTAATTTTTCTAGCATTGCCAAACCATTGACCGATTTGACCAAGAAGGGTGCTGATTTGGTTAATTGGTCTTCTGCTGCTGTGGAAGCTTTTCAGGAGTTGAAGCGTCGTTTTTGTTCTGCCCCTGTGTTGTGTCAGCCAGATGTTTCTCTTCCGTTCCAGGTCGAGGTTGATGCTTCTGAGATTGGAGCAGGGGCGGTTTTGTCACAGAGAGGTTCTGATTGCTCAGTGATGAAACCATGTGCTTTCTTTTCCAGGAAGTTTTCGCCCGCTGAGCGTAATTATGATGTGGGCAATCGAGAGTTGCTGGCCATGAAGTGGGCATTCGAGGAGTGGCGTCATTGGCTTGAAGGAGCTAAGCATCGCGTGGTGGTATTGACTGATCATAAGAACTTGACTTGTCTCGAGTCTGCCAAGCGCTTGAATCCTAGACAGGCCCGTTGGTCGTTATTTTTTGCCCGCTTCGACTTTGTGATTTCGTACCTTCCGGGCTCTAAAAATGTGAAGGCGGATGCTCTGTCTAGGAGATTTGTGCCCGACTCTCCGGGTTTATCTGAGCCAGCGGGTATCCTCAAGGAAGGAGTCATTGTGTCTGCCATCTCCCCTGATTTGCGGCGGGTGCTGCAAAAATTTCAGGCGAATAAACCTGATCGTTGTCCAGCAGAGAAACTGTTCGTCCCTGATAGGTGGACTAATAAACTTATCTCTGAACTTCATTGTTCGGTGTTGGCTGGTCATCCTGGAATCTTTGGTACCAGAGAGTTAGTGGCTAGATCCTTCTGGTGGCCATCTCTGTCACGGGATGTACGTACTTTTGTGCAGTCCTGTGGGATTTGTGCTAGGGCTAAGCCCTGCTGTTCTCGTGCCAGTGGGTTGCTTTTGCCCTTGCCGGTCCCAAAGAGGCCTTGGACACATATTTCGATGGATTTCATTTCTGACCTTCCCGTTTCTCAAAAGATGTCAGTCATTTGGGTGGTCTGTGATCGCTTTTCTAAAATGGTCCATCTGGTGCCCTTGGCTAAATTGCCTTCCTCCTCTGATTTGGTACCTTTGTTCTTTCAGCATGTGGTTCGGTTGCATGGCATTCCTGAGAATATTGTTTCTGACAGAGGTTCCCAGTTTGTTTCAAGGTTTTGGCGAGCCTTTTGTGGTAGGATGGGCATTGACCTATCCTTTTCCTCGGCTTTCCATCCTCAGACTAATGGCCAGACCGAACGAACCAATCAGACCTTGGAAACATATCTGAGATGTTTTGTTTCTGCAGACCAGGATGATTGGGTGTCCTTTTTGCCGTTGGCTGAGTTCGCCCTTAATAATCGGGCCAGCTCGGCTACCTTGGTTTCTCCATTTTTTTGCAATTCTGGGTTCCATCCTCGTTTCTCTTCAGGACAGGTTGAGTCTTCGGACTGTCCTGGTGTGGATTCTGTGGTGGATAGGTTGCAGCAGATCTGGACTCAGGTGGTGGACAATTTGATCTTGTCCCAGGAGAAAGCTCAACTTTTCGCTAATCGCAGACGCCGTGTGGGTCCCCGACTTCGTGTTGGGGATCTGGTTTGGTTATCTTCTCGTCATATTCCTATGAAGGTTTCCTCTCCTAAATTTAAACCTCGTTTTATTGGTCCGTATAGGATTTCTGAGGTTCTCAATCCTGTGTCTTTTCGTTTGACCCTCCCAGACTCCTTTTCCATACATAATGTATTCCATAGGTCGTTGTTGCGGAGATACGTGGCACCTATGGTTCCATCTGTTGAGCCTCCTGCCCCGGTTTTGGTGGAGGGGGAATTGGAGTATATTGTGGAGAAGATTTTGGATTCTCGTGTTTCTAGACGGAAACTCCAGTATCTGGTTAAATGGAAGGGTTATGCTCAGGAAGATAATTCCTGGGTTTTTGCCTCTGATGTTCATGCTTCCGATCTTGTTCGTGCCTTTCATGCGGCTCATCCTGGTCGGCCTGGGGGCTCTGGTGAGGGTTCGGTGACCCCTCCTCAAGGGGGGGGTACTGTTGTGAATTCTGTGGCTGAATTCACTCCTGTGGTCACAAGTGGTACTGCAGCTTCTGAGCTTCCTCCCTCAGGTGTTCTGGTGAGCTCGTTAACTGCTTCATTACTTAACTCCGCCTGATGCTGCTATCCTTGCTCCTTGTCAATGTTTCAGTGTTGGATCTGAGCTTCTCCTGATTGTTCCTGTGACCTGCTGCTCTGTATAGCTAAGTGCCTTTTGCTTTTTTTGTTGCTTTTTTTCTGTCCAGCTTGTCTTTTGTTTTGCTGGAAGCTCTGAGACGCAAAGGGTGTACCGCCGTGCCGTTAGTTCGGCACGGTGGGTTTTTTTTTGCCCCCTTTGCGTGGTTTTGCTTTAGGGTTTTTTGTAGACTGCAAAGTTCGCTTTACTGTCCTCGCTCTGTCCTAGAATATCGGGCCCCACTTTGCTGAATCTATTTCATCCCTACGTTTTGTCTTTTCATCTTACTCACAGTCATTATATGTGGGGGACTGCCTTTTCCTTTGGGGAATTTCTCTGGGGCAAGTCAGGCCTATTTTTCTATCTTCAGGCTAGCTAGTTTCTTAGGCTGTGCCGAGTTGCCTAGGTAGTTGTTAGGCGCAATCCACAGCCGCTTTTAGTTGTGTTTAGGATAGGATCAGGTGTGCAGTCTACAGAGTTTCCACGTCTCAGAGCTCGTTCTTGTATTTTTGGGTATTTGTCAGATCACTGTGTGCGCTCTGATCGCTAAGCACACTGTGTTTCTGGATTGCCTTCATAACACCTGTCATTAGCAAACATAACAGCCCACGTACTGGGGTGTTAGGTATGTCAACCGTATATGACATACAGTATGCTAACAGAGGTATTATGTCGAATTTCCCTTTATAAAAGGGATGTGTGGGTATGATTTTCAAACTGTATATATAGAACAAGTTTCATGACCTTACTCATATTATTATTTTGTGTAAGGCTGTAACCTCAAGAAGTGTGTGGAGCACATTAATGCATTGATGTTCCACATTGTCCAAGTGCAGACCAAAAAATCAATATCAGGCTCCCAGATAGATGCTTAAAGAAACTGTGAGAAGGACAACACAATAAATTTTTTTTTATAATAATAGAATATATAGAGATTGAGAGTAGAAATGTTACCATTGCATAATGTACAAAGGTTTCAAAAAATTACCTAAGGGGTCTGTAGTATACACGCTGAAAGAGACCATGATGGGGATCTCACAATACATTTCGCAGTTATTACAATAAGTGGAGATAGTGAGTACAAGTTTCATCATTGCACAATGTTTAAAGGTTTCCAAAAATTAAAAAATATTACCCACGTGAGGTATACATACATGACCACTAAGTACTTGTTGCAAAAGCAGGAGGAGTAGGATGTGATTCCCTGAACAAAATGTGTTTGGATTGTAAGGCATGGACGTTAAAAAAACTTAAATAAAAAAAAGATTTGGGCTGCATTTACATTACGTTACTGTCATCCATAGGGATTACAAAGACAGAGGAAATCCAGCCCTTGTACAATTTTAGAAGACTTAGCTTTTCTTCATTTTCAGTTGACAGGCATGTGCGCTTATCCATTATGACTGCACTGGCCAAACTAAAAACCCTCTCAGACAACACACTTGCGGCAGGGCATGGCAGCCCCTCCAAGGTGTACAAGAAGAGGTCAGGCCAAGTGTGCAGCTTGGACAAATGATAGTTAAAGGGCACTTAATAATCAGGAAGGACACTGGTATGGTCACTGAAGTACTCCACCATTTTCGTCAACATCTCCCTCCTTGTCATAGTTACACCCATAGATAGCCCTTGCTGATTGGATGGTCTCATGAAAATGGCCCAGTTGGTGGAAATCCCCCCCCCCCCAAGTTGCACCTGGTGTGCTTGGCCCTCCCCTGTAGTCCTTGTGTGTGAAAAGAGTCAGTACCTCTGTCAGCAGCATTGTCTAAAGCCCCCGTCACACATAGCGAGATCGCTAGCGAGATCGCTGCTAAGTCACAAGTTTTGTGACGCAACAGCGACCTCAGTAGCGATCTCGCTATGTGTGACACGTAGCAGCGACCAGGCCCCTGCTGTGAGATCGCTGGTCGTGTCGGAATGGCCTGGACCATTTTTTGATCGTTGAGGTCCCGCTGGGTAGCACACATCGCTGTGTTTGACACCTTACCAACGACTTCGTTCACAGGACGTCCTATTGAATCGTCATGAAATAGCATCGTTGTACAGGTCGCTACAGGTCGCCGCATCGTTGGGGAGATCGCACTGTGTGACATCTCACCAGCGACCACATAGCGACGCAGCAACGATCCCTGACAAGTCGTATCGTTGTCGGGATCGCTTAAGCGTCGCTATGTGTGACGGGGCCTTTAGGGTAATCTTTTCGACAAGTCTTCCACAAAGGCCTTCTGTCATGCATGCACTGAAAATGGCACCTCTGCCTCTGAGATGAGAGAAGGAAATTTCTCCTTCTAACGTGGGTCAAGAAAGGTGCACTGCCAGTATTTCATGGTGGACAAAATGTCTTTAATGCAAGGGTTTTGGTAAAAGGCATCAGGACATGAACTGGGCCATGTGTGGCAGACTACAAAGAGTCAAATGTTCAATTTTTTTTATCGCCTTAATGACACACGCCAATAGCAGACTCAGGTAAATTACTGGTAAATAGTGACATTTGCTTATGTCAGCAGGTTTTGCGACAGTCGCACAGCTGCTAGATAAATGTTAGCTATTTCAGCAATAGTTGAGGAATATAATTTAGCAATTAGCTTTTAATAAACAAGTTTAGTATATGCTGGTACTGAGCAATATTATTTAGCTGCAAAAAAAGTGGTTTAGTATATGCTGGTATACAGAAATATTATGTAGTTCCAAAATTTGTTTAGTATATGCTGGTACTGAGTAATATTATTTAGCTCTAAAAAGAGCTGTTTTGTATATTATGGTACTGGATGAAACCATGCCTTTCTCCCTAGTCCCACAGTCTGATCCTACACTATACAACACAGTGCAAACTAGCAGATATCTGTAGCATATACTTGCAATGATAACACCCAGGTGCCTGCCTTTCCCTCTCTCTTGTGTTTAATCTCTCCAGGCACTTTCTCCACCTAAAAGAGAACTAATCTTCATTCTCAGCAGCTCTTAAAGGGACTCTGTCACCTGAATTTGGCGGGCTATGTAAATGCCCTGTTTTCGGTCCGATGGGCGGTGTTTCTTCTTTTTTCCTCCACCCCATCCTTCCCCGCTGTCCGCAATATTTTCCAGAATTGGAGTAGGTGTCCTCTATAGATTGCGCGTGTGCAATGCAATCTTGTCTCGCGAAGCGCAGTATGCTTTGCCCATCTGTGGGCAAAGCTGAAAAGCATTACTGCGCATGCACCGGCGCACTATATCCCAGAAAACATAGTGCGGTTATAAAATAACCTTTTGATGATATTCTAATGTTGTGTGAAGCACCTGCATATGTCCATCAACAGAATAATTGTTGTTCGCAATATAAGCAGTGCCTTGAAAAAGTAGTCATACGCTGTGAACTTTTCCATATTTTTTCATGTTGTATCGTCTCCTTTAGACTAACAGGTCTGTGAAGAGTAGCAAGGCAGTGAGAACTCATTGGAACCTGCACCTATTAAAATATTTTTTCTGCGCAGTAATGCTTTTTGGCTTTGCCCGCAGATAGGCAAAGCATACTGCGCATTTGCGAGACAAGATTGAATTGCGCACGCGCGAACTATGGAGGACACAAACTCCAATTCTGGAAAATATTGCAGACAGCGGGGAAGTATGGGGTGGAGGAAAAAAGAAGAAACACCGCCCATCGGACCGAAAACAGGGCATTTACATAGCCCGCCAAATTCAGGTGACAGATTCCCTTTAAAAGAGCTTTTTGGAATCACAAACTCTCCCTATACTCTGCTTTCACTCTCCTTACGCTCACACTATGCTCTCGCTACCCTATTTCCAGCTGTAATGTTCGCAAGATGGCGCCGGCAGGGATTAAATATTCCCTATGACGCTGTAAGGCCAGCCAATCATAGTAATGCCACAACAAAGATGACGAGCGGTATTACTGTGATTGGCAAGTAAGCCCAGCATGTTCATTGGCTGCAAATAAAGCGTCAAACATGCTGGGCGGGTCACTCAAATATACTGAGGCGAATAGCAAATTACTCACCGAATGTATTCGCTCATCACTAATTATTGCCCCTTGTAAGGCCACATCTTGCATATGGGATCCAGTTTTCAGCTCCACATTTTAAAAAAGATATTTGGAATATAGAGTAAATTCAAATGCGGAAACTACATTATTACAAGATCTCATTTAAATGTATAAATAAGTGTGTGGTCAATGCATAGTACTGACACATGACATCACTTTTAAGGACTTTCGAAGGATAATGGAACATTTGTTACATGTGGAGGAAAGACAATTATGGCAGTTAAATAGGAAAGGGTTCTTTACAGTAAGAGCAAACAGACTGGAATTCTGACCATAAGAGATAGTAATGGCAGTTACTATAACAACGTTTAAAAAAGGTCTGGATGCTTTGTTAACAAAAGATGACATTGTGAGTTATAAATAATCTAGCAATATAAAATGTATAACTTTGAAGATAGGTTACATAGTTACATAGTTACATAGTTATTAAGGTTGAAGGAAGACTATATGTCCATCTAGTTCAACCCATAGCCTAACCTAACATGTTGATCCAGAGGAAGGCAAAAAAACCCCATGTGCAAAGAGTAAGCTCCACATTGGGGAAAAAAATTCCTTCCCGACTCCACATACGGCAATCAGACTAGTTCCCTGGATCAACGCCCTATCAAGGAATCTAGTGTATATACCCTGTAACATTATACTTTTCCAGAAAGGTATCCAGTCCCCTCTTAAATTTAAGTAATGAATCACTCATTACAACATCATACGGCAGAGAGTTCCATAGTCTCACTGCTCTTACAGTAAAGAATCCGCGTCTGTTATTATGCTTAAACCTTTTTTCCTCCAACCGCAGAGGATGCCCCCTTGTCCCTGTTTCAGGTCTATGATTAAAAAGATCATCAGAAAGGTCTTTGTACTGTCCCCTCATATATTTATACATTAAAATAAGATCACCCCTTAGTCTTCGTTTTTCCAAACTAAATAGCCCCAAGTGTAATAACCTATCTTGGTATTGCAGACCCCCCAGTCCTCTAATACCCTTGGTCGCTCTTCTCAGCACCCGCTCCAGTTCAGCTATGTCTTTCTTAAACACCGGAGACCAGAACTGTGCACAGTATTCTAAGTGTGGTCGAACTAGTGACTTGTATAGAGGTAAAATTATGTTCTCCTCATGAGCATCTATGCCTCTTTTAATGCATCCCATTATTTTATTTGCCTTTGTAGCAGCTGCCTGACACTGGCCACTGAATTTAAGTTTGTCATCCACCCATACACCCAGGTCTTTTTCATTGACGGTTTTGCCCAGAGTTTTAGAATTAAGCACATAATTATACATCTTATTACTTCTACCCAAGTGCATGACCTTACATTTATCCCCATTAAAGCTCATTTGCCATTTATCAGCCCAAGCTTCTAGTTTACATAAATCATCCTGTAATATAAAATTGTCCTCCTCTGTATTGATTACCCTGCAGAGTTTAGTGTCATCTGCAAATATTGAAATTCTACTCTGAATGCCCCCTACAAGGTCATTAATAAATATGTTAAAAAGAAGAGGGCCCAATACTGACCCCTGTGGTACCCCACTGCTAACCGCTACCCAGTCCGAGTGTGCTCCATTAATAACCACCCTTTGTTTCCTATCCCTGAGCCAGCTCTCAACCCACTTGCACATATTTTCCCCTATCCCCATTATTCTCATTTTATGTATCAACCTTTTGTGTGGCACCGTATCAAAAGCTTTTGAAAAGTCCATATACACTACATCCACTGGGTTCCCTTGGTCCAATCTGGAACTTACCTCTTCATAGAAACTGATCAAATTAGTCTGACATGAACGGTCCCTAGTAAACCCATGCTGATACTGGGTCATGAGGTTATTCCTCTTCAGATACTCCAGTATAGCATCCCTTAGAATGCCCTCCAGGATTTTACCCACAGTAGAGGTTAAGCTTACTGGCCTATAATTTCCGAGTTCAGTTTTTGTCCCCTTTTTGAATATTGGCACCACATTTGCTATACGCCAGTCCTGTGGCACAGACCCTGTTATTATGGAGTCTTTAAAGATTAAAAATAATGGTCTATCAATGACTGTACTTAATTCCTGCAGTACTCGAGGGTGTATCCCATCCGGGCCCGGAGATTTGTCAATTTTAGTGATTTTTAGACGCCGCCGCACTTCCTGCTGGGTTAAGCAGGTGACATTTAATTGGGAATTTTTATCACTAGACATTTTGTCTGCCATGGGATTTTCTTGTGTAAATACTGATGAAAAAAAGTCATTTAGCATATTGGCTTTTTCCTCATCCTCATCCACCATCTCACCCAGACTATTTTTAAGGGGGCCAACACTATCATTTTTTAGTTTCTTACTATTTATGTAGTTAAAGAATATTTTAGGATTATTTTTACTCTCTCTGGCAATGAGTCTCTCTGTCTCAATCTTTGCTGCCTTGATTTGCTTTTTACAGAATTTATTTAATTTTCTGTATTTATTTAATGCCTCCTCACTACCTACTTCCTTTAATTCTCTAAATGCTTTCTTTTTGTCACTTATTGCGCCCCTTACAGCTCTATTTAGCCATATTGGTTTCCTCCTATTTCTAGTATGTTTATTCCCATACGGTATATACTGTGCACAGGTCCTATCCAGGATGCTAATAAACGTCTCCCATTTTCTTTGTGTATTTTTGTGTCTCAGGATATCGTCCCAGTTAATTGCACCAAGATCCTCTCTCATCCGTTGGAAATTTGCCCTCCTGAAGTTTAGTGTCCTTGTAACCCCTCTACTACACATCTTTTTAAAGGATACTTGAAAACTTATTATTTTGTGATCGCTATTTCCCAAGTGACCCCCAACCCTTATATTTGATATGCGGTCTGGCCTGTTGGTTAATATTAGGTCTAGCAGTGCCCCCCTTCTTGTTGGGTCCTGAACCAGTTGTGAAAGGTAATTGTCTCTCATAATTGTCAAAAACTGATTACCTTTGCTGGAACTGCAGGTTTCTATTCCCCAATCTATTTCAGGGTAGTTGAAGTCCCCCATAATAATGACTTCTCCTTGAGTCGCAGCTTCATCTATTTGCTTTACGAGGATATTCTCCATTGCTTCCATTATTTTTGGAGATTTATAACAAACCCCTATCAGTAATTTATTATTTTTTCCCCCTCCCCTTATCTCCACCCACAGGGATTCTACATTTTCATTAAATTCACCTATATTATCGCGCAGGATGGGTTTTAAGGATGATTTTACATATAGACACACCCCTCCCCCTCGCTTATCTGTACGGTCATTTCTGAACAGGCTGTAGCCCTGCAAGTTAACAGCCCAGTCATGGCTCTCATCCAGCCACGTTTCAGATATCCCCACCATGTCATAATTATGCTCCAACAACATTAGTTCTAATTCGTCCATTTTGTTGGCGAGGCTTCTGGCATTAGTATACATGCACTTTATGTTCCTCTCTGTACTTCTATTTCTTAAATTATTAACTGTTCTGACCCCAACCCCCATGCCACCGCCACCCCCAACTTCCTTATTTGTGCCCAGGTGAACTAGATGGTCCTAGTTCTTTTTCTAACCTATGTAATTATGTGAACTATACATTAGGAAAATGCTTGAAATGTAATTCCCTATAATATTATTGTACTAGTAAGTTCCCCTTATTTTTTCTGTATAAAGTGATAGCTATAAATCCAATCTCTGGATTTAAAAAGTGCAAAACACTCCTGAAACACTTGCACGTTTAATCTGTATTTCTTATGGTGCCTATGGGAAGCCATAGGATAATACTTGTGCAGCGCCCCAGAGACCTGGTCGTTGCAGTATGACGCTCTGCCACTAAGGGGAGTGATGGTACGTCTGATGGCACTAAAGGAGTTCTCCTGACCAGGTATCACCAGAACACATTACACTTCACACTCCGGCCACTAGGGGGAGAAAAAGGCTTTATTTATTGGGCCACTCCTCACACTGGTAAAACTAGGGGTTGGGGAGGAAGTTAGTCAGAAGCTGACTGGGTTGGATTCAGGCAACATCCCGTGGCAGGGGGTGTTGCAGGGAGAAGACACAGGGGGGTCCCTGTCAGGCGTGGGAACCTGGCAGGTGCCTAGCGAACAGAGCAGAATGTAACGGAACCGCGCCTGCACTACTTTGCGGCGGTATCCTAAGGAAGAGACACGAAGGGAAGGATATTGTGGAACAATGTAAACGAGATCAAGCAAAAAGGAGTACCAGTAGGAGTTGTGCCGTGAGACCGAGGCAACATCCTACTGAGGCGCGTAGCCGGTGGCCGGAACACTGCGGGAGTAACTGACTCTAGGCCTTACTTCGAACTCCGCAGGACAGTTAATTATAGGTTGGCTGTCTACCTTAAATTTCCTACGAAGACATAGGGGGCAACAGTGGGAGATGGGCTTCTCTAGGGTCCCGGAAGACCTCCAGGCCTTCCCGTCATACGGGTGCGTCCTAGCCATAACATACCTGGGGGACAAGAAACTAGTAACATCTGGAACTAAAGAGAGAGAGAGCTGTAGAGAACGAATGAATGAGAACAGCAGTTGTGAGGACTATTCCGAATGCTCAGCAGGGTAGGACTACAACACACAGGCGCTAGTGGTAGGCAACGATTTCCATCTGTGAAGGAAACTCTGGAAGTGCCCATCGGACCGGCCGGTTTCAGATAGCCCTTTTGAGCGTGCTCTGGATTGAGGATCCTGAAGTCTTCAGTAAAGAGGTAAAGAGACTGCAACTTTGTGTCCTCGTTATTGACTGCACCCTCACACCATCACCATCTACCTTACTGGGAAGCCCTGGGGACACACTTCACCTGTGGGAAGGTATACCATCCAGCTGCCATTCCATCACCCCAGAGGACCCCACAGCAGCGTCGGTCACCCTGACGGAACACCACAGGTGGCGTCACGAACCCCTGACAGACTGTACCACCTTTATTGGACGCCCCTTAGCAGGGTCGCGGACCGGGTCTAGCCACCATGACAGCCTCAGAACCGAACCAGAGAGGCCCGGTACCGAGAACGCGTGGCCCTGTGTCTGGGGGCGATCCAACTTGGCGTCACAAACAGGATCCTACTTAAGCCTGAAGAATCAGGTCATGTGTGCCTTGGAACTGTGACTGAAACGCGTTGGACTGTGATTTATTGTAAAGACTGTGTATTGCTATCTGTCGCATGATTCCCGCCAAAACCGCCGCCATTGCCGCACCACGAGGAGCGCAGGAGAAGAAGGAGGGCGTGTCATGGGAGGAGATCGAGAAAACGGCGCGAACAGCAGCCTCCGCCCACTCCGACTATGGCTGCAGGATGACGAGCTCAGGAATGGAGGCGCTCAAACCCCAGAAAATGGCGGAGCCTCGTGTGTGTGCCGCTGCAGACCAAGGAGCAGAGCTGACGACCAGCGGGTACCTGAACGACGACGAAGTGCACCGGGATCATCGCAACCCAGCGGATCCGGACCAGAGCTTGCCGTCACAGGAGATCCCGGATCCCCTGGAATTGCCGGAGGAGGCATTGGACCACCCGACTCCAGACGGGGGGTCGGCGAAGGCGAGGAAATGGAAGTCGGAGCTGTGCTGGAAGGCCGCCCGGGGGGAGCCGTGGTCAGGGCCGCAGCGGACTCCAGCATCCTCGTCAGCGGAGCCGACCGACATCAGTGGAACCACATCAGAGGCAGGTACCAACAGCGACCCTGCCCCACCGACCGCTCTGGCTCCGGTGACCGCTCCCCAGCCCATTGATGACTGGTCTCCCGCTACTGAGATTGTGGTGGCGGCCCTTTACGCCATGAAGGGGATCCTGCCCCCGCTGCCGACACCTCTGGGTACACCGATAGACATGAGCCCCAGGGGGGTGGTCTTTGAGTGGAATGCTCCCCGGTTCCAACCAGACGGGTCCCGACAGGAGGGCTCCTACGTCATCAGGCTCACCTAGGATCAGTATAGATGAAGTTTGATTTCACAATGGGAAGACCGGGAACGAATGGAACAGACTGTCCGACCAGAGGAACGGGTGCCCCTCGTCAATTGCTGCCCTGAGAGTTTGATAAAACAGGGGATTGTGCTGGCCTTCCACCGGGAGAGGGGTTGTGGCTTCATATTAGAGCCAGGGCTGCTGACCGAGGTCTATGTGACTAGCTGCAACGTGGAACCCCAGTCCCGTAATGTACCTCCACTCCGAAACTTGTACAGAGGAGACCATGTGACCTACACCCGCCACTGGAGTGAGCGAGGGTGGTATGCTAAGAGAGTCAAACGCTGTGCGCTAGTGGTCACGCCATCTACGATCACGACCGAAACTGGTGGCGGGACTCCACTGACCCCTGACCCCACAGGACCCAGCGCTACCACCCCGACGTGTGGTGTCCTGCTTGCGGAGTCTGCCACCGGCATCACCGCTCATACCCAGACCGCTGCTGATCCGATGAAGACGGTGCTGGACGGTGACACAGGGCCAGACCTTCCCTGGCTGGGACGTGGTCACCACCGGCTGATGTCATGCCACCTATTGCAGCACTAAACCTTGAAGACCCGAATATGTAAATAGTTAACTGTTTCTTGCTGCTGCTTAAAACCCATCCAGTGTTATTCCTAAAAGGGGTCCCTTTGTTTACCCGGGATCCCTATTGTTTATAGTTCTTTTTCTATTTTTGCACCAGTTCATCATTGTTTCCAAAGACTGCCGGATCATGGACGGTGAATGATTCAAAACTGTTTTGTATATAGTTTGCACCTTCTTAAAGGTGCTCCCTACTGGTTTTACAAGCGAAAGAAGACTTTGCGAAGATAATGCTTCTGGACATGACGCAGAAGGTCTTGCTTTCAGTGGACTTGCAGACAGAGAGAATCTGCACTATTTCTTAGAGACTTGGTTCCCTCTTAAAGGGAATGATGATTTGTTGCCTTAGAAAACATCGAACCGTTAATGATGTTGAAAGTTAATAAAGTTTGATAATGTTAATAAAGATTGAGGACAGGAAAGCTTGAAGTGAACCCGTAGGGGTTAGAGAGAGAGTCCTCCTGAGAACCGTAGAATGATGGTCGGTACAATGACAGTAGGCCCAGCCAAGGAGCTAGGCGGTCCTGCATTGGTGAAGCTAGAATGGAAAGAAAAGTTGAGTTATTTATATAGTATTTTATAGTAGGCCTTTAGTGGGTTCAGCGTATACGCCCTTAAAGGAAAAGTTAAATTATTGCTCAAAGTTTGCATTTGGTAGAATACCCGGTTGGGTACTGAGAGTTATTTATAGTCAACTTGTTTTTTAAAAATATTTAATTTTGTTTGTAACGTTCAAGTGTTCTCACCTCCCATAAAGGGAAGCATTGTTCTATTTACTTGTTTTAGCATTTCAAAAATTTTGTATGTCTTTTGCTGCAATGTATTGTTGTTCTTCTTCCCAGTCCAGGAGTACTGGATTTAACCGGGGGGGAGTGCAGCGCCCCAGAGACCTGGTCGTTGCAGTATGACGCTCTGCCACTAAGGGGAATGATGGTACGTCTGATGGCACTAAAGGAGTTCTCCTGACCAGGTATCACCAGAACACATTACACTTCACATTCCGGCCACTAGGGGGAGAAAAAGGCTTTATTTATTGGGCCACTCCTCACACTGCTAAAACTAGGGGTTGGGGAGAAATTTAGTCAGAAGCTGACTGAGTTGGATTCAGGCAACATCCCGTGGCAGGGGGTGTTGCAGGGAGAAGACACAGGGGGGTCCCTGTCAGGCGTGGGAACCTGGCAGGTGCCTAGCGAACAGAGCAGAACGTAACGGAACCGCGCCTGCACTACCTTGCGGTGGTATCCTAAGGAAGAGACACGAAGGGAAGGATATTGTGGAACAGTGTAAATGAGATCAAGCAAAAAGGAGTACCAGTAGGAGTCATGCCGTGAGACCGAGGCAACATCCTACTGAGGCGCGTAGCCGGTGGCTGGAACACCGTGGAAGTAACTGACTCTAGGCCTTACTTCGAACTCCGCAGGACAGTTAATTATAGGTTGGCTGTCTACCTTAAATTTCCTACGAAGACATAGGGGGCAACAGTGGGAGATGGGCTTCTCTAGGGTCCCGGAAGACCTCCAGGCCTTCCCGTCATACGGGTGCGTCCTAGCCATAACATACCTGGGGGACGAGAAACTAGTAACATCTGGAACTAAAGAGAGAGAGCTGTAGAGAACGAACGAACGAGAACAGCAGTTGTGAGGACTATTCCGAATGCTCAGCAGGGTAGGACTACAATACACAGGCGCTAGTGGTAGGCAACGATTTCCATCTGCGAATGAAACTCTGGAAGTGCCCATCGGACCGGCCGGTCTCAGATAGCCCTGTTGAGCATGCTCTGGATTGAGTATCCTGAAGTCTTCAGTAAAGAGGTAAAGAGACTGCAACTTTGTGTCCTCGTTATTAACTGCACCCTCACACCATCACCATCTACCTTACTGGGAAGCCCTGGGGACACACTTCACCTGTGGGAAGGTATACCATCCAGCTGCCATTCCATCACCCCAGAGGACCACACAGCAGCGTTGGTCACCCTGACCGAACACCACAGGTGGCGTCACGAACCCCTGACAGACTGTACCACCTTTATTGGACGCCCCTTAGCAGGGTCACGGACAGGGTCTAGCCACCGTGACAGCCTCAGAACCGAACCAGAGAGGCCCGGTACCGAGAACGCGTGGCCCTGTGTCTGGGGGCGATCCACTTGGGTTCTGCATCAGTAATAGCCCCTGCAATAACCATGACAACTGTAATGAGGTCATAACCAAGTGTGATATAGAATATTCCATCATAGAAGGCCGTGCTACAATCGAACAGCACCATTACTGATGCGCCTGAGGACGTTGAGCTTGACGACCCCACGTAATGTGCCAACCTTGGTGTAATGTGAAGGTTCTAGCAGGGAAAGTGTTTGTCTGCTTTAGACACCCCCAGGGCATGGGAAGGTAACCAAGGGGGGGTCCCAGGCACAGGATTCCCTTTTATTACCCTCTACAAAGAGCTGCTCTCCTTTGGGAGTTCATGAAAGCATCTATGACTTTAATAGGTGATAAATTGAGATGGGAGAAGAGGAGAGGGGGTATTTCTCCTATTAGGGGTTATCCATTACGAACGATCCCTGTAACCAAAAGTCTAAATTTATGAGAGGTGGACCTGGATCTGTAAGGAAGAAATGGTTCATCCATCTGGGCAATCAGATCAACTAAATTGGGTCTACCAACTAATGTGGTGACCAATATCGCAGCCAGATCTCTCTCACATCCGGTTTATCACATTAGTCTATATTTATGTCGTTCTCTGTAAATCTGGTAAAATGTACAAATGTTAAAACTTGTTTCATCTGTTATATATCGGCACTAACTCTCTAAGCCCAAGGGAACGGCGATCCTCCAGCCATGGTTCCCTATAGGTTTCCACCACAGGGGTTATTTCCTCTCCTGAGTGCTGGAGAGTGACTCTTCTTGAGTCGGGGGTTGTACCGTTTTTGGTGTCATTTGGGAGTCTCGGTCTATCACGTATCACTGTGTCATAGGGACGGACATCTGCCGACCACAGTTTTGCCCCAGGTGCTGCTCCTGCTCTGCAGAATATCATCGAGCAGAGAAGACAAGCAAGTGTGCACTTATCATTGGAATAAGGACTTATTTTCCAGCAGGATTGAAAGCAGCGGATGAATTCTCACTGCCACACAATAAGAGAAAAAAGAATGGGTCTACCTGTGGCAAAACATTTTTTGTATCCCAGATCACAACACCATGGACTTGAGATTACTTGTATTAAAGGGTAATTTCAAAACTCAGAGAGACAGAAGGGTCTCGGAGTATAAACTCATGTCGACCTTTGACACACTTTTAGATGCAGGAATCAATGTGTTGCATGGATTTATGTCTTTTTACATCAATTAAGGAATTTGCTCCTCAGACCTTGTGGGGGCATCACAACACAGAATCAGACCCTAATCAGAGGACAATAAAACATTCACACTCCTTATCTATGAACTGTTCCAATATTTATGGACATAACTGTTTATCACTCTCCTATAATGGTAGTTTTGCTTCACGTCACCTGTCTTATCTATGACATTATTTCTGTGCTGTGTTGTGCATAAATATGTGATTCTTCAGATTTTGTATTAGTCTATGCCTGATGAAGAGACCTGAGTAGTCTCGAAAGCTTGCAATTTGGTACCATCTTTTCAGTTAGCCATTAAAAGGTATCAACCACTGAGGACTCTCAATTCTAAATATTTTTCTATCTACTGGCTAACACGGTACAAATATATATATATATATATATATATATATATATATATATATATTTATATATATCCTGTATGATTATGGCTTACAGCCAATGAAAACCCAAAAGTCATTATCTCAGTTAATTAGAATAATTAACAAAAAACATCAGCAAAGACTTCCTAAGCATTTAAAAAGATCCCTTAGTCTGTTTCAGTAGGCTCCACAATCATGGGGAAGACTGCTGACTTGACTGATGTCCATAAGGCAGTAATTGTCACCCTCCACAAGGTTCATTTCTAAAGAAGCTGGCTGTTCACAGAGTGCTGCGTCCAAGCATAATAATGGAAAGTTGAGTGGAAGAAAAAAGTGTGGTAGAGAAAGGTGCACAAGCAATGGGGATAACCGCAGTCTTGAAAGGATTGTTAAGAAAAGGCCATTCAAAAATTTGGGGGAGATTCACAAAAAGTGGACTGCTGCTGGAGTCATTGCTTCAGGAGCCCCCACACACAGACGTATCCAGGACATGGGCTACAAGTGTCGCATTCCTTGTGTCAAGCCACTCATGACTATTGGACAATGTCAGAAGAGTCTTACCTGGGCCAAGGAGAAAAAGAACTGCACTGGTGGGACTCCAAAGGTGAACCCACTGGACCGCAACAGCGAACCTCCCTATGGCAAGTAGACCTGGTGGACCACCCCCTGTACAGGGAGCTTTAGGGACAGGTCCAAGGGAGACTACTGCCACGGCAGCTGGTACTCAGGGACAGGGAGTCGGAAAGAGAGCGGGGACACGGAAAGGCTGGAGGGGTGAATGACACGGAATGAACACGAGCACTCAGAGAAGAAGGAGAAACTAACAGGCAGGGTAGACGGGGTTACGGGAAAAAGGACAGGCTGGAGCGAAGAGGTAACAGGAGCATGGACAGGCAGGAATGATGGGACAACAGGAACACAGACAGGCTGGAACGACGATGTAACAGAAACACAGACAGGCTGGAAATGATGAGGCAACAGGAATACGGACAGGCTGGAGCGAT
Source organism: Ranitomeya imitator (assembly GCF_032444005.1). Taxonomy (NCBI): domain Eukaryota; kingdom Metazoa; phylum Chordata; class Amphibia; order Anura; family Dendrobatidae; genus Ranitomeya; species Ranitomeya imitator. Next base: position 132,428,804 of record NC_091284.1, read on the forward strand.
GAGGTAACAGGAACACGGACAGGCTGGAAATGACGAGGCAACAGGAACACGGACAGGCTGGAATGACTAGTAGACTGCAACTGAAAGAGAGCAAAAGAGAAGGACAAGGTAACGGACAAAAGGGCAGAGAAACAGGGAAGCACGGATAACAGAACAGAGCAAAAGCTGAGCAGAGAAACGTGGAGCCAAATCACTTGAAAAATACAAATGACAGTCAGGCACTGTCATGAGGAAGAGGCAGGCAGATAAACGGTGCGGGGAGTTACCTTCCGGGTCGGGGTCCTCCAAGATCATAGAGGAGGCTGGAAGGAGCGGCCCAGATCAGGATGGGAAGTGTGCGCGTGCGCCGCTGAAGTGAGTGCGCACGCGCATCCAATGGGGAGCAGAAGGCAGCCGTGCGAGCAGAGCAGCAGACGCCAAAGGACAAGCAGGAGCGCACCGGGATGCCGTGAACAGGTGAGTATAGCGGGAGTCGGGGGAAGACGGTGACAGCGGCATGACACTATGGAGTATTGTCAAGAGGAAGATGAGAGACAACAGACCCAACAATTCAGATGAGCTGAAGGCTGCTATCAAAGCAACCTGGGCTTACATAACTCCTCAGCATCGATGCAGTAATTGAGGCAAAAGGAGCATGGACCAAGTATTGAGTCCACATTTACTGAGCATACATTTCAGTGGACCAACATTTTGGATTATAAAATAATTTTTCAAGCTGGTGTTATAAAGTGTTCTAGTTTACCGAGATAATGACTTTTGAGTTTTCATTGGCTGTAAGCCATAATAATCAACATTAGCAGAAATGAACACTTGAAATAGATCACTCTGTTTGTAATGACTCTATATAATACATGAGTTTCACTTTTTGTATTGAAGAACTGAAATAAATTAACTTTTTGATGATATTCTAATGTTGTGTGAAGCACCAGCATATGTCTATCAACAGAATAATTGTTCGCAATATAAGCAGTGCCTTGAAAAAGTAGTCATACGCCGTGAACTTTTCCATATTTTTTCATATTGTATTGTCTCCTTTAGACCAACAGGTCTGTGAAGAGTAGCAAGGCAGTGAGAACTCATTGGAACCTGCACCTATTAAAATATTTTTTTCCCTGAAATACTGCATTCAGAGTGAAACATACATGGTTGCAATAATGGACATAGTCACTGATTCATGTTGTCAATGGTTTGGGAAGCATAAATCAGCTGACAAGTTCTCCGTAAACTTTCTTTTAGCATTGCAATTTAGGATAAATTTAGGGTAGGTGCACATGAGACATTTCCACATTGATATCAGTGGTGTGGATTTTGTACAAGAAATTTTATAGTATTTTAATTAGTTTTATGTTTAGGTTGGCATCAGATTTTGCATACATCTTGTCTTACTCAAAAATCTACAATTTTGTAAGGTTTCTTTATCTTTTATTCTTAAAATTATTTCAATGACTGTTGCTTTATAAAGCAACACACATCCATATTTGATGGTGACAGATGGAATAATTCTGGAAATACTTGACAAAGTGCTGCACAGGTTAAAGACAGGCCATAGTCTGTCTAATGTCACTTATATCTTGTATTTATCATGTCAACTTGTGGGCTGTAATGTTTTCTTTTCTATTAGAATGTGTTCAGGAAAAACTAAACATATGAGTACCTGAAATTAGATTGTATACAAGAATATGGAGGTGGTCATGTCCTAGGATTAGATTGTCAACTGTCTGCCATAAATCATCAAGACCTTTTTCCTTGGGGAGCAATGACAGTCTCTGTATGTTTTTATTTTTTATTTTTTTTTAAAGTTTATACAACATCCAAGGGAAATGAAACATTGTCACAAGGAAACATTAGAGTTATTTCATGGCTTAGAATTTTGCAACACAGTCCTTGGTTTTCTTTTTCTGCACAAAGGATATGGAGAATTCTAATGGTTATGATTACATAAACAGTAGGTCAGCAAAGCTTTTTTTTCTTTTCATTGCAAAAAACAATTTTTATCCTCCAAATGCAGTCTGAAAACTTCATATCAACAATTCTCTAAAACATACAGCATTACAAAATACTAAAGGAACCTTTCTAAAATTTGTTTTTATTGATAGCAAACCATACGATAGGCTGCCAATAATGGGGAAGGTCCCAACCTGATAGCAGAACTAATGGGCAGCAATAATTGCTAGAGCACCGAAGCTCATTTGCTGCAGTTATTGATCTAGTTAATTGGGTAGTTGTACCATATACTGCAGCTAAATCCTGTTTAAACTATTTACTACAATTTGCTTGGATGCTGGTCCAGGCACAGCCATGTGCATGTTGACGTCATTGTGCTTGCTACTGCAAGTACAGTGGAAAGTCTTAGTCAACCCGTGCCTTTGCCTCTCTTCATTTTGCTAATTGTTGTAGGTATTGTTTTTCTTATTTAAAGGCCTTTACTCGATGGCGACTTAATGGATGAATGATCTGTAGGAAGATCGATCTTGTGCAAGTCTAGTTAGGTCCAACATGGTCTTCCCCACCGCTATCTTCATAGTATCAAGCCATTGCATTGTTGGTTTTCCTCTTTGCCTTGTATCTTCTATTGTTCCAACCATGATATCCTTCTCCATTGATTGCTCTCTTTCTATGATGTGTCCAAAGTAGGCAAGTCATATCCTGGTGATCGTTGTCTTGAGTGACATGTCTTGCTTGATTTGTTCCAAAATTGATTTGTTTGTTCTTCTTGCAATCCATGGAATTGCTAACATTCCTCTTCAGCACCTTTTGTCAAAGATAACAATTCTTCTTCTGTCTTGTTTCCTTTTTGTCATTTTGCAGCCTTATGATACCACAAAAATACCAAACTCTGTATTAGCTGTCTCTTCCTCACCAGGGGAAAGTTCCTTGATAGGACCCCCATAAATCCTACACCACTTTTTTGTAAAGTCTTTCTTATGGAAAAGTAATTTGATTTTGATTTATTTAAGTTTGACCTTGAAGTGTTTTTTGTTTTGAACCTTTTCCAACACATATAACTTTTTATCCTTTTTCATCAATTAATCTTTTACATTTAATCATTACAAATAACTTACCAAAATAGGGTTATGTTTCAATAAAGACATAATAACACTTACAGGATACATTGAAAATGTTCTTTGTTCAATTACAGTAAATATATAGCAGTCCTGTGTAAGGGCAGAAGTCTGGCTTCTTTCTCTCTTCTACGGTTAAGTGGTATAATAAATTCTCTCCAAGGAACAAATCCTTTTACTCATTTAAAATATACATAATTTCCATTCTGCTCTAGTGAACAAAGTCTGCCGCTCTATTTGTTTAAAGGGGCACTATGCCCCATCATTTCATCTTCAGTGTCAATGTTTAAGATAGAGCCAGCAGTGTCAGAAAATTTCTCATGTTAGTGAAGATATCAGTAAAGATGAGTTTTGTCAGTTTATAGTCATCATAATAAATTCATTACAAATAATGCAAATCCAGGACTTGTGTTACCTTAGAATTAACTGCAATTCTCCTTTGTCAATGTAAAAATAAAAACAAATTTTCTTTACTTTGTTGAAAATTTTAAGACTTTTTAATATGTCACAAGTCATTTGGATTAAGCAGCCCTAGCAATGTTTTACGGAGAAACAAGGAAATATATTTTTCATTGCTCTTTTAAAATCAATATCTATGCAAAGAGGTAGAAATGGCTTACTCTACTAAGATGATTTTCCTAAGTATTACAGGGAAGCAGGTTTTATTTTCATACTCTCGGTCAACTCAAAATATGGTGAGATTCTCATTTATGAGAGGTACCAAGGGAGCTGGTTCTCTATACATTTCTCAACATTGATAATGCATCACCAAGAAGGAAAAGTAGTGAATTATTAAAATCACAAGATTGATAAAGATATTCAAATGATGAAAAAAATAGAAACAACATTTTCAAAACATATTGATTATTTAGTATTGAGTATGAGCGAGCGCCAAGTATGGAAGTACATTCACTTACACACCTTGGCTGCTATCAATAAGGTTATTAATGGTTGTCTGAGGAATGTTCTCCCACACTGAATGCATTTGGGCACTCAAATCATCAAGATCTGCTTCTGGTGGCTCCCTTTGCAATTGTTAATCAATGAGGCTCCAGTTGTGCTTGATGGGAGACAAGTCCAAAGATGCTGAAGGCCATGATAACACATTTATGCCAAGGAGGATGCTCATATTAGCAGGAACAACATGCGGCCTGGTGATGTGTTTGGAAATTACTCCTGGGACACTTTCATGTCCCTTTATGAAGACTTATTCATAGTGTTGTCCACATGGTCTCCAGACCAATCTTTGGCTATTGTTGCACTGAAGATGGAAATGGGACTCCTTACTTAAAAAGACAGACCTCCAATCCAGCCTCTTTTGCCATTTTCCTCTGGCCCATGATAGCAAAGTGTTGCAAAGTTAATGGAACAACTTTAGCTTGATGTCTGACTTGTAGTCGAATGTCATGGAAACACCATTTGATCATTTCTGTAGATGCTGTTGGATATATTAGGCTTGATGTGTGACATCTAATTTCACTTGTAGAACTTGTAGAAATGAATGGATCTGTCATGACACAGCTGTCGGGTGACCCGGGACCAGGGGCTCCTTCCCTGTCTCTAACATTAGAGGGTGCCCTAGATGTCCCTACTCCCCAAGATACTTCTGAAAGTGAAGATGCTGGGGCCTCTATCCTTGCATTAGCTCCTGAGTTAACCCTCTGTCTGTTCTCTTCCCCCACCCAGGGAAGAGGGGCGTTACTATACACCGTAGTACACCAACCCAACAAACAAAGTAACACAAACAAGGGTTAACAGAAAACTCCTGGCATACAAAATATTCACTCACATATAACAGAGGAATGGGCGTGGAGATAGGGGAATAAGCCAAAATAGAGGATAAGGAATTACCACACATACGAACCAAGCAGCAGTCAGTGATAACTCTTCCAACTCTCCTTCTCATATGAACACCTGTCCCTCCATTAACCATGCAGAAAATGCAAGCTCTGACAAGGATTTGTATCCTAGCCCAGATTATAAAGGAGAAAAGAGTGGCTAACCGAGGCCAGCTGCGAGCACAGAAATTTCCAACATGACCAATTAACACCTGTTCTGCCAGAAGAAATAAATACCATTAAAATGAAGGAAAGTGCTTCTTCTCAGCACCAGAGTAGGAGCAACCAGACGCTGCGGTCTTCTGGCTCCTTACTGTCGCGGTAACCCCGTGACAGGATCATTATTTGTAAGTTTTAGAATCTGACAAGACTATGTGGACAATGCCATGAAAGGCTTTCATGAGGGATCTTTACCTCTACCTACTTACTAGGCTGGTTGTAGTTTTTGAATGTAACATGTTGACCTCATACTCAGTGTTATATATTTTTACTAGCAGCACACTGTGTGCAGAATTATTAGGCAAGTTGTATTTTGATCACATGATACTTTTTATACATGTTGTCCTACTCCAAGCTGTTCAGGCTTGAGAGCCAACTACCAATTAAGTAAATCAGGTGATGTGCATCTCTGTAATGAGGAGGGGTGTTGTCTAATGACATCAAAACACTATATCAGGTGTGCTTAATTATTAGGCAACATCCTTTCCTTTGGCAAAAGGGGTCAGAAGAGAGATTTCACAGGCTCTGAAAAGTCCAAAATTGTGAGATGTCACAATTGCCAAACTTTTGAAGCGTGACCACCGGACAATCAAGCGTTTCATGGTAAATAGCCAACAGGGTCGCAAAAAGCATGTTGGGCAAAAAAGGCGCAAAATAACTGCCCATAAATTGAGGAAAATCAAGCACTTAGCTGCCAAGATGCCATTTGCCACCAGTTGTGCCATATTTCAGAGCTGCAACGTTACTGGAGTAACAAAAAGCACAACGTATGCGATACTCAGGGACATGGCCAAGGTAAGGAAGGCTGAAAAACAACCACCTTTGAACAAGAAAGATAAGGTAAAACGTCAAGACTGGGCCAAGAATTATCTTAAGACTGACTTTTCAAAGGTTTTATGGACTGATGAAATGAGAGTGACTCTTGATGGGCCAGATGGATGGGCCAGAGTCTGTATCAGTAAAGGGCAGAGAGCTCCACTCCGACTCAGACGCCAGCAAGGTGGAGGTGGGGTACTGGTATGGGCTGGTATCACCAAAGATGGGACCTTTTCGGGTTAAGGATGGAGTGAAGCTCAACTCTCAGACCTACTGCCAGTTTCTGGAAGACAACTTCTTCAAGCAGTGGTACAGGAAGAAGTCAGTATCGTTCAAGAAAAACATGATTTTCATGCAGGACAATGATCCATCATATGCCTCCAACTACTCCACAGTGTGGCTGGCCAGTAAAGGTCTCAAAGAAGAAAAAATAATGACATGGCCACCTTGTTCAACTGATCTGAACCCCATAGAGAACCTGAGGTCCCTCATAAAATGTGAGATCTACAGGGAGGGAAAACAGTACACCTCTCGGAACAGTGTCTGGGAGGCTGTGGTGGCTGCTGCGTGCAATGTTGATCGTAAATAGATCAAGCAATTGACAGAATCTATGGATGGAAGGCTGTTGAGTGTCATCATAAAGAAAGGTGGCTATATTGATCACTAATTTATTGGGGTTTTGTTTTTGCATGTCAGAAATGTTTATTTCTAACTTTTGTGCAGTTATATTGGTTTACCTGGTGAAAATAAACAAGTGAGATGGGAATATATTGGGTTTTTATTAAGTTGCCTAATAATTCTGCACACTTATAGTTACCTGCACAAACAGATATCCTCCTAAGATAGCCAAATCTAAAAAAAACCCACTCCAACTTCCAAAAATATTAAGCTTTGATATTTATGAGTCTTTTGGGTTGATTGAGAACATAGTTGTTGATCAATAATAAAAATAATCCTCTAAAATACAACTTGCCTAATAATTCTGCACACAGTATAGATCAATGAATGATTTTGGAGGTGTTGTCTATTCTCTTTTGGCAGCATGTTGTCATGAGTAGGGTTGAGCGAAACGGGTCGAACATTTTCAAAAGTCGCCGACTTTTGGCTAAGTCGGGGTTTCATGAAACCCGATCCGACCCCTGTGCGGGGTCGGCCATGCGGTACGCGACTTTCGCGCCAAAGTCGCGTTTCAATGACGCGAAAAGCGCCATTTCTCAGCCAATGAAGGTAAACGCAGAGTGTGGGCAGCGTGATGACATAGGTCCTGGTCCCCACCATCTTAGAGAAGGGCATTGCAGTGATTGGCTTGCTGTCTGCGACGTCACAGGGGCTATAAAGAGGCGTTCCCGCCGACCGCCATCTTACTGCTGCTGATCTGAGCTTAGGGAGAGGTTGCTGCCGCTTTGTCAGAAGCAGGGATAGCGTTAGGCAGGGTCCATTAACCACAAAACCGCTTGTGCTGCAGCGATTTGCACTGTCCAACACCACCCTCGGTGTGCAGGGACAGTGGAAGTTTTTTTTTTTTTTTTTTTCCCCTCAGCGCTGTAGCTCATTGGGCTGCCCTAGAAGGCTCCCTGATAGCTGCATTGCTGTGTGTACGCCGCTGTGCAAACCAACTGCTTTTTTCAAAGCACAAATCCTCTTGTTCCTTCCTTTCTGCACAGCTATCTTTTTTGTTTGTCCACACTTTTTATTTCATTTGTGCATCAGTCCACTCCTTATTGCTGCCTGCCATACCTGGCTGAGATTACTGCAGGCAGGGAGATAGTAGCTGCCTGCCATACCTGGCTGAGATTACTGCAGGCAGGGAGATAGTAATTGTAGGACATTCCCTGTTTTTTTTTTTTTTTTTTTTTTGGTGGGAGATTAAGATTGGCAATTTGGCATTTCTGCTAGAGTGCCATCCCTGTGTGTGCCATCTCTCTCACATAGTGGGCCATAGAAAGCCTTTTCATTTTTCTGTATTTTTTTTTGTGGGGTGTATAAATTCTCCCTGATAAAAATACAGTGGGAGATTAATATTGGCCTTTGGGCTTGTGTGCCAGTCCTGAGTGTGCCATCTCTCTCACAAATAGTGGGCCATAGAAAGCCTATTTTATTTTTTTTGGGGTTTTATAAATTCTCCCTGAAAAAAAGGGAGATTAATATTGGCCTCTGGGCTTGTGTGCCAGTCCTGAGCGTGCCATCTGTGCCATCTCTCTCACAAATAGTGGGCCATAGAAAGCCTATTTATTTATTTTTTTGGTTTTATAAATTCTCCCTGAAAAAAAGGGAGATTAATATTGGCCTCTGGGCTTGTGTGCCAGTCCTGAGCGTGCCATCTGTGCCAGCCCTGAGCGTGCCATCTCTCTCACAAATAGTGGGCCATAGAAAGCCTATTTAATTTTTTTTTTTGTTTTATAAATTTTCCCTGAAAAAAGGGAGATTAATATTGGCCTCTGGGCTTGTGTGCCAGTTGTGAGCGTGCCATCTGTGCCAGTCCTGAGCGTGCCATCTCTCTCACAAATAGTGGGCCATAGAAAGCCTATTTAAATTTTTTTTTGGTTTTATAAATTCTCCCAGAAAAAAAGGGAGATTAATATTGGCCTCTGGGCTTCTGTGCCAGTCCTGAGCGTGCCATCTGTGCCAGTCCTGAGCGTCCCATCTCTCTCACAAATAGTGGGCCATAGAAAGCCTATTTTATTTTTTTTGGGGGTTTTATAATTTCTCCCTGAAAAAAAGGGAGATTAATATTGGCCTCTGGGCTTGTGTGCCAGTCCTGAGCGTGCCATCTGTGCCAGCCCTGAGCGTGCCATCTCTCTCACAAATAGTGGGCCATAGAAAGCCTATTTATTTTTTTTTTTTGTTTTATAAATTTTCCCTGAAAAAAGGGAGATTAATATTGGCCTCTGGGCTTGTGTGCCAGTTGTGAGCGTGCCATCTGTGCCAGTCCTGAGCGTGCCATCTCTCTCACAAATAGTGGGCCATAGAAAGCCTATTTAAATATTTTTTTGGTTTTATAAATTCTCCCAGAAAAAAAGGGAGATTAATATTGGCCTCTGGGCTTCTGTGCCAGTCCTGAGCGTGCCATCTGTGCCAGTCCTGAGCGTCCCATCTCTCTCACAAATAGTGGGCCATAGAAAGCCTATTTTATTTTTTTTTTGGGTTTTAGAAATTCTCCCTGGAAAAAAAAAGGGAGATTAATATTGGCCTTTGGGCTTGTGTGCCAGTACTAAGCGTTCCATCTCTCTCTCTCTCTCTCTCAGTCAGTGGGCCATAGAACGCCTATTTTTGGTTTTATTTGTTTTATAAATTCTCCCTGAAAAAATCATTTTATTTTATTTGGTTTCTAAATTCTTCCTGATAAAATCTTTTTTTTTTTATTATTTTTTTTTCTAAAGTCTCCCTGAAAAAAAAAAAAAAAACAGTGGGAGATTAATATTGGCCTTTCTGCTTGTGTGCCAGTCTTGACTCCTGGGTGTGCCATCTCTCTCTCTCTCTCTCTCTCTCTCTCTCTCTCTCTCTCCAATTGTGGTCCATAGAAAGCCTATATTTTTTTTCCTTGATTTGGGTTCTAAAATCTACCAGAGAAAATAACTACATCAATCATTGGTAGAAAAATATTGGCCTCTGGGTTTGTGTGCCACTCCTGACTCCTGTGTGCGTCATCTCTCAGTCAGTGGGCCATAGAACGCCTATTTTTGTTTTTATTTGTTTTATAAATTCTCCCTGAAAAAATCATTTTATTTTATTTGGTTTCTAAATTCTTCCTGATAAAATCATATTTTTTTTATTATTTTTTTTTCTAAAGTCTCCCTGAAAAAAAAAAAAAAAAACAGTGGGAGATTAATATTGGCCTTTCTGCTTGTGTGCCAGTCTTGACTCCTGGGTGCGTCATCTCTCAGTCAGTGGGCCATAGAACGCCTATTTTTGGTTTTATTTGTTTTCTAAATTCTCCCTGAAAAAATCATTTTATTTTATTTGGTTTCTAAATTCTTCCTGATAAAATCACATTTTTTTTATTATTTTTTTTTCTAAAGTCTCCCTGAAAAAAAAAAAAAAAAACAGTGGGAGATTAATATTGGCCTTTCTGCTTGTGTGCCAGTCTTGACTCCTGGGTGCGTCATCTCTCAGTCAGTGGGCCATAGAACGCCTATTTTTGGTTTTATTTGTTTTATAAATTCTCCCTGAAAAAATCATTTTATTTTATTTGGTTTCTAAATTCTTCCTGATAAAATCATATTTTTTTTATTATTTTTTTTTCTAAAGTCTCCCTGAAAAAAAAAAAAAAAAAACAACCAAAAAAAACAGTGGGAGATTAATATTGGCCTTTCTGCTTGTGTGCCAGTCTTGACTCCTGGGTGTGCCATCTCTCTCTCTCTCTCTCTCTCTCTCTCCAATTGTGGTCCATAGAAAGCCTATATTTTTTTTCCTTGATTTGGGTTCTAAAATCTACCAGAGAAAATAACTACATCAATCATTGGTAGAAAAATATTGGCCTCTGGGTTTGTGTGCCACTCCTGACTCCTGTGTGCGTCATCTCTCAGTCAGTGGGCCATAGAACGCCTATTTTTGTTTTTATTTGTTTTATAAATTCTCCCTGAAAAAATCATTTTATTTTATTTGGTTTCTAAATTCTTCCTGATAAAATCATATTATTTTTATTATTTTTTTTTCTAAAGTCTCCCTGAAAAAAAAAAAAAAAAAAAAAAAAAAAAAAAACAGTGGGAGATTAATATTGGCCTTTCTGCTTGTGTGCCAGTCTTGACTCCTGGGTGTGCCATCTCTCTCTCTCTCTCTCTCTCTCTCCAATTGTGGTCCATAGAAAGCCTACATTTTTTTTCCTTGATTTGGGTTCCAAAATCTACCAGAGAAAATAACTCCATCAATCATTGGTAGAAAAATATTGGCCTCTGGGCTTGTGTGCCACTCCTGATTCCTGTGTGCGTCATCTCTCACTCAGTGGCCCATAGAAAGCATATAGTTTGTTACATTTGTTTTCTAAATTCTCCCTGCAAAAATCTTTTTTTTTTTTTTTGGGGGGTTTCTAAAGTGTTCCTGAAAAAAATAAAAATAAAAAAAAAATAATAGTGTGACATTAATATTAACATTTGTGCTTCAGTGACAGTCCTGCGTGTGGGGCATCTCTCTAATTTGCAGCCACCAAAAAAAGAGTGTGTAACATTGGGCCTGATTTTCGCTGTGGTCTCACCAACCTGTAAAGGGGTAGCTAAATCATACTGAAGTTATAGCTCACCGTGTAAGTTGTGTGACTACAACAAATAACGTTAGTTTGGTTACGTTTTTAAAACAATGAGGAAGTCTAGTGGAAGAGGTCGTGGCCGGGGGCGTTCATTGTCAGCTGGTAATGAGGGTAGTGGTAGTGGTGGAGCATCAGGTGGTCGTGGGGGAAAAAATATTGCACCTAAGTCTGGAGCTGTGGAGCCAGGTTCGTCGTCCGGCTACACAAGGCCTCGAACGCTCCCTTTTCTGGGATTAGGAAAACCGCTTTTAAAGCCGGAGCAGCAAGAGCAAGTTTTGGCTTATCTTGCTGACTCAGCCTCTAGCTCTTTTGCCTCATCTCGTGAAACTGGTAAAAGTAAAAGCAGCGCGTCGTTAGTGGATGTTCACGGTCAGGGACAAGTCACTTCCTTGTCCTCTTCAGCAAAAACAACAACAGAGAAGAATGCAGCAGGCGACACAACGGGTTACTCCATGGAGCTCTTTACACATACCGTCCCTGGCTTAGAAAGTGAAGCAGTTAACAGTCCATGCCCATTACAAATTGAATCTGACATGGAGTGCACTGACGCACAGCCACAGCCAGACTACTATGCTGGTCCTTTGACTCAGACCACAACATTGCCCTCGCAGGGTGCTGATCAAGAATCAGACCCTGATGAGACTATGTTGCCCCATCACGAACGCTATACCACCGAACGACACGGTGACACAGACGAAGTTGCGCAGGAGGTACAAGAAGAGTTATTAGATGACCCAGTTCTTGACCCCGATTGGCAGCCATTGGGGGAACAGGGTGCAGGCGGCAGCAGTTCTGAAGCAGAGGAGGAGGAGGGGCCGCAGCAGGCATCAACATCGCCACAGGTTCCATCTGCCGGGCCCGTATCTTGCCCAAAACGCGTGGCAAAGCCAAAACCTGGTGGAGGACAGCGTGGCCATCCGGTTAAAGCTCAGTCTGCAATGCCTGAAAAGGTATCCGATGCTAGAAAGAGTGCAGTCTGGCATTTTTTTAAACAACATCCAATTGATCAGCGCAAAGTCATCTGTCAAAAATGTTCTACTTCCTTAAGCAGAGGTCAGAATCTGAAAAGTCTCAATACTAGTTGCATGCATAGACATTTAACCACCATGCATTTGAAAGCTTGGACTAACTACCAAACGTCCCTTAAGGTTGTTGCACCCTCGGCCAATGAAGCTAGTCATCAACGCAACATCCCTTCCGGCAGTGTAGGACCACCATTTAGCGCACCACCTGCTGTATCTGTGCAGGTATCTTTGCCAGGCCAAAGCAGTCAGGGTCAGGGAATCACCAGTTTCGTAGTAGGAAACACTGCATCTAGGGCACCGGCGGCAACAATACCATCTCCCACCGTCTCTCAGTCTGCCATGTCCACCGGCACCCCCGCTAGTTCCACGATCTCCAGCTCTCCAGTCCAGCTCACCCTACATGAGACTATGGTTAGAAAAAGGAAATACTTAGCCTCGCATCCGCGTACACAGGGTTTGAACGCCCACATAGCTAGACTAATCTCGTTAGAGATGATGCCCTACCGGTTAGTTGAAAGCGAAGCTTTCAAAGACCTGATGGACTACGCTGTACCACGCTACGAGCTACCCAGTCGACACTTTTTTTCCAGAAAAGCCATCCCAGCCCTCCACCAGCATGTTAAAGAGCGCATCGTCCATGCACTCAGGCAATCTGTGAGCACAAAGGTGCACCTGACAACAGATGCATGGACCAGTAGGCATGGCCAGGGACGTTACGTGTCCATCACGGCACACTGGGTAAATGTGGTGGATTCAGGGTCCACAGGGGACAGCAAGTTTGGGACAGTTCTGCCTAGCCCACGGTCTAGTAAACAGTTGTCTGTAGCCGTTCGCACCCCCTCCTCCTCCTCCTCCTCCTCGTCCTCCTGCAGAAGCAAGAGCTCGTCCACAGACCGCAGTCGCACAAACACTCCATCCGCACCTGCCACTGTTGCACACCAGGTCTCCCATTATGGGGCAGCTACTGGCATACGTCAGCAGGCTGTATTGGCTATGAAGTGTTTGGGCGACAATAGACACACCGCGGAAGTTCTGTCCGAGTTCTTGCAGCAAGAAACGCAGTCGTGGCTGGGCACTGTAGATCTTGAGGCAGGCAAGGTAGTGAGTGATAACGGAAGGAATTTCATGGCTGCCATCTCCCTTTCCCAACTGAAACACATTCCTTGCCTGGCTCACACCTTAAACCTGGTGGTGCAGTGCTTCCTGAAAAGTTATCCGGGGTTATCCGACCTGCTCCTCAAAGTGCGTGGACTTTGCGCACATATCCGCTGTTCGCCTGTACACTCCAGCCGTATGCAGACCTATCAGCGTTCTTTGAACCTTCCCCAGCATCGCCTAATCATAGACGTTGCAACAAGGTGGAACTCAACACTGCACATGCTTCAGAGACTGTGCGAACAGAGGCGGGCTGTTATGTTTTTGTGGGAGGATACACATACACGGGCAGGCAGTAGGATGGCAGACATGGAGTTGTCAGGTGTGCAGTGGTCGAAGATTCAAGACATGTGTCAAGTCCTTCAGTGTTTTGAGGAATGCACACGGCTGGTTAGTGCAGACAACGCCATAATAAGCATGAGCATCCCCCTAATGCGTCTGCTGATGCAAAGTTTGACGCACATAAAGGATCAGGCGTCTGCACCAGAGGAAGAGGAAAGCCTTGATGACAGTCAGCGATTGTCTGGTCAGGGCAGTGTACATGACGAGGTACCGGGCGAAGAGGAGGTGGAGGATGAGGAGGATGATGGGGATGAGTATATTTTTAATGAGGAAGCTTTCCCGGGGGCACGGGAAATTGGTGGCGTGGCAAGGCCGGGTTCTGGTTTTTTGAGGGACACAAGTGACGTAGATTTGCCTGCAACTGCCCCTCAACCAAGCACAACCGCAGATTTGACAACGGGAACTTTGGCCCACATGGCGGATTATGCCTTGCGTATCCTCAAAAGGGACACACGCATTACAAAAATGATGAACGATGACGATTACTGGTTGGCCTGCCTCCTTGATCCTCGCTATAAAGGCAAATTGCAAAATATTATGCCACATGAGAACTTGGAACTAATATTAGCAACAAAACAATCAACTCTTGTTGACCGTTTGCTTCTGGCATTCCCTGCACACAGCGCCCGTGATCGTTCTCACACGAGCTCCAGGGGCCAGCAGACCAGAGGTGTTAGAGGGGCAGAAATCAGAAGTGGCGTTGGCCAGAGGGGTTTTCTGACCAGGTTGTGGAGTGATTTTTCTATGACCGCAGACAGGACAGGTACTGCAGCATCAATTCAAAGTGACAGGAGACAACATTTGTCCAGTATGGTTACAAACTATTTTTCATCCCTTATCGACGTTCTCCCTCAACCGTCATTCCCATTTGATTACTGGGCATCCAAATTAGACACCTGGCCAGAATTGGCAGAATATGCATTGCAGGAGCTTGCTTGCCCGGCAGCTAGTGTCCTATCAGAAAGAGTATTCAGTGCTGCAGGTTCAATACTAACAGAAAAAAGGACTCGTCTGGCTACCCAAAATGTAGATGATCTAACCTTCATTAAAATGAACCACAACTGGATTTCAAAATCTTTTGCCCCACCCTGCCCGGCTGACACCTAGCTTTCCTATGAAAAGGTCTTGCCTGTGGACTATTCTGAATGACTTTTCCAATCTCGTAATTTTCTTCACCTGATTGTCCAGCATACGACATGTTTCCACCTCACGAAATGGCCAAACTCCCCACACGGGGCCGTGCTATCGCCACTTTGCGCTTGGACCCTTGAGAGTGCTGTTTGTCTGAAGAGGTGGGTGTGGCCGCTTTTGGTCGACGGCACTGCCACTGGGTCCCTCATAGTACAATAAAGTGTCTCTGGCGGTGGTGGTGCGCACCCAACGTCAGACACACCGTTGTAATATGAGGGGCCCTGTGCCTGTAACGCCGGCCACAAGACAGTTCCCCCCCCCAGCTCAAACAGTGCTCTACCACTAGCAAAATTATCTCTCACAGCTTCACCAATGTGTAGTCTAGGCGCTGACATCCTTCAATGCCTGGCACTGACAATACCATTGTTTTGACATTTTTGTTATGTTAGGCCTTCGAAGCCTGTCTGCGGTCCCTTCTTTCTACAACTACTACACTGACCAGGCCACTGCTGGCCGTGTTACCCTGGAACCAATTTAAAAGTGCCTACAGTCAGCCCAATTTTGTTATGTTAGGCCTTCGAAGACTGTCTGCCGTCACTCCTTCCACTAGACTTCCACTGACCATACACTGCTGCCCATGTACCCCTGGAACCAATTTAAAGTGCCTACAGCCAGCCCAATTTTGTTATGTTAGGCCTTCGAAGCCTGTCTGCGGTCACTCCTTCCACTAGACTTCCACTGACCAGACCACTGCTGCCCGTGTACCCCTGGAACCAATTTAAAAGTGCCTACAGCCAGCCCAAGTTTGTTATGTTAGGCCTTGGAAGCCTGTCTGCGGTCACTCCTTCCACTAGACTTCCACTGACCAGACCACTGCTGCCCGTGTACCCCTGGAACCAATTTAAAAGTGCCTACAGCCAGCCCAAGTTTGTTATGTTAGGCCTTGGAAGCCTGTCTGCGGTCACTCCTTCCACTAGACTTCCACTGACCAGACCACTGCTGCCCGTGTACCCCTGGAACCAATTTAAAAGTGCCTACAGCCAGCCCAAGTTTGTTATGTTAGGCCTTCGAAGCCTGTCTGCGGTCCATTCTTTCAACTACTACTACACTGACCAGGTCACTGCTGCCCGTGTACCCCTGGAACCAATTTAAAAGTGCCTACAGCCAGCCCAAGTTTGTTATGTTAGGCCTTGGAAGCCTGTCTGCGGTCACTCCTTCCACTAGACTTCCACTGACCAGACCACTGCTGCCCGTGTACCCCTGGAACCAATTTAAAAGTGCCTACAGCCAGCCCAAGTTTGTTATGTTAGGCCTTGGAAGCCTGTCTGCGGTCACTCCTTCCACTAGGCCTCCACTGACCACACCACTGCTGTCCGTGTACCCCTGGAACCAATTTAAAATTGCCTACAGCCATGTGTTATTATTTTAGGCCTTCGATGCCTGTCTGCGGTCACTCCTTCCACTAGGCCTCCACTGACCACACCACTGCTGTCCGTGTACCCCTGGAACCAATTTAAAATTGCCTACAGCCAGCCCAATTTTTTTATTTTAGGCCTTCGATGCCTGTCTGCGGTCCATTCTTTCAACTACTACTACACTGACCAGGTCACTGCTGCCCGTGTACCCCTGGAACCAATTTAAAATTGCCTACAGCCATGTGTTATTATTTTAGGCCTTCGATGCCTGTCTGCGGTCACTCCTTCCACTAGGCCTCCACTGACCACACCACTGCTGTCCGTGTACCCCTGGAACCAATTTAAAATTGCCTACAGCCATGTGTTTTTATTTTAGGCCTTCGATGCCTGTCTGCGGTCCATTCTTTCAACTACTACTACACTGACCAGGTCACTGCTGCCCGTGTACCCCTGGAACCAATTTAAAAGTGCCTACAGCCAGCCCAAGTTTGTTATGTTAGGCCTTGGAAGCCTGTCTGCAGTCACTCCTTCCACTAGACTTCCACTGACCAGGTCACTGCTGCCCGTGTACCCCTGGAACCAATTTAAAATTGCCTACAGCCATGTGTTATTATTTTAGGCCTTCGATGCCTGTCTGCGGTCACTCCTTCCACTAGGCCTCCACTGACCACACCACTGCTGCCCGTGTACCCCTGGAACCAATTTAAAATTGCCTACAGCCAGCCCAATTTTTTTATTTTAGGCCTTCGATGCCTGTCTGCGGTCCATTCTTTCAACTACTACTACACTGACCAGGTCACTGCTGCCCGTGTACCCCTGGAACCAATTTAAAATTGCCTACAGCCAGCCCAATTTTTTTATTTTAGGCCTTCGATGCCTGTCTGCGGTCCATTCTTTCAACTACTACTACACTGACCAGGTCACTGCTGCCCGTCTACCCCTGGAACCAATTTAAAATTGCCTACAGCCATGTGTTATTATTTTAGGCCTTCGATGCCTGTCTGCGGTCACTCCTTCCACTAGGCCTCCACTGACCACACCACTGCTGTCCGTGTACCCCTGGAACCAATTTAAAATTGCCTACAGCCATGTGTTATTATTTTAGGCCTTCGATGCCTGTCTGCGGTCACTCCTTCCACTAGGCCTCCACTGACCACACCACTGCTGTCCGTGTACCCCTGGAACCAATTTAAAATTGCCTACAGCCAGCCCAATTTTTTTATTTTAGGCCTTCGATGCCTGTCTGCGGTCCATTCTTTCAACTACTACTACACTGACCAGGTCACTGCTGCCCGTGTACCCCTGGAACCAATTTAAAATTGCCTACAGCCATGTGTTATTATTTTAGGCCTTCGATGCCTGTCTGCGGTCACTCCTTCCACTAGGCCTCCACTTGACCACACCACTGCTGCCCGTGTACCCCTGGAACCAATTTAAAATTGCCTACAGCCAGCCCAATTTTTTTATTTTAGGCCTTCGATGCCTGTCTGCGGTCCATTCTTTCAACTACTACTACACTGACCAGGTCACTGCTGCCCGTGTACCCCTGGAACCAATTTAAAATTGCCTACAGCCAGCCCAATTTTTTTATTTTAGGCCTTCGATGCCTGTCTGC
This sequence comes from Ranitomeya imitator, assembly GCF_032444005.1. Lineage (NCBI taxonomy): Eukaryota > Metazoa > Chordata > Amphibia > Anura > Dendrobatidae > Ranitomeya > Ranitomeya imitator. The sequence goes on from NC_091284.1 coordinate 132,446,664, forward strand.
GGTCCATTCTTTCAACTACTACTACACTGACCAGGTCACTGCTGCCCGTCTACCCCTGGAACCAATTTAAAATTGCCTACAGCCATGTGTTATTATTTTAGGCCTTCGATGCCTGTCTGCGGTCACTCCTTCCACTAGGCCTCCACTGACCACACCACTGCTGTCCGTGTACCCCTGGAACCAATTTAAAATTGCCTACAGCCATGTGTTATTATTTTAGGCCTTCGATGCCTGTCTGCGGTCACTCCTTCCACTAGGCCTCCACTGACCACACCACTGCTGTCCGTGTACCCCTGGAACCAATTTAAAATTGCCTACAGCCAGCCCAATTTTTTTATTTTAGGCCTTCGATGCCTGTCTGCGGTCCATTCTTTCAACTACTACTACACTGACCAGGTCACTGCTGCCCGTGTACCCCTGGAACCAATTTAAAATTGCCTACAGCCATGTGTTATTATTTTAGGCCTTCGATGCCTGTCTGCGGTCACTCCTTCCACTAGGCCTCCACTGACCACACCACTGCTGTCCGTGTACCCCTGGAACCAATTTAAAATTGCCTACAGCCAGCCCAATTTTTTTATTTTAGGCCTTCGATGCCTGTCTGCGGTCCATTCTTTCAACTACTACTACACTGACCAGGTCACTGCTGCCCGTGTACCCCTGGAACCAATTTAAAATTGCCTACAGCCATGTGTTATTATTTTAGGCCTTGGAAGCCTGTCTGCGGTCACTCCTTCCACTAGACTTCCACTGACCAGACCACTGCTGCCCGTGTACCCCTGGAACCAATTTAAAATTGCCTACAGCCAGCCCAATTTTTTTATTTTAGGCCTTCGATGCCTGTCTGCGGTCCATTCTTTCAACTACTACTACACTGACCAGGTCACTGCTGCCCGTGTACCCCTGGAACCAATTTAAAATTGCCTACAGCCAGCCCAATTTTTTTATTTTAGGCCTTCGATGCCTGTCTGCGGTCCATTCTTTCAACTACTACTACACTGACCAGGTCACTGCTGCCCGTCTACCCCTGGAACCAATTTAAAATTGCCTACAGCCATGTGTTATTATTTTAGGCCTTCGATGCCTGTCTGCGGTCACTCCTTCCACTAGGCCTCCACTGACCACACCACTGCTGTCCGTGTACCCCTGGAACCAATTTAAAATTGCCTACAGCCATGTGTTATTATTTTAGGCCTTCGATGCCTGTCTGCGGTCACTCCTTCCACTAGGCCTCCACTGACCACACCACTGCTGTCCGTGTACCCCTGGAACCAATTTAAAATTGCCTACAGCCAGCTCAATTTTTTTATTTTAGGCCTTCGATGCCTGTCTGCGGTCCATTCTTTCAACTACTACTACACTGACCAGGTCACTGCTGCCCGTGTACCCCTGGAACCAATTTAAAATTGCCTACAGCCATGTGTTATTATTTTAGGCCTTCGATGCCTGTCTGCGGTCACTCCTTCCACTAGGCCTCCACTGACCACACCACTGCTGTCCGTGTACCCCTGGAACCAATTTAAAATTGCCTACAGCCATGTGTTTTTATTTTAGGCCTTCGATGCCTGTCTGCGGTCCATTCTTTCAACTACTACTACACTGACCAGGGCACTGCTGGCCGTGTACCCCTGGAACCAACATCAGAAAATATAAAAATAAGTATTTTGCTTATAAAAAAGAAAATACTGGTGAGATATCAAATGCAGACATTTTAACATTAAAAACAAACACACAACTAAAATCTGGTACAGTACTAAAAATGGCCACCAGCTACAATTACTTTCTCCTGCAAGTAGTTAACTGAAAGTTTTTTTAAATTGAAAACACACATATGGCATCCACCGAGTGTTGTCCTGTCGCGTCTTCTTTATATTATTGCCGAGAAGATGCAAAATAATGAAAATAATAAAATCATTAATTACCAAAATAATAGAGAAAGTCAACACCACATTGCAAATAAACATTCATTCCAAATAAAGAAGCAGGGCGCGTCCGAGGGTGAGTATATACCTAATAAGAATCTAATCACCCTCGGACGCGCAATGCTTATTTCCAACAGCCTTCCTTCCTAAGAATCATCCCTTCCGTGGTGTAGAGAGACGTTGTGTTACACTCCAAGGTGTTCCCCAGGTTGCCTTTCCTGAGCTTCGATCTACCGGCTCTCGTTTAGTAGTTGTTGGAAACTACGCTGCATTAGGCCTTCAAATTGGGTATGGGGTGTAGAGAGATGGTGTGTTCCACTCCAAGGTGTTCCCCAGGTTGCCTTTCCTGAGCTTCGATCTTCCGGCTCTCGTTTAGTAGTTCTTGGAAACTACACTGCATTAGGCCTTCAAATTGGGTATGGGGTGTAGAGAGAGGGTGTGTTACACTCCAAGGTGTTCCCCAGGTTGCCTTTCCTGAGCTTCGATATTCCGGCTCTCGTTTAGTAGTTGTCGGAAACTACGCTGCATTAGGCCTACAAATTGGGTATGGGGTGTAGAGAGAGGGTGTGTTACACTCCAAGGTGTTCCCCAGGTTGCCTTTCCTGAGCTTCGATCTTCATGCTCTCGTTTAGTAGTTGTCGGAAACTACGCTGCATTAGGCCTACAAATTGGGTATGGGGTGTAGAGAGAGGGTTTGTTACACTCCAAGGTGTTCCCCAGGTTGCCTTTCCTGAGCTTCGATCTTCCGGCTCTCGTTTAGTAGTTGTTGGAAACTACGCTGCATTAGGCCTTCAAATTGGGTATGGGGTGTAGCGAGAGGGTGTGTTACACTCCAAGGTGTTCCCCAGGTTGCCTTTCCTGAGCTTCGATCTTCCGGCTCTCGTTTAGTAGTTCTTGGAAACTACACTGCATTAGACCTTCAAATTGGGTATGGGGTGTAGAGAGAGGGTGTGTTACACTCTAAGGTGTTCCCCAGGTTTCCTTGCCATTGCTTCGGTCTTCCGACTCTCGTTTAGTAGTTGTAGAAAAGTACACTGCATTAGGCCATACAAAATGGGTATGGGGTGGAGAGAGATGGTGTGTTACACTCCAAGGTGTTCCCCAGGTTGCCTTTCCTGAGCTTCTATCTTCAGGCTCTCATTAAATTGTGGTTAAATGGAACAACTGCATTTGGCGTACTAGTTGGTTTGGGGCCTACTATCGGTGTCTGCCACTCCTTGCTGTTCTCCTCCACTGAACAAAGCTGTGCCGCCTGTTTACTACGGTTGCCAATTTTGAACTGCATTTCGACTACTTACTGATTTGGCCCTACTCTCTGTGTCAGCCTCTCATTCCAGTTGTCCTCCACTGCAATGCCCCCTGGTTATTCCTGTGTTACCAATTTTGAACTGCATTTAGCCCACTTTCTTCTTTGGGCCTATATCTGTGTTTCCACTTCATCGTGCCCATTGCCCAGCCAGTGATAGATGAGTCTGCTGGTACATTGACCCATAACGCAACATTCCCCGTGCACGCTACACAACAACATTGTGACCCTGCTGAAAGTCAGGTTGCTCTTCCCGCATACCATACCACCTTACACGGGGACAAAGAGGAAGGTGCAGATGAAAGTGCAGGTTCCTTCATCAGGTGGGGGGAGGAATACTAGTTGGCGACGTCACTGGCACAGGGCCTCTCATAGTACGCAAAAGTGTTGCTGCCGGTGGGAGGCGCCCCCGCCGTGCAAACACACCGCTGTACTTTGAGGGGCCCTGTGCCAGTGCCAATGCCAACGAGTGGGCCCCCCCTGCTTGCTCAGGTTCACAGCACTTGCAAAGTTGAAATACTTACCTCTCCCTGCTCCACTGCCGTGACGTGGTCCAGATTTCCTGGGCCCACTAATTACTTGAACCAGCCCTACCCCCCACAACTTTAGCCAAATGACCCCCAATTTCAAATGCCTTCCAATTATTATAAGGTAAATTACGCTTGACAAGCTTCATTAAGAAGAATGGATGGTTTTGACATTAAAATGGGCACTCTAGGTGTTTTCCTGGCCCCCACTCACTGCCGACTATGCTGCCCCATTGACTTGCATTGGGTTTCGTGTTTCGGTCGATCCCGACTTTACGTCATAATCGGCCGATTTCACTCGACCCGACTTTGGACATAGTCGGGTTTCGCAAAACCCGGCTCGACTCTAAAAAGGTCAAGGTCGCTCAACTCTAGTCATGAGTCTACTGACAAATCACAATTCTTTGGTGCATATGGATTTCATCCTCAATTTTGCTCTTTCAATAAGAGTCATTCTTTAGGAGTACCAAAGATAAAGCGGTTTTCTTCCTCTATTACATCAGTGTGGAAAGGTGTTCTTGATAATTTGAAGAAGATAAAGTCTAAATATAAGAATGTGGCTGAGTGGAGATGTTTTGTGGGTCTGGACCTATGTGTTAGTGACTTGTTGCGGTTGTCCTCTATGAACATTAAGTTGAAGATTCCGTCTTGGAAATTGAGACCCAGGTTCTTCGATCTTTATAAAATTGTGGTCGTCATCAATCAAGTAGTATTTTGCTTTTCGTTGCCACTCACTTTTAAGATTCATAGTGTGCTTCACCGATCTCTACCCAAAAGATACATTGCTTCCTCTGAACCACCTCCACCACCACCTTCCTCAATCATTGTTGAAGGGAATCTGGAATTGGCGTGGAGATAGGGGAATAAGCCAAAATAGAGGATAGGGAATTACCACACATACAAACCAAGCAGCAGTCAGTGATAACTCTTCCAACTCTCCTTCTCATATGAACACGTCTCCCTCCGTTAACCATGCAGAAAATGCAAGCTCTGACAAGGATTTGTATCAGAGCCCAGATTATAAAGGGGAAAAGAGTGGCTAACCGAGGCCAGCTGCGAGCACAGAAATTTCCAACATGACCGATTAACCCCTGTTCTGCCAGAAGAAATAAATACCATTAAAATGAAGGAAAGTGCTTCTTCTCAGCACCAGAGTAGGAGCAACCAGACGCTGCGGTCTTCTGGCTCCTTACTGTCGCGGTAACCCCGTGACAGGATCATTATTTGTAAGTTTTAGAATCTGACAAGACTATGTGGACAATGCCATGAAAGGCCTTCATGAGGGATCTTTACCTCTACCTACTTACTAGGCTGGTTGTAGTTTTTGAATGTAACATGTTGACCTCATACTCAGTGTTATCACAAATTTCCGTAACCTCTCTAACCCTATACCCATTCGCCCAGCCCCCACTTCCCCAGTCCCACTAACAGGAGCTCTGTGGAATGCTCGCTCTGTCTGCAGCAAGCTTTTCTACATCCACGATCTTTTTGTTACTACCAAACTTTCCTTCCTCGCCATCACCGAAACCTGGCTCACCCCTTCTGGCACAGCCTCTCCTGCTGCACTTTCCTATGGTGGCTTCCACCTTTCTCTCACACCCCACCCCAGCAGCAAGCATGGCAGAGGAGCTGGTTTTCTCCTGTCAGATAACTGCTCCTTCACCCCAATCCCACTGCCACCCTCTGTTACCCTCCCTTCCTTTGAGGTGCACTCTGTGCGCATATATGCCTCCACCAACCTCCAACTGGCTGTCATTTACCGCCTCCCAGGGCCAGCCAACACCTACTTTGACCACTTCACCACCTGGCTACTTCATTTCCTTTGTGCGGACATCCCCACTATCATCATGGGTGACTTCAACATCCCCATTGACACTTCCCTCTTAGCTGCCACTAAACTTCTATCTCTCACTTCCTCCTTCGGCCTCACTCAATGGTCTTCTGCAGCCACTCACAAAGATGGTCACACATTGGACCTCATCTTCACCTGCCTATGCTCCCTATCTAACCTCTCTAACTCACCTCTTACTCTTTCTGACCACAATCTACTCACATTCTCATCCCTCTCCACTCCTTGTCTACAATCCCCACCCCACAAATTTGCACACCCTCAGAGAAATCTTAAACACCTTGATCTACATTCACTCTCTGAATCCCTCCTCCCTCTCACAGACATAAGTTCCCTACACAATGTGGATGCTGCTGCTGCTCTATATAACACCACAATAGCTGCAGCACTGGAATCTCTTGCCCCTCTCACACATGTCATAGCTCGCAAAATCAACAGACAGCCCTGGCACACCTGCCTGACCAAAGAACTGAGGCGAGCTTCCAGGGCTGCAGAGCGGAGATGGAAAAGATCCCACTCCAACGAGCACTTTATATCATTCAAACAGTCTCTCACTACTTTCAAGACCACACTTGCCACAGCTAAACAAACCTATTTCTCATCTCTCATATCCTCCCTGTCTCACAACCCTAAACAGTTATTCAACACCTTCAACTCTCTCCTCCGTCCCCCAGCACCACCTCCCTTCCCTACTCATCTCTGCTGAAGACTTTGCCTCATTTTTCAAGCAGAAGATTGAGAACATCAGAGACAGTTTTAGTTGACAACCCCCAGAGCCCTTCCTCCCAACTACCCAGCCCTCCACCTCCAAAACCAACTTCTCCACTATTACAGAAGATCGACTCTCCACTCTACTCTCAAGATCACATCTCACCACCTGTGCACTTGACCCAATCCTTCCCTCTTCATCCCAAACCTCGCCACAGTCTTCATCCCAACTCTAACCCATCTCTTCAACCTATCACTAACAACTGGTGTTTTCCCCTCAAGCTTTAAACATGCCTCAATCACACCTATCCTCAAAAAGCCCTCTCTTGACCCATCCTCTGTATCTAGCTATCGCCCTATATCACTTCTCCCCTATGCCTCAAAACTACTGGAACAACACGTCCATCTTGAACTGTCCTCCCATTTATCTTCCTGCTCCCTTTTCGACCGCTTACAATCAGGCTTCCGGTCACACCAGTCCACTGAAACTGACCTAACTAAGGTCACCAATGAGCTATTAACCGCCAAGAGCAAGCGACACTACTCTATCCTTCTGGACCTGTCCTCTGCCTTTGACATAGTGGACCATTCCCTATTACTACAGACCCTCTCATCCCTTGGCATCACAGACTTGGCCCTATCCTGGATCTCGTCATACCTAACTGACCGAACATTCAGCGTCTCCCATTCACACACCACCTCTTCACCTCGCCCCCTATCTGTCGGAGTCCCGCAAGGTTCACTTCTAGGGCCCCTGCTCTTCTCCATTTTCACTTTTGGCCTGGGACACCTCATAGAATCTCACGGTTTTCAGTATCATTTATATGCTGATGACACACAGATCTAGATCTCTGGACCAGATATCACCACCCTACTAACCAGAATCCCTCAATGTCTGTCTGCTATTTCATCCTTCTTCTCCATTAGATTTCTAAAACGTAACATGGACAAAAGAGAATTCATTGTTTTTCCCCCACCTCACGCGACCCCCCCAAACGACCTATCCATTACAGTAAACGGCTGCCCACTCTCCCCAGTCCCACAAGCTCGCTGTCTCAGGGTAATCCTTGACACTGATCTCTCCTTCAAACCGCATATCCAAGCCCTTTCCACTTCCTGCTGCCTTCAACTCAAAAATATTTCACAGATCCGTACACTCCTAAACCAAGAATCTGCAAAAACCCTAGTCCATGCCCTCATCATCTCCCACCTCGACTACTGTAACCTCCTGCTCTGTGGCCTCCCCTCGAACACTCTCGCACCCCTCCAATCTATTCTAAACTCAGCTGCCCGACTAATCCACCTGTCCCCCCGCTATTCCCCGGGCTCTCCCCTCTGTCAATCCTTTCACTGGCTCCCCATTACCCAGAGACTCCAGTACCAAAGCCTAACCATGACATACAAAGCCATCCACAACCTGTCTCCTCCATACATCTGTGACCTCGTCTCCCGGTACTTTCCTGCACGCAACTTCCGATCCTCACAAGATTTCCTTCTCTACTCCCCTCTTATCTCCTCTTCCCACAATTGCATACAAGATTTCTCTCGCGCATCACCCCTACTCTGGAACTCTCTACTACAACATATCAGACTCTCACCTACCATCATCAAAACCTTCAAAAAGAACCTGAAGACCTACCTCTTCCGGCAAGCCTACAACCTGCAGTAACCACCAAGCGACCAAACCACTGCACGACCAGCTCTATCCTTACCTACTGTATCCTCACACATCCCTTGTAGATTGTGAGCCCTCGCGGGCAGGGTCCTCTCTCCTCCTGTACCAGTTGTGACATGTATTGTTCAAGATTATTGTACCTGTTTTTATTATGTATACCCCTCCTCACATGTAAAGCGCCATGGAATAAATAGCGCTATAATAATAAATAATAATAATAAATATGTACTCACAGACAACAGAGCAGAACACCGAGTAGAAGAAAAGGAAGGGAGACAAAATAGGAGAGGAAAAGGAATCACATAAATCAGAAATCCCAAGCATTAATCGCAGATCAACACTCCAAACACATCTACCAAAAAACTGACACCTCCACTCCATACTCTGGCTGCGCAGTACAAGGCTAACACTGGCAATCCAGAATGCCAGAGGCGAGTACTTATAGGTGAGGGGAGTGGCCAATACTGAACAGCTGAGATCATCCAAGCAGGAAGGCTTCAGAAAATCTAAGCTTAACAGTTTTACCCCCCCGCACTGCTAAAAGAAACCTGTAATGTTTAATATGAAGCGGAAATGCTTCTAATCAGTGCAAGAGTACATTAAATCAGAAGTTATGGTCATCTCGCCCCTTTCTGTTGTGGTAAACCCATGACAATCAGACTTTAATTTCACCTTCAAATTATCTGCTAATCCAAGAGGTTCACAAATTTTTGCCACACACATACATATAATATATGAACATTTTCCTCAATAAAAAAGTCTAATATCTTTGACGCTTTTGTCTGAATTGGATTTCTTTATTTCCTCTCAATATTTGTGTAAAAATCTGATATAGATTTGAGTCATACTTATGTAGAAATATGGAGAATTTTGAAAGGTTCACAAATTTTCATTAACCACTGTAAATATTTAGAATGGTGACTAACTGTCTACTATTCATGTTTTATGTCTGCCAACACTTTGTGCAGTCTTTCAAATAGCCTGATTCTCCTTTGGCAATAAAATTGAAATGCATATTGTGTTTCATCCATTGTATGACTCAGCCTGCTTTGCAATTACTGCAGGCTGATAACACAGAAATCTTCCAGGGTATACTTCTCTGTCCAGCGTCATAGATGCTGCTAATCTTAGTCTGAAAAATGCACGTTTTTAGAATGTTTTGCTGTGTATTAATTTTTCCTATTGTAGGGGTTTTACTCACTTGGGTGCGACAGGACAGCAGGGACTTGTTCCATTAAAAGTTCATGTGGGTTTATTGCTTCTTAAACCCAGAAGTCAGACAGAAAACAAACAGCCTTCAGATCAGACAAGCAAAATACAAATGTACATAGCAGCGCTCTTCTCCGCCAGGCCTATGGGCACACAGGCTGGGGTCGTGTCCAGTAGTCAGGCTCAGTCTGGAGCCAAACACCCACAGGAGGCCGTCTCCCTCCCAACATACAGACCATATGCCAAAGAACAGTTTCCAATATATAGGCTGTTAACCACACCCAGAGGTGAGGTATGTGGGTAGCTAGACCCGCCCATCTCTTACAGCTACCCGTAACCCAGGTGCAAGAAATGAACCTCTTAGTGCTTTCATGCACTAGAAAGAATACTCCGGGTTACATTACAGAGACAAGCCATCATTGTGACAAATACCCCCCATCGACTATGCGACCATTAGCCACATTACATACCTCCCCCTCTTCCTAAATTTGTGGGGCTTGGCACATTCTATTATGAGAAAAGTGATTCTCGAGAAGGCATCGACATTACCATGTAGCTTCTCTGCTGTATGCTCTACATGAAAGTTGAAATCTTGTAGGGCTAGGAACCAGCGGGTGACCTATCATTTTTACCCTTTGTTTCCCTCATCCATCTGAGTGGGGCATGGTCTTACATCCTACCAGATAGTATCGTAATCACCGCTAAACTCTAATGTGTGAATAAAACTTCAATTTTATTAATGTCTAAAACAATTAAACATGACAAAGTGAATTAACACCAACACCAATAAACTAAAATACCGAGGCACCTGGGAGAGGTGCCTGTCCCTAAATTAAACCTATCTCACCCTGCCTGACAGCGGAGGTTGGCACCCTATGACCTGCGCTTGTTTTAGACATTAATAAAATTGAAGTTTTATTCACACATTAGAGTTTAGCGGTGATTACAAAATTAACTTCTAATTAGCTATTTCTGTACTGTGAAATTCCTATAGTACCGTAATGTATCCACTTCCCACTTTATGGCCAAGCACTCTTTCTCTACTACCGAATAATTCCTCTCACATGAGGATAGCTTCCTACTCAGATAGAGAACAGGGTGCTCCTCCCCGTGTATCTCCTGGGAAAGGACTGCTCCTAAACAAACATCCGAGGCATCCATTTGGAGAATAAACTGTTTCTTGAAGTCGGGGGCCACCAGAACTGGCTGCTTACACAGAGCCTCTTTCATTTTTTGAAAGGCTGTCTCTGCCTTTTCAGACCATTTGACCATTACCGACTTCATTCCCTTAAGGAGGTCAGTCAGGGGGGCAGCCATCATGGCAAAGATCAGGATGAACCTCCTGTAGTATCTCATGATCCCCAGGAAGGCTCTAACTTGTTGTTTTGACAGTGGTCTCGGCCATGTTTGAATTGCGTCCACTTTACTGATTTGGGGTATGATGTCACCTCTACTCACTACATATCCCAGGTGTTTGGCTTCTTCTTTCCCCAAGGCGCATCTCTTCTGATTTATTGAAAACCCAACCTTCCTTATAGCACCAAACAGTCCTGGCTCAAGATAACAATATCATCAAGGTATGCTGTGGTGTATTGCTCATGGGGTGCAAGGATTTAAATCCATAGCTTTCTGGGAGGTGGCTTGGGCCCCGTGCTGTCCAAAAGGCATCTGGGCATACTGGAAGCATCCGTCCGGCGTAGAAAACTCTCCTTGGCTCCCTGTACCATGGGGATCTGCCAATATCCCTTCATCATATCAAAGGTGGTTATGTACCTTGCGGGCCCAAGTCTCTCAATTAGGTCATCAACGTGTGGCATGGGATATGTATCCAACTAAGAGACCTCATTCAACTTCTGATAGTCGTTGCAGAACCTCCTTTCACCATCAGGCTTTGGGACTAGGACAATTGGGCTTTACCAACCACTCTTCGATTCCTCAATGACCCTGACTTTTAACATACGCTCCACCTCCTTGGAGATCACTTTTCGGGACCCAACTATAAGGTACGCATTGATGTTGCAGTTGGGCTCATATTCACTGGCCAATTTATGTGCTAAGTACCTTCTTTTTACTATAAATTTTCTTATAGCAATATTGCTTTCCCAATTTTTCAAAATTCCACATGTACATAATATAGCACTTAACCAATGTTCTATGGAAGTCATGCAGTTCCAATTTCCTAGATGCACTATTCTAAACAATCTGGAGTGCAGCTTTATATTTTCTTAAAAATAATACCACTCTGCTGCTGTGTCTGAATGAGTAGTGTGCCTAAGAATTTTTTTTACTCTGCAGCCATCTTTTTGCTAGTAGTGTGCCTAAAACATAATTGTACTCTGCCGCTGTGTCTGTATGAGTGGTGTGCCTAAAAAATAATTCTACTCTGCAGCAGTCTTTTTGCAAGTGGTGTGCCTAAAAATAGTTCTACTCTGGTGGTGGGCCAAAAATATAATTTGACTCTATCACTGTCTTTTTGCGAGTAGTGTGCCTAAAAAAAGTTTTAGTGTATAGTTATGCTTGGCACACTCGGGAGGATGTGGTGAAAACAGTTTAAATGTATTGTGAGATACATACAGTAGTCACAACAACAAACGTTTCGGTCTTGGAAGACCTTCATCAGTGTACTATTGCAAGTAGGAACTGGGTATACAGTTTTAACCCATCAACAGTGCGCTGGATTCAATTCATAGGTTCAGCCAGGTGTACTGGTATGTGGAGGCCATTAGGTGGCCTATCAATCCCAGGAGCTATGTGTAAAGATGTGGTGTCCACCATATCTCACCATACATTAAAACTGTTTTCACCACATCCACCCGAGTGTGCCAAGTATAACTATACACTATATTTGATGGTTTCGGAACCTACTATAGGCACCTCCCCCATCGACTGTGCTAAAACATTTTCTTTACTAAAAAATAGTTTTACTCTGCAGCCTTTGCTTTGCTATTCTAGTATGATAAGTGTGCCTAAAAAATAATTCTACCGTGCAGCCATCTGTTTGCCATTTGTGGGCCAGAAAAATAATTTTACTCTACTGCTGTGTCTATAAGAGTAGTGTGCATAAAAAATAATTCTACTCTGCAGCCATCTTTTTACCATTTGTGGGCCAGAAAAATAATTTTACTGTACTGCTGTATCTATACATTTTGTATGCCTAAAAAGTAATTCTTCTCTGCTGCTCTGTCTATATGAGTAGTGTGCCTAAAAAAAATTCTACTCTGCAGCTGTCTTTTTGTGAGCATTGTACCTAAAAAATAATTCTACTCAGCAGCTGTCTGTTTGCTATTTGAGGACAAGAAATATAATTTTACTCTATTGATGAATCTATATTAGAAGTGTGCCTAAAAAATAATTCTACTCTGCCATTTTGTCTGTATGAGTTGTGTGCCTAAAATTAATTCTACTCTGCAGCCATCTTTTGCGAGTAGTGTGCCTAAAAAATAATTGCACTCTGCAGCCTTCTCTTTGTTAATGTAGTATGAGTACTGTGCCAAAAATATAATCCTACTCTGTAGCAGTTTCTTCTCCATTTCTGGGCCAGAAAAATTATTTTATTTTACAGCTTTGTCTATACGAGTAGTGTGCCTAAAGAAATCATTCTACTCTGCCTTCGCTTCTCTGCCATTTGTGGGAAAAAATATTTTTACTCTACCACTGTGTGTATACAAGTATTGTGACTAAAAAAAAATGACTCTGCAGCTGTCACTTTGTCATTTGTGGGCCAAAAATCTAATTGTACACTAAAATTATTATTACTGTGTCTATAAGGGTAGGGTGCCTAAAAACTAATTCTACTCTACAGCTGTCTCTTTTTCATTTGTGAGCCTAAAAAATAATTTTCCCCTGCTGCTGTGTCTATACAAGTAGTATGCCGAAAAAATAATGCTACTCTGCAGTCGTGTCTGCATGCGGCTCCTGACAGTTATCAAATGTTTTAAAGGGCATCTGTCAGTAGGATAAACAATCCTAAGCAGTCTAGATAGGCATACAGGTCATAGGAAGCTGAATAAAATGAAACAGAATCACAAAATTAGAATATCACCAAAAAGTTCATTTATTTCAGTTCTTCAATACAAAAAGTGAAGCACATATATTATATAGCTTCATTACAAGCAGGGTGATCTATTTCAAGTGTTTATTTTTGTTAATGTTGATGATTATGGCTTACAGCCAATGAAAACCCCAACGTCATTATCTCAGTAAATTAGAATACTTTATAACACCAGCTTGAAAAATGATTTTAAAATCCGAAATGTTGGCCTCCTGAAATGTATGTTAAGTAAATGCACTCAATACTTGGTTGGGGCTCCTTTTGTATCAATTACTCAATCAATGCAGTGTGACATGGGGGCGATCAGCCCGTGGCACTGCTGAGGTGTTATGGAAGCCCAAGTTGCTTTGCTAGCAGCCTTCATGCTCATCTGCATTGTTGGGTCTGGTGTCTCATCTTTCTCTTGACAATCCCCATAGATTCTTTATGGGGTTAAGGTCAGGTCAGGCGAGTTTGCTTGCCACTCAAGCACAGTGATACTGTTGTTTGTAAACCAGGTATTGGTACTTTTGGCAGTGTGGAAAGGTGCCAAGTCCTGCTGGAGAATGACATTTCCATCTCCAAAAAGCTTGTCGACAGAGGGAAGCATGAAGTGCTCTAAAATATCCTGGTAGACAGCTGCGCTGACTTTCGTCTTCATAAAACACAGTGAACTTACAAAAGCAGATGACATGGCTCCCCAAACTTTCATTGATTGTGGGAATGTTACACTAGACCTCAAGCAGCTTGGATTGTGGCCTCTCCACTCTTCCTCCAGACTCTGGGACCTTAATTTCCAAATGAAATGCAAAATTGACTTTCATCTGAAAACAACACCTTGGTCACTGAGCAACAGTCCAGTTCTTTTTCTCCTTGGCCCAGGTAAGGCGCTTCTGGCGTTATCTATTGGTCATGGGTGACTTGACACAAGGAATGCGATATTTGTAGTCAAAGTCCTGGATACGTCTGTGTGTGGTGGCTCTTGAAGTAATGACTCCAGCAGCAGTCCACTCCTTGTGAATCTCCCCCACATTTTTGAATGGCCTTTTCTTAGCAATCATTTCAAGACTGCGGTTATCTTTTTTTCTACCACACTTTTTCTGTCCACTCAACTTTCCATTAATATGCTTGGATACAGCACTCTGTGAACAGCCAGCTTCTTTTGCAATGACCTTTTGTGGCTTACCCTCTTTGTGGAGTGTGTCAGTGACTGCCTTCTGGACATCTCTCAAGTCAGCAGTCTTCCTCGTGATTGTGAAGCCTACTGAAACAGACTAAGGGACCTTTTAAATGCTTAGGAAGTTTTTGCAAGTGTTTTTTGTTAATTATTCTAATTTACTAAGATAATAACTTTTGGGTTTTCTTTAGCTGTAAGCTATAATCATCAACATTAAAATAAATAAACACTTAAAATAGATTACTCTGTTTGTAATGACTCTATATAATATATGAGTTTCACTTTTTGTATTGAAGAACTGAAATAAATTAACTTTTTGATGATATTCTAATTTTGTGAGAAGCACTTGTACCTTGATATTGGTGATCTGATGACTTATTCAAGAGAAATTCACGTTTGTATTAATATTTAAATGAGCTTATGGGTCAGGACACAGATCTGCATGAGAATCTTGCTCCATAGCTTTTTTTAAATGAAAGGCGTCGTTATCAGTGTGAGACTTGTAAAGACTGACAGTCAGCTCTCGTGATCTACAGGTCTCACACTGGCAATGGCGCCTTTTTGTTTTAAAACAAAGTCTGGAGGTGGATTGTCAGGAAGATCTGTGTCTGGCACATAGATTTTAACACCTCATTTACTTATTAAGAAAAATATGGATTTCACGGGAATATAACATTTGACAGTTATCAAGGTAACCTTTTCACCAGCTTTCTATGACCTGCAAGCCCAAATATAGATGGCTTATGAGGGTTGATAATCAATCACTGATCATCGATCGATGATCAATATTAACTTCTGACGTCTGTACTTTAAACATTTCTCATAAATTGCTAAGTAGATCCCAAATGAACAAGTACACTAGATGGTGCTGTATAATCAAGACAAATTTGCAGCATGTAGTACATACATAACAATGGCAACGTTTTAAATCAATACCGGCAGTGAAAGGAGGAGGCGGATAATGGACGTGGATGCATGAAAAGGTCACCCTTTCTCCAGTTTATGTGCAGTGAGGAAGTGCTGTCTGGGTAGAAGCCTTATTATAATTCAGCAATTAATGAAAGAATGAGAAACAAACAAAATATAAAAAAGCCCAATGCATCTTTACAATGAAAGCTTTGCAATGCTCCAATGCTGTTGTCATGGCAATAAGAAACATAAATGGATAATGATGCGTAAAAAGCTATCGTAAGGAAAGCATAAAAAGCAATATCATTTTTATAACCTGCATACATTCTCTGAAGGCTTATAGGAAGCTCTGACTGTTTCTTTTACTTTTGATATTAAGGATTTAACCTGTTGAGGTTGGGATGTCTTCCAAGGAAGGCACCAATGTATGAGTTTATTGAGACCTGGACAGTAAATGATATAAGCATGATAGATGAATAGGGTCATTTTCAATCTCAACGAACTGCAATATTTCTTAGTTTACGAATCGTAACAATTTGTTAAATTGTCCTTTAATCGATAATAATCAATGGATATGTTTTGTAAAGGCTTCTGAAATAGCATCTACTCTGTCCTCACTTAGGCTGTGTTCACACGTTGTGGTTTTTTCGCGTTTTTTTCGCGGTTTTTCCCAATAAAAACGCTATAAAACCACAAAAAAACCGCATACAATAAGCATCCCATCATTTAGAATGAATTCCGCATGTTTTGTGCACATGATGCGTTTTTTTCCGCAAAAAAAACGCATACCGCACAAAATCCGGACATGCTCTATCTTTTTCCGTTTTTTTTGCGGATTTCCCACTCCAAAATGCATTGGGAAGTGTCCGGAAAAAACCGCGGCAAAAACGCGTCAAAACCGCGGCAAAATCGCGGCAAAAACGCATGCGGTTTTCTTGCGGATTTCTTGCAGAAAATGTCCGGAATTCTCAGGAATTTTCTGCAAGAAATCCTGAACGTGTGCACATAGCCTAAATGTTCTAATCTAATGCTGGGGCCTGTAGAGAGAACACATTTCCCTCATGCTCCAAGACACTACTATAGTATCATTCAGCATCAAAATAACAGCCAGAAATGCTACATAAATCTGACATACGAAAGAAAAAAAAATTGCCATGCAGCCTTAAAATGCTTCTCAAACAGCACTAAACAATGATGGAGTGTCCAAATAATCCCAGCTGCCCAATAGAAATACGAGAGTGAACAGACAGAATCCCTGGCCCATAGGGTGCATTCAGACATCTGTATAAATCGGTCTGAGATCAGACCGCAATGCTTGGATTGGCCATGGGTCTCCTGACCCAAATGTGATTTTCACGCTCAGATCAGCAGAACCATGGCCAGTGCAAGCATTGTGGTTGGATCTCAGACCTATATATAGAGATAAAATCCTATATGGAAAAAAAAATACCAAAAATATCTAATGAATCAAAAATTAATGAATATAAATCAAATATATAAACCCAAAAGAATATTTATCAAACATATGAGAATTATATTATTTTACTTTATTAGTGCATCAGATAAAAATGACACAACAATACATGATCAAAGATAATAAAATAATGAAGCAATTGGTGAAAATAAAATATATATATATATATATATATATATATATATATATATATAAAATAGAGAACGTGGGTATATTAGATGTCTAATAATAAAAGTTCTACTATTATATTTTAAATAATGGCTGGTATTAAAATATATTAAATGAATGAAAGTGAATGTGAATCACTAATATTAATCTATCAAATAAAATATAAAATTATCCATAATTATTTCATAAAAAAAGGGTACCGTAAATACTCAAGTATAAGCTGACCCGAGTATAAGCCGAGACCCTAATTGTGCCACAAAAACCTGGGGAAACTTAATGATTCGCGTATAAGCCTAGGGTGGGAAATGCAGCAGCTACCGGTAAATGTCAAAAATAAAAATAGATACCAATAAAAGTAAAATTAATTGAGACATCAGTAGGTTAAGTGTTTTTGAATATCCATATTGAATCAGAAGCCCCATATAATGCTCCATGCAGTTCATGAAGGGTCCCATAAGATGCTCCATATTAAAATATGTCCCATATAATTCTCCGCAAATGCTGATTATGGCCCCATAATATGCTCCATAGACTATTATGCCCCATATGCTGTTGCAGCAATTAAAAAAAAATGACATACTCACCTCTCATCGCTCAGGCCCCCGGCACTTGATATAGTCACCTTTCCCCGTTCCACCATCGGGCGCCGCTGTGTCTTCCCCGTCCTCCGCACTGACGCTCAGACAGAGGGCGCGCACTAATCACGTCATTGCGCCCCCTGATCTGAAAGTCACAGGCAGATGACGCGGAAGATGGCGCCCAGCAGTGGAACGAGAAGAGGTGAATATCTCTGTGCTCCCCCTCCCCATTATACTCACCTGCTCCTGGCGTGGTCCGTGGCAGCTTACCTGATGGACTCTCTTGGCACAGCAGCTCTTCCAGCTTTGAGCGGTCACTGGTACCGCTCATTACATAATGAATATGCGGCTCCACCCCTATGGGAGTGGAGTCGCGTCCATATTCATTACTGTAATGAGCGGTACCATGGAACCCCTTAAGACAGGAAGAAGCAGTCAGCACCCGGAGACCATTGGAGATGCAGGGACTTCGCCAGGAGCAGGTGAGTATGTCACAGCCACCACTCCCCCTCCCCGACCGACCCCCAGGGACAATGACTCGAGTGTAAGACGAGATGGGCACTTTCAGCCTTAAAAAATGGGCTGAAAATCTCGGCTTATACTCGAGTATATACGGTATATGCAGTTATATGAAAAAGTTTGGGCACCCCTATTAATCTTAAGCTTAATGTTTTATAAAAATTGGTTTTTTTGCAACAGCTATTTCAGTTTCATATATCTAATAACTGTTGGACACAGTAATGTTTCTGCCTTGAAATTAGGTTTATTGTACTAACAGAAAATGTGCAATCTGCATTCAAACAAAATTTGACAGGTGCATAAGTATGGGTACCCTTATCATTTTCTTGTTGTAAATACTCCTACCTACTTTTTACTGACTTACTAAAGCACTTTTTTTGGTTTTCTAACCTCATTGAGCTTTGAACTTCATAGCCAGGTGTATGCAATCATGAGAAAAGCTACTTAAAGTGGCCACTTGCAAGTTGTTCTCCTGTTTGAATCTCCTCCGAAGAGTGGCATCATGGGCTCCTCAAAACAACTGTCTAATGATCTGAAAACAAAGATTATTCAACATAGTTGTTTAGGGGAAGGATACAAAAAGCTGTCTCAGAGATTTAACCTGTCAATTTCCACTGTGAGGAACATAGTAAGGAAATGGAAGAACACAGGTACAGTTCTTGTTAAGGTCAGGAGTGGCAGGCCAAGAAAAACATCAGAAAGGCAGAGAACCTGTGGTTACAGTTCACATGGAAAATGGATTGGGATAAATCCACACATGTAAAGAAAAAACTTTTTGTTTCTCCAACGATCAGTCCAATGGTACAGTAAAATATACCTTTTATTTATCCATTAAAAAGTTCCAGATTTCTTCAGTAACAATATTGTATACATTCAATCCCTTATGGACGACATGTTTTGACACCACATGTGTCTTCCTCCAGGACCTGAAGAAATCTGGAACTTTTTAATGGATAAATAAAATGTATATTTTACTGTACCATTGGACTGATCGTTGGGGAAACAAAAAGTTTTTTCTTTACATGTGTGGATTTGTCCCAATCCATTTTCTGTGCGAATTGTAACCACAGGTTGGATGTATTCCTGTTTCTTCAAAGCGGTTAACTGACTTTGCCAAAAACTCTTTTATATATATATATATATATATATATATATATAAAAACATGCATGATAAATTTACATATGTGAAACCAAGAATAAAAATCCTTGGAAACGTGAAAGTGCAATAGAAACCCTCATAAGCAAAGTGCAAACACATTAAAGGAAAAACAAGGTATATAAACCAGCCACAATTACCAACCGGTATGACGCACTGCTGCCCCCGCACACACCACTCCAACGCACGTTTCACTGCCGCTTCATCAGGGAGTTGTCCTGGCTTGGGGTACAAGTCTGCAGTCACTGTACAATTTGTTGTGCAATTTCTCCTGAGTACATCAACACCCCATATGTGGTGTAACACTACTGTTTGGGCGCACAGCAAGTCTCGGAAGGGAGGGACGCAATTTTGACAGGAAGATTGCGAATGCTATGTCACATTTGTAGATGCTAAAACAGCAGAAACCCCCGCATGTGAACTTATTTTGCAAACTATATGGAAAATTACCATTTTTTCCACTAAAATGTTGCCTCAGTCCCAAATTTTCAGTTTTCAAAATGGATAATAGGAGACATTGAACAGTACAATTTGTTATGCAATTGCTCCTGAGTATGCCAATACCCCCTATGGGGTAGAAAACTACTTTTGCAAAGCTCAGAAAGGAAGAGCTCCATATTGGAGCTCAGATTTTGATGGAATGGTTTTAGGGTGTCATGTCACATTAGCAGAGCCCCTGAGGTGCCAGAATAGCAGAAACCCTCCTTAAGTGACCCCATTTTACAAGCTACACCTCTCAATGAATTCATCTAAGGGTACAGAATATTATACCATTGCACAGTGAAGAAAGGAAAATTTTACTTTTACTACTAAAATGTTGTTTTAGCCCCAAATTTTTAATTTTTATGAAGGTTAATAGGAAAGGATGGACCTTACAGATGCCTCTCCACTAGTAACTGCTGGGCTTGAAGTCACCTGAAAATACAAAAGTGAAATCAACCCCACAAATAAGAAAAGTTGGGCAAAGTGCCAGAATTGATGCATCTAATAGTTGCGCCTTTTCTGGTGTGACTGGGGGCTGTTATTTTTAGGCCGGGGGACAATAACAATGGCCCCTTACCAGCCTGAGAATACCAGCCGCCAGCTGTTTGTGTTAGCTTGGCTGGTTCTCAAAATAATAAAAAAATGTTTGGGAACCTCTCTATTCTTGATAACTATCCATGATAAAGCTGACAGATAGATGGGGGTTGCAACCCACAGCTGTCAGTTTTGTCATGCTGGTTATCAAAAACACAAGAGACCACATGTCTTTTTTTAATGTATTTATTTATTTACGTGCAGTCACCGGTTGATGAATTCTCCCTTCAGCCGCCGCCTGCTCTCACTGTTATTAGCGGCAGCAGGTGTAGGCTGTTGGGAGTAGTACTATCTCATCAGCTGATGCCTGGGACCGGAAGTAAACTTTTTACTGCCAGTCAGAGCTGCTGATTTATGGTGTCATCTGACAGTGTGGGAGCCGTAGCGCTCTGACAGGTGGTAATCATCTTACTGCCTATCAGATCCGCTGGTGTTTCTCACACTGTCCTGCAGATGAAAGTGTGGCAAACAGCTGATGTTCGGGGTGCCAAACCCAAACAGAAGCACAGATTTCCTGGAGAAGTCCGTGTTCGGGGTCCTTGCCCGAACAGTAGGTGTTCGGAACGGATCACATTCTTTACTGTTTGAGTTTGCCCATCTCTACTGAAGGGGTTAACTAGTGAGACCGTTTTATATATCAGATCGCCCAAGACGCAACAATACCAAATATGTGTATTTTTTTAGTTTATTTTTGTTTTTTCATAAATATACCTATTTATTTTTTATTGCTTTTTTATTTTTTTTTATTTAAAACTAAATATTGTTATAATTGTTTAAAATGTTTTTCAGTTTTTTTTTACTTAGTCCCTTTATGGAACTTTAACTTTTATTACTCAGATTGCTGATATGATGGATTCCAATGTGACAGAATTGCAATACATTATACCTGTCAGGGATGCACTGACAGAAGCCTCCTAGACATGGCATGGTCTAAACAGGCTGCCGTAGCTGGTAGACCCATAGGTTGTCATTACGACCTTGGTTCAAGCCCTTGATCGAGCCCTCGTGATGATGAAGCGGGGCCAGGGCACATGGTTATTTTCTAGTAAAAGGACTGCTCCTAATAGCCAGTTTCCTACTCCACACTGATGAGGGGCAAATACCCCGAAACAGCTGTCTGTAGATGGATACCATGTTTTGGCATAAGTGGTTTTCCTTTTTGGATGCTGCCCTTCCCGTGGTTGTTCCTTCCCGGTGAAAGACCTGGCTATTTATTGCTTGCGTTGAGAAACACGTGATGGTGTCTCCGCAGCTTTTCTACATGCATTTGCATATTTCCCATAAGGGATGGGGGCAGTGTTCTGGATCACTGCGTTGAGAAACACGTGATGGTGTCTCCGCGGTGTTGAATGTTTTGATCTCCCCAAGGTCATTCATCCTTATGTTTATAGTCCTTTTACTAGGCACTGCTCCTAATAGCCAGTTTCCTACTCCACACTGATGAGGGGCAAATACCCCGAAAGAGCTGTCTGTGGATGGATACCATGATTTGGCATAAGTGGTTTTCCTTTTTGGATGCTGCCCTTCCCGTGATTGTTCCTTCCTGGTGAAAGACCTGGCTATTTATTGCTTGCGTTGAGAAACACGTGATGGTGTCTCCGCGGCTTTTCTACATGCATTTGCATATTTCCTATAAGGGATGGGGGCAGTGTTCTGGATCACTGCGTTGAGAAACACGTGATGGTGTCTCCGCAGTGTTGGATGTTTTGATCTCCCCGAGGTCATTCATCCTTATGCTTATATTCCTTTTACTAGGCAAGGCACTGCTCCTAATAGCCAGTTTCCTACTCCACACTAATGAGGGACAAATACCCCAAAACAGCTGTCTGTGGATGGATACCATGTTTTGGCATAGGTGGTTTTCCTTTTTGGATGCTGCCCTTCCCGTGGTTGTTCCTTCCCGGTGAAAGACCTGGCTATTTATTGCTTGTGTTGAGAAACACATGATGGTGTCTCCGCGGCTTTTCTACATGCATCCCCCTACAATGTTGTCTCGGGGATGCCGATGGCACTGCTTCTATCTGTGACAGCCAAGGTCTGATTATCACTTATGCAGAACTCCCAGTGTGGATCGTGCAGGCACAGCTCCTGTGCCTACTTAAATGTCATGACGTAAGATTACTTCATAGGTCATGAAGAGATTAATGTTAGAATCCCTCATAGTCCAAGGCAGTGAAGGAGAAAATGTAAGTATGCTTGGTGGTATAGGCAGTTGAGTGATTAATCCTAATAATTCTGGTTGAGAGTAGTGAAATGGCTAAGAAGTTTTTGGAGATTTGACATATTAACCCCTGAAAGACAAACATTTATTTCATTTTTACTCTTTTATTTTTTTTTTGTTTGGTTTATAATTTTTGAACTTTTATTTTGTATCTATTTTTTTTTTTTAAATACGAATAATATGAAGTCAGACATGGAGGCCTTCACACGACAACTCATTGGCACCCTGTGATTGTAATACAAGATGGACTGACAGATGCTATATTAAAGATCTATTAATTTACTTTATTTTTAATAGTGACATTAAGGAGGTTAAACTAATGGGATTACTTCAATTAATCTTGGGTGCCAGCTATGTAATATAGTTGGACCTGGTTCAAAGTTAATGTGCAGTACATCCCTATTACATCAAAAAACTTAAACCATCATCAGGTTCCTCGCATCATGTTCTCATACACTTAATGCAGTTGATAGACCTCTGTGTCTGTACTGTTACATATTTAGGCTTTTAACTGGTTCATGCAGCTTTACATGAACACCCGATCCTTACACTATGGCTGGTCCGAACAACGAAAGCAATTGTTACCATCCACCTCTCGTGTGTCCCCTTTTTCCTCATAGTTTGTAAGCTTGCGAGCAGGGCCCTCACTCCTCTTGGTATCTGTTTTGCACAGTGATTATTGTTAGGCTATAATGTCTATTGTCTGTACAAATCCCCTCTATAATTTGCAAAGCGCTGAGGATGTTGGCGCCATATAAATATAATTATTATTATTATTATTACTGTTATAGGCAATCACTGATCTAGAGAGTAAAGGTGAGCTAGTCTTTTGAAGTTCAAATTTGCCAGCTTTGACAAATTTTCCCCAAAATTTTGATTTGATATATTTACCATGAATCTCAAAATTGCAAGGCCTCCAATTTGAAATAAAAGATGTGCAGGTGTTTCTCACAAAATTAGAATATCATCAAAAATTTAATTTACTTCAGTTCTTCAATACAAAAAGTGAAACTCATATGTTATATAGAGTCATTACAAACAGAGTGATCTATTTCAAGTGTTTATTTCTGTTAATGTTCATGATTATGGAAACTAACAAAAGCACAAGAAACAAGAGCCATCAAAATATCTGCACACCACCAAAGTTATGATAAAAATAATATAAGCTTTATTTATATATATATATTTATATATATCCTGTATGATTATGGTTTACACAGCCAATCAAAACCCAAAAGTCATTATCTCAGTAAATTAGAAGAATTAACAAAAAACACATGTAAAGGCTTCCTAAGGGTTTAAAAAGGTCCTCTAGTCTGTTTCAGTAGGCTCCACAATCATGGGAAAGAATGCTGACTTAAAAGATGTCCAGAAGGCAGTCATTGACACACTCCACAAGGAGGGTAAGTCACAAAAGGTCATTGCTAAAGAATCTGGCTGTTCACAGAGTGCTGTATCAAAGCATATTAATGGAAAGTTGAGTGGACAAAAAAGTGTGGTAGAAAAAAAGGCATGATTGCTAAGAAAAGGCCATTCAAAAATTTGGGGGATATTCACAAGGAGTGGACTTCTGCTGGAGTCATTGCTTCAAGAGCCACCATACACAGACATATAGAACATAGAGTGTTGATATTTCTACATGCCACACACTTTCCACATGTTGTGCATCCCCATGTGGGGCCTTTGGATCTAAAAATATATCTGGAGTTCTCACCCTTATGGTGGCTATGAACCAAATGGTCCTTAAGGTTCTTGGATCTTCCGTACGTGACTGCTGGTGATGGACCTGAAAATTTGGAAATTGCTTTGTCCAAAAGTAGGATCGACCAATGTTTTGCAAGAATTTGTTTAACTTCATCACTTCTTGAGTTAAAATCCATAATGCAGAATACCCTTGATCCCAGTTCCATGTTCCTATCATTTATTGTTAGTAGCCTAGGCTGGTTGCTTAGTTGTGCTCTGGAATAGGCCCGACAAATGGTTTTCTTTCCATAGCTGCGGTCTTTGAAACGCTTACATATATTACACCTGTTTTTCAAAAAGGTGATTGTTAGAGCATATCCATTTTGCACAGAAAAATTGACCAGTAGGAATGTTCCTGATAAATGTCTTGGATGTTGTGATGTTACATGTATTAAGGTGTTGGCGGAAGTTAAATCAGTTTGCAAGTAACCACCTTCGTCCACCTTGATAGAGATATTCAAGAATTCCACTTCATGTTTGCTACATTGGTATGTCAATTTGATGTTACATTTATTTTGATTAAGGTTTGTTATAAAGGTTTTTAATTCCTCATGCGTGCCTTGCCAAATCATCAGAATGTCATCTATGTACTTCCACCATGTTAAGACTTTATCACTCAATTCTGGTGGTGTAGTCTGAAAGGTTTTATGGCACATCATCCGGTGATGCACTTTCGGGCGCCATTATACGACCCTTAACTTCCTTTGGTGTATCTAACACTATACGACCGGAAGCAATAACATGTAGCGTTGCCGCAGCCATAATGAAAAATGTTGGCACATATGGAGCTCCTTACCACTCATTGGTCATCATTAGGTTAAATAAGGAATCTGGCCAGCACCCAACCACCCCTGGTCAAAGCATTTCCTTGCGAAATGCATGTTGATGTGGTGGGTCCCCAGTTATCATTCCTGAGGTACAGTACTTTTCACTATGTACTCTCTTACTTTCTGATATTGAATCCGTATACAGCTCTGGCAAAAATTAAGAGACCACTGCAAAATTATCAGTTTGTCTGATTTTTCTCTTTATTGGTATATTTTTGAGTAAAATGTAAATTGTTCTTTTATTCTATAAACTACTGACAACATGTGTCCAATGTTCCAAGCAATACAATTTGTATTTATATTCTGAAAATGATAAATGGTCAAAATAACAAAAAAATGCATTTCTTGGAGACCTCAAATAAAAAAAAATCAAGTTCATAATCATTTAGAAACAACAATACTAATGTTTTAACTCAGGAAGAGTTCAGAAATCAATATTTTTGTAGAATAACCATGATTTTTATTCACAGCTTTCATGCGTCTTGGTATGCTTTCCAGTAGTCTTTCACACTGTTTTTGGGTGACCTTATGCCACTCCTGGTACAAAAATTTAAACAGTTCTTCTTTGTTTGATGGCTTGTGACTACCCATCTTCTTCTTGATTACATTCCAGAGGTTTTCAATGGGGTTCAGGTCTGGAAATTGGGCTGGCTATGACAGGTATTTGATGGGGTGGTCCTTCATCCACACCTTGATTGACCTAGCTGTGTGGCATGGCACATTGTACTGATGGAAAAACCAGTCCTCAGAGTTGGGGAACATTGCCTGAGCAGAATGAATCAACTGTTTTTCCAGGATAACCTTGTAAGCAGCTTGATTCATACGTCCTTTACAAAGAAAAACCTGCCCAATTCCGGCCTTGCTGAAGCATCCCCAGATCATCACCGATCCTCCACCAAATTTTACAGTGGGTGCAAGACACTGTGGCTTGTACGCCCTCCAGGTCTCCTTCTAACCATTAGATGACCAAGTGTTGATCTGGGGATGCTTCAGCAAGTATAGGTTCACCCCCGGACCTTCTCTCCGACACAGGGGTATTGTCCTGGAAAGAGGTCTCAGAAGATGGTGGTCTTACCCATCTGTCCCGCAGGCTATCCACCCGAATAGCCAAGGATATGGCAACAGCTAATGACAGGAGTCTCATGCACTGCTAGTGCATCTTTTAACCTTTCAGTAAGGCCCTGAAGAAATTGGCTTTTGAGAGCCAGGTCATTCCATTTAGTATGAGTTGACCACCTGTGGAATTCGGACCTATAAGTCTCCACTGAAAGATTCCCTAGCTGAAGGCAACGGAGCCTGGCTTCAACCAAGGAAATGCTGTCAGGATCATCATAGATAAGGGATAGGACCCTGAAAAACTCCTCCACAGACCAGAGACACAGAATCCTGTGGCAGAGAAAAAGCCCAGTTCCTACCCTTTGCTCCTCATCTAATGAGGAGTAAGAACAAAGTTTAAAGTACAATTTGCATGCCTCCTTAAACAAAAAAAAACTTGTCCCTAGCCCCAGAAAACCTGTCCGGGAGAAAATTTGGGTTCAAGCTGGACCGGCCTACCCGCAGAGTCCACCACAATAGAACCCACAGCCGCTGCCATTGCTGCTGAACCTCAGAACGAGGGTAAGTCACCTCTAGTGAAAACCTCTGTAGCTGCCAGTACAGAAACGGTATCCATGAACCCAGCAAAAGAAAAAAAACCCACACAGAAAAAGCACGCCTAAAAAAAAACAAAAAACAAGTGTCAGTTTTCTTGGTTCTTTCTTTTGCAAGCTTGAAAGGCCAGTGATAATGTCATGCACTGTGTAGGAAAAGTGCAATATGAAAGGATAAGCGGAAGGGAAACCAACACTAGGGAAAGGGGAGTGGAGACCCCTAGGCAGATCTAACATCTCCCTGTTGCCCTAAACATCCCTATATAAGTTCTGAAGCTATCGCCTAGCAGAAACCTAATCCCTGCCTTGCCCTGACGATAAGCCCTGCATAGGGAAGGACAGTATGTTAGGAGTCGAGTTTCCTCTGCTGCACAGGGGGAATCTCGATCCGTCTCCGCTGCGGTCTCCCATTCCCCTCCAGCCGCAGTGGAGTCTGCTCAGCAGGGACGTCGATCCCAGCGTCTCGCTCAGTCTGACTCTGTGAGAAGAGTTATTGCTGCTTCTCCAGCTTCTGCCTTTGAAGCCTATTCTGGTCAGCAGCGAGCGGACTTCTCTGGGACTAAGTCCTTATCTGCACACACTGAGCATGCCCAGGGCAAGATCTCCCGTTGGAGATCGAGGGTCATGTGCTCAGGCTCTGCGGCACATTCCATTGGTCCTCTTGGCAGGTCCTAGAAGGGCAAAAGTTCTGTAGCCATTTCCTGTGCTGCAGCTATATAAACTGCGCATGACCGCACGGCCATGCGCTAGTATTGTCTTACAATTGATATGTGTGTATGTGTGAGTGCAAGTCGTTCTTGGTTACCCCTTCCCTATTGAATGTCTGTTCGCGGAAGGTGTACGGTTGCTATCTAGCGCCCGACTTAGCCTACTACACTAAACACACATCACAGCGTCCTGTAGCTGTGCCTGCCAGTACGGCGCCGTGCGCCTGCCTGGCGCTTTCCATACCCAAGTCTGGGTGGTTAGTGGCGTCCGTTAGTGCGGCATCGCTCGCGCACTTGTGCGCTTATATTTCTGAAGGTTCTCTACACACCCAGTTGCGGTGTTGTGCCAGCAAGGGCCTAATCGGGCTTCAATCCCTTCTGGGGTTAAGTCCGCTGGCCACTTGCTCGCTCTCTAGTGCGGTATTGCGGTCCTGTGAATTAACAGGATCGCTTTCCTCACGCTGGGTGAGGTTTAACCCACGCGTGTTTACTTTAGTGTACCGCTATAGAGTCTGCAAATTGCTAGCAGCAGGTTCTCACCTGCACGGTGGACCCCGGACTGCGAACGCATCTTCGTCACCTGTCTTGGTGCGTTCCGCCAGTCCTAACACAGTATGTGCACTAGTCAATCCCCACTACTACTAAAGACAGCTGGTGTAGACAAATAAGAGGAATACTTATCTTGGGGAGACTCTGAGATATAACTCAGACATCCTCCAACAACACCAAGGAGGACGACAGCCGACTGCAATAGCTCCAAGCCTCACAAGGAGAAATGGAAATATCACTGCAACTCCCAGCAGCAAGCTGGGAGTTATATATACCCTGGACCGGTTGTGTCAACTAGATGGGGGAAGGCTGCCACTGGATCCTAGAGTCAGAAGGACCATGAAGAAGTTTGTAAAGCAAACTGTTGAGACTTTCTGCAGTCAGATGCAGAGTGATCGTCTACAGCCTCTGACACACCCGTGACACTTTTGTCAAGAACTACAGGAAACTTCTGACCTCTGTAATTGAAAACAAAGGTTTTTGCACTAAATATGAAGTTCTGTTGTTCTATTGTTTCAAATACTTATTTCATGCAATAAAATCCAAATTATCTATGTAAAAATTATATAATGTTGTTTTTCTGGATTTTTTTAAGAATCTGTTTCTCACAGTTTAAGTGTACCTACAATAAAAATTACAGACCTCTCTATTATTTATTTATAACACAGTGTTTGCAAATTGAGATTCTGGTTTGGCTTTTATCGTAAGTCATGTGACAAGGCTCGTTAAAGGGTCGACATTAACTGTTAGGATTGCTACCTCCAATAGGTGGCACTAGAGTTCTAGTCCTCTTCCTCTCAGAAGAGACAATTTTCATATTTCCTAGAGGAGCATTGCAGCTTTAAGTCTCCTCATCTAGGCATGCTTAACATGTCACTCTCCGCTAGGAGAAACGATACTTCTTGGATCCCGGTCACACACGTCTAACACAGCCAAATCAGATCTCACACTTTGCATTGACGAGGGGCAGTACCCCGAAACACAGTGTCTGCAGATTGAGATACTGGTTTGGCTTTTATCCTAAGTCATGTGACAAGGTTCGGTAAAGGGTCGACATTGACTGTTAGCATTACTACCTCCAATAGGCGGCACTAGAGTTGTAGACGTCTTCCTCTTGGAAGAGACAATTTGCATTTATAAGTGTGAAAACTTGTAAAATTGGCAGTATATCAAATACTTATTTTCCCCACTGTATATTTATACAGCTCTGGCAAAAATTAAGAGACCACTGCAAGATGTTCAGTTTGTCTGATTTTTTCTCTTTATAGGTATATTTTTGAGCAAAATGTAAATTGTTCTTTCATTCTATAAACTTCTGACAACATGTCTCCAAATTTCCAAGCAATAATTTTTGTATTTTTTCTGACAAAAAAAAATGGTCAAAATTAAAAAAAAACCAGGGCTTTCAGACCTCAAATAGTGCAAAGAAAACAAGTTCATAATCATTTAGAAACAACAATACTAATCTTTTAACTCAGGAAGAGTTCAGAAATCATATTTGTGGAAAAACCATGGTTTTTAACCACAGCTTTCATGCCTCTTGGCATGCTTTCCACCAGTCTTTCACACTGCTTCTGGTGCAAAAATTTAAGCTGTTCTTCTTTGTTTAATGGCTTGTGACTATCCATCATCCTCTTGATTACATTCTAGAGGTTGGGGTTCAGGTCTCAAGATTGGGCTGCCCATGACAGGGCTTTGATGTGGTGGTCTCTTAATTTTTGCCAGAGCTGTATATTTTCATTACATATTATCTGATCATCTATAGTGGATGCTTGTTCAGTTAGGTTATTGGTAGGTCTACATAGGGGCAGTTGATGAGGAGGGGGCGTCATACTGTTGCAACTTAGGGTGCCAACCTCCACCGTTGGGAAAATAACTTTGAAGGGCAAAACTAGTCCCAATCTCCCCTCATTTATGTTCTTTTTATTTAAATCACTGTCTTTCTGTGCAAATGTGTGTGAATTTAGATCTGTATGTATTGGGTTTTTAATTTAACTGAATAAATAGATCATTTTTTAAAAGTTATTTTTGTTAAGGTTTACATGTATAAGTGCCCCATAGGTTGATCACTTTGGTTGTTGATTGAGGGGGCTATGTAGGGGCTCATATTGTATGTAGGGTGTTATGTGGGGGATCATACTATATATATGGAGATGTCAGCTTACTTAATTCTGGCCTCTCAGGATGGCTGGAGCAGAATTCTCTTCACTTGCTATTAGAGGAAATGCTATGCTGATAATACTACACTGATGGAAGGATCTTCACAGATTGGTTCTCCATGGAAACACTAAAGTATGGACGTACTCACACTTTTGAGCCTACCTTTCCATTACGCAGGGGATAGGTTAAACAAAGTCGGTGGTGTGGCAGCCACGTGAATCTGGTCCTGCAAACAAGACAACTAACATGCAAGAGAGTAAATGTGCAGTGTTATCTCTTCTTACTGGAAGAGGCTTCACTCCTTTGTGGAGGAAATTATGTGGATTTTGTGGAGTCCCCAGGGTGAACTGGCATGGAGAGAAAAAACAAAACAACAATCCTGGGAGCAGTAGTGTCTGTTTCCTCTGCCTTCCTTAGACAGCTTGAACTGACCCAAACTGGTTTGTACCAGTGTTCAAGAAGTATGAGAGCCCTGAGCTGGGAGGCTCATCCCAGCCGTTTCTGAGGTAGCTTGTTGTGAAGTGAATTATCACTTAACTTTCATATACATACATTGGCCAGTAGATGCCAGCAAAGCACATTTATGAATCATCGGTATACAATGCAATGTATTACATCTCCTAACTCACAATGCCCAAACTAATTCTGACACACTGGAATAAATCTACTGCCACACAACAACTGTCTCATTCAGCAGCAGTAGAACAGGACCCGGGGTATCACAACAGCTTTCCTTTACATTTTATACAATTTTAGAATAGTACAATACATAATGCATAAAACATACAAACATACACACTTAGACATATATTATATACAAGTACACCGTACACATATGCTGGACAACAAATGCGTATTGCATACATATTATATGGTCACACACACATCATACAGTGGCATGTGATATGAGTGGTATGAGTAAGACTGCTTTCACACTGTATTTTGGCTCCCGTTCGTTGGTCCCGTCAGGGCTTACATCCAAACCCCCCACAAAATGGGATTCGGGCATATGCACCAAAGGGGCCATAGACGATAATGGGGCCATGCTCTAATGTGCATAATTTTCGGGCATGTATGCCTTCTGGAGATGGAAACTCAGAAGCAGTCTACTGCCCGAAAATGATGCACGTCATAGCACGCGTTTATATTTGTCAGCAGCATTA
Organism: Ranitomeya imitator; assembly: GCF_032444005.1. Lineage (NCBI taxonomy): Eukaryota > Metazoa > Chordata > Amphibia > Anura > Dendrobatidae > Ranitomeya > Ranitomeya imitator. The sequence goes on from NC_091284.1 coordinate 132,477,967, forward strand.
TAGTCTATCACCCTGTAAGCGCAGATGCCCTAATCCCGTTTTACTGGGGGTTCGGTCGTAAGCTCTGATGGGACCAACAAACAGGTGCCAAAACTCAGGGTGAAAGCGCACTCTAATGCAAAAAAAAAAAGCTTACGGTTTGTAAGTCCCACAAGCCAAAAAGTACAATTTCTCTGACACACAAGCATTAGTTTCAGGATTTTTCTTCTGTAGTAAAATTAAGACATAGTGTTATAAAACTGTCCTTTGTGTTTTCAATGTGTCAAGAATAAAAAAAGATTGCGTTATTAAGGTTCGGTACTAAACAGTTCACAATCACACTGACTTTGCAGGTTCAACACCTCCATATCATTTGAATTTTTGTGTTAGTATTCAAAGACTGAGACTACCACTCCTATTTTCATTGTTTTTCAGTGTTGCAGCAGCATTCCACAGTCATATTTTAGCCTCTATATTCCCTATTTGTAATTATGAGCTGTGCTCTCTGGCCTCCTATGCCTAGGTAGTAAAATCCTAAAACTGCTGCTTCTTTCCTTGTCCTTACATTTTATAGTCCTTATGATAGTCTCCCCTGATTGGCTCCACTAGACCATGTTTAAGTCATTGTGGGGAAGCACGCATGACCACACCTGATGTCTGGAGCCCGCTCTCTAGCTGGTGCAATCTTCAGCAATGTGTGAAATGGCACCAGGCATTTTCTTTTATTCCGTGATCATTTTCAACCATCTACTATATAATCGTATAATTCTGTCTGTTTGTCTGTATTGGAAATTCTGCATCGCTGATTGGTCTCGCTAGCCGCCCGCGACCAATCAGCGACATGCGCCGTCCGGCGTAGTTCAGTCACATTTACTGAACAAGTTCTGTCAGTCACAGTGCCACGTAGTTCAGTCACATTTACTAAACAAATTCTGTGAGTCACAGTGCCACGTAGTTCAGTCACATTTACTGAACAAATTCTGTGAGTCACAATGCCACGTAGTTCAGTCACATTTACTAAACAAATTCTGTGAGTTACAGTGCCACGTAGTTCAGTCACATTTACTGAACAAATTCTGTGAGTCACAGTGCCACGTAGTTCAGTCACATTTACTGAACAAATTCTGTGAGTTACAGTGCCACGTAGTTCAGTCACATTTACTGAACAAATTCTGTGAGTCACAGTGCCACGTAGTTCAGTCACATTTACTGAACAAATTCTGTGAGTCTGAGTGCCACGTAGTTCAGTCACATTTACTTAACAAATTCTGTGAGTTACAGTGCCACGTAGTTCAGTCATGTTTACTGAACACGTATTGTCAGTCAGAATATTCTAGAATACCTGATGCATTAGAATCGGGCCACCATCTAGTATTTCAAATTGTTTGAATTCACTGGGTACTGTGAGTTTTATGAAATTTGACTCAAAGTCAGGTAGAAAAGCATTGATCTGCTTATCTCTCAGACAGTTATTGGCTGTTCATGTGATTTGTTTATTTTTAAATTTTTTATCTGCAGACCTAGTCAAAGTATTGTAATAACATTTTATTTAAGATTTTGTACTGCTTACCCAGGGTCCAGTGAGTTACTCACCTTTCCAGGCCCCAGACTGAATATTAATGATTCCGCTTCCTATTTACTTCTAATACAAAACTCAGAGATAGTTGCAGGACTGAGATGCAGAAGACTGTGCTGCTATAACCATGTATCTGAACAGTTCTCTCTAGCTTTAAGAAAAACGAGTAGCATTTCCTTTTTTAGTGAATATACCCTCACCACATGTCCAAGATAGGTCAATTCATTTTCAAGTAAAGTAATAGAATATAATATTTTAATAATATAATATATAATACAGCTTTACCATATGCCCAGTGGAGAGATCTGGATATCCAATTTCTAGGTAGATAAATAGATAGGTAGGTAGATAAATAGATAATCTATCTTCTTAGATGCAGCAAGTATCCTTGACCCATTGTATCTCTTCAACATCAGAGCCATAATCTGAATGATGTGACATTTACTGGTCCCTGTTCACATGTAATAACAGCCCTTGACATTTATTGAATGCAATATTCCAGACTATAATGTCACTTTAAATGACCTTTTCATATTTTTTTTATTTTTATACATTTTCCATATGTTTTTGCATTTTTTTTTAGTTCTAGTATTTTATTCTTAATAATATTCATTTTGGAAAATTAGATTCTAAAATCTCAAATAGAAATATATTGTCAGGTGCATTGTTTGACTTCTGTATACGTCACCTGGACAATACAAAGAAGCGTGAAATTATGTGTGGGTCAAATCATCTTGGGTCACATTGCAATGTTACACATTTATCAAGGTAATCAACCTTCAACCTTCACTTTTAATGTAGCAGTAAAAGTCACCATGGTATCATTAGATTTTGGTTTTAGAGTTATATGATGATTATTGGGTAATCTTACAGTACAACAAGACTATAAAACTTTTAGATGAAGATGTTAAATGGCCTCAATCTAATCATAAAATTTCTTTGAAAATAGATTTAAATCAGAGGAGACTCATCTCTCCTTCTTATAATGCCAGCCTTTTGGTTTTCTGTTGGAAATTGCCTGTTTATCTGCTATTCTTCTGCCTTAATGATTTTCTGGCACAGTAGTACCTTTAGGGCTATGCATTATGCAGCGACATAGTAAGTAGCTTGCCTACATCTAACACATTCCTTTAAAATTATGTATGTAAACAGAGTTTTAAAATAGGCCATGTCTTATTTAGTGCAGCAAAGAAGGCCCACTTTAATATTCAATTCAACATATTGTCTGCTTTACTGTAAAATAGTGACAATGTTTTCGTTACCACAAGGCCAAACTTTGGAAAAAGGTAAAGAAATAATTACTGTAATAAAGCGCCATGGAATAAATGGCGCTATAAAAATGAATAATAATTAATATTAATAATTCATGATTTTATTACATAGTAACATAGTATTTAAGGAAGACTTTAAGTCCATCAAGTTCAACCTATAGCCTAACATGTTGATTCAGAGGAAGGCAAAAGAAACCCATGTGGCAAACACTAGGCTCCACATTGGGGAAAACAAATCCTTCCCGACTCCTCATATGGCAATCAGACTAGTTCCCTGGATCAACGCCCTATCAAGGAATCTAGTGTATATAACCTGTAACATTATACTTTTCAAGAAAGCCATCCAGTCCCCTCTTAAATTTTAGTAATGAATCACTCATTACAACATCATACGGCAGAGAGTTCCATAGTCTCACTGCTCTTACAGTAAAGAATCTGCGTCTGTTATTATGCTTAAACCTTCTTTCCTCCAGACATGGAGTATGCCCCCTTGTCCCCTTCTCAGGTCTAAGAGGAAAAAGGTAATTAGAAACGTCTTTGTACTGTCCCCTCATGTATTTAGACAGTGCAATAAGATCACCGCTAAGCCTTCGGCTTTCCAAACTAAATAGCTCCAAGTGTAATAACCTATCTTGGTATTGCAGACCCCACAGTCCTCTAATAACCTTGGTCGCTCTTCTCTGCACCCGCTCTAGTTCAGCTATGTCTTTCTTCTACACTGGGGACAAGAGCTGTACACAGTATCCTAAGTGTGGTCGAACTAGTGACTTGTATAGAGGTAAAATTATGTTCTCCTCATGAGCATCTATGCCTCTTTTAATGCATCCCATTATTTTATTTGCCTTTGTAGCAGCTGCCTGACACTAGCCACTAAATATCAGTTTATCGTCCGCCCATACGCCCAGGTCTTTTTCAGTGACAGTTTTGCCCAGTGTTTTACAATTAAGCGCATAATTATATATCTTATTTCTTCTACCCAAGTGAATGACCTTACACAGCGTCGGACTGGAGCACCTTGGGCCCACCAGAGAAAACCATTCTTGGTGCCCACTATGTAGCTACATAGAAATAAATACAAGACCATGAAGTGTGTGGTAAAACACGCTAATATCAGGTTATAATATAAGGTAGTACATGTCTTAAGTTTGGGGTAGCCCCCTCATAGAATATAATGTAGCCCCTCATAGAATATAATGTAGCCTCCCTCATAGAATATAATGTAGCCCCCCTCATAGAATATAATGCAGTCCACTCTCATAGAATATAATGCAGCCTCCTCATAAAATATAATGTAACCCCTCTCATAGAATATAATCCAGCCCCCTCTCATAGAATATAATGCAGATCCTCTCATAAAATATAATGCAGCCCCCTCATAAAATATAATATAGCACCCTATCATAGAAGATAATGCAGCCCCCTATCATAAAATATAATGTAGCCCCCTCTCATAGAATATAATGCAGCCCACTCTTATAGAATATAATGTGGCCCACACTCGAAGAATATAATGCAGCCCACTCTCATAAAATAGAATGCAGTCCACCTCATAAAATAATACAGCCCACTCTCATAGAATATAATGCAGTCCACCTCATAAAATAATGCAGCCTACTCTCATAGAATATAATGCAGCCCACTGTTAGGGCTAGCGAAACGCATTGAGTAAATATAGATGTTTTATTGTTTTAGATGCGTTTGCAGCCCGGGGTCCACCGTGCAGGAGAACCTGCTGCTAGCAAATGGCGGCACTATATGGCGGTATGAACTAGCTCTGTTATTTCACAGAGTAGCCGTGAAAGCAAAGCACTGCGCCCTGTTAGACTTCACAGAGGCACAGGCTAACTACCCAACTGAGAGCAGTCAGTGGTCATGCATGCACACAAAACTCCTTGCCGGAGGTGCCAGCATTCTAGGGGCTTATTTCAGCCGGGTCCCTGAACACAATCTTACATGACCACACTGGCGCAAAGCACATAACTTAGAAAGATACTAGCGCATGGCTGTGCGGCCATGCGAGCTTTAAATAGTTGCAGCAAGTACATGACCTTCCTAGAAGGACCAATGAGAGGCTGCCACAGAGCCTGAGCACCTACAGGACCTTCCTGAAGGACCAATGGATTTAGCTGCAGTATCTGAACATGTGACCCTCGATCTCCACTGAGAGATCTTACTCTGGGCATGCTCAGAATGAGAAAAGCAGGACTTAGTCCCAGAAGCGTCTGCTTGCCGCTGCCCAGCACTGGCTTCAATGGCAGAAGCAGGAAAAGCAGCAGTAACTCTTTGTACAGAGTCAAACTGAGCAAGACGCTGGGACTGACATCTCTGCTGAGGAGGCTCCACTGCAGCAGGAGAAGAATGGGAGACCGCAGTGGAGATGGCCCGAGATTCCCCCTGTGCAGAGGCGGGAACTCAACCCCTAACACCCACTCTCATAGAATATAATGCTGCCCACTCTCATAGAATATAATGCAGCCCCCTTCTCATAGTATATAAAGTAGCCTCCCTCATAGAATATAATGTAGCCCACTCTCATAGATTATAATGCAGCCCCCTTCTCATAGTATATAAAGTAGTCTCCCTCATAGAATATAATGTAGCCCACTCTCATAGAATCTAATGTAGCCCACTCTCATAGAATATAATGCAGCCCCCCTCATAGAATATAAAGTAGCCCCCTCAAAGAATATAATGCAGTGCACTCTCAAAGAATATAATGCAGCCCACTCTCATAGAATATAATGCAGTCCACATTATAAAATAATGTAGCCCCCCTCATAGAATATAATGCAACCCACTCTCATAGAATATAATGCAGTCCCCTCTCAAAGAATATAATGCAGCCCTCCTCATAAAATATAATGCAGCACCACACAAAATATAATGCAGCACCCTCACAGGGTATAATGCAGCCCCCTCATATAGTATAATGCAGCCCCTCCACAGAATAACAATAATAAATAATAATAATCTTTATTTTTATATAGCGCTAACATATTCCGCAGCGCTTTACAGTTTGCACACATTATCATCACTGTCCCCGATGGGGCTCACAATCTAGATTCCCTATCAGTATATCTTTGGAATGTGGGAGGAAACCGTAGTACGCAGAGGAAACCCATGCAAACATGGAGAGAACATACAAAATCTTTGCAGATGTTGTACTGGGTGGGATTAGAACCCAGGACCCCAGCGCTTCAAGGCTGCAGTGCTAACCACTGCACCACCGTGCTGCCCACAGAATATAATGCAGCCCCCATTGTTGTGAATTCTGTTATCAAACTCCCTCCTGTGGTCATGAATGGTACTTCGGCGAGTTCTGTCCATGGACTCCCTCTGGTGGCTGTGAGTGGAGCTGCTGCTTCTGAGGTTCCTTCCACAGGTGACGTAGGTTATTCTTTGGCTGGCTGCTCTATTTAACTCCACTCAGATCGTTACTCCATGCCAGCTGTCAATGTTCTTGTACTGGTTCAGTTCGCTCTTGGATCTTTCTGGTGACCTGTCTACTCCAGCAGAAGCTAAGTCCCTGCTAGTTATTTATGTGTTCATTGTTTCCTTGTCCAGCTGGTTATCATGCTTTTGCCTTACTAGCTGGAAGCTCTGGGATGCAGAGTGGCAGCTCCGCACCGTGAGTCGGTGCGGAGGTCTTTTTGCACACTCTGCGTGGTCTTTTTGTAGTTTTTGTCCTGACCGCAAAGATACCTTTTCTATCCTCAGTCTGTTTAGTAAGTCTGGCCTCCCTTTGCTGAAACCTGTTTCATCTCTGTGTTTGTGACTGTCATCTTAACTCACAGTCAATATATGTGGGGGGCTGCCTTTTCCTTTGGGGAATTTCTCTGAGGCAAGGTAGGCTTTATTTTCTATCTCTAGGGCTAGTTAGCTCTTAGGCTGTGAAGAGGCGTCTAGGTCGTGTTAGGTATGCTCCACGGCTATTTCTAGTTGTGTGATAGGATTAGGAGTTGCGGTCAGCAGAGTTCCCACTTCCCAGAGCTTGTCCTGTGTGAGTTTAACCATCAGGTCGTTCCGGGTGCTCTTAACCACCAGGTCCATAACAGTACAGCTGGCCCAAAGTATTAATGCATCTCAATAGAGGGATAAGAGAAGTTCTGAGACCATTTTTTTTTCTCTGCAGTGTTTTTTGTTTTTCTTTTCCCCTTAACCTCTGGGTGGTTCGGAACACAGGTGTAGATATGGACATTCAAGGTCTGTCCTCTTGTGTGGATCATCTCACTGCAAGGGTACAAAACATTCAAGATTTTGTGGTTCAGAATCCGTTGTTAGAGCCTAGAATTCCAATTCCTGATATGTTTTCTGGAGATAGATCTAAGGCTACGTTCACATTAGCGTTCCGCTAATGTGCGTCGCTGTTGCGTCGGCGACGCAGCGGCGACGCGCCCCTATGTTTAACATAGGGGACGCATGCGTTTTTTTGTTAGCGTTTTTCGACACGTGCGTCGTTTCCGACGCTAGCGTCGGACGCAAGAAAATGCAACAAGTTGCATTTTTCGTGCGTCCGATTTTCGTCAAAAAACGACGCACGCGTCGCAAAACGCAGCGTTTTTGCGCGTGTTTTTTGAGCGTCGTGCGTTGCGTCGCCGTTGCGTCGCCGACGCACCGGCGCGCAACGCTAATGTGAACGTAGCCTAAGTTCCTGAATTTCAAAAATAATTGTAAACTGTTTCTAGCTTTGAAATCCCGCTCCTCTGGTTACCCCGTTCAACAAGTAAATATCATTATTTCTTTGTTGCGTGGTGACCCTCAAGACTGGGCATTTTCCCTTGCGCCAGGAGATCCTGCATTGCGGAATGTAGATGCGTTTTTTCTGGCACTTGGATTGCTTTATGATGAACCAAATTCAGTGGATCAGGCAGAGAAAATCTTGCTGGCCTTGTGTCAGGGTCAGGATGAAGCGGAGGTGTACTGTCAGAAGTTTAGAAAGTGGTCTGTGCTTACTCAATGGAATGAGTGTGCCCTGGCGGCAATTTTCAGAAAGGGTCTTTCTGAAGCCCTTAAGGATGTCATGGTGGGATTTCCCATGCCTGCTGGTCTGAATGACTCCATGTCCTTGGCCATTCAGATCGATCGGCGCTTGCGTGAGCGCAAAGCTGTGCACCATTTGGCGGTATTACCTGAGCTTAAACCTGAGCCTATGCAGTGCGATAGGACTTTGACCAGAGTTGAACGGCAAGAACACAGACGTCGGAATGGGCTGTGTTTCTACTGTGGTGATTCCACTCATGCTATCTCCGATTGTCCTAAGCGCACTAAGCGGTTCGCTAGGTCTGCCACCATTGGTACGGTACAGTCTAAATTTCTTTTGTCCGTTACTCTGATTTGCTCTCTGTCGTCCTATTCTGTTATGGCATTTGTGGATTCAGGCGCTGCCCTGAATTTGATGGACTTGGAGTTTGCCATGCGCTGTGGTTTTTTTCTTGGAGCCCTTGCAGTATCCTATTCCATTGAGAGGAATTGATGCTACGCCTTTGGCCAAGAGTAAGCCTCAGTACTGGACTCAATTGACCATGTGCATGGCTCCTGCACATCAGGAGGATATTCGCTTTTTGGTGTTGCATAATCTGCATGATGTGGTCGTTTTGGGGTTGCCATGGCTACAGGTCCATAATCCAGCATTGGATTGGAAATCTATGTCTGTGTCCGGCTGGGGTTGTCAGGGGGTACATGGTGATGTTCCATTGCTGTCAATTTCCCCTTCCACTCCTTCTGAAGTCCCTGAGTTTTTGTCAGATTACCGGGATGTATTTGAAGAGTATTTGAAGAGCCCAAATCCGGTGCCTTACCTCCTCATAGGGACTGCGATTGTGCTATTAATTTGATTCCTGGTAGTAAGTTTCCTAAGGGCCGACTGTTTAATTTATCTGTGCCAGAGCACGCCGCTATGCGGAGTTATATAAAGGAATCCTTGGAGAAAGGTCATATTCGTCCATCGTCATCACCATTGGGAGCAGGGTTCTTTTTTGTGGCCAAGAAGGATGGCTCTTTGAGACCTTGTATTGATTACCGCCTTCTTAATAAGATCACAGTCAAATTTCAGTACCCTTTGCCGCTGCTGTCTGATTTGTTTGCTCGGATTAAGGGGGCTAGTTGGTTCACCAAGATAGATCTTCGAGGGGCGTATAATCTTGTGCGAATTAGACAGGGCGATGAATGGAAAACAGCATTTAATACACCTGAGGGCCATTTTGAGTACCTGGTTATGCCATTCGGGCTTTCTAATGCTCCATCTGTGTTTCAGTCCTTTATGCATGACATCTTCCGAGAGTACCTGGATAGATTCATGATTGTATATTTGGATGATATTTTGGTCTTTTCGGATGATTGGGAGTTTCATGTGAAGCAGGTCAGAATGGTGTTCCAGGTCCTTCGTGCGAATTCCTTGTTTGTGAAGGGGTTGAAATGTCTCTTTGGGGTTCAGAAGGTTTCATTATTGGGTTTCATTTTTTCCCCTTCTACTATCGAGATGGACCCTGTTAAAGTTCAGGCCATTTATGATTGGACTCAGCCGACATCTGTGAAGAGCCTGCAGAAGTTCCTGGGCTTTGCTAATTTTTACCGTCGCTTCATCGCTAATTTTTCTAGTGTTGCTAAACCCTTGACTGATTTGACCAAGAAAGGTGCTGATGTGGTCAATTGGTCCTCTGCGGCTGTAGAGGCTTTTCAGGAGTTGAAGCGTCATTTTTCTTCTTCCCTTATGTTGTGCCAGCCAGATGTTTCGCTCCCGTTTCAGGTCGAGGTTGATGCTTCTGAGATTGGAGCAGGGGCTGTTTTGTCGCAAAGAAGTTCTGATGGCTCGGTGATGAAACCATGTGCCTTCTTTTCTAGAAAGTTCTCGCCTGCTCAGCGCAATTATGATGTTGGCAATCGAGAGTTGTTGGCCATGAAGTGGGCATTCGAGGAGTGGCGACATTGGCTTGAAGGAGCCAAGCATCGCGTGGTGGTCTTGACGGATCACAAGAATTTGACTTATCTCGAGTCTGCCAAACGGTTGAATCCTAGACAGGCTCGATGGTCGCTGTTTTTCTCCCGCTTTGATTTTGTGGTTTCGTACCTTCCGGGCTCTAAGAATGTGAAGGCTGATGCCCTGTCAAGGAGTTTTGTGCCTGACTCTACGGGTGTTCCTGAGCCGGCGGGTATTCTCACAGAGGGGGTAATTTTGTCTGCCATCTCCCCTGATTTGCGGCGCGTGCTGCAGAAGTTTCAGGCTGATAGACCTGACCGTTGTCCAGCGGAGAAACTGTTTGTCCCTGATAGATGGACTAGTAGAGTTATCTCTGAGGTTCATTGTTCGGTGTTGGCGGGTCATCCTGGAATCTTTGGTACCAGAGATTTGGTGGCTAGATCCTTTTGGTGGCCTTCTTTGTCATGGGATGTGTGTTCTTTTGTGCAGTCCTGTGGGACTTGTGCTCGGGCTAAGCCCTGCTGTTCTCGTGCCAGTGGGTTGCTTTTGCCCTTGCCAGTCCCGAAGAGGCCTTGGACGCATATTTCCATGGATTTTATTTCAGATCTCCCTGTCTCTCAAAGGATGTCGGTCATTTGGGTGGTTTGTGATCGCTTCTCTAAGATGGTCCATTTAGTACCCTTGTCTAAATTGCCTTCCTCCTCTGATTTGGTGCCATTGTTTTTCCAGCATGTGTTTCGTTTGCATGGCATTTTAGAGAACATCGTCTCGGACAGAGGTTCCCAGTTTGTTTCGAGGTTTTGGCGGTCCTTTTGTGCTAAGATGGGCATTGATTTGTCTTTTTCTTCGGCTTTTCATCCTCAGACAAATGGCCAAACCGAACGAACTAATCAGACTTTGGAAACATATCTGAGATGCTTTGTTTCTGCTGATCAGGATGATTGGGTGTCCTTCTTGCCTTTGGCTGAGTTCGCCCTTAATAATCGGGCCAGCTCGGCTACTTTGGTTTCGCCTTTTTTCTGTAATTCTGGTTTCCATCCTTGTTTCTCTTCAGGGCAGGTTGAGCCTTCGGACTGTCCTGGTGTGGATACGGTGGTGGACAGGTTGCAGCAGATTTGGACTCATGTGGTGGACAATTTGACATTGTCCCAGGAGAAGGCTCAACGTTTTGCTAAGCGCCGGCGCTGTGTTGGTCCCCGACTTCGTGTTGGGGATTTGGTTTGGTTGTCATCTCGTCATGTTCCTATGAAGGTTTCCTCTCCTAAGTTTAAGCCTCGTTTCATTGGTCCGTATAAGATTTCTGAATTTCTCAATCCTGTGTCATTTTGTTTGGCCCTTCCAGCTTCTTTTGCCATCCATAATGTGTTCCATAGGTCGTTATTGCGGAGATACGTGGCGCCTATGTTTCCCTCCGTTGATCCTCCTGCCCCGGTGTTGGTCGAGGGGGAGTTGGAGTATGTGGTGGAGAAGATTTTGGATTCTCGTATTTCGAGACGGAAACTCCAGTACCTGGTCAAGTGGAAGGGTTATGGTCAGGAAGATAATTCCTGGGTTTTTGCCTCTGATGCTCATGCTGCCGATCTAGTTTGTGCCTTTCATTTGGCTCGTCCTGATCAGCCTGGGGGCTCTGGTGAGGGTTCGGTGACCCCTCCTCAAGGGGGCGGGTACTGTTGTGAATTCTGTTATCGAACTCCCTCCTGTGGTCATGAATGGTACTTTGGCGAGTTCTGTCCATGGACTCCCTCTGGTGGCTGTGAGTGGAGCTGCTGCTTCTGAGGTTCCTTCCACAGGTGACGTAGGTTATTCTTTGGCTGGCTGCTCTATTTAACTCCACTCAGATCATTACTCCATGCCAGCTGTCAATGTTCTTGTACTGGTTCAGTTCGCTCTTGGATCTTTCTGGTGACCTGTCTACTCCAGCAGAAGTTAAGTCCCTGCTAGTTATTTATGTGTTCATTGTTTCCTTGTCCAGCTGGTTATCATGCTTTTGCCTTACTAGCTGGAAGCTCTGGGATGCAGAGTGGCACCTCCGCACCGTTAGTCGGTGCGGAGGTCTTTTTGCACACTCTGCATGGTCTTTTTGTAGTTTTTGTGCTGACCGCAAAGATACCTTTCCTATCCTCAGTCTGTTTAGTAAGCCTGGCCTCCCTTTGCTGAAACCTGTTTCATTTCTGTGTTTGTGACTGTCATCTTAACTCACAGTCAATATATGTGGGGGGCTGCCTTTTCCTTTGGGGAATTTCTCTGAGGCAAGGTAGGCTTTATTTTCTATCTCTAGGGCTAGTTAGCTCTTAGGCTGTGAAGAGGCGTCTAGGTCGTGTTAGGTACGCTCCACGGCTATTTCTAGTTGTGTGATAGGATTAGGGGTTGCGGTCAGCAGAGTTCCCACTTCTCAGAGCTTGTCCTGTGTGAGTTTAACCATCAGGTCGTTCCGGGTGCTCTTAACCACCAGGTCCGTAACACCCCATAGAGTATACTGTAGCCCCCTCACAGGGCATAATGCTGCCCCTTCATATAGTATGATTTATCCCCCTCCAGAATTTAATGTAGCCTCCTGAGAGAATAATGTTGCCCCACCACAGAATATATGCAGCCTGTTGTGAATTCTGCTTTTGGGTTCCCTCCAGTGGTTGTAGGTGGTAATGCAGTTGTCCTTGAGTTGCAGTCCTGGTCAGGTGTTTCTGATGATTGCAGTTCTGACTGGGGTGTTTAGGTGTGCAGGATTTATTAGTCCTTGCCAGTTGTCCATGGTTCTGGGAGGTTTTGGATCTTTGTCTGGTCCCTCCTGCCTTGCTGCCAATTCAGCAAAGATAAGTGTCTGGTTTTTGTTTCTGTGGCACACATGCTGTGTGCTTAATAATTCTGTGCTATTCATTTGTTTTCTCTTGTCCAGCTTAGACTGTGTCAGTGTTTTCTCAGTCTTGTTGGATTCTCTGGAGTTGCAGATATACGCTCCACATCTTTAGTTAGATGGTGGAGTTTTTTGTATTTTCTGCTGTGGATATTTTTGGAAGGATTTTAATACTGACCGCTTAGTATTCTGTCCTATCCTTTCCTATTTTAGCGAGAGTGGCCTCTTTTGCTAAATCCTGTTTCCTGCCCGCGTGTGTCTTTTCCTCTACTACTCACAGTCAATATTTGTGGGGGGCTGCCTATCCTTTGGGGTTCTGCTCTGAGGCAAGGTAGAATTTCTATTTCCATCTATAGGGGTATTTAGTCCTCCGGCTGTGTCGAGGTGTCTAGGATTTGTTAGGCACACCCCACGGCTACTTCGAGTTGCGGTGTTAAGTTAAGGATTTGCAGTCTGTATAGTTTACACCAACTCCAGAGAAAGTTCCATGCGGCTCCAAGGTCACCGGATCATAACAGTACAACTGGCCAATAATGAGTTAAATGCATCTCAGAAGAAGGGAAGAAAGGTGTTGAGCCATTTTTTTTCCGCACTCTGTTTTGTCTTCTCTTTCCTCTTATTCTCTGGGTGGCTGAGGAGTCTTGTGCTAGCATGGATATTCAGGAATTAGCTTCTCGTGTGGACCAGCTTACTGCTAGGGTACAGGGTATTTCTGATTATATTGTTCAGACTTCTGTTTTTGAGGCGAAGATTCCTACTCCTGATTTGTTTTTTGGTGACAGGTCCAAATTTTTGAGTTTTAAAAACAACTGTAAAGTGTTTTTTGCTCTGAGACCTCGATCCTCCAGTGATTCCATTCAGCAGGTTAAAATCATCATCTCCCTGCTGCGTGGCGATCCACAGGATTGGGCATTTTCCCTGGAATCTGGGAATCTGGCTTTGCTTAATGTAGACTCCTTGTTTAAGGCTTTAGGTTTGTTATATGATGAACCTAATTCTGTGGATCAAGCAGAGAAGACCTTGTTGGCCCTGTCTCAGGGTCAAGAGGCAGCAGAATTGTATTGTCAGAAATTTAGAAAATGGTCTGTGTTGACTAAATGGAATGATGATGCTTTGGCGGCAATTTTCAGAAAGGGTCTTTCTGAATCCGTTAAAGATGTTATGGTGGGGTTTCCCACGCCTTTAGGTCTGAGTGATTCTATGTCTATGGCCATTCAGATTGATCGGCGCTTGCGGGAGCGCAGAACTGTGCGCGCTGTGGCGTTGTCCTCAGAGCAAATTCCTGAGCCAATGCAGTGTGATAGGATTCTGTCTAGAACGGAAGGACAAGGATTCAGATGTCAGAATAGGTTGTGTTATTATTGTGGCGACTAGGGTTGAGCGAAACGGGTCGAACATTTTCAAAAGTCGCCGACTTTTGGCTAAGTCGGGGTTTCATGAAACCCGATCCGACCCCTGTGCGGGGTCGGCCATGCGGTACGCGACTTTCGCGCCAAAGTCGCGTTTCAATGACGCGAAAAGCGCCATTTCTCAGCCAATGAAGGTAAACGCAGAGTGTGGGCAGCGTGATGACATAGGTCCTGGTCCCCACCATCTTAGAGAAGGGCATTGCAGTGATTGGCTTGCTGTCTGCGACGTCACAGGGGCTATAAAGAGGCGTTCCCGCCGACCGCCATCTTACTGCTGCTGATCTGAGCTTAGGGAGAGGTTGCTGCCGCTTTGTCAGAAGCAGGGATAGCGTTAGGCAGGGTCCATTAACCACAAAACCGCTTGTGCTGCAGCGATTTGCACTGTCCAACACCACCCTCGGTGTGCAGGGACAGTGGAAGTTTTTTTTTTTTTTTTTTTCCCCTCAGCGCTGTAGCTCATTGGGCTGCCCTAGAAGGCTCCCTGATAGCTGCATTGCTGTGTGTACGCCGCTGTGCAAACCAACTGCTTTTTTCAAAGCACAAATCCTCTTGTTCCTTCCTTTCTGCAAGGCTATCTTTTTTGTTTGTCCACACTTTTTATTTCATTTGTGCATCAGTCCACTCCTTATTGCTGCCTGCCATACCTGGCTGAGATTACTGCAGGCAGGGAGATAGTAGCTGCCTGCCATACCTGGCTGAGATTACTGCAGGCGGGGAGATAGTAATTGTAGGACATTCCCTGTTTTTTTTTTTTTTGGTGGGAGATTAAGATTGGCAATTTGGCATTTCTGCTAGAGTGCCATCCCTGTGTGTGCCATCTCTCTCACATAGTGGGCCATAGAAAGCCTTTTCATTTTTCTGTATTTTTTTTTGTGGGGTGTATAAATTCTCCCTGATAAAAATACAGTGGGAGATTAATATTGGCCTTTGGGCTTGTGTGCCAGTCCTGAGTGTGCCATCTCTCTCACAAATAGTGGGCCATAGAAAGCCTATTTTATTTTTTTTTGGGTTTTATAAATTCTCCCTGAAAAAAAGGGAGATTAATATTGGCCTCTGGGCTTGTGTGCCAGTCCTGAGCGTGCCATCTGTGCCAGCCCTGAGCGTGCCATCTCTCTCACAAATAGTGGGCCATAGAAAGCCTATTTAATTTTTTTTTTGGTTTTATAAATTCTCCCTGAAAAAAAGGGAGATTAATATTGGCCTCTGGGCTTGTGTGCCAGTTGTGAGCGTGCCATCTGTGCCAGTCCTGAGCGTGCCATCTCTCTCACAAATAGTGGGCCATAGAAAGCCTATTTAATTTTTTTTTTTGTTTTATAAATTTTCCCTGAAAAAAGGGAGATTAATATTGGCCTCTGGGCTTGTGTGCCAGTTGTGAGCGTGCCATCTGTGCCAGTCCTGAGCGTGCCATCTCTCTCACAAATAGTGGGCCATAGAAAGCCTATTTAATTTTTTTTTTGGTTTTATAAATTTTCCCTGAAAAAAGGGAGATTAATATTGGCCTCTGGGCTTGTGTGCCAGTTGTGAGCGTGCCATCTGTGCCAGTCCTGAGCGTGCCATCTCTCTCACAAATAGTGGGCCATAGAAAGCCTATTTAAATATTTTTTTGGTTTTATAAATTCTCCCAGAAAAAAAGGGAGATTAATATTGGCCTCTGGGCTTCTGTGCCAGTCCTGAGCGTGCCATCTGTGCCAGTCCTGAGCGTCCCATCTCTCTCACAAATAGTGGGCCATAGAAAGCCTATTTTTTTTTTTTTTTGGGTTTTAGAAATTCTCCCTGGAAAAAAAAAGGGAGATTAATATTGCCCTTTGGGCTTGTGTGCCAGTACTAAGCGTTCCATCTCTCTCTCTCTCTCAGTCAGTGGGCCATAGAACGCCTATTTTTGGTTTTATTTGTTTTCTAAATTCTCCCTGAAAAAATCATTTTATTTTATTTGGTTTCTAAATTCTTCCTGATAAAATCATATTTTTTTTATTATTTTTTTTTCTAAAGTCTCCCTGAAAAAAAAAAAAAAAAAAAAAAAACAGTGGGAGATTAATATTGGCCTTTCTGCTTGTGTGCCAGTCTTGACTCCTGGGTGCGTCATCTCTCAGTCAGTGGGCCATAGAACGCCTATTTTTGGTTTTATTTGTTTTATAAATTCTCCCTGAAAAAATCATTTTATTTTATTTGGTTTCTAAATTCTTCCTGATAAAATCATATTTTTTTTATTATTTTTTTTTCTAAAGTCTCCCTGAAGAAAAAAAAAAAAAAAAAAAAAAAACAGTGGGAGATTAATATTGGCCTTTCTGCTTGTGTGCCAGTCTTGACTCCTGGGTGTGCCATCTCTCTCTCTCTCTCTCTCTCTCTCTCTCCAATTGTGGTCCATAGAAAGCCTATATTTTTTTTCCTTGATTTGGGTTCCAAAATCTACCAGAGGAAATAACTCCATCAATCATTGGTAGAAAAATATTGGCCTCTGGGCTTGTGTGCCACTCCTGATTCCTGTGTGCGTCATCTCTCACTCAGTGGCCCATAGAAAGCATATAGTTTGTTACATTTGTTTTCTAAATTCTCCCTGCAAAAATCTATTTTTTTTTTTTTGGGGGGTTTCTAAAGTGTTCCTGAAAAAAATAAAAATAAAAAAAAAATAATAGTGTGACATTAATATTAACATTTGTGCTTCAGTGACAGTCCTGCGTGTGGGGCATCTCTCTAATTTGCAGCCACCAAAAAAAGAGTGTGTAACATTGGGCCTGATTTTCGCTGTGGTCTCACCAACCTGTAAAGGGGTAGCTAAATCATACTGAAGTTATAGCTCACCGTGTAAGTTGTGTGACTGCAACAAATAACGTTAGTTTGGTTACGTTTTTAAAACAATGAGGAAGTCTAGTGGAAGAGGTCGTGGCCGGGGGCGTTCATTGTCAGCTGGTAATGAGGGTAGTGGTAGTGGTGGAGCATCAGGTGGTCGTGGGGAAAAAAATATTGCACCTAAGTCTGGAGCTGTGGAGCCAGGTTCGTCGTCCGGCTACACAAGGCCTCGAACGCTCCCTTTTCTGGGATTAGGAAAACCGCTTTTAAAGCCGGAGCAGCAAGAGCATGTTTTGGCTTATCTTGCTGACTCAGCCTCTAGCTCTTTTGCCTCCTCTCGTGAAACTGGTAAAAGTAAAAGCAGCGCGTCGTTAGTGGATGTTCACGGTCAGGGACAAGTCACTTCCTTGTCCTCTTCAGCAAAAACAACAACAGAGAAGAATGCAGCAGGCGACACAACGGGTTACTCCATGGAGCTCTTTACACATACCGTCCCAGGCTTAGAAAGTGAAGCAGTTAACAGTCCATGCCCATTACAAATTGAATCTGACATGGAGTGCACTGACGCACAGCCACAGCCAGACTACTATGCTGGTCCTTTGACTCAGACCACAACATTGCCCTCGCAGGGTGCTGATCAAGAATCAGACCCTGATGAGACTATGTTGCCCCATCACGAACGCTATACCACCGAACGACACGGTGACACAGACGAAGTTGCGCAGGAGGTACAAGAAGAGTTATTAGATGACCCAGTTCTTGACCCCGATTGGCAGCCATTGGGGGAACAGGGTGCAGGCGGCAGCAGTTCTGAAGCAGAGGAGGAGGAGGGGCCGCAGCAGGCATCAACATCGCCACAGGTTCCATCTGCCGGGCCCGTATCTTGCCCAAAACGCGTGGCAAAGCCAAAACCTGGTGGAGGACAGCGTGGCCATCCGGTTAAAGCTCAGTCTGCAATGCCTGAAAAGGTATCCGATGCTAGAAAGAGTGCAGTCTGGCATTTTTTTAAACAACATCCAATTGATCAGCGCAAAGTCATCTGTCAAAAATGTTCTACTTCCTTAAGCAGAGGTCAGAATCTGAAAAGTCTCAATACTAGTTGCATGCATAGACATTTAACCACCATGCATTTGAAAGCTTGGACTAACTACCAAACGTCCCTTAAGGTTGTTGCACCCTCGGCCAATGAAGCTAGTCATCAACGCAACATCCCTTCCGGCAGTGTAGGACCACCATTTAGCGCACCACCTGCTGTATCTGTGCAGGTATCTTTGCCAGGCCAAAGCAGTCAGGGTCAGGGAATCACCAGTTTCGTAGTAGGAAACACTGCATCTAGGGCACCGGCGGCAACAATACCATCTCCCACCGTCTCTCAGTCTGCCATGTCCACCGGCACCCCCGCTAGTTCCACGATCTCCAGCTCTCCAGTCCAGCTCACCCTACATGAGACTATGGTTAGAAAAAGGAAATACTTAGCCTCGCATCCGCGTACACAGGGTTTGAACGCCCACATAGCTAGACTAATCTCGTTAGAGATGATGCCCTACCGGTTAGTTGAAAGCGAAGCTTTCAAAGACCTGATGGACTACGCTGTACCACGCTACGAGCTACCCAGTCGACACTTTTTTTCCAGAAAAGCCATCCCAGCCCTCCACCAGCATGTTAAAGAGCGCATCGTCCATGCACTCAGGCAATCTGTGAGCACAAAGGTGCACCTGACAACAGATGCATGGACCAGTAGGCATGGCCAGGGACGTTACGTGTCCATCACGGCACACTGGGTAAATGTGGTGGATTCAGGGTCCACAGAGGACAGCAAGTTTGGGACAGTTCTGCCTAGCCCACGGTCTAGTAAACAGTTGTCTGTAGCCGTTCGCACCCCCTCCTCCTCCTCCTCCTCCTCGTCCTCCTGCAGAAGCAAGAGCTCGTCCACAGACCGCAGTCACACAAACACTCCATCCGCACCTGCCACTGTTGCACACCAGGTCTCCCATTATGGGGCAGCTACTGGCATACGTCAGCAGGCTGTATTGGCTATGAAGTGTTTGGGCGACAATAGACACACCGCGGAAGTTCTGTCCGAGTTCTTGCAGCAAGAAACGCAGTCGTGGCTGGGCACTGTAGATCTTGAGGCAGGCAAGGTAGTGAGTGATAACGGAAGGAATTTCATGGCTGCCATCTCCCTTTCCCAACTGAAACACATTCCTTGCCTGGCTCACACCTTAAACCTGGTGGTGCAGTGCTTCCTGAAAAGTTATCCGGGGTTATCCGACCTGCTCCTCAAAGTGCGTGGACTTTGCGCACATATCCGCCGTTCGCCTGTACACTCCAGCCGTATGCAGACCTATCAGCGTTCTTTGAACCTTCCCCAGCATCGCCTAATCATAGACGTTGCAACAAGGTGGAACTCAACACTGCACATGCTTCAGAGACTGTGCGAACAGAGGCGGGCTGTTATGTTTTTGTGGGAGGATACACATACACGGGCAGGCAGTAGGATGGCAGACATGGAGTTGTCAGGTGTGCAGTGGTCGAAGATTCAAGACATGTGTCAAGTCCTTCAGTGTTTTGAGGAATGCACACGGCTGGTTAGTGCAGACAACGCCATAATAAGCATGAGCATCCCCCTAATGCGTCTGCTGATGCAAAGTTTGACGCACATAAAGGATCAGGCGTCTGCACCAAAGGAAGAGGAAAGCCTTGATGACAGTCAGCGATTGTCTGGTCAGGGCAGTGTACATGACGAGGTACCGGGCGAAGAGGAGGTGGAGGATGAGGAGGATGATGGGGATGAGTATATTTTTAATGAGGAAGCTTTCCCGGGGGCACGGGAAATTGGTGGCGTGGCAAGGCCGGGTTCTGGTTTTTTGAGGGACACAAGTGACGTAGATTTGCCTGCAACTGCCCCTCAACCAAGCACAACCGCAGATTTGACAACGGGAACTTTGGCCCACATGGCGGATTATGCCTTGCGTATCCTCAAAAGGGACACACGCATTACAAAAATGATGAACGATGACGATTACTGGTTGGCCTGCCTCCTTGATCCTCGCTATAAAGGCAAATTGCAAAATATTATGCCACATGAGAACTTGGAACTAATATTAGCAACAAAACAATCAACTCTTGTTGACCGTTTGCTTCTGGCATTCCCTGCACACAGCGCCCGTGATCGTTCTCACACGAGCTCCAGGGGCCAGCAGACCAGAGGTGTTAGAGGGGCAGAAATCAGAAGTGGCGTTGGCCAGAGGGGTTTTCTGACCAGGTTGTGGAGTGATTTTTCTATGACCGCAGACAGGACAGGTACTGCAGCATCAATTCAAAGTGACAGGAGACAACATTTGTCCAGTATGGTTACAAACTATTTTTCATCCCTTATCGACGTTCTCCCTCAACCGTCATTCCCATTTGATTACTGGGCATCCAAATTAGACACCTGGCCAGAATTGGCAGAATATGCATTGCAGGAGCTTGCTTGCCCGGCAGCTAGTGTCCTATCAGAAAGAGTATTCAGTGCTGCAGGTTCAATACTAACAGAAAAAAGGACTCGTCTGGCTACCCAAAATGTAGATGATCTAACCTTCATTAAAATGAACCACAACTGGATTTCAAAATCTTTTGCCCCACCCTGCCCGGCTGACACCTAGCTTTCCTATGAAAAGGTCTTGCCTGTGGACTATTCTGAATGACTTTTCCAATCTCGTAATTTTCTTCACCTGATTGTCCAGCATACGACATGTTTCCACCTCACGAAATGGCCAAACTCCCCACACGGGGCCGTGCTATCGCCACTTTGCGCTTGGACCCTTGAGAGTGCTGTTTGTCTGAAGAGGTGGGTGTGGCCGCTTTTGGTCGACGGCACTGCCACTGGGTCCCTCATAGTACAATAAAGTGTCTCTGGCGGTGGTGGTGCGCACCCAACGTCAAACACACCGTTGTAATATGAGGGGCCCTGTGCCTGTACCGCCGGCCACAAGACAGTTCCCCCCCCCAGCTCAAACAGTGCTCTACCACTAGCAAAATTATCTCTCACAGCTTCACCAATGTGTAGTCTAGGCGCTGACATCCTTCAATGCCTGGCACTGACAATACCATTGTTTTGACATTTTTGTTATGTTAGGCCTTCGAAGCCTGTCTGCGGTCCCTTCTTTCTACAACTACTACACTGACCAGGCCACTGCTGGCCGTGTTACCCTGGAACCAATTTAAAAGTGCCTACAGTCAGCCCAATTTTGTTATGTTAGGCCTTCGAAGACTGTCTGCCGTCACTCCTTCCACTAGACTTCCACTGACCATACACTGCTGCCCATGTACCCCTGGAACCAATTTAAAGTGCCTACAGCCAGCCCAATTTTGTTATGTTAGGCCTTCGAAGCCTGTCTGCGGTCACTCCTTCCACTAGACTTCCACTGACCAGACCACTGCTGCCCGTGTACCCCTGCAACCAATTTAAAAGTGCCTACAGCCAGCCCAAGTTTGTTATGTTAGGCCTTCGAAGCCTGTCTGCGGTCACTCCTTCCACTAGACTTCCACTGACCAGACCACTGCTGCCCGTGTACCCCTGGAACCAATTTAAAAGTGCCTACAGCCAGCCCAAGTTTGTTATGTTAGGCCTTCGAAGCCTGTCTGCGGTCACTCCTTCCACTAGACTTCCACAGACCAGACCACTGCTGCCCGTGTACCCCTGGAACCAATTTAAAAGTGCCTACAGCCAGCCCAAGTTTGTTATGTTAGGCCTTGGAAGCCTGTCTGCGGTCACTCCTTCCACTAGACTTCCACTGACCAGACCACTGCTGCCCGTGTACCCCTGGAACCAATTTAAAAGTGCCTACAGCCAGCCCAAGTTTGTTATGTTAGGCCTTCGAAGCCTGTCTGCGGTCACTCCTTCCACTAGACTTCCACAGACCAGACCACTGCTGCCCGTGTACCCCTGGAACCAATTTAAAAGTGCCTACAGCCAGCCCAAGTTTGTTATGTTAGGCCTTGGAAGCCTGTCTGCGGTCACTCCTTCCACTAGACTTCCACTGACCAGACCACTGCTGCCCGTGTACCCCTGGAACCAATTTAAAAGTGCCTACAGCCAGCCCAAGTTTGTTATGTTAGGCCTTGGAAGCCTGTCTGCGGTCACTCCTTCCACTAGACTTCCACTGACCAGACCACTGCTGCCCGTGTACCCCTGGAACGAATTTAAAAGTGCCTACAGCCAGCCCAAGTTTGTTATGTTAGGCCTTCGAAGCCTGTCTGCGGTCACTCCTTCCACTAGACTTCCACAGACCAGACCACTGCTGCCCGTGTACCCCTGGAACCAATTTAAAAGTGCCTACAGCCAGCCCAAGTTTGTTATGTTAGGCCTTGGAAGCCTGTCTGCGGTCACTCCTTCCACTAGACTTCCACTGACCAGACCACTGCTGCCCGTGTACCCCTGGAACCAATTTAAAAGTGCCTACAGCCAGCCCAAGTTTGTTATGTTAGGCCTTGGAAGCCTGTCTGCGGTCACTCCTTCCACTAGACTTCCACTGACCATACACTGCTGCCCATGTACCCCTGGAACAAATTTAAAAGTGCCTACAGCCAGCCCAAGTTTGTTATGTTAGGCCTTCGAAGCCTGTCTGCGTCCCGTTCTTTCAACTACAACTACACTGACCAGGCCACTGATGGCCGTGTTCCCCTGGAACCAATTTTAACTTGCCTACAGCCAGCCCTATGTTATTATGTTAGGCCTTCGAAGCCTGTCTGCGTCCCGTTCTTTCAACTACAACTACACTGACCAGGCCACTGATGGCCGTGTTCCCCTGGAACCAATTTTAACTTGCCTACAGCCAGCCCAATGTTAGGCCTTTGATGCCTGTCTGCCGTCACTCCTTCCACTAGGCCTCCACTGACCTGTCTATTGCTGCCCGTGTACCCCTTGAACCAACATCATTAAATATAAAAAAAATTAATTTGATTATAAAAAATAAGATCGTGTTGAGATCTCAAATGCAGACATTTTAACAATCAAAACAAACACACAACAAATATCTGGAACTGTACTACAAAGGTCCAACAGCTACAATTTCTTTCTCCTGCAAGAAGTTAACTGAAAGTTTTTTGGAGTTGTTAACACAGATATGGCATCCACCGAGTGTTGTCCTGTCGCGTCTCCTTTAAATTATTTCCAATAAGATGTTAAACTATTAATTTAATAAAATCAATAATTAAAAAAATAATTGAGTAAGTCAAAAGCACATTGCAAATAAACATTAATTACAAATCAAGAAGCATGGCGCGTCCGAGGGTGAGTAGATACCGAATAAGAATATAATCACCCTCGGACGCGCAATGCTTATTTACAACAGCCTTCCTTCCTAAGAATCAGCCCTTCCGTGGTGTAGAGAGAGGTTGTGTTACACTCCAAGGTGTTCCCCAGGTTGCCTTTCCTGAGCTTCGATCTTCCGGCTCTCGTTTAGTAGCTGTTGGAAACTATGCTGCATTAGGCCTACTAATTGTGTATGGGTGAAACAGTGGCGCATCTGCGGTCCCTCCTTCCACTAGGCCTCCACTGACCTGTCTACTGCGGCCCGTGTACCCCTTGAACCAACCTAATAAAATATTTAAAAAATTAATTTGATTATAAAAAATAAGATCGTGTTGAGATCTCAAATGCAGACATTTTAACAATCAAAACAAACACACAACAAATATCTGGAACTGTACTACAAAGGTCCAACAGCTACAATTTCTTTCTCCTGCAAGAAGTTAACTGAAAGTTTTTTGGAGTTGTTAACACAGATATGGCATCCACCGAGTGTTGTCCTGTCGCGTCTCCTTTAAATTATTTCCAATAAGATGTTAAACTAATAATTTAATAAAATCAATAATTAAAAAAATAATTGAGTAAGTCAAAAGCACATTGCAAATAAACATTAATTACAAATCAAGAAGCATGGCGCGTCCGAGGGTGAGTAGATACCGAATAAGAATATAATCACCCTCGGACGCGCAATGCTTATTTACAACAGCCTTCCTTCCTAAGAATCAGCCCTTTCGTGGTGTAGAGAGAGGTTGTGTTACACTCCAAGGTGTTCCCCGGGTTGCCTTTCATGAGCTTCGATCTTCCGGCTCTCGTTTAGTAGTTGGTGGAAACTACGCTGCATTAGGCCTACAAATTTGGTATGGGGTGTAGAGACAGGTTGTGTTACACTCCAAGGTTTTCACCAGGTTGCCTTTCCTGAGCTTCGATCTTCATGCTCTCGTTTAGTAGGTGTCGGAAAGTAGGCTGCATTAGGCCTACAAATTGGGTATGGGGTGGAGAGAGATGGTGTGTTACACTCCAAGGTGTTCCCCAGGTTTCCTTGCCATTGCTTCGGTCTTCCGACTCTCGTTTAGTAGTTGTAGAAAAGTACACAGCATTAGGCCTACAAAATGGGTATGGGGTGGAGAGAGATGGTGTGTTACACTCCAAGGTGTTCCCCAGGTTGCCTTTCCTGAGCTTCGATCTTCATGCTCTCGTTTAGTAGGTGTCGGAAAGTAGGCTGCATTAGGCCTACAAATTGGGTATGGGGTGGAGAGAGATGGTGTGTTACACTCCAAGGTGTTCCCCAGGTTTCCTTGCCATTGCTTCGGTCTTCCGACTCTCGTTTAGTAGTTGTAGAAAAGTACACAGCATTAGGCCTACAAAATGGGTATGGGGTGGAGAGAGATGGTGTGTTACACTCCAAGGTGTTCCCCAGGTTGCCTTTCCTGAGCTTCGATCTTCATGCTCTCGTTTAGTAGGTGTCGGAAAGTAGGCTGCATTAGGCCTAAAAAATGGGGAATGGGGTGGAGAGAGATGGTGTGTTACACTCCAAGGTGTTCCCCAGGTTTCCTTGCCATTGCTTCGGTCTTCCGACTCTCGTTTAGTAGTTGTAGAAAAGTACACTGCATTAGGCCTAAAAAATGGGTATGGGGTGGAGAGAGATGGTGTGTTACACTCCAAGGTGTTCCCCAGGTTGCCTTTCCTGAGCTTCGATCTTCATGCTCTCGTTTAGTAGGTGTCGGAAAGTAGGCTGCATTAGGCCTACAAATTGGGTATGGGGTGGAGAGAGATGGTGTGTTACACTCCAAGGTGTTCCCCAGGTTTCCTTGCCATTGCTTCGGTCTTCCGACTCTCGTTTAGTAGTTATAGAAAAGTACACAGCATTAGGCCTACAAAATGGGTATGGGGTGGAGAGAGATGGTGTGTTACACTCCAAGGTGTTCCCCAGGTTGCCTTTCCTGAGCTTCTATCTTCAGGCTCTCATTAAATTGTGGTTAAATGGAACAACTGCATTTGGCGTACTAGTTGGTTTGGGGCCTACTATCGGTGTCTGCCACTCCTTGCTGTTCTCCTGGTTTCCAGTCCTGAAATACCATTTTCAGCCTCTCGTTAAGTAGTTGTTAATGTTAGACTGCATTTGGCCTACTAGTTGGGTTGGGGCCTACTATCGGTGTCTGCCACTCCTTGCTGTTCTCCTCCACTGAACAAAGCTGTGCCGCCTGTTTACTACGGTTGCCAATTTTGAACTGCATTTCGACTACTTACTGATTTGGCCCTACTCTCTGTGTCAGCCTCTCATTCCAGTTGTCCTCCACTGCAATGCCCCCTGGTTATTCCTGTGTTACCAATTTTGAACTGCATTTAGCCCACTTTCTTCTTTGGGCCTATATCTGTGTTTCCACTTCATCGTGCCCATTGCCCAGCCAGTGATAGATGAGTCTGCTGGTACATTGACCCATAACGCAACATTCCCCGTGCACGCTACACAACAACATTGTGACCCTGCTGAAAGTCAGGTTGCTCTTCCCGCATACCATACCACCTTACACGGGGACAAAGAGGAAGGTGCAGATGAAAGTGCAGGTTCCTTCATCAGGTGGGGGGAGGAATACTAGTTGGCGACGTCACTGGCACAGGGCCTCTCATAGTACGCAAAAGTGTTGCTGCCGGTGGGAGGCGCCCCCGCCGTGCAAACACACCGCTGTACTTTGAGGGGCCCTGTGCCAGTGCCAATGCCAACGAGTGGGCCCCCCCTGCTTGCTCAGGTTCACAGCACTTGCAAAGTTGAAATACTTACCTCTCCCTGCTCCACTGCCGTGACGTGGTCCAGATTTCCTGGGCCCACTAATTACTTGAACCAGCCCTACCCCCCACAACTTTAGCCAAATGACCCCCAATTTCAAATGCCTTCCAATTATTATAAGGTAAATTACGCTTGACAAGCTTCATTAAGAAGAATGGATGGTTTTGACATTAAAATGGCCACTCTAGGTGTTTTCCTGGCCCCCACTCACTGCCGACTATGCTGCCCCATTGACTTGCATTGGGTTTCGTGTTTCGGTCGATCCCGACTTTACGTCATAATCGGCCGATTTCACTCGACCCGACTTTGGACATAGTCGGGTTTCGCAAAACCCGGCTCGACTCTAAAAAGGTCAAGGTCGCTCAACTCTAGTGGCGACGCTTCTCATGTCATTTCTGTCTGCCCTAAGCGGACAAAGAGGATCGCCAGTTCATTTACCATCAGTACTGTACAACCTAAATTTCTGTTATCTGTGTCCTTGATCTGCTCATTGTCATCATTTTCTGTCATGGCGTTTGTGGATTCAGGCGCCGCCTTGAACTTAATGGACTTTGAGTTTGCCAGGCGTTGTGGTTTTCCCTTGCAGCCTTTGCAGAACCCTATTCCTTTAAGGGGCATTGATGCTACACCCTTGGCAAAAAATAAGCCCCAGTTTTGGACACAGGTGACCATGCACATGGCGCCAGCCCATCAGGAAGATTGTCGATTTCTGGTGTTGCATAATTTGCATGATGTTATTGTGCTGGGTTTTCCGTGGTTGCAGGTACATAATCCTGTGTTGGACTGGAAGTCTATGTCTGTGACTAGTTGGGGTTGTCAGGGGATTCATAATGATGTTCCTTTGATGTCAATCTCCTCTTCTTCCTCTTCTGAAATTCCTAAGTTTTTGTCTGATTTTCAGGATGTATTCGATGAGTTCAAGTCCAGTTCCCTTCCACCGCACAGGGACTGTGATTGTGCTATTGACTTGATTCCAGGCTGTAAGTTTCCTAAGGGCTGACTTTTCAACCTGTCTGTGCCTGAACATACCGCCATGCGGAATTATATTAAGGAGTCTTTGGCGAAAGGGCATATTCGGCCATCTTCTACACCGTTGGGAGCGGGATTTTTTTTTGTTGCTAAGAAGGATGGCTCCTTGATACCCTGTATTGATTATCACCTCTTGAATAAGATCACGGTCAAGTTTCAATACCCTTTACCTTTGCTTTCTGATTTGTTTGCTAGGATTAAGGGGGCTAGTTGGTTTACTAAGATTGACCTTCGGGGGGCAATTAATCTTGTTCGTATTAAGCAGGGTGATGAATGGAAAACTGCGTTTAATACGCCCGAAGGTCATTTTGAATATCTTGTGATGCCATTCGGGCTCTCTAATGCTCCATCTGTTTTTCAGTCCTTCATGCATGATATCTTCCGGACTTATCTTGATAAATTCTTGATTGTATATTTGGACGATATTTTGATTTTTTCCGATGATTGGGAGTCTCATGTGCAACAGGTCAGAATGGTATTTCAGATCCTTCGTGACAATGCTTTGTTTGTGAAGGGGTCTAAGTATCTCTTTGGGGTGCAGAAGGTTTCTTTTTTGGGCTTCATTTTTTCTCCCTCATCTATGGAGATGGATCCGGTTAAGGTTCAGGCCATTCATGATTGGATTCAACCCACATCCATGAAGAGCCTTCAGAAATTTTGGGGTTTTGCAAATTTTTATCGCCGTTTCATTGCTAACTTCTCTAGCGTGGTTAAACCTCTGACCAATTTGACGAAGAAAGGCACTGATGTGGCGTATTGGTCCTCTGCGGCTGTCGCTGCCTTTCAGGAGCTTAAACGCCGATTTACTTCTGCTCCGGTGTTGCGCCAACCAGATGTTTCTCTTCCATTTCAGGTTGAGATTGATGCTTCTGAGATTGGAGAAGGGGCCGTTTTGTCTCAGAGGGATCCTGTTGGTTCCTTGATGAAACCGTGTGCCTTCTTTTCCCGTAAGTTTTTGCCTGCTGAACGCAATTATGATGTCGGCAATCGGGAGTTGTTGGCTATGAAGTGGGCGTTTGAGGAGTGGCGACATTGGCTTGAGGGAGCTAAGCACCGTATTGTGGTTTTGACCGATCATAAGAATCTGATTTACCTCGAGTCTGCCAAACGGCTGAATCCTAGACAGGCTCGATGGTCCTTATAGGATTTCTGAGATTATTAATCCGGTGTCTTTTCGATTGGCGCTTCCGGCTTCTTTTTCTATCCATAATGTCTTCCATAGATCTTTATTGCGGAAATATGTGGTGCCCGTTGTTCCCTCTGTTGATCCTCCGGCCCCTGTGTTGGTTGATGGGGAGTTGGAGTATGTGGTTGAGAAGATTTTGGATTCTCGTTTTTCGAGGCGGAGGCTTCAGTACCTTGTCAAATGGAAGGGTTATGGCCAGGAGAATAATTCTTGGGTTTTTGCCTCTGATGTCCATGCTGCTGATTTGGTCCGTGCCTTTCATCTGGCTCGTCCTGATCGTCCTGGGGGCCCTGGTGAGGGTTCGGTGACCCCTCCTCAAGGGGGGGTACTGTTGTGAATTCTGCTTTTGGGTTCCCTCCAGTGGTTGTAGGTAGTAATGCAGTTGTCCCTGAGTTGCAGTCCTGGTCAGGTGTTTCTGATGATTGCAGTTCTGACTGGGGTATTTAGGTGTGCAGGATTCATTAGTCCTTGCCAGTTGTCCATGGTTCTGGGAGGTTTTGGATCTTTGTCTGGTTCCTCCTGCCTTGCTGCCAATTCAGCAAAGATACGTGTCTGGTTTTTGTTTCTGTGGCAACCATGCTGTGTGCTTAATAATTCTGTGCTATTCATTTGTTTTCTCTTGTCCAGCTTAGACTGTGTCAGTGTTTTCTCAGTCTTGTTGGATTCTCTGGAGTTGCAGATATACACTCCACATCTTTAGTTAGATGGTGGAGTTTTTTGTATTTTCTGCTGTGGATATTTTTGGAAGGATTTTAATACTGACCGCTTAGTATTCTGTCCTATCCTTTCCTATTTAGCTAGAGTGGCCTCTTTTGCTAAATCCTGTTTCCTGCCTGCGTGTGTCTTTTCCTCTACTACTCACAGTCAATATTTGTGGGGGGCTGCCTATCCTTTGGGGTTCTGCTCTGAGGCAAGGTAGAATTCCTATTTCCATCTATAGGGGTATTTAGTCCTCCGGCTGTGTCGAGGTGTCTAGGATTTGTTAGGCACACCCCACGGCTACTTCTAGTTGCTGTGTTAAGTTCAGGATTTGCGGTCTGTATAGTTTACACCAACTCCAGAGAAAGTTCCATGCGGCTCCAAGGTCACCGGATCATAACAGCAGCCCCCCATAGAGTATACTGTAGCCCCCTCATATGGTATGATGTAGCCCCAGAATATAATGTAATCCCCTGAGATAATAATGCAGTCCCCCCACAGAATATAATGTTGCTCCTTATAAAGTATAATGCAGCCCCCTCATAGCGTCTAATGCATCCCCTCTCCACCCCATCATTGTCCTCATCACCACCTCCATCATTGCCTTCTCCCCACCATCCCTATCATTCTCCCCCACCACCCCTATCATTGCCCTTTCCAACACCTCCATCATTGCTTTCTCCTCCACAACCCCCATCATTGCTCATTCAACCACCTCAATCATTGCCTCCCCCAACACCATCACTGTCCTTCCCCACCACCCTATCATTGCCTATCTCCAATGTACACACACACAGCACCACTCTATCTCACACACACACACACACACACACACACAGCACCGCAACACATACACACACAGCACCACACCACTCTCTCACACACAAAGCACCGCATCATATACACGCAGTCAGGCAGGCAGGCAGACAGACAGACAGCACATCCTGGCAGCCTCTTCCTCACTGTCAACTTTCTGTCTGAAACAGCGCGCTGGATGATTATGTCATTAAGCTGGGCTGTCTCAGACAGGAAGTGTTGGGCAGCAAGCAGGACACCGGGATGTGCTGTGGCCTGTGTGGAACTTGCGGAGAGGTGAATATTGTGTGTCTGTATGCCTGCCTGTGTGCGTGCGTGTATGTGGTGCGGTGGTGGTCGAACTTTACATGCAGGCAGCGCTAGCCTCACCCTGCGGCTAATGCTGCCCATTATTAAAGAGAAATGGTATTCACTCCTCTATACGCCCATGGGGGAGTGGGGAAGCGTGAATATTCATTTCCATTTAGCAACGGGGACAGGTGTGGCTGGTCACCCGCTGCTGCAACGGTGCTACTTTGTTGGCACAGGGCAGGCCCCCTTGACTCAGTGGCCCCATAGCTGCTGGCTGGGTGCCCTTGGAGCAGTCTGCTGGCCAGTATGCCACCAGGTGTCAGTGACTGAGCCAACTGGAGAATCCTCCGGTTCTCCGGTGGGCCAGTATGACCCTGACCTTACATTTATCGCCATTAAAGCTCATTTGCCATTTATCAGCCCAAGCTTCTAGTTTACATAAATCTTCCTGTAATATTAAATTGTCCTCTGTATTGATTACCCTGTAGAGTTTAGTGTCATCTGCAAATATTGAAATTCTACTCTGTATGCCCCCTAAAAAGTCATTAATGCCGATTTAGATTGCAATATTATGAAAAAAAATCATAAGCCACTAACAAATGTTACACCGTAAAAATAGCAATCTACTATATAATTGTCTAAGGGTCACTTCTGTCTGTCTGTCTGTCTTTCTGTCACGGATATTCATTGGTCGCGGCCTCTGTCTGTGCTGGAAATCCAAGTCGTTGATTGGTCGCGACAAAGCAGCCACGACCAATCAGCGACCGGCATAGTCCGGCGGAAAAATGGCCGCTCCTTCCTCCTCGCAGTCAGTGCCCGCTCCGTACTCCCCTCCAGACAGCCCTCACACAGGGTTAATGCCAGCGTTAATGGACCGTGGTGTAACGCACTCCATTAACGCAGATATTAACCCTGCGTGACCAACTTTTTACTATTGATGAATGATGATGTGTATGCGGCATCAATAGTAAAAAGATCTAATGTTACAAATAATAATAATAAAAAAAAGGTTATTCTCACCCTCCACCATCGTGCCCTCTCCTCGGCAGTGCAAGCGGCAGGTTCCGGGGCCAAGGATGGTATGCAAGAAGGACCTTCCATGACCTCATCCAACCCTGGGACCGGAAGCTGCTGAGTGCACCGCACACAGGCGACAGGACTACAAGGGCTCCCTCGGAAGGTGAGTATATGTTTATTTTTTATTTTAACTCTTTTTTAACCTGTTACATGCGTGTCTGGGCAATATACTACGTGGCTGGGCAATATACTACGTGACTGGACAATATACTACGTGACTGGGCAGTATACTACTTAACTGTGCAATATACTACGTGGCTGGGCAATATACTACGTGGCTCTGTGCTGTATACTACGTGACTGGGCAATATACTATGTGACTGGGCAATATACTACGTGGTTGGGCAATATACTACGTGGCTGGGCAATATACTACGTAGCTGGGCAATATACTACATGACTGTGCAATATACTACGTGGCTGGGCAATATACTACGTGGCTCTGTGCTGTATACTACGTGACTGGGCAATATACTATGTGACTGGGCAATATACTATGTGACTGGGCAATATACTACGTGGTTGGGCAATATACTACGTGGCTGGGCAATATACTACGTAGCTGGGCAATATACTACATGACTGTGCAATATACTACGTGGCTGGGCAATATACTACGTGGCTCTGTGCTGTATACTACGTGACTGGGCAATATACTACGTGACTGGGCAATATACTACATTACTGGGCAATATACTACGTGACTGGGCAATATACTATGTGACTGGGCAATATACTACGTGGCTGGGCAATATACTACGTGGCTGGGCAATATACTACGTGACTGGGCAATATACTACGTTACTGGGCAATATACTACGTTGCTGGGCAATATACAACGTGGCTGGGTAATATAATACGTGGTTGGGCAATATACTACGTGGCTGGGCAATATACTATGTGGGCTGTGCAATATACTACGTGGACATGCATATTCTAGAATACCCGATGCGTTAGCATCGGGCCACCATCTAGTGTAAAAAAATTGCTTTATCATATCTTACTGTATATTATAATACTGTCTATAGTTGTCAATAGTTTTATTGTTCGTAGCATAAAAATGTCCCATGCAAAATGAAACAAGGGTATCATGTCCAGAAGCAATTGTAAAAAAATAACATAAGGAGTAATAAGCAAGTATGCATTAAAACAATAAAACAAAAATTAAGAGGACGAATAGGGGAAACGAGAACCTCCAGTGCATTAAAATTTTCCAGAAACCAAACTCCTTTAGCCCTGAGTCTGTTTTGACATTTATGACCAGGCCAATTTATACCATTCTGGCCAGTGTCACATTATGTGGTAATAACTCTGGAACACTTCAACATATCCCAGTGATTCAGACACTGTTTTTTTCATGACACATTGCATATTATACTAGTGGTAAAATTAGGTCAATATTTTGGGGGTTTATTTGTGAAAATATGGAAATTTTGGTGAAGATTTTTAAAATTTCACAGTTTTCAAACTTTAAATTTGTATGCCCTTAAAGAAGATAGATATATCACACAAAATAAATAATAAATAATATTTCCCACATGTCTACTTTACATCAGAATTATTTGAAAGATAATATTTTTTTGTTAGTAAGTTAGAAGGGATAAAGCTTAATCATCAATGTCTCTGTTTTACAACAATGTTTACAAAACCAATTTTTTAGGGACCACATCGCATTTGTAGTGACTTTGAGGGGTCTCAGCAGGGCTCGGAAGAAAAGGAGCACCATTTGACTTTTAGAATGCAAAACTGTTTAGAATTGTTAGTGGATGCCATGTCATGTTTGCAGCGACCCCGATGTGCCTAAACAGTGGAAGCCCCCCACAAGTGACCTCATTTTGGAAACTATACCCCTCAAGGAACTTATCTAGAGGTGTGATGAACTTGAACCCACAAGTGCTTCTGAGAATTTTATAACGTTGGACTGTGAAAATAAAAAGATACATTTTTCCTGCAAAAATGTTGGTTTTTCCTCAAATTTTTAATTATCACGATGGTAACAAGAGTGCCATAAATTGTACCATACAATCTTATGTGCATTTTCTCCTACTGATACCTGATATGTGGTAAAAAAACTACTGTTTGGGCACACGGCGGGGCTTGGAAGGGATGAAATGCCAACTGAATTCTGGAGCTCAACTTTGCCTGGAATTGATCGGGGAGCTCTTATATGCCAAAACAGCAAACACGCTGTTAGCATTGGCAGATTGCACAAAATAAAATATAAATTAAAGTGCAATCACAACCCGGGGTCCACTGTGCAGAGATGTAACCTGCTGCTAGTGTGAACAACGGAGGAAGCAAGCAGCGAGCCTTTCCTTAGACACACTGAGTTAATGCCAGACCGTGTCTTCTGAACACTGAGTACAAGCTCAGTTACTTCACTGAGAGATACTACTCTCAGAATGCTAAGTGCTAAACCCTGTTCACGACACATGGATATAAGCACGTGAATTAGACTTGCTCTGCAACTAAACTGTGTCAATCACACACATGAATGAAGCAGATGCTAAGAAAATAGAAAGAACTCTTATGAGATACAATACCAGATGTTGCCTTCATAGACATAGAGAAACATAGCATGAGGGTTGAACTTGCTCTGTAACTGAACTGTGTCAATCGCACACATGAACGAGACAGATGCTAAGTCAAGTGGCTGGTACCCCTTAGTCCTGACACTATGGAACCTGTATCTATCCGGCACCCTAAGCATGTAGCAGACTAGAGACTCAGGCGTGAGCCATAGGAATGAAACTGCATAAGTGTGCAACCTGCTTGCCAACGTGTACAGGCCTCAAGCTGAGACAGACACACAACACATCCAGAGTGGTAGAGCATCCATCCACACAGACCAAAACGTAAATGACACGTGCGACACTGAGAGCCTTTTTTACATTATGCTCCACCCCAAATACTTACATCCAGTCGAGCGAGACATTGCCGCCAGGCCAATCTGGCACTGCCACATCACCAGAGCAGCTAACGTCCGAACACCAATGAGAAGACACCATGTCACGGACATGCTCAGTAAGGTCTTCTCTGGACTTAGACTCCCGAGCGCAAGGCAGCACCTGTATATCACTGTATACTATAAACTTGGTTGGAGAGCCAGCAGTAACCAAGCATACACCACAGGCCTGAGCAAGACGCTGGGACTGATGTCTGTGCTGAGCAGCACCCGCAGTGGCCGCACCAGAATGAAAGACCGCAGGAACCGGACAATGCTTGGTATATATCATGCACAACGGGAAAATCCAGACTTCTAGCACACCTTTTTTGGAAATTACACTTCTTGAGGAATTTATCTTGGCATGTAGTGAGCATTTTAACCCTCAGGCAATTCGTATAACTTAGGGGTTTAGTAAATAGAAAATTACCATTTTTTTCACAAAAATGTTGCTTTGGCTCCAAGTTTTCAGTTTCCAAATGGAATAATAGGAGATATTGAAAGGAACAATTTGTTACTCAATTTCTCCTGAGTAAGCCAATGCTCCATATGTGGTTACAAACTACTGCAAGTCTCAGAAGGGAGGAAGCACCATAAGAGAGCTCAGATTTTGCTGGAATGCTTTGAGGGTGCCATATCACATTGGCAGAGCTCTTGAGGTGCCAGAACAGCAGAACCCTTCACAAGTGATCTCATTTTACAAACTACACTCCGCAATGAATACATCTAGGGGGGCAGGGAGCATGTTGATACCACATGTGCCTAGCAGAATTTTATACCATTGGGAGGTAACGAAAGAATAATTACATTTTTACCACTAAAATGTAGTTTTAGCCCCATACTCCATATACAGAGTCCTTAAGTGCCAGAAGAGCAAAATCCCCTCTCAAGTGACTTTAGTTTGGAAGTTAGATCCCTCAGGGAATTTATCTACAGGTGTAGTGATGATTTTGATTCTATGGGTGTTTTCCAGAAACATGTCGAAGTGGATGTTGCTGAGTGAAAATTTCAAATTTGCCATTGTAGTGGGGGCCCTGGAGCAAAGATGGGTGGCCTGCATGGCTAAGTATCGATACAAGATCGCATATCGGAAAGGAGCCGAGAATACGCATGCTGATGCCCTGTCCCAAGTGACTCATGAGTGACTGGGACGCAACCGAGAGGAAAAGTTGGAGGCAGAAGAGATTCCTGGTTTCTGGGACCTCACCAGGTCCTTGCCGGCGATGCAGGCACAGATCGTGGACGCGTCTGGAGAACAAGTGCTGAGACGACCTCGGGATGACTGACTGCAATTACAGCAGGATGATAGGGAGCTTGCCCAGTTGAGACAGTGGGTGGCTTTGAAGTGACTTCCCAGTCAAAGTGAAATAGGCGCTCTATCTCCAGGGACTCTGCAAATTATCAGGCATTGGGAGAGGCTCCAACTGAAAGACAGCTTGCTGTATCAAAATATACATTTGGTACGAGAGTTGGGGATCATCTGGCAAGTGGTGCTCCCAGAGAAGTTGATCGGCATAGTGACCACAGAGGCCCATGAGAGAGGGGCTCCCTTTGGGCTGGAAAAGATGTTTCAGTGGTTACAGAAGCTGGTCTATCACCCTCGATTGAAGACTGCAGTAGATGTGGCCTGTCAGTGAAGTCGGAGCTGGGAACTGGCTAAATCTCCTGAACAGAGAACCCCCACACAGACCATTGTGACATCTGCCCTCTTAGTGTTGTTGATGATTGACTACTTGACCGTGGGTCCAGCTCATCTTGGATATAAACATTGTATGGTGATGACCGACCACTTTACCAAATTTGCTGTGGTGACTCCAACCCGGGATCAGACTGCCGAGTCAGCTGTGCAAGTTATCTGTCGAGACTTCATCCGGGTGTATGGTTGCCCAAAGAGAATTAGTTCCAATCATGGTGCTTGTTTCCAAGGTCGAGTGATGGAAGAGTTACATCGACTATACCGGATTGAGAAGTCAAGAACAATCAAACAGATAAGGTAGCACTCTGTAGTGCTGTAGCATGCAAAGATAAAATATGAGAATTGAATTGCATTACTGCACTAGAAATATGAAAAACTGAGAATGCTTAGCGCATAAATTGGCCAATTCATGTGTACTTGGCAGCCACATTAAGGCGTTTCTCGTTCCCAGGACCTAATGCCGATCCTCTCTTAGACAGTATACATCTCACTGGGAACCTAATGTGGATCCTCTCTTGGATTAAAGTCTATATCTCTGTGGAGGGGTAGAATCCTACTGCAATTAAAAACACCTTAGGCTAAGGGGCAGAGTGCTCATTCAGAAGGCTACATACAAATTTAAAAAAACTGACAGTCACATCCAAACATAAATCAGGACTGAATAGATGCTTAACTAGAGTCGCTAACTCATATACAATCAAACAGAAAAGGTAGCACTCTGTAGTGCTATAGCATGCAAACATAAAATATGAGAATTGAATTGCATTACTGCACTAGAAATATGAAAAATTGAGAATGCCTAGCGCATAAATTGGCAAATTCATGTGTACCTGGCAGCCACGTTAAGGGATTTCTCATTGCCAGGACCTAACCTGAATTGGCCAATTTCTCAGTTTTTCATATTTCTTGTGCAGTAATGCAATTCAATTCTCATATTTTATGTTTGCATGCTATAGCGCTACAGAGTGTTACCTTATCTGTTTGATTGTATATGAGTTGGCAACTCTAGGTAAGCACCTGTTCAGACCTGATTTATGTTTGGATGTGTCGGTCAGTTTCTTTTTTTAATTTTTGTATGTAGCCTTCTGACTGAAGTGCAACTCGAAGGAAGAAGGAGGTGCCTACCCGAATAGTCCATCAGAGCATGTTGCGTCCTTGCCTGTCACGGGACCCTGAAGAAGAGGAGACGAAGTCAAGCCCCACTGAGAAGCTCACTCCTGCAGTTCCCGACTATGATGAGGAAGAACCACTTGCCTCATTCTCAGACTTAGATAGTCCGCCGCCCACCAGTCCAAGGGAAGTGCGTAGCCCTGAAAATCTGGAGATGGCTGATTCATTGGACCTGGACGTGCTCCCGTTTTCTACCCCTCAACGTGACTCTACCACTCAACCTGAACTACACCGTACTGAGCAGATGACCGCTGGAATACCTCCCACTCGTTATGAACAAGACCAGTTTATTTGGCAACGGATTGTTCGAGAAATGGAAGAGTGCCAATGTCTACTGAAAGAACCCTCGCCCGTGGAGTGGCGAGCTAAATGAGAGGGGGAGTGTACGGAGGAAGATCGGGCTGTGGGTACTGTCGGGGCTGCGTCCCATGTTGCCCGAGACTGCACATTGCCACCAGAAGCTGGATCGCCGTCTGTGAGACCCCATCTGTGGACACTACTTCGACTGCTGCCAGTACTACAACCCTCAATGGATCATCTGCGGTGGAGGACCATAAGGATACGATAAGTTTGATAATTGGCCTGCTGTGATCTTACATTTGCTCTTTTTCAACTTTAACTGTTTATCTCCCTGCGAGGAGTTTCCTCCTTTATGTTAATTAAATTGTTATATTGTTAACCCCTGCTTTGTCTTCCTTGTGGCACTGCATCCTGCAACCTGCTTACAGATATGTAGTGCCACTAGATATGTTGGGAAATGGAGGGAACTTTTTACTGACAGTTGGATTTGAATTCCATTTGCATACTTTTTTTTAACAATAGTAAAGTCCCTTTCCTTGCTGATTTTTTAATGACATACTTAGAATTTTGTTGACTTTTTTTTACTAGTAATATATTAAAAAAGGCATGGATACGTTTTGGTGATAGGTTCTCTTTAGGCGTTACAGAAGTTAATTTTCAAATAGAAGAGCTATTGGAGTGAACTAAAAGTAATATATATTTTTCATCTAGAACTAGGGCCAGAAAGTGCAATAAAAGAATATTAGAACGTAGAAACCCTCCAAGACATATTGAGGTTTTGTCGTTTCATTAAAACTCCAACATTCCCAGTGTAGCCATTACAAAATAGCAATAAAAGTTACAACAATGAAAGGAAGTATTTTTGAAGAGAAATTTTCTGTATGTATCCCTACGACACTAGGAAACATACAAAGACTTACGCTAAAGAAAATTTTTGTTTCAAGACATATTTTACTTTGCTTTGCATACTAATTTATCTGCTTGTAAAGATGTACATAATTGTATACTTAGTCATTGTACTAGCATGTTTTTCTTGCCTACTGGCTCCCTTCAAACATTAAATCAATCAATTCAATCAATTCAATCAAAAGTAATATATCAAATTAAAGATGGGTAGGAGGATGTATGCAGCTGCAAGTAGTCAAATTTGAAAATACAATATGCACTATGGATTTGCTGAATCTTCAGATTTACTGAAATCATATAAGCAAAGAGATTGTTTCTACTGGAAATGAATAAATTATCACTACGGGTGATCAGACAAAAGTTGTGGAACTATTTTTGCAGTGCTGTGTATTGCAGATAGGATATGATCAAAGTGAAAGATATGGTAGGCCTTATAACTTGCAAAATAGCTTATATGATAACTCTAGTGACAGATTTGCTTTAAGGTCAGAAATATAACAAGGTGCTTTCAGAATTGAGGCCAATTATTATAATGCTATAATTACTATACCTAAATATAATTTCTGAGATCAACAGTGGAAATCAGCTAATTACAGTACAACTGAATAAAACTGTTCAGGAAATAGTAATCTGCAGGACATAAGGAATGTGAATTTTTAGTAAACTGCACATTTAATTAGTCACTGTTAAATGTTATTCTGTCTAAAATGACTAGTCTTGTCTGCAGTCACTCTGTGACTGTAGACTTCATAGAATCAAAGAATGCTAGAGTTGGAAGGGACCTGCAGGGTCATTGTGTCCACTTATTGATCACTCTCGCTGTCAAAACGTTTTTTTTTAATATCTAATATGTATCTTCGACCTTTCAGTTTCATTCCATTGCTTCTCGTGTTTCCATGTGCAAATGAGAATAAGGATGTTCCCTTTACACTGTGACATCCCTTCGGATATTTCTAGAGAGCTATTAAGTCTCTTCTTAGCCATCTATTTTAAAAGCTAAACATTCCCAGATCCTTTAACCATTCCTCGTAGGACATAATTTGGAGTCCACTCACCATCCTCCTAGCTCATCTCTGAACTTGCGCCATTATTTTTACTTCTTTTTTAAAATGTGGTGACCAGAACTGGAGACAGCATTCCAGATCAGGTTTGACAAAGGATTAGAGTGGTATAATTACTTTATGCTTCTCTAAATAAATCCCAGAAAAGTGTTTGCCCTTTTTGTTGCTGCATCACACTGTGGACTCATGTGCAGTCTATGGTCTTTTA
The DNA here is from genome assembly GCF_032444005.1 of Ranitomeya imitator. Classification (NCBI taxonomy): domain Eukaryota; kingdom Metazoa; phylum Chordata; class Amphibia; order Anura; family Dendrobatidae; genus Ranitomeya; species Ranitomeya imitator. The sequence continues at coordinate 132,517,219 of NC_091284.1, forward strand.
GTATACCCAAGTCTTTTTCACATCTGCTGTTGCTTAGTTCTATTCCTCCCATTTGTAGATGTAATTTTCACTTTTCCTGCTCAGATGTAGAATCTTGCATTTCTCCCTGTCAAATACCATTCTAGTCACTGACCATTGTTCAAGCTTTCTAGATCCTTCTGAATCCTTTCTCTGTCTTCCCTGTTGTTAACTATTATTATTATTATTTATTGTTATAGCGCCATTTATTCCATGGCGCTTTACATGTGAGGAGGGGTATACATAATAAAAACAAGTACAATAATCTTAAACAATACAAGTCATAACTGGTACAGGAGGAGTGAGGACCCTGCCCGCGAGGGCTCACAATCTACAAGGGATGGGTGAGGATACAGTAGGCGAGGATAGAGCTGGTCATGCAGCGGTTTGGTCGGTCGGTGGTTACTGCAGGTTGTAGGCTTGTCGGAAGAGGTGGGTCTTCAGGTTCTTTTTGAAGGTTTCGATGGTAGGCGAGAGTCTGATGTGTTGTGGTAGAGGGTTCCAGAGTAGGGGTGATACGCGAGAGAAATCTTGAATACGATTGTGGGAAGAGGAGATTAGAGGGGAGTAGAGTAGGAGATCTTGTGAGGATCGGAGGTTGCGTGTAGGTAAGTACCGGGAGACGAGGTCACAGATGTATTGGGGAGACAGGTTGTGGATGGCTTTGTACGTCATGTGTTGTGAATTCTGTTGTCGGGCTCCCTCCTGTGGTCATGAATGGTACTTCGGCTGGTTCTGTCCATGGACTTCCTCTGGTGGGTGTTTCTGAGTTTCCTTCCACAGGTGACGAGGTTAATTCGTTAGCTGGCTGCTCTATTTAACTCCACTTAGATCTTTGCTCCATGCCACCAGTCAATGTTCCAGTATTGGTCTAGTTCACTCCTAGATCGTTCTTGTGACCTGTCTTTCCAGCAGAAGCTAAGTTCCAGCTTGTATTTCTTTGGTTTGCTATTTTTCTGTCCAGCTTGCTATTTTTATTGTTGTCTTGCTTGCTGGAAGCTCTGGGACGCAGAGGGAGCGCCTCCGCACCGTGAGTCGGTGCGGAGGGTCTTTTTGCGCCCTCTGCGTGGTCTTTTTGTAGGTTTTTGTGCTGACCGCAAAGTAACCTTTCCTATCCTCGGTCTGTTCAGTAAGTCGGGCCTCACTTTGCTAAATCTATTTAATCTCTGTGTTTGTATTTTCATCTTTACTCACAGTCATTATATGTGGGGGGCTGCCTTTTCCTTTGGGGAATTTCTCTGAGGCAAGGTAGGCTTTATTTTCCTATCTTCAGGGCTAGCTAGTTCCTTAGGTTGTGCCGAGTTGCATAGGGAGCGTTAGGCGCAATCCACGGCTATTTCTAGTGTGTTTGATAGGATTAGGGATTGCGGTCAGCAGAGTTCCCACGTCCCAGAGCTCGTCCTTTATTATCAGTAACTATCAGGTCATTCCGTGTGCTCTTAACCACCAGGTCCATTATTGTCCTGACCACCAGGTCATAACAGTACAGGTGGCCCAACGTACTAATGCATCTCAATAGAGGGATAAGAGAAGTTCTGAGACCATTTTTTTTTCTTTGCAGTGTGTTTTGTCTCTCTTTTCCCCTTTACCTCTGGGTGGTTCAGGACACAGGTGTAAACATGGACATTCAAGGTCTGTCCTCTTGGATGGATAATCTCACTACAAGGGTACAAAACATTCAAGATTTTGTGGTTCAGAATCCGATGTCAGAGCCTAGGATTCCAATTCCTGATTTGTTTTTTGGTGATAGATCTAAGTTCTTGAATTTCAAAAATAATTGTAAATTGTTTCTTGCCTTGAAACCTCGCTTCTCAGGTGACCCTGTTCAACAAGTAAAGATCATTATTTCTTTGTTACGTGGTGACCCTCAAGACTGGGCATTTTCCCTTGCGCCAGGAGATCCGGCATTGCGTGATGTTGATGCGTTTTTCCTGGCGCTTGGATTGCTTTATGACGAACCTAATTCAGTGGATCAGGCAGAGAAAATCTTGCTGGCTCTGTGTCAGGGTCAGGATGAAGCGGAGATATATTGTCAGAAGTTTAGAAAGTGGTCTGTGCTCACTCAGTGGAATGAATGTGCCCTGGCAGCAATCTTCAGAAAGGGTCTCTCTGAAGCCCTTAAGGATGTCATGGTGGGATTTCCCATGCCTGCTGGTCTGAATGAGTCTATGTCCTTGGCCATTCAGATCGATCGACGCTTGCGTGAGCGTAAAGCTGTGCACCATTTGGCGGTACTATCTGAGCATGGGCCTGAGCCTATGCAATGTGATAGGACTTTGACCAGAGCTGAACAGCAAGAACACAGACGTCGGAATGGGCTGTGTTTTTACTGTGGTGATTCCACTCATGCTATCTCCGATTGTCCTAAGCGCACTAAGCGGTTCGCTAGGTCTGCCACCATTGGTACGGTACAGTCTAAGTTTCTATTGTCCGTTACTCTGATTTGCTCTTTGTCATCCTATTCTGTTATGGCATTTGTGGATTCAGGCGCTGCCCTGAATTTGATGGACTTGGAGTATGCTAGGCACTGTGGTTTTTTCTTGGAGCCCTTGCAGTATCCTATTCCATTGAGAGGAATTGATGCTACGCCTTTGGCCAAGAATAAGCCTCAGTACTGGACCCAATTGACCATGTGCATGGCTCCTGCACATCAGGAGGATATCCGCTTTCTGGTGTTGCAAAATCTGCATGATGTGGTCGTTTTGGGGTTGCCATGGCTACAGGTTCATAATCCAGTATTGGACTGGAAATCTATGTCTGTGTCTAGCTGGGGTTGCCAGGGGGTATATGGTGATGTTCCATTTTTGTCTATTTCGTCTTCCACTCCTTCTGAAGTTCCATAGTTTTTGTCGGATTATCGGGATGTATTTGATGAGCCCAAAGCCAGTGCCCTACCTCCTCATAGGGACTGCGATTGTGCAATTGATTTGATTCCTGGTAGTAAGTTTCCTAAGGGCCGATTGTTCAATTTATCTGTGCCAGAACATGCCGCTATGCGGAGTTATATAAAGGAATCCTTGGAGAAAGGCCATATTCGCCCGTCGTCATCACCGTTAGGAGCAGGGTTCTTTTTTGTGGCCAAGAAGGATGGTTCTTTGAGACCTTGTATTGATTACCGCCTTCTTAATAAAATTACAGTCAAATGTCAGTATCCTTTGCCGTTGGCTGAGTTCGCCCTTAATAATCGGGCCAGCTCGGCTACTTTGGTTTCGCCGTTTTTCTGCAATTCTGGTTTCCATCCTCGTTTCTCTTCAGGGCAGGTTGAGTCTTCGGACTGTCCTGGTGTAGATACTGTGGTGGATAGGTTGCAGCAGATTTGGACTCATGTGGTGGACAATTTGACATTGTCCCAGGAGAAGGCTCAACGTTTCACTAACCGCCGGCGCTGTGTGGGTCCCCGACTTCGTGTTGGGGATTTGGTTTGGTTGTCGTCTCGTTATGTTCCTATGAAGGTTTCCTCTCCTAAGTTTGAGCCTCGTTTCATTGGTCCATATAAGATTTCTGAGGTTATCAATCCTGTGTCATTTCGTTTGGCCCTTCCTGCTTCTTTTGCCATCCATAATGTGTTCCATAGGTCGTTATTGCGGAGATACGTGGCGCCTGTTGTTCCATCCGTTGATCCTCCTGCCCCGGTGTTGGTTGAGGGGGAGTTGGAGTATGTGGTGGAGAAGATTTTGGATTCTCGTGTTTCGAGACGGAAACTCCAGTACCTGGTCAAGTGGAAGGGTTATGGTCAGGAAGATAATTCCTGGGTTTTTGCCTCTGATGTTCATGCTGCCGATCTGGTTCGTGCCTTTCATTTGGCTCATCCTGGTCGGCCTGGGGGCTCTGGTGAGGGTTCGGTGACCCCTCCTCAAGGGGGGGTACTGTTGTGAATTCTGTTGTCGGGCTCCCTCCTGTGGTCATGAATGGTACTTCGGCTGGTTCTGTCCATGGACTTCCTCTGGTGGGTGTTTCTGAGTTTCCTTCCACAGGTGACGAGGTTACTTCGTTAGCTGGCTGCTCTATTTAACTCCACTTAGATCTTTGCTCCATGCCACCTGTCAATGTTCCAGTATTGGTCTAGTTCACTCCTAGATCGTTCTTGTGACCTGTCTTCCCAGCAGAAGCTAAGTTCCAGCTTGTATTTCTTTGGTTTGCTATTTTTCTGTCCAGCTTGCTATTTTTATTGTTGTCTTGCTTGCTGGAAGCTCTGGGACGCAGAGGGAGCGCCTCCGCACCGTGAGTCGGTGCGGAGGGTCTTTTTGCGCCCTCTGCGTGGTCTTTTTGTAGGTTTTTGTGCTGACCGCAAAGTAACCTTTCCTATCCTCGGTCTGTTCAGTAAGTCGGGCCTCACTTTGCTAAATCTATTTAATCTCTGTGTTTGTATTTTCATCTTTACTCACAGTCATTATATGTGGGGGGCTGCCTTTTCCTTTGGGGAATTTCTCTGAGGCAAGGTAGGCTTTATTTTCCTATGTTCAGGGCTAGCTAGTTCCTTAGGCTGTGCCGAGTTGCATAGGGAGCGTTAGGCGCAATCCACGGCTATTTCTAGTGTGTTTGATAGGATTAGGGATTGCGGTCAGCAGAGTTCCCACGTCCCAGAGCTCGTCCTTTATTATCAGTAACTATCAGGTCATTCCGTGTGCTCTTAACCACCAGGTCCATTATTGTCCTGACCACCAGGTCATAACAGTCATGGTTAGGGTTTTGTAGTGGAGTCTCTGGGCAATGGGGAGCCAGTGAAGGGATTGACAGAGGGGAGAGGCCGGGGAATAGCGGGGGGACAGGTGGATTAGTTGGGCAGCAGCATTTAGAATAGATTGGAGGGGTGCAAGAGTGTTAGAGGGGAGGCCACAGAGCAGGAGGTTGCAGTAGTCAAGGCGAGATATGATGAGGGCATGGACTAGGGTTTTTGCAGATTCATGGTTGAGGAATGAACGGATTCGTGAAATATTTTTGAGTTGAAGTCAGCAGGAAGTGGAAAGGGCTTGGATATGTGGTTTGAAGGAGAGATCAGCGTCAAGGATTACCCCGAGGCAGCGAGCTTGTGGGACTGGGGAGAGTGGGCAGCCATTTACTGTAATGGATAGGTTCGTTGGGGGGGTCACGTGAGATGGGGGAAAGATGATGAATTCTGTTTTGTCCATGTTAAGTTTCAGAAATCTAGCGGTGAAGAAGGATGAAATAGTGGACAGACATTGAGGGATCCCTCCAAGCTTTGCATCGTCTGCAAGTTTGATTAGTTTAGCTTCAGTTCTCTTGTCTAGATCATTTATAAAAATGTTGAGCAACATTGAGGAAGACAGGACCTTGTCGTACCCCATTTTAACCAATCTTCCTATTGAATATGCAACCATTTATTATGACTTTTTGAGTAGGATCGCTGAGCAAGTTATATGTCCATATAACTGTAGTTTTGTCAATTCCAACTTAGTCATTTTTTCAATAAGGATAGTATGAGATACTTTATTAAATGCTTTGCTAAAGTTGAGATATACTATATCTACCACATTTCTCTGATCCACCCAGTAAGTGATTCCATCATAGAAAGAAATTAGATTAGTCTGACACGACTTGTTTGTTACAAACCCATGTTGGCTCTGGTTAGTTACTGTTTTATTATCCAAGTACTTACATACATGCTGTTTAACCCCTTTCTGCCATTGGATGGAATAGTATGTCCGATGGCAGAACCCTCGCTTTGATGCGGGTACCGGCGGTGAGCCCACCTCAAAGCCGGGACATGTCAGCTGTTTTGAATCGCTGACATTTGCCCACAATAGGCGCGGACAGAATCGTGATCTGCCCGCACCTATTATCTAGTTAAATGCCGCTGTCAAACTCTGACAGCGGCATTTAGCAAGTGTTTTCGGCCATCCAGCCGGAAATGCACACACCGCTGACCCCGTCATGTGATCGGGAGTGAGCGGTGCATCGGCATGACAACCAGAAGTCTCCTGGATACCTCTATGGTTGTTGATGCCAGATTGCTCTGAGCGCCACCCTGTGGTCAGCACTCATAGCAATGCCGTAATTCAGCTACCTAGGGGCGATCTGAGCATCACCCCTAGGCAGCAGAGCTGATCAATCTATGGCAACTTTTAGCCTCCCATGGAGGCTATTGAAGCATGGCAAAAGTAAAAAAAAGTTTTTAAAAATATGAAAAAAAAAAAAAAAGTTCAAATCACTCTCCTTTCACCCCATTCAAAATAAAACAATAAAAAAATATTAAACCTACACATATTTGGTATCACCAAATTCAGAATTGCCCAATCTATCAATTAAAAAAATAATTAACCTGATCGCTAAATGGTGTAGTGAGAAAAAAATTCAAAATGCCAGAATTAAGTTTTTTTGGTCATCACCACATTGCATTAAAATGCAATAACGGGCGATCAAAAAAACCATATCTGCACCAAAATAGTATGAATAAAAACTTCAGCTTGGTACGCAAAAAATAAGCCCTCACCCAACCTGAGGTCACGAAAAATGAAGACGCTACAGGTCTTGGAAAAATTTTTTTTTTACCAAAGGTTGGAAATTTTTTTTTACCAATTAGATAAAAACTAACCTAGACATAATTCATGTCTTTAAACTCATAATGATCTGGAGAATAATAATGGCAGGTCAGTTTTAGCATTTAGTGAGCCTAGTTAAAAAGCCAAACAAAAAGCAAGTGTTTAAAAGTTCAGCCTTCGCAACAGCATTTTTGACCATTTCACCCTTTTCATCCTGTAAAAATCCTACAGTAGCTTTGACCTTTCATTTGCTTCTTACATACCCCCAAATCCATTTTTTATTGTTTTTGGTCTTCCTTGCAGTCCTCACTTGGCACCAGTATATATTTGTGCGCTCCGTATTCAACCCCTTAATCCCCAAGGGTGGTTTGCATGTTAATGACCATGCCAATTTTTACAATTCTGACCACTGTCCTTTATGGGGTTACAAGTCTGGAACACTTCAACGGATCCCGGTGATTCTGACACTGTTTTCTTGTGACATATTGAATTTCATGATAGTGGTAAAATTTCTTTGATATTTCTTGCGTTTATTTGTGAAAAAAACATAAATTTGTCGAAAAGTTTGAAAATTTTGTAATTTTGAATTTTCATGCCCTTATATCACAGAAATATGTTACACAAAATACTTAATTAGTAACATTTCCCACATGTCTACTTTACATCAGCACAATTTTGGAACCAATTTTTTTGTTTTGCTAGGGAGTTATAAGGGTAAAAAGTTGACCAGCGATTACTCATTTTTGCAACACCATTTTTTTTTAGGGACCACATCACATTTGAAGTCACTTTGAAGGGTCTATAGAATAGAAAATACCAAAAAGTTACACCATTCTAAAAACTACACCCCTCAAGGTGCTCAAAACCACATTTAAGAAGTTTATTAACCCTTCTGTTGCTTTATAGGAATTTTTGGAATGTTTAAAAGAAAAAATTAACATTTAACTTTTTTTCACAAAAAAATTACTTCAGATCCAATTTGTTTTATTTTACCCAGGGTAATAGGAGAAATTGGACCCCAAAAGTTATTGTACCATTTGTCCTGAGTACACCGATGCCCCATATGTGGGGGAAACCACTGTTTGGACGCACGTTGGTGCTCAGAAGTGGCATTTTGTAATGCAGACTTAGATGGAATGGTCTGCGGGCGTCACATTGCATTTGCAGAGCCCATGATGTGCCTAAACATTTGAAACCCCCAATTCTAACTCCAACCCAAATTCCAACAAACCCCTAACCCTAATCCCAACCCTAACCACACCCCTAACCCCAACACACCCCTAACCCTAATCCCAACCCTAACTGTAACCCTAACTATAACCCTAACCACAGCCCTAACCCGAACCCACACCTAACCCTAATCCCAACCCCAACATACCCCTAACCCACCCCTAACCACAACCCTAACCACACCCCTAACCCTGACACACCCCTAACCCAACCGTAAACGTAATCCAAACCTTAACCTCAACTCTGGCCCCAACCCTAACCCTAACTTTAGCCCCAACCCTAACCCTAACTTTAGCCCCAACCCTAACCCTAACTTTAGTCCCAACCCTAACTTTAACCCCAACCCTAAACCTAACTTTAGCCCCAACCCTAACCCTAACCCTAATGGGAAAATGGAAATAAATACATTTTTTTATTTTATTATTTTTCCCAAATTAAGGCAGTGATAAAGGGGGGTTTGATTCATTATTTATAATGGGTTTTTATAGCGGGTTTCTATGTTTGGCAGCTGTCACACACTAAAAGACACTTTTTATTGCAAAAAATAGTTTTTTCGTCACCACATTTTGAGAGCTATAATTTTTCCATATTTTGGTCCACAGACTCATGTGAGGTCTTGTTTTTTGCAGGATGAGTTGACGTTTTTATTGGTATCTTTTATGGGCCCATGACATTTTTTGATTGCTTTTATTCAGATTTTTGTTAGGCAGAATAAACAAAAACCAGCAATTCATGAATTTCTTTTGAAGGGGGGGGGCGTTTATACCATTCCGCGTTTGGTAAAATTGATGAAGCAGTTTTATTAATGATTAATGATTAAAGCGATACTTCATTTATATAATTTTTTTATGTTTTGGCGCCTTTATACAATAAAAACTATTTTCTATAAAAAATAATTATTTTTGCATCGCTTTATTCTGAGGGCTATACCTTTTTTTTTCCGTTGATGACGTTGTATGGCAGCTCATTTTTTGCAGGACAAGATGACATTTTCAGTGGTACCATGTTTATTTATATCCGTCTTTTTGATTGTGTGGCTTTCCACTTTTTGTTTGGCGGTATGATATTAAAGCATTGTTTTTTGCCTCATTTTTTATTTATTTTTTTACAGTGTTCACTGAAGGGGTTAACCAGTGGGACAGGGTTATAGGTCGGGTCGTTACGGATGTTGCGATACTAAATATGTGTACTTTTATTGTTTTATATATATATATATATATATTTTTTCTTTATTTAGGATTTTTTTTAAATATTTTTACACACAGTCAATTTTTAAAAACTTTTTTACTTTGTCCCAGGGTGGGACATCACTGTATAGTGTCAGATCGCTGATCTGACCCTTTGCAGTGCACTGTGTCAGATCAGCGATCTGACAGGCAGTGCTGGAGGCTTGCCGGCGCCTGCTGAGAGCAGGCGCTCACAAGCCACCTTCCTGTAGGACCCGGAAGGCCCCCCGCAGCCATCTTGGATCCGGGGCCTGCAGGGAGGAGAACGGAGGAGACCCTCAGAACAACGCGATCACGTCGCGTTGTTCCGAGGGTCTCAGGGAAGTACGCAGGGAGGGGGCTTCCCTATGCCACCGAAACGCTGCGATCATGTTTGAACGCAGTGTTTCGGAGGTTAATGTGCTGGGAGCGGTCCGTGACCGCTCCTGGCACATAGTGCCAGATGTCAGCTATGATAACCAGCTGACACCCAGGCGCGATCAGCCGCACTCCCCCCGTGAGCGCAGCTGATCGCCTATAACATACTTTCTCGTACTTGGGAATTACGTCCCAGGGCACATGGATGGGATAGTACATCAGATGGCATAAAGGGGTTAACATTCAAAAGTTTTTGAGAAGCTTTGTCATTTATTTATCAATCTGTGAAAAACACTAGTGACACTGAGCTTAAACTGCAGTGACCTCATCACCAACTTTTTCCCATGATGCTGAGGTCACCATAGTTCAGGGGCCCGGCTGGGAATGCAGCTTCACTGACCAGAGGTAACCCCGATGTTGTCACTTCTGATCAGTGATGCTACACTCACAGCAGCTCATTCACCAGTGGATCTCAGTCTGGACGATCGCATCTTGGCACTGTTCAGGTTAAAACCTATTTATCCCCCAGACATGGATTACGACATGGGACAGAACGACGGATAGGGGATGGACAATGTTGTTTTTTTAATTTTGTTTTATTACAGGAGACGAGGGATTCAGTGGAATTAGGCATTATGTGAGTATAACTGTATTTGTTACTTTTAAATAAAAATGGAGAAGTGTGTTTTGTTTTATTTCTAAAAAAGGACATTTTACTTGCTGTATCATTAGTTACCATATAACTATAGGTTTAGTAATGAATGATAGGTGTCTTATAGATGCCTCTCCATTAATAAGCTGTGGGCTTGATATCACCTGACAATACAAATGTGACATCAACCCCACAAATATGAACCCCACTTGCCACCACTACAGGGCAAGTGGGAATGGCTGGGCAAAGTGCCAGAATTGGTGCATCTAATAGATGTGCAGCTGCGGGCTGCTATTTTTAGGCTGGGGGGCAATATTAATGGCCCCTTACCAGCCTGAGAATACCTGCCCTCAGCTGTCTGCTTTAGCAAGGCTGGTTGTGCAAAATGGGGGGACCACACGTCATTTTTTTAAAATTATTTATTTAAATATTTTGAAAAAACAGTGTGGGGACCACTCCATTCTTGATATACAACCTTGCCGAAGCTGCCAGCTGAGGATTTCAATCCCCAGCTGTGAGTTTTGCCTGGCTGGGAACCCATGGCAGATTTTTTAAAGTATTTATTTATTGTGCAGGTGGCGGGTGATGAATGCTCCCATCAGCCGATGTCTGCTCTCACTGGTAATAGCAGCAGCAGGTTTAGGCTGATGGGAGTAATACTTCCATTAGCCGCCTGGTCTCATTGTTATCACTTGAATATAACTCCCATCATTCTCCCCTGCTCACACTGGTCACTGGCAGAGCAGGGGAGAATGATGAGAGCGGTCTTCAGCACCCGGTGCCAGGTAACAGCACTTCATGTACCACTGCTTTCACGTGTTACATGGATATCATCCCAGTGTGTCATCCGTGTGCATATGTGTGGAACGTTTTAACTCCTGTGCTGCCGGTAAAAAACGGACATGTCAGCATGATTTGACTACGGACTCACGGTCCATGGAAACACACTGACATGTGCACATATCCATTCACTTGAATGGGTCTACGTGTATGTTTCCGGTACATGTGAAAACTGTTGTCACACATACCAAAGACACGGAGATGTGAAAAAGGCCTACCTACCAATAAAATCAGATTGCAAAGAAAAAAGTTTACAGCTAATTAGGAATTTAAAAATTCACTTGTTCACACTGCACAGTAAAATGGAAGTTGCAGAAATAAAACAATTCAAAAAAATTCCGGCACTCATAGATGTCTGCAAATTAGATTTATTCCAATGCAATCCCAATTTATGTAACGTTTCGGTCTGAAACTTAGACCTTCATCAGACGGATTGCTGCAGCGTGGAAGGAATCAAATGTAATCAGCGCATGGAAAAGGATAAAGTTCCTATTAGTAATGGCGCAGAAATAAAGGCCTGGACATCATGGGGGTTTTTTGTTCTGCAGCATTACTTTACATACACAAATAGTACATATAGGCACAGAGATATACAGTATAAATATATATATATATATATATATATACAGTATAGATTGAAGTGCAGCGGTAGCTCGCTGTACAGTGATGAGACAGTGACCCATCAAAGTTCAAAGCAAAAAGTCTCTTTAATGTTCAACTCAAAAAACAGAGCACACGATATCCTCCTGATCGCAGCGGGAAAACAGGACAGTCCACCTCCGGATTGCAGCTGGGAACAAGACATTCCACCTCCGGTTCGTAGCCGGGCACATATCCTTTGGATTACAGTCGCTAAATATGCCAGTCCACCTCTGACCGGATGACATGGGTGACTGCACGATCGTGTTAATGTTCTACTCACAGCATTACACAGTACATGATATCCTCCAGATCACAGCCGGGAACCATATCCTTTAGTTTACAGTCACTAAACATGCCAGTCCACCTCCTAAGACCAGTTGCCGTGAGCAAATGCACCGCTATATACGCTGTGGGGTGCCAGGCCTTCCAGCTGTCTTGGCTTTTTGGCTCTGCTTGCCTGTGTTGCCTCACACAGGTGGAGCTCTGCAGAGCCTCCTGCTCCGTACTCATCCAAACACCAGACTGACTCTGACTCTGAACCTGACACACCCAAACCCTATACTGCAGCGTTTCTAACTAGAATCTGTCACCGTCAACCACATGGAAAACCCAGTCAGGAAGGAAACGGACTGCACGACTACCATCCTGTAGTCTGTTTCAAAACACAAAAGCCCAGAGCAGGTTCTCCCTAAATCTGCCTTGGACAACCAGCATGTCCAAAACATATACTCACCTTAGTCTGCATTGCAACCACAACAACGCCTGTGACTGCAGTGCACTCTCATGGCCTCAGTATGCCTCCATGCGCATCCCGGGGGGAACATACAGCGACCCTCACATGTAACACCAGTCACTGCCTCACAATCTCTCTCTGTCTATATACACTGCTCAAAAAATAAAGGGAACACTAAAATCCCACATCCTAGATATCACTGAATGAAATATTCCAGTTGTAAATTTTATTCATTACATAAAGTAATGTGTTGAGAACAATAAAACCTAAAAATGATCAACCTAAATCATCCCACAGGGGTCTGGAGTTGGAATGATGCTCAAAATCAAAGTGGAAAATGAAGTTACAGGCTGATCCAACTTCAGTGGAAGTGCCTAAAGACAAGGAAATGATGCCCAGTAGTGTGTGTGGCCTCCACGTACCTGTATGATCTCCCTACAATGCTTGGGCATGCTCCTGATGATGCGACGGATGGTCTCCTGAGGTATCTCCTCCCAGACCTGGACTAAAGCATCCACCAACTCCTGGACACTCTGTGGTGCAATGTGATGTTGGTGGATGGTGCAAGACATGATGTCCCAGATGTATTCAGTCAGATACAGGTCTGGGGAATGGGCGGGCCAGTCCATAGCTTCAATGCCTTCATCTTGCAGGAACTGCTGACACACTCCAGCCACATGAGGTCTGGCATTGTCCTGCATTAGGAGGAATCGAGGGCCAACCGCACCAGCATCTGGTCTCACAATGGGTATGAGCAGGGCCGGACTGGCCATCAGGCACTTCTGGCATAGTGCCAGGAATTGGCCGCTGCCGCTATCAGTGGTGCCAGGGCCGACTCCTCCCACCAGCGCCGACTCACTCCCCGATCGCCCACCTCGCTCCGCCCAACAATCAACATACAGTTGAATGCAATGATGGAGGAGAGAGCGTCCGCTGTTGCTCCCTCTCCCATCAATCCCCGCTCAGCCTCGCGCTGACACTGCGGGTGCATGATGACGTCATATCATCGTGCACCTGCTGTGTGGCCAGGCAGACTACAGCGGCTGAGACTGGAGCTGGGGCACAAGGAGAGGTGAGGAGAGTGTTTTTTTAAAAATATATATCAGTGAGTGATAACTGGATTGTGGGGCAATTGGGGGGGCAGTATTACATTCTTTGGGGGAACTTTATTATATTCTATGGGCTGCATTACATTCTATGGGAGCTGGATGCATTACGTTCTATGGGGGCTGGCTGCATTACATTCTATGGGGGCTGGCTGCATTACATTCTATGGGGCTGGCTGCATTACATTGCTGTATTACATTCTATGGGGGGCTTTATTACATTCTATGGGGCTGGCTGCATTACATTCTATGGGGGCTGGCTGCGTTACATTCTATAGGGCCTCTATTACATTCTATGGGGGCTGTGCTGTATTACATTCTATGGGGAAGGGCTGTATTACATTCTATGGGGGCTGTGCTGTATTACATTCTATGGGGGGCTTTAATACATTCTATGGGGCTGGCTGTATTACATTCTATGGGGGCTGTGCTGTATTACATTCTATGGGGGCTGGCTGCATTACATTCTATGGGGGCTGGCTGCATTACATTCTCTGGGGGCTGTGCTGTATTACATTCTATTTGGGGGGCTTTATTATGTTCTATGGGGGCTGGCTGAATCACATTCTATTGGGGGGCTTTATTACATTCTATGGGGGCTGTATTATTCTATGGGGGCTACATTATGTTCCAAGGGGGGTTGTATTATATTCTGTGGAGAGGTAGGTTGTATTACATTCTATGGGGTGCTGTATTATATTCTATGGGGGGCTGTATTATATTCTATGGGGGCTGTATTACATTCTATGGGGGGCTGTATTACATTCTCTGGGGGCTACATTATATTCTATGGGGGCTGTACTATATTCTATGAGGGGTGATTGCATCATACTCTGTGAGGGGCTACATTATTTTCTATGGGGAGCTGCATTATACTATATGAGGAGGGCTGTATTGTATTCTTTGGAGGGGCTACATTATATTCTATGGGGGGCTGCATTATGCTCTATGAGAGGGCTACCATATATATGCAGGGGCTGCATTATACTATATGAGGGGGCTGCATTATATTCTCTGGGGGTTACATTATACTCTGGGGGCTACAATATATTCTGTGGAGTGACTGCATTATACTCTGGAGTGGCATCATTATATTATATGTGGGCTGCATTGTACTGTATCAAGGACTATGGGGAATACATTATACTATATGAAGAACTATGGGGTGCACTATACTATGGGAAGTGAATTGTACTACATGGATGACAATGGCGGTGCATTATACTATATGAAGCACTATGAGGAGTGTATTATAAAATTTGGAGGACTGTGACAGTACATTATACTGTATAGAGGACTGAGGAGTGTATTATACTATATGGAGGACTGAGCAGTGTATTTTAATATATGGAGGACTATGAGGAGTGTATTATACTATATGGAGGACTGAGGAGTGTATTATACTATATGGAGGACTGAGGAGTGTATTATACTATATGGAGGACTATGAGTAGTGTATTATACTATAAGCAGGACTGAGGAATGTATTATACTACATGAAGGACTATGAGGAGCGTATTATACTATATGGAGGACTGAGGAGTGTATTACACTATATGGAGGACTGTTGTTGTAATATGGTAATTCAGTACCACAATGGACATAGAGGTCAGAGCACATACAGTGACCTGACAATAACCCAAAAACATAGAATGAGCTCTAAGACGTAGGAACTCTGCTGACCGCAATCCCTAATCCTCTCCAACCACACTAGAGGCAGCCGTGGATTGCGCCTAACGCTCCCTATGCAACTCGGCACAGCCTGAGAAACTAGCTAGCCTGAAGATAGAAAATAAGCCTACCTTGCCTCAGAGAAATACCCCAAATGAAAAGGCAGCCCCCACATATAATGACTGTGAGTTAAGATGAAAAGACAAACGTAGAGATTAAATAGATTTAGCAAAGTGAGGCCCGACTTTCTGAACAGAGCGAGGATAGGAAAGGTAACTTTGCGGTCAACACAAAACCCTACAAAAACCACGCAAAGGGGGCAAAAAGACCCTCCGTACCGAACTAACGGCACGGAGGTACACCCTCTGCGTCCCAGAGCTTCCAGCAAGCAGGGAAAAAACAAATATACAAGCTGGACAGAAAAAACAGCAAACAAAATAGCAAAGCGGAACTTAGCTATGCAGAGCAGCAGGCCACAGGAACGATCCAGGAGGAAACAGGTCCAATACTAGAACATTGACTGGAGGCCAGGATCAAAGCACTAGGTGGAGTTAAATAGAGCAGCACCTAACGACTTCACCACATTACCTGAGGAAGGAAACTCAGAAGCCGCAGTACCACTTTCCTCCACCAACGGAAGCTCACAGAGAGAATCAGCCGAAGTACCACTTGTGACCACAGGAGGGAGCTCTGCCACAAAATTCACAACAGACTGTGAGGAGTGTATTATACTATATGGAGGACTGAGGAGTATATTATACTATATCGAGGACTGAGGAGTGTATTATACTGCATGAAGGACTATGTGGAGTGTATTATACTATATGGAGGAGTGTATTCTACTATATGGAGGACTGAGGAGTGTATTATACTATATGGAGGACTGAGGTGCACATTATAATATATGGAGGACTATGGGGTGTATTATACTAAACAAGCAAAATGCTGCCTTTTCATAGAGTGATTGGATTGTTTATGTAGGAACAGAAATTCTTGTTCTCAGCAGCACATCTCCGGTGTAAACTGTAGATGTGCTGCTGATAACATGATACTGTATGGGGACAGATTGATCTAATTGTGATTATTCTGTCTCCATCATTCTTTTTCAGTTGGTGTAAAAAGGCCAGGAAACAAGCGAACGACTTCAGTATTGTCGATCACACTCGTTTAGTGGCCTGAGATCAGCACATGTAAATACAGCAGAAATGCTTTGCAGGGAGATGAGGCAAGGATGACGACAGTTGTCGTTAGCACCCAATGCCTGGAAATAGCGCTAACTCTACTGCTTTTCCCAGCCGCCAAAGCATTTAATACTGGTATGTGTAATGATTTTTAAGGTTGATGTCAGCTG
This sequence comes from Ranitomeya imitator, assembly GCF_032444005.1. Classification (NCBI taxonomy): domain Eukaryota; kingdom Metazoa; phylum Chordata; class Amphibia; order Anura; family Dendrobatidae; genus Ranitomeya; species Ranitomeya imitator. The sequence goes on from NC_091284.1 coordinate 132,533,545, forward strand.
CGTGAAGTCAGCTGCTATTAATCCCTGGTGTAAGTAATGGAGAGGTGTCTATCAGGTACCCCCACTACTAGCCCAGACCAGACGGTAGTAATAGTACTGCTCTTCACAGTTGCCGAGCTCAGCGCAAGACCCGGAATATCTGTAGAGAAGTGACGTTACCGATGTCACCGCTTTTCAGAGTCACCGGGTTTCATGCTGCGCAGCGGAACTAAAAGTGGCTGTAGGCAAAGTTTATGGAGCATCAGAATGAGGTTCAATAGCCTTTGGTCGTCTCATCCCTTCATTATCTACGAGATCCAGTTATGTAGGTAAAGTAGCGGCTTTTCTTGGTACTGCAACTAAAAGAAATAAATAGGACTGAGGTGTAATGCTGGATACAGCTGTAATTATATGTTATATAGTCGTGTTACACTCCCCTCACTTCTTGTAACCTATAAGTGTACAAAGATATTATACAGTCACCATGAGACAAGTGGGCCTGTGTAACTTCAAATGCCAGGGCTGAATTTTAGTCCTAGTCTGGTCCTGGGTCTAAGGTAGCTAATGGCATTCAGGCTACCTCTGGCGAGTACATGGAGGGCTCTGCGGCCCTCCAAAGAAATGCCACCCCACACCATTACTGACCCACTGCCAAACCGGACATGCTGAAGGATGTTGCAGGCAGCAGATCGCTCTCCACGGCGTCTCCAGACTCTGTCACGTCTGTCACATGTCCTCAGTGTGAACCTGCTTTCATCTGTGAAGAGCACAGGGCGCCAGTGGCAAATTTGCCAATCCAGGTGTTCTGTGGCAAATGCCAAGCATCCAGCACGGTGTTGGGCTGTGAGCACAACCCCCATCTGTGAACGTCGGGCACTCAGGCCATCCTCAGTCAGTTTCTAACTGTTTGTGCAGACACATGCACATTTGTGGCCTGCTAGAGGTCATTTTGCAGGGCTCTGGCACTGTTCCTCCTGTTTCTCCTTGCACAAAGGCTGAGGTAGCGGTCCTACTGCTGGGTTGTTGCCCTCCTAAGGCCCCTTCCACGTCTCCTGGTGTACTGGTCTGTCTCCTGGTAGCACCTCCAGCCACTGGACACTACATTGACAAACACTGCAATCCTTCTTGCCACAGCTCGCATTGATGTGCCATCCTGGATGAGCTGCACTACCTGAGCCACTTGTGTGGGTTGTAGAGTCCGTCTCATGCTACCACAAGGGTAAAAGCACAACCAACATTAAAAAGAGACCAAAACATCAGCCTGAAAGCATTGGTACTGAGATGTGGTCTGTGGTCCCCACCTGCAGAACCACTCATTTATTGAGTGTGTCTTAATAATTGCCAATAATTTCCATCTGTTGTCTATTCCATTTGCACAACAGCATGTGAAATTGATTGTCAAACAGTGTTGCTTCCTAGGTGGACAGTTTGATTTCACAGAAGTTTGATTTACTTGGAGTTATATTCTGTTGTTTAAGTGTTCCCTTTATTTTTTTGAGCAGTGGGTATAGATATATATATAGCTATATTTATAATCGTCTAAGGGTCACTTCCGTCTGTCTGTCTGTCTGTCACAGAAATCCTGTGTCGCTGATTGCAACAGGCACAGTCCGGCCAAGAATTCCCCCCTTCCTACTCTCTGTCAGTGCCCCCTCCAGTCAGCGCTCACACGGGGTTAATGGCTGCGTTACACCGCGTTATGCCATGGTGTAACTCAGTACGTTAACGCTGCTATTAACCCTGTGTGACCAACTTTTACTATTGATGCTGCCTATGCAGCTTTTCAACATATAATGCTTCAAATATAAAGATACCAAATGGAAATTTTTGGTGAAGAATCAACAACAAGTAGAACATAATTGTGAAGTTGAACGAAATTTATTGGTTATTTTACATTTTTGTGGAAATTCAAAACTGAAAAGTGGGGCATGCAATGTTATTCAGCCCCTTTACTTTCAGTGCAGCAAACTCACTCCAGACGTTCATTGTGGATCTCTGAATGATCCAATGTTGTCCTAAATGCCTAATGATGATAAATATAATCCATCAGTGGTTTGACAATCTATTCTTCCCTCTACCCATGAAATATTTCCCGTGAAATGTTTCCCATATTATTGACTGCAAAACAACCCCAAAGCATGATTTATCCCCTTCCCATGCTTAATGGTTGGTGAGGTGTTCATTTCCTGAAATTCTGTGCCCTTTTTTCTCCACACATACCTTGGTCATTGTGGCCAAAGATTCTATTTGTACCTTCCTGCCAGTAAGGGCATTACAGTAACCACTCAAGCAATATATTATGGTCAACATTTACACCAATGATGTAATCATCCTGATAGACTGTGCTAAATGACGTGACGTGAAAGATGCAAGTTATTGTGGGGAAGCCCATTGGAGAGCACCTGAAGTCATGTGAGCACATACTCTAGCTGATGCTATCTTCAGCAATGTATGAAATAGTGCCAAACTTTTATTTAGGTGATCCAAGCGAATCAAAATGCAAATTGCCTATATACTTTTCCATTGTATGAATTGTAAATTGTTTGAATTTGCAAAGATCTGTGAATTTCAGGAAATTCAATTCAAAATCCATTTAAAGCAGATTGATTCAATCATCTCTATAAAATGGCACGATTTGATGCTGGAACCCCTAAACAGGTGCCGGAACCCCGAATCTATGATGCTGTTGTCACCTATTAGGCTATGTGCACACGTTCAGGATTTCTTGCAGAAAATTCCTGAGAATTCCGGACATTTTCTGCAAGAAACCTGCAAGAAAACCGCGTGCGTTTTTGCCACGTTTTTGCCGCGATTTTGCAGCAGTTTTGACGCATTTTTGCCGCGGTTTTGACGCGTTTTTGCCGTGGTTTTTTCCGGACACTTCCCAATGCATTTTGGAGTGGGAAATACGCAAAAAAAACGGAAAATTAATGAACATGCTGCGTTTTTTGCCGCGATGCATTTTTTTCCCGGAGAAAAACGCATCATGTGCACAAAACATGCGGAATTCATTCTAAATGATGGGATGCTTATTGTATGCGTTTTTTTGCGGTTTTATAGCATTTTTATCGGGGAAAACCGCGAAAAAACCGCAACGTGTGCACACAGCCTTAGTCTTAATGTTGAGAAAAACAAGCTTACTGTATTGTACATATGCTGATTGAATAGAGCAATAGATATTTTAACTAATGTCTTTACATTCGCTCTCATTTAGAAAGTCTGAGACTCTGAATCTAGTTTTACAAGAAGGTATATGTTATTGAGCTCATATCTCTACAGCATACAGTACATGACTTGCCATATTCCTGTGAACTTTTCCAGAAGTGCTAACAAATAAGAGTGAGGAACATTACAAGTAGTCGCTGTTAAGGACTGGCGGAACGCACCAAGTATAGATGGTAAGAAACTAGGTGCGTTCGCAGTCCGAGGTCCACCGTGCAGGTAAAAGACCCTGCAGCTAGCAAGACGGACAATATGGCGGTACACTAAAGGATACACGCGTGGGTTAAACCTCACCCAGCGTGAAGAAAGCGATCCTGTTAATTCACAGGACCGCAGTACCGCACTAGTGCGCGAGCAAGTGGTCAGCGGACTTAACCCCAGAAGGGATTGGAGCCCGATTAGACCCTTGCTGGCGTAACACCGCAACTGGGTGTGTAGAGAACCTAAAGAAATATAAGTGCACAAGAGTGCGAGCGATGCCGCACTAACGGACGCCACTAACCACCCAGACTCGGGTATGGAAAGCGCAAGGCAGGCGCACGGCGCCGTACTGGCTGGCACAGCTACAGGACGCTGAGATGTGTGTTTAGTGCTGTAGGCTAAGTCGGGCGCTAGATAGCAGCCATACACCTTCCGCGAACAGACATTCAATAGGGTAGAGGTTTCCAAGGACGACTTGCACTCACAACATACACACCTTAGCAATTGTTTGACAATACTAGCGCATGGCCGTGCGGTCATGCGCAGTTTATATAGCAGCAGCACAGGAAGTGGCCACAGCACTTTTGCCCTTCTAGGACCTGCCAAGAGGACCAATGGAATGTGCTGCAGAGCCTGAGCACATGACCCTCGATCTCCAACGGGAGACCTTACGCTGGGCATGCTCAGTACATGCAGACAAGGACTTAGTCCCAGAGAAGTCCGCTCGCTGCTGACCAGCACTGACTTTAATGGCAGAGACTGGAGAAGCAGCACTAACTCTCAGAACAGAGTGAGAATGAGCAAGACGCTGGGACCGACGTCCTTGCTGAGCAGGCTCCACTGCGGCTGGACAAGAATGGGAGACCGCAGCGGAAGTGGCTCGAGATTCCCCCCGTGCAGAAGCGGGAACTCGACCCCTAACATTACCCCCCCCTCCTAGGGCCCCCCCCTCCTTGGGCCTCGCTACGTTCGAAGGCAGCAATGAGCTGCGGAGCCCGAATGTGCTCCACAGGCTCCCAGGTTCTATCCTCTGGGCCATGACCCTTCCAATCCACCAAATAAAATTTTTTGCCACGTACCACCTTGCTTCCCACAATAGCATTCACCTCAAACTCATCCGTGGATGAACCCGATGTCCCAGCAGATAACTCAGAAAACCGAGACAAACGAACGGGCTTTAAGAGGGAAACGTGAAAGGTATCGGTGATACCAAGGCGTGGAGGAATGGCCAAACGGTAAACCACAGGGTTGACCTGTTCCAGAACCTTAAACGGGCCAATGTAGCGAGGAGCAAACTTAGTGGACTCAACTCGCAGCCTGATGTTACGGGCGGAGAGCCACACTAAGTCGCCGGGAGCAAAGACCGGAGCGGGACGCCGGTGTGTATCAGCCGAAACCCTCATTCTCTCCTTGGAGGCCCGAATGGCATCCTGTGTGCGGTCCCAGATGTCCCGTGCCTCCACCGCCCAGTCTGCCACCCTAGAATCGGTGGATGGCACGGGCATGGGCACAGGAACACGCGGATGCTGGCCGTAATTAAGGAGAAAAGGAGTTTGGCCAGTGGAATCGGCTACGGCGTTGTTCAAGGCAAATTCCGCCCAAGGTAGCAAAGATGCCCAGTCATCCTGCCTAGCGGAGACGAAATGTCGCAAATATGTCACCAGAGTCTGGTTGGTTCTCTCCACCAACCCATTCGTCTCGGGATGATATGCAGAGGAGAGGTTTAACTCTATGCTGAGCAAACGGCAGAGCTCTCTCCAAAACCGAGACGCGAACTGGGGACCCCGATCGCTGACAATCTTATCAGGCATACCATGCAATCGGAAAACATGCTTCATGAACAACACCGCCAAGGCCCGTGCTGAGGGTAACCGAGGAAGCGGTACCAAATGTACCATCTTAGAGAAATGGTCGGTGACAACCCAAATAATGGAGCAGCCACGCGACTTGGGTAAGCCCACCACAAAGTCCATTCCGACCATCTCCCAGGGCCTGTCTGCCACCGGTAGAGGGTAAAGCAACCCAGCAGGCCGTTGCCGAGGAGACCGATTCTGGGCGCAAGAAACGCACGCCTGAATATAGTCCTTGACATCTCGGACCATATGCGGCCACCAATATGTTCTCGCCAAAAGCTCAGATGTCCTCTTGGTCCCAAAATGCCCACCCACTGTGGAGGAGTGAGCCCAAGAGAGAACCTCCGGTCGCAAGTTAGCTGGCACGAAAGTCTTGCCCGGGGGCACAGACTCCAGCGAAACCGGAGCTACAGTTCTCAGGCTCTCAGGCGGGACAATAAGCCGAGGCTCCTCCTCCTCAGATGACACTACGGAGCGGGAGAGAGCGTCGGCACGAACGTTCTTCTCCCCGGAGAGAAAATGGAGGGTAAAATGGAACCGGGAGAAAAACAGGGACCATCTAGCCTGGCGAGAATTTAGCCGCTGGGCCGTCTGTATATACACCAAGTTCTTGTGGTCAGTGAAGACTTGGAAGGGAAAGCGAGCTCCCTCCAAGAGGTGTCTCCACTCTGAAA